>NW_026641037.1:2218750-2867500 GCF_028554395.1 Pezoporus wallicus | reverse complement strand
ATATCTGCTAAACATTAGCAGATGATTGCCATTGATATGATTTGACAGCAATGCAGATGCAGGTATTTTCTGAATAACATTTGACTTCTTCTGTTCCAGAAGTGGACACTGCCTCCAGCTGTGCCTGCTGGGCTCACAGCAGGACCTCTCTCTCAGCAGCCCAGTGAGCTTTGGGAAGTGCATTTGAACAATTTCTCCCTGCAAACCAGCATGAAGCCAGGGTCCAGGCACGTGCTTGAGACCAGCGCTGGAGGCCAATGCCATGTGAATACACGAAGTGGCTGAAATCCGATTCCTCTGAGAGCATCTGCTGAGCACCCTTTGCACATCTGGAATGCAGCCAGGGGATGCAGGGCCACCTCTTTCAACTCCCTAACTTGGGTGGGAGTCTGGTATTCCTCCTTCCCCATGCCTGCACTTCAATCCTGGCAGAGGCTGTGAGCATGGAGTGAGGTAAGGCCAGCTTCTGCGCATCTCAGGGCCAGCCCTGACATGCTGGCGATCCCTGTGCATTATCACAGGTCATTACCAGGACATCTCCTTACAGACAGTAAATCGCTGCTGTCAGCGCCCATCATCCAACAGTGCAAGTGCATTTTCCAGCAAACACACCCTTTGCCTTGGCCACAGTAAGAGATGTACTTGAAGAGACATCACTGATGCCTAAGGAGTATGGGTTTGCTGCATTCAAACTTGATAAAACTGAGGGCTTTGCTCCAATCTGCATCCTGAAGTATATGTCTGCTGTGCTAATTACCAAATTCTTGCTGTCAGTACAGGTGCCTAACCATATCCATAAGCCATAGGTACCTGCAAGAGGCCAGAGAGAGCTGAAACCTGCCACAGAGATGAGGAGTGAGGACATACACAAAACCACCAGCTTCTGAAACACTGCTCTGAGGAAACACGGCACTCACACCCATTTCCATCACCTCAAGCAAGATCACTGCTGGGATCACTAACATGGAGTGCAGAATTCACAACACTCTTGAAACCACACAAAAAAGCTCTGTAGCAGCAGGGCTGTGTATGTGTGGTGGTGCCATGCAGCTTCCCAAGTGTGATCTCCCTCCCCTCCATACAACTCACAGACCTTGCTGGGCTGGAAAAACCCACAGCCTTCCCCACTGGAGAAAAGAGATGGCTAAAAGCACTCAGCCAGCCCATTATGCAGAGGTGCACAACTGGACATCTACTTGCAAGTTAGCTCCAGTGAAAATCAGTTAGGGCTCATTAGGGTGGGACATGGCGCTGCTGCTTGGGGGCTCAGCTGTGTGGGGAAATTCAGCTTTGCTGCATGGGTCTGAGGGTGCAGAGTCGTTTTGGGGGAGCAAGAGGAGCCACATGGGGCTGGAAGGGGGCATGAGGCACCTGTGGAGCTCTGCTGCCACCCCAGTGTCTTCCCTGCAACCATCTGGGTGGCCATGTGGGAGCAGAAAAGCCTGTCCCTGTACCCCACTGAGACATGCCTATAGGATGCTTCAGTTACAGCACCTCAGAGGGAGTGCTGTTTTCATTTCTATCCATGCATTAGGTAGCAAGTACTTAATAGAAATACTTAATTTTGTCTCCCTTGGTATGCAATCTTCACTGTTTCCTGCCTGTTTGTCTTCTTGGCCATTTGAGGAAACTGTGTAATGTAAGTATTAATGCACTATTAAACCTCCTCAGAATTGTCTTTCTTGGCTGGTAGCTGAACAAAAGATCTTTTCTACTGAGAATAGTAATTTCAATTTAAAATGGCAATATAGGAAGGAGGCAAGATGCTCCCTGCTGTAATTAGAACAAGTTTTCCAGTATTCTGTGTTATCTTTAGACTCTGGAAGTGTAGTTCTACTAGGATTAATAAGTCACTTCCATTAACTCTTATTTATTGCTGTGTTATATCACAGGGGCATCACAGTGGCAGTGCTCATCACAAATTAGTTACATACTCTGATACACAGAAGGCACTCTGAAACAGTGGTATTCTTGTTGGCTTATAATATTAAGAAAAGCAAAGAGGTAGGAAAAAAATGTATAGTACTCATCCCCATGTGACTATGTGACAATCATATTGGATACTTACCAGGCCTTACAGACCAAGCACTCTGAATTCCATGCTAGGTGCTCACCACATTATCTACTATTGATTATAAAATTATAATCTTTTGTATGCACAATACTCTGTCATTCTGTCTTCCAAAGTTCACACCCTGTAGGGACTCTGTCGTTCCTTGGGGCTTACGTTATGCTGTGTGCAGATCTATTTAATTAGCCCATGAACAGCTTTTGTTTTCAAGACAGCAAAATGTCAGCTCAGACATTAAAAATGCACACAGGCGCACGATCCTCTCTCACTGGGGTGGGGGAGAGAGCCGCTTCCTGTGCTTTAGCAGTAGGCATCAGAGGTATCTCCTTGAGGGATGTAGCACAGCAGGATTCTGTCACCCCCTAAATAGTAAGTTGATGGTCTCCAAGTAAGGACAGCAACTTCCACCCTGCAGGGACAGCAGCACAGGAGGGCAAAGCAGTGGTGAAAAAAAGACTTTGCTGGCAGAAGCACCCGCAGAGCTTTGGGCACGTATTCTGCTGTCAGTTTTTGTGAGCAGGCTGGGAACTCAGTTAAGACTTGCTTTCAGCCTGCAGTGCATGTCATATCTGCAACAGGCATGTCTCATTATTCTTATCAGCTCTTGAACTGACATTTCCCAGGTTTGTTTTCTGAGGAAAGGCAAACAGAAGCAGCGGAGGCTTGCAGAGGTGAGCAGGTCCCACGCTGTGCCAGGCTCGCTGCGGTGGAGCAGCATGCCAGAGCTGCTGCACTGGCATAGGGGTCCCCGCTCCCCATGCTACCCACTGCCCTCCTTGCCCTCTCCCAGGTTTCCAGGACACAGGCATTACCTGCTGCAGACAAGCAGCTCCCACAGTGGGATCCTTGGGGCTGGTGCAAAACTGCAGAGCAGTAACCCACCCTGTCAGCCCTTGATAAGGGGAAAAGGGAATACTGGGCCTCTCTCCTGGAAGGTTTTACACTTCCTCTTGGTTTTCTTTACTGTTACAGACATTTTTGTCTTGCACATCATTTCCTTGCCAGCCTTCCATCTCAGATGCTAAGGGTCACAAGTTCTTCAAGGAAGGTGACAGAAATTGCTCATTGCACAAAAGCCACTTTCTACATTCCTGTCTGCTCACCCTCACATTTCCCAAATAGATTTATGTACAAGTTGAGGCCAAATCTGGGCATTTTCACCACGTGAAGCTGAGGCTGGAAAACAAAAAACTGGGGTAAATAGCCATTGCTAACAGTCTATCTGCTATGTATTTTTAAGGATTTTTACACAGACAATGAGCTTTGCTTTTTTTGTACAAATAAGTGTTTTTTCGAATCCTTTCAATCAGAATTTCCTCAGTTCTCACCTATGTGCAGGTGGCCATTGGCAGTCCAGCTGAGGCACCTCTCCCAGCTTCAACAGTGTAGTATTTTAAATACTGCAGGCAGTAGTATTTTAAAACAAAATAAATTAGTATTTCAGGCTCACTGTGGAAAGTCTGCATGCTGCATAAGGGGTGCTGGGAAGAGATGCCATCTCCTGTGACAAATGAAAAGGGAAGATGCGGAACTGCAGAGACTGAAGGAAGAAAACATAGTGTGATAAAACATTATTTGACCTAAAAAGTTTCCTAATGAAAAGGGGAATGAAGCTCACCAGAAGCCGACAGGTAGGTTACAAGCCAATTCAAGAAAGAAAAGAAACAGGCATTTTTGCAGCAGATAAGATGTCTTGCAGAGAGAGAGCAGCTCACCCTCCCAGTTCTGTGCTCACCCACCCCTTCCAGCAGCCTCCCGACTGAGATGCAGAGCAGCTTATATACTATATATATGTATATTTACCCTCGCTATGTGTAGGCATTCTGATGATCATTTATGGAGCTCTTTCTATGAGCCCCTCAGTCTGCACCTGGTTTGGGCCCATTGTTCATACCAGGCCACTTTGAAATATTGAAATCTGCATCCAAGTCTTCCTGATAACCAAACCCAACAGGTAGAAACAGCTGGATTTATGTCCAGACCGCTCCCTTTGCACACCCACATGCTGAGATAGTTCAACGCTAATTGGACTGACTGGGAATTTCCATTTGCTCTCGAGCATGCTTTCATTTCTCATTAGGGATACATCATCCATTTGAGTTAAATCAGCTGTTAACAGAACAAAACATTCAGTTTAATGAAAAACACTGGTATAAAATCCCAGATTTTGCAGAAAGTGCATTAAGAGGCAAAGCTGGAAGGAATTCAGCTTCAGCTATACCAGACAGAAACCTATTCAGCTACAAGGCATATGCTAGAGCTATGGAGGAAAAGGTGCTAATGCAACATGCTTTATGGTTGTAGTCCAAAATAAGAACAGATCAGTAATACAAGCAGGAAGACACTAATCTGCTGGCTGTGTATGAAGGCATGTAACAGTATGGCTGCTAAAAAATATGCCTCGTTCTTTATTCATGTAAGCTCCTGGACCTTTCGTGCTGAAGCACTGCAGTCAGAATGCGCAAACTGTTAAAACCAGTATGTGAGATTTCCATTTCGAGTACCGGCAGCCTCAGATGCAGGCTGCCGATGAAGCAGCAGGGATGTAGCTGCTTAGACAGCATGGGCGGCATGGGTCCAGCCACAGTGGGCAAGCAGTTTTCTTGGCAGGTCCAATGTGCCCTAAAGCAGGCAGGGAGCAAGGGCTGCTGTCCTTTGCATGCCACTGGTCTCCCTCAGCACACCTGGCTGACTGCAAGTTGTAAGAGGAGGGAAAAAGTACAGTAGGCAGAAAAAACAGATAAGGATTGTTAGGACAGGCAAGGGATGAGCAGTCACAGTAAGGGGAGTATAAAAAGGGAAAAAGAAAGCCTAGATAAAGTGAGGTACACGAGGAAGGAGTAAAAAGCAGGCAAGAATGGCAGTGATTCAGAAAATGTGCATAAAAAAAAGAGAAATGGCTCTTTTCCTCTCTTGCGAGGCAAGGCAAGTGAGGTTCTGGAAAGATGCTGCTGTTTAGTGTGTGGTAGCACCTAATCTTCTGTTGTTGGAGGTTCTTTCCCAGAATCAGCCAGGAGACGATGCATGTGTGCGATGTTACACCCTTGAGGGTACCACCAGCAGCTCTGGGTCAGGGAAGTAGCTTGATGCTTATAGTCAATGTGAGCAACACTGTCACAACGGTATCTGCTCCAGATGCCCATCCTTCCAAAAAGTTACTGGAAAATGAGATGACACTCAGAATAAAGTTACAGGGATTAGTCAGGTATCTTGGAAAATCCTACCCTGGCACAGAAGACTAAAAAATTTAAGTTTCTCAGACCAGATTGTAAATCTGAGCTTGGAGTCTTTGGTAGCAGATCAGTAGTACTGCAGCTGAAGGGTGTGAAGCATGGTTTTGGTACAGATTCCCTTCTGCCTTCAGGTATTTATACATTTGTATTCATCCCTGAATATGCGCATTGGTCCTACAGGAATGTTATGCTAGATGTGGCATCACCTCTTTATGCAGCCACAGCTTCCTACTGGATCAGGTGTTGTCTCTCATGTCCTGGCAGACGCCATGTCAGCATTAAGCCTGAGGTTGGTGTGAACGCTGCCATGGGTGCTTGGGCAAACTCAGCACACACAGCCACGTCCTCCTGCCTGCTCCAGCTCCCACTTGTGCTGCTAGCACCTGCTCATGGCATGGTGGGGTACCCATGGCCCAACCCCATGCCTGGCCTTCCTGCCTGCACCTCAGCCTGTCTCAAATCCTCAGAAGCGGCTCCTTCCCTGGGCAGCTGTGGGCTCCTTGAATTACTATTCTAACCTTTCATCTCCACAGTTTGGGTACAATGCTGCTTAGGTAACCAAGGAAAACCAGTTGTAATTCATAGTGCGTATTTACAGATGCTATCTAGCACTGCTTTGGTATGACTCAAAATTTGCTCAAGACAAGGAATTCAAGGAAGCTGCCAAGAGAAGCTACATGTTAGCAATGGGACTGAGAAAATCACTAATGAAATAACAATTAGAAAGGGAAAGATAAACTAAAAGGCTTCTTGTATGCCAACAACATTACTTTGTATTATTTTATTATTATTTTTTACACAATAATCCAAGTCCTTTAATAAAATAAACTGGTTTGGACCTTGCAGCTGATGCTCTGAACAGCAAGATGGCTTTTTCATAAACCAGCATGGTGGGCTTGATATTATTGTACTGCGTTCACTGTATGTCTGGTTTGTGGGTTGGGTGTTTTCTCTTGCGGTAATGCTGAGGCTAAGGATTAATTTTCGCTAGCACTTTAAAATCCTAGAGGGCACCACTGAACAGTTTTGATCACCAGGCTTCCTTTACAAAGATTTTACAGGTGTTGCTGTTCCTCCCTCACATTTCACTTTCTTTTTACATTAAACTTGTATTAAAAAAAATCTTCAAAGGAGTAAATATGCAGTTAATGGGTGAGTACAGAAAGAAAAAAACTAATATACAAGAAGAAAAAGTATTACATTTTAAAAAATTAAGCTGTTGCTTTAACGTAGTCTGTGTAAATTGCCCCAAACAAGATGCCAGGCTGGCAACTCCATCTGCATCCACTTGCATATTCCTACAGGGGTACAATAAGCAGCTGATTTCCCAATTAAGCTTTCCCAGCAAAGTAGTTTTGTAATTTAGAGAGACTCAAAAGTTTGAAAAATGAATACATATTCATGAAGTACTAATAATCCTCAGTCTAGAACACAGCTTTTAGCTGAAAGCAGATATGACTAGCTCATGTATCACTCACCACACAACTAAAATGTGAACAAGGAAGAAATGGCTGAAACCAGCAGATTGTGTTTTGCTACGACAATAAATAATAATCGTATTCTGACTCAAGTGCCAAATGTATAGAGCTTAATTAGAGGTCAGTAGAGCATATTTCTGCTCAGCTGTTCCATTCACAGCAATTAACATGTTCGTGTAGCTTAAACTGGGTTGCAGAACAGATTTCAAAGCGTTGAGTGAAAGCAGTATCAGGGAATGGTGTTCAGCCGCTCCCAGCAGCTCAGGAGCAGCACACCTGGCACCCGCCTGCGCCGCGCTGCCGGCAGCCTCCACCGAAGGTGAGGGGCGCGGTGTCCGCACCTCCATCACGCGGAGGGCCGGAAGGCACCTGCCGCAGGGGCTGGGGAGGCCGGGGCTGGGCGGGCACCGCGCCGGCCGGGCCGCCTGTCCCTGGCCTCGCCGGCGGCACCACGCCCGCCGCGCGGGCGCGCCCGCGTGCTGCGCCACCGCCTCCGCACCCCAGCTCCGTCGGCGCCCGTGTCCCTCCAAACCGCGCGTCCCGGGTACGGCCCGAGCGGGTGGCCCCGGCCCCGGCCCCGCCCTGCGCTCCACCGGCAGCCCCCGGCCCCGCGGCCATGTGCCGCGGGCGGGGAGCGGCGAGCACCGCCCGCCTGCGAGGGCGGTGCGGGGGGCGGGCGGTGCGCCCCTGGGCCGAGCCGGCGCCTCGTCCCGCCCGCCCGCAATCCGACCGGGGCGGGTGCGCTGCCTCCCGCAGCAGAGGGGCTGCGATCGTGCTCCTCGCGGCGGCGGCGACGGCGACGGCGACGGCGACGGCGACGACGACGCTATGGAGGGGTGCCCCGCGCCCGAGGCGCCGTAGAGCCGCTGCCCCCGGCCGTACTGCGCTGCCCTGCCCTGCCCTGCCCGGCGATGGGAGCCGGCTCGGCCAAGGCAGCTGCGGGCGGGACACCGCCCCCCGCCGGGCGGACGCTGCCGGCGGCGAGGAGAGGCCAGCGCGGGCTGAGGAGGGCGCCATGGGAGGCAGGTGCGGGCGGCCCCAGCGCCCCTCGGAGCCGGGCTAGGGCGCGGCAGCGGGGAGCGGGGCCGGGCGGGCTGAAGTGACCTGGGGGAAGCCGGGCGAAAGCGAGGGCAGCGGGGCCAGGCCGGCTGAGGTGACCTGGGGGAGCCGGGCGCGCCGAGGGGAGCGGGCGGAGCGGCGGCAGGCGGGCGGCGGCGGGCTGAGGGACGGGGTCGGCCGCCGCGGAGGCGGGCGGGGTGGCGGTGCTCACCTCAGGAGCGCGGGCGGATCGGCTGTCCCCGGCCCGCCCCGCTACCGCTGCTCCGTCGCGGCGCTCGCCCTTTGCTTTTCCCCGCTCCCGCCGGAGCGTCCCGTGGCCGAGGCAGCACGCTGTCATGTAGCTCCCGCCCCGCCTGCCCCGGTGCGGTGCGGGGCCGCGAGAGAGACTGGCTGGCGCAAGGCAGCGACCCGCCGAGCTGTCCCCGTGCTCCCGGCGTGCGGCGGGTCCCGGTATTGCGGGGGGAGCGGTCCGCGCCCCACGCAGATCGGCCTGCGCGGGGTGGGCAGGCTCAGCCGAGCGCAGCCTCCTGGAAAAGCAGGGCAGGTTTTGCCTTCCAGTTAGGCTTTCTTTGCTTTTTTCTCTTTCAGCTGCGTTTCTGTTCCTGTAGAGATTTTGTTCCTTCACCTCAGACCTATGTGACTCAGGCGAAAGGATCATGACAGAAGTCCTCTTCTCTGCTGCTTTGAATGGAACTGAACCCAACCTGTTATCCAGCAGTGGCTGGTCTGCAGGAAATGCCACCACCAAGTGTTCCCTGACCAAAACCGGCTTCCAGTTCTATTACCTGCCCACTGTCTACATTCTGGTCTTCATCACTGGTTTTTTGGGCAACAGCGTGGCCATCTGGATGTTTGTCTTCCACATGAGGCCTTGGAGCGGCATATCAGTTTACATGTTCAACTTGGCACTAGCCGATTTCTTATATGTCTTGACTCTGCCTGCGCTCATCTTTTACTACTTCAATAAAACAGACTGGATCTTCGGAGATATTATGTGCAAGCTGCAGAGGTTCATCTTCCACGTGAACCTGTATGGCAGCATTTTGTTTCTGACTTGCATAAGTGTGCACAGGTACACGGGAGTGGTGCACCCCTTGAAGTCGCTAGGGAGGCTGAAGAAGAAGAATGCAGTGTACATCAGCGCTCTGGTCTGGGTCATTGTGGTGGCTGTGATTTCTCCAATACTATTCTACTCGGGAACGGGGATAAGGAAAAATAAAACCACGACATGCTACGACACAACAGCTGATGATTTCCTGAGAAGTTACTTCATTTACAGCATGTGCACCACAGTGTTTATGTTCTGCATCCCATTCATACTGATTCTTGGTTGCTATGGGCTCATTGTGAAAGCTCTGATTTACAAAGATCTGGACAATTCTCCTCTCAGGAGAAAGTCGATTTACCTGGTTATTATTGTGTTGACAGTCTTTGCCGTGTCTTACCTTCCTTTCCATGTGATGAAGACCTTAAATCTAAGAGCCAGGGTGGATTTTCAAACACCACAAATGTGTGCCTTCAACGACAAGGTTTATGCCACCTACCAGGTGACGAGGGGTCTGGCCAGCCTCAACAGCTGCGTCGACCCTATTCTTTACTTTCTGGCAGGCGATACCTTTCGAAGGCGGCTTTCCAGGGCAACCAGGAAATCATCCAGAAGAAGTGAGCACAATGTGCAGTCGAAGAGTGAGGAAATGACTCTCAATATTTTATCAGAGTATAAACAGAATGGAGATACCAGTTTGTGAACAAATGTGAAAGATTTGGGAACAGTTTGAAAAAATCCTCCGCTTTGAGACACCGTAGCACTAGAAATGTGTGAGGAAAATCTTACCAGTCTCTTAAAGTTGTTTTAGGTAAAGCCTCATTAGCTGGTCTTAGAAAAAGCTTAACAAAATCAGTGGAGGAATTTCAGTGGAAAATAACCTGCCAAATTTCTACTTTTCCCTCACGATATTCTCATTTCTTTTTGACTTGTGTCAGATAAAGTAAAATGAAGTAAATCCCCTACAGGAAGAAAGCAATCCAAGTGCTTCTGGTGTAATGACTTAGTGTCCCACATTTAAAAAATGTTCTCAATCAGCCTCTCTTTAGAAATGGGAAATAAAAGTAAGAACGAGCAGTATCTCCTCTTCTGAGGCTCACTCCACATGCCTACCCTTCCTCTCACTTGCCATTGTAAACAAGTATTTAAATCAAAGTCACAATGCAGTTATCTCACCTTTATAGTTTTATTATATCTTCATCCAGTGTTGGTAATTATTTGGTAGTTTGGTGGCATTTATGATTCAGTCTCCTTTGAGTGCCAGTGTTTTACAAAAAGTAGGCTTACTGATGTGTGCATGATTATGCTTTCAGATTGTGATGGTTGTTCATGAAAAATCTGGACCACCCTTAAAGGCAAATTGGCTTCCAGGTGAACTGACACCTTGGCCACTGGCAGACAGATAAGCAGGTCTCACTAGGAGCCAGTGCAGGCAGGCACCTGCTTCGCACGTGCGCATAGCGGTGTGTTTCATGAACAGATGTCAGTGTGCAAATGCGTGGGGAGGTGATTTGGTTCTGAGCAGCTGATAGTCCGATCCTGCCTTCCATGCTGAGGAAAACCGGCGCATTGTCAGCAGGGGAGCCACAGGACAGGGCTGAGCATGGACTGGGCTCACCTGGGGAGTGCCTGGCGAGATCTGCGGAGCTGGGGCGAACTGCCCTTCCCACAGGCTGACCAAGAGCTCGCTGCAGCACGAGTGCCTGACTGCTGGTGTTGGGAGCCTTGCTGGAGGTCTTTACGGGTAAAATGTGAGAAATGTGTGTGCTGAAAATAACTGTACCTTCGGAGCAGTAAAACTACAGTCGCTTGAGTTACCTGCGTTTTCATTTGGTACAAGAGTATTTCTGTTCCTGGCAATCTTTAGAGATAATGTAAGAGTCGTTTCCCAAGAAAATGTTTATTAAAATGGGTAATATAAATGGATTATATTATATATATATAAAATAGTTGTGAATTAGTTTTTTTGTACTGTGACAAATAAATCACTGTATTAACAAGATGTTGCAATGGACTGCAGACTTAAGTCTGGCCCTTCATTGTATATCTTCTCCAAATGTGGAATAGGTCATCCAAAATTAGCCAAACTGCAATATTGTGTAACACAAGAGCTGGTGATCGGAGCACAGACGTCGAAATCTTACATGGGCAATTTTACTCGTTTCTCATATTTCTAAGAAATGTATTTGAAAATATCGTGTGCAGCATGCTCTGAATTATAAATTTAGTGTACGAAATTTAAGTTCTGTGTAATCCTAAGAGTGATTTTAACAGATCTCTGTTTCTCCGGTCTTCATAGTAAGAGTAAAATATTTACATTTTACTTACAAATTTCCAGTGATTGGTAACAAACAAGAATAACTCTAGTTGTTTTCTTGACAACATTGTAAAGCAGCTTCTGTTCACATGTACAGCTTTTTAATCTTCAAACTCCCTATTTATTGAACTTATTTATTAGAAAGCTGAATGTAAAGTATGTAAAGTGTGGTTCTCAGTGTCCATATGCAGAATTGGGCATTAATGGCAAATTTAACAGCATGGTTCAATCACTGTAAAACTGTGTCTTCTAACAGAACATCTTTATAATAAACTCAATTCCACCCTGACTATTCACTGTTGATATGTAACCTAGTGATAAATTAAACTACTGATTTATAGCCTAGAGATAAATTAAACTGCTTAGGAAGCATAGCTTCTTAAAGCAGTGTTAAGCTCTCATTTAGCCCCATAAGATGAAAAATGTAGAGGTAGTGAAGACATTCCAGCCAAGGGTCAATTGCTAATTAATCCCTACTGACAAAAGACTCTGGAACAGCACAGCCTATTTATATCACCGGAGAATGAGCCTGATTCACAATAAATGACTTCTCCTATTATGTGATTATTTGAGACTTCATTCAACTGAGGCATGTCTTGTTTGGAATGGCAGATGAATTAAATGGAGAGCGAGCATAAAAATAGGGTATTCTCTGAATCTGCCTCTGTAGGTTTAAAATCATCTTAATTTCCTGGCATTTCGTGGTCTGTTCCTCATTTTTCTTTCACTTAAGAAATAAAATGTTCCACTAATACATGTCTGAAAAAAGATCTTGAACAGCCACAGCAGAATGTGAAGCCGCACGCCCAGGTTGGTCCTTATGGAGTTACTTACAGTTGTTTTGCAATATGTCTTTCTAATATATCAAAGTTGGCTCACTATTACAGTGTGTATGAAATCCAACAGTGCTCTACAGGAACACCTGTGTGATGCAGGAGAGACCCACGGCTGGATGGATGCTGCCGGGGTGACCCACCTTCTAGACAGCACTGCCCTTGTTGTCTTTCCTGCTGTCTTCCGGGTCTTGGACACCTGCAGTGTTTTGCTCCTTTCCTCATGAACCTGTTAAAAGCTCTGTGTTTTGCTTCGCCCCACTGAAGAGGACTGTTGTGTTGGCCAGTTGATTGCTGAGGTCTGGCACTTCATTTAATGAAGATCACTCTGACTGGTAATCAGGCAGCTTCAGTCAGCATCTTCACCTCATGGAAGCGTATGGGAGCCTCCCGCCAAACACTGAGAAGGATCATTAAGCACATTTTACACGGTTTGTTTTCCATCTTTTGGATCCCATGACCTGCAGAGCCAACACCTCAAACAGTATCCTGCTCCGATGCAACTCTTTGCTGTACATATACTGAGATGTCACAGCCTCCTCTGAATCAAGGTGGAACTTGAAGCTGAGCCTCAAAATCTCATGTAAAGCTCCTGCTCTTTTTTTGAGTATTGCTGTATTAGACATGGAGTAGTTAGAACCATTGCAAAGTCACATCAAATTTGTACCTCCTTCATGTAATTGCTTTTTACCTGCAACATGACAGAATGGTGTCTGTTGGACATGACCTGGATGAACCCAAGCAGCTCCTCTCCAGGAAGTGTGATGGCTGGAGATGGCAGGAGGATTACCTCCTGGGGAACTTGCAAGGCTGTTGTTAAATATTTGCCTTTTGGCACTTACCCTTACTATATATTTGTGGGAGACAGTCAGCCCACCAACCTTAAAGGCCCAAGGTGATTCCTGTGTTTATCTGTAATCCTCTGTAATGGGCGTAGTCAGAGAAGCCTTTCCTAAGCCACTTGCCTGGAGTTTCCTTTTGGTGTATCCAGTATGCAAAGGGAACGCAATCTCAGCTACAGCCTTTGGGCTGTTAGTTAATAATCAGCAATGACAAGGGTGTTTTGTTTCCTTGTAATGAGATTCAGCTCATTGTTTCACTACAGGAAGACCACCTGAAGTTCCACCTTTGCTTGTGTTGTATTAGCTTTCAACTAGCAAACAAGATTAAACCTTTGATGGTTTCGTGGTTCTGCTTTTAACCTATTTTTTCTCTGGGTAGATTTGGGAATCTTTTAATAGCTACAAATCCTTCACTGAACACACCAAAATGTTTGAAGTAAATAGTTATTTAGAGCTTAGGTTTTGCCAAAGCATTTTACAATGATCCAGCCAAAACAAATCATTATTCATTAGCTCTGTTTTGCTTTTTCCAGCTCATAGGGTTAATTTTTTTCTCATTTATGCCCATTAACTCTTGCATATGGTAATTTTTAACTCAAAATAAGTATGAAACCTGCACACGAACTGCTGTCAGTTGTTCATTTTCATAACACAGCACCATGGATTTTGTACTTTAATCCATCTTATATGACGCCAAGTTAATGAATTAAGGAGCAGGTACAGGGAATCAGAAGTATTTTGCCTGGCCCTGCTTTCAGCAGGAGGTTGCAGTAGATGCCCTGGCAAGCTGCGTCCCAACCTGAGTTCCCCCACTCCCTGTGGATGGTGGCTGTGAGAAGCTGCAAGGCTGTTGTGGCTGACAGACCACAAGTGAATGCTGCAGAGCATCCTGTTGCCTTCCTATTCACACAGGACAGAAGCTGAAGGTTTGTTCCTGTAGTGTGGGCCCATAGACTAAAGCCCCAGGGCCATGCCAAGTTCTCCTGAGCCTGGCATCCTCCTCTTCCTTGATGAGGAAAGACAAGGAGGACGGACACACACAGAGCTCTGGGCACCCGGCCGAGTGGCAGGAGTCCTGGGGAACGGGCACTACCACTATGGTTGCTCTGGCTGCCCAGCTCAGTCTGTCTGGAGGCCACTGAGCATGTGTCCTGCAAAGACCTGGGCAGAAGTCACTATGGAAAGGGGCTGAAGGGTCTGCTGTTCCCTGCTGCAACCCACAGATTGTCTCACATGGAGAGTCAGGTCTGTAGCAGTTAAACACACTGGCCATGAAGGTGCCTGGAGGCAAAAAAGCCCTGATAATTGCCTTTCGGGGATTCTTTCTTTTTTCCCTTTGTCACTAGTTTTTTTTTTCTTCAGATTGGTCCAGAACAAAAATATTAATAAAGAGTGATGTCTTAGCACAGGTATTGCTTATTTTTGTGATAAACTCATTATTTTTCAAGTCTATACATTCATATTTGTTACCTGCAGTGGTTAGTCTTCCCCTCAGGTAAAATTTTTGAAGGCAGCTATAAGCCTGAAGCTGAAGTTGAATATGAAGAATGTATTCCAAGCTCCTGAGCAGCCAGCTTAAGCAACTGGGGATAGCGCAAGCACTCGGGCCAGTAAAGCTGCAAGGGGAAGTGCTGAATTTGGTGGAAGTTTAGACAGACACTAAAAGCCCTTAACTTAAAAGCCCACACTGTAGCTGCTTGAATAGGACTGTTTCACTCTCCTTACATTTGTGGTATTATTTCTAACTTCAGGGGCTTTGCACTGAATCAGAACCTACTACAGAGCAGTATTTCTGCAGCCTAACACTATTGGCACAATAATAGCAAATATTTTCAAGATACACGACTTGTGAATTAAAACTACTACTTATTTTGTGGCCGTGAGTTACAATGTGTTTCAAGGATACAGGTGAAAATGTTTATTTTTCTATTGTACTGTGATTTTAATATTGTTGAATGAGTTCAATTTTTGTGCAAATACTAGTGAAATTTTATTGCAATACCTGCAGATACAGTGTTACTTGGTATTTAAGCTCAGGTTATGTAACTGCTTTAATTATATAGTAGTAAAAAAAATCCCCTTATTTGTCTATACTTTTAATGAATAAAAGGATTTTGTTTTTTAATAAAGCACGAGGTGTACTTTCGCATGTACATTTACTGTTAGGCATGGCTTTTAAAGTTACAACTATTTTTAGTGGCAGCAGAACTGCAGCCACAGAGTTGCTGGCACTGTACCTAGCAACCTCACTTTGAAACTGCTCCAATAAAATTATGAAATGCTTTTTCTGCCTTTTGTATTCTTGCAGTTAATTCATGTTTCCAAGTGATTATTCAGGCAGCAATATGTACTTAAGAATAGATAATAAAAGATTTGCAAGCCATATTTAAAATTTAAAACCTTGGGAAAGAACCAGGAGGATTAATTGAGAACAAAGTGAGTAAACGAGTGATACTTCGTTTTCTAGGATTTTAGGAGACAGCATGTCCACAGGTGGCAGGTGAAAGACCCACTTCCTAACACAGAAGATGTGCATAAATGTGTGGTTCGGCTGGTGGAGGCCCACCCCCAGCATCACTCCCATTTCCAGCATTTGGCTGGAGAAGAACCTGCTCCCAGTCCCACTGTCCTTTCTCCTCGGCAGCTCTTTCTCATGTATTTATTCCTGTGGTTACTGTCCAGCACATGCAACTGCAATCAGACAGCCTGGAGTGCACCACCTCATCTGTACAAAGCTGAATCTGTCTTTACAGAAACTTTCCTTTTTCCTCTTTGGCGATGGCTGCTGCATGTTGATTTTGTTGCAGGATGCAGAGTGACTGTTCCTTCCCAAAAGGCTTAGCATATAAAAACTAATTCAAATATTTAACCCTCTTTTTTATCCACACCTTATCTGACAGTATGGGTATTTCAGATTTTATGACACCCTCTGTTTTCATGCCATTGACTTGGTTCGCTGCCTGCAGCTACCCCAACTTCACACAGCATGGACTTCCCTTCTGTTTCCCTCTTTACTCACGTGGGACAGCTGCAGTGCCCAGAGGCACCCTGCTCCTTTGGCTGGGGATGCTGCTGGCAGAGCTCAGGGGGCTCCAAGGCGCCAGGTGCAGCATGTTGGGACCCGTGCCTCTGCTGTCTCCTGCATCCCAGCTTCCCAAAGTAGCACTCCTGCTTTAGGGGACCTTTGGATAATTATTCCTGCCATCTTCTTTCTGGCCCAGTAACTACATGAGGCAAAATCCTGGAGCAGGGACCAAGGGCCCAGACCCTCAGCTGCAGCTGCAAGAGGAGGGACAGGTCTCTGTTGCTGAAGACTTTGCTCTTGCAAACTGAAGGTACAGGGTGCTGATACTGATAATGGGGTACAAAGTGCAGGTACATGGGATATAATATATGAGTATTCAACTTATTTCACTTGCGCTATTTTAAGATTTATTTACCTCTTTTTTTTTTTTCACTCATTCTTGGTTTATCTTTGCAGTTCATGAAAATGTTTCAGTTTTGCTATAATATTCCTTTAATTGTAATGATATTTTCCTGTCAGTAAATGGATTCATCTTCAACAAATAATGTTGTTTCATGCCTTCCTGAAGTTCCCTCTCCCATCCAGCATCCACTAATATCTGACACCCTCTTCCACCATCCACACAGAAACCTTTAAATGCTCACAAGTAAGTCAGGTCTAGAAGCATTGGAGTTTGTAAAGCTCTACTCTTGCTGATTTTATTTAGCATAAAGGGCAACCTATAGCCTGTAAACAGCATATTTTAGTACTTGAACTGATTGTGCATTTATTTCTGGCTTCTTTTAACCTTGGCCTAAGGTGGAAATGCAGTTTGCTTTTACCCTGGATGATATGAGGCAATGCATGAACACAGGGAATATTTGCTTATAAACTTTTTTAGAATCAGCTTACAGCATTAGCCAGTAGAAGACAAGCCTGTGGTGATAGGCAATGGGCTGAATAGGTAAATAATTAAATAAATGTGAGTTTTCAAACTGTGCAGCTCATGTTGCTGCTGCCAGCATCAGGCTTCTGCTCCAATGGGAGTGGGAGGGAGATACTGGGAATGCTGCTGTGTGGTTCAGGCTGCCTTCAAGTGGGTTGGGCTGAGAGTAGGACGATGTTTGGGGGCCACTGTGAGAAGAGATTCATTCCCCTGGGGTTTACCCTGAATTATTACCAGCAGTGATGTTGACAGCCACTGCACAGTCCTACTGGACTCAACAGGGTTCTAGCCTCATAGCTGTGCCTGCATCCACGCAGAGCTTAAACCTGACCAAGGGTTAGGGGTGAGAGTTGCAGGACTGTTTGGTACCACTGAGATGGAACCAATCATGTCTGCTGGCAGGAATATAAATACCTGGGGACTTCACGAGTTACATGGCAGCTGAGTGTGGGTGTCACAAATTTTAGCAGTGCCTCCATGTGAGGTACAAAGAGGACAGTGAAGCACCAGATGTATTTAGAGCCCCTGGGGTGCACACACGAGCACAGGGCTGGTTGGGGAACAATGTCACCCCTCTGTGGGGTGGCACTGACCCTCTGCTCCCCCCAGCCCCACAGAGGGAGCAGGGTGCAGAGGTGACCAGCAGCTGGGCTGCACAGATGGCTCATCTCACTGCCAGGACAGCAGCTGATGTGCAGGAGCTGGATGGGCTCTCTGCACCCACACCAGCACCAGCCCCTTTGGGGTGCTTGCTCCCCTGCAGGGTCATGGCAGCCAGCACTGGGCAGCAGCCCACAGGAGGGTGTCCTGAAGCTTGGGAATACACCAGACTTCCCTGCTGAGATTCAGGCAGCAGCTCCCATGGGGAAACCCGTTACCAGGGTCCTGAGCAATTGTGTCTCTGCCTATATGGGTCCCACTGAGCTGCTTCCTGCCCACGGGAGCATTCCTGGGTCTCTGAGTGACCAACAGATCTACTCATTCAAAGTTCTCAAAGCACCATTTACCCTTCCTGGCATTCCCATGAAGCCAAGGAACAGCAAAGCTATTTGTGTAAATAATTCATAAAACTCTTCTCCATTCAATTTATGGCTCTTATGCAGCCACACCAGCAGCCACCCTACATGCTCCTCCCAGAGTCTGCAGCAATGACTGGGGGCCAGACTGAAATCTATAGGCAAGAGCCCTGCTGGTCTCATAGACCTTACCCAGGAGGGTGAGTGCCTCAGCTCTATTTTAGTAATGTTAAGAACCAAAGCCAGGTCCTAATAGATGCTACTAGCCATTGATGGGATCACTTCCAGGCTTGCATTGTATCAAAGGAACCTGATAGCTCTGAGCTCACCATGATACAGGGCCTGGGGTATCCCTCCACCTCTCAGCCAGACACCCAGGACATGGTCCTGCTGGGCTTGTCCCCTGCCCCAGGGTTGCAGGGGGACATGCCCTGGTGCTATGTGGGCATGCAGGCACCCACTGCCCCTCTGGCAGCACATGCTCTCTGACAGAGATTTCCCTGTGAAAGTGGGGCTGTTTGGTTAAAAATGCATTTCCTTCCACTGCAAATAACGGCCTTTTGTAGGAAACTAGTTTTTCTCCAGGATGGTGACAGAGAAATGATGTGGCTATGGAGTTGACTCCAGCTCAGCAGAGTGGAGTAAGGGGCAGGTGCCAGGGCTAAGGGGCAGGTGCCAGGGCAGTGACAACGCAGAGCCGGCACAGAGTCTTGACTGACCTGGCAAGCAGCTCAGGAGAAAGTGGAGTGGAGAATGCAAGGGGCGAACACTCAGAAGAACACAGAACCAACTTCTGAGCTGTCAAGAAGATTGGGCTATTGTAGTGCCAAGGCCCTACCCTTGATATGAGGGCACCCAAACAGACAGAAGGAACTGATGGAGGTGAGGAAAGAAAGGTCCTGCACATAGCCAAGCATTCTGAACTGATGCCTGGAGGCTTGGAACACAGCCTTGGCTGGCACCTGTGGGTGAGGACTTGCTCACTTGGTCTCTCTAGGCCCTAGCCAGGGAGAAGCTCTTGGAGATTATACACAGTTTTCATACCAAACATTATGCTATTAATTTCAGAATTAAAGAGTACTTTTAAGAAATTATGGAAGTTTCAGTCTTTGCAGACTACTTGCATGGTAGAATTTGAATATCCTGAATATAAACACCTGGGAAGTTCAGTCATGTGTGGAAATAAATAAACTTTGCATTGTAGAGGCGAAATTATGTATTTGATATTACTGAGCTTGTTTTACGATATAGTTGTCAAACAATGCTGCCCTTATGAGAAACTGCTGTTTTCTTTCACTGATCCTCCCATGAGCAAGGAGTGTCAGCTCCGTCGCTGGTGACCAAGAACAACTCTCACATGGCCGAACTCCTGCGCTGAAGCAGGACAGGGATCTGACCTGCCACCTCCCCGCAACGATGCCAGGCTCAGGCAACCCAAAGTTCACCACTCCCCGTTTGAACATCACACCTGACACTGCAGTGTGCAAGTCAGCATTAAAGAGAAGAAACTGCAGTTCTGCTGCTGCTTCTTTGCCTGAGTACTGCACAGCTTCACTGGCATTGGCCACCCTTCGACTGGCTCTTTACTTGGCCAAAACAAGCCAAGCAGCAGTGTTGGGTGTCCTCACGACAGACAGAAGCTGGTTCTGCACCACAGACACCAGGGATTTGGTTCATCTGCACACTGAGGAACTTCTGCTTCCAGAAAGCTTCAGCAGCAGAGAGAAAACCATTCTGGACCAGCAGGTGCCTTCAGAAACATAGATTAATGCAAAATGAAGTCATACCAATTCTGTCTCAGCATTCAGACAGACTGGTGCATCCCACATAACCAACAAGAGCAGTACCTTGAGTGGATTTTGTTCCTGCTCCAGGAAAGTTGTGAATTAGTGATGCAGCCACACAGCACATCGTGGGGGACACACGCAGCTTTGGGAGGACACTTGGGACCAGCAGACTGGAGCTTAGGCAGAAATTCCTGGTTAAAAATAATAAACCACTTTGCTATAGGGAGGGGACTGTACCTTTGCATCTTAGGTTACAAAGTCTAGCATCATTTGTGCATAAAGAAATCACAAATAAGCGGCCCCTTTAGATAATTTTGTGGGTGCTGTTCAGCCGCTGGCAGTTGGAGATGCCGGCAGAGCAACTGGGCAGGGGAGGCAATGAGACAGGTCAACGCTGCTGTGAAGGGCCTGGGTGGTGCTCACAAGGGGCAGGAGCCAGAACAGAGCAGGGCATGCAATCGTGTAATTATTTTTTTCCTCTGACAACTCCCATTTCCCTGTTTTCTATTATATTCATTCCATAACCATTGATGGCCCCTATTGCATGCCTCCATGGCAGCTATTCCAGGCAGCAGTGAAAGGTGGGGACCACCAATTGGAGCCCAGCTGCTGAAACAGCCCATCCCCAGCCTATTCCCATCCCTGTCCCTGTCCCCGTCCCCATCCCAACTGCAGTCTCTGTACAGGGCCCCAGAACCTGTCTGGGCACAGCAAAAGATGGGTTTTGCCTGTACCTGCTCCTCTCAGCTGTAGTTAGGCTAATTCAACATGAAAAATGGCCTTGCAGGGGTTTTGTAGCAATTACCAATGCAACGACACCAACCAGGCCATATAGAAGCAGCATGCCCAGGCTCTGCCTGTGTTTCTTTTGAGCTGCAGCTTTCATCTGCCTCAGCAATGTGTCAGAACATGTTTGGCACAAATAAAAAAATTGTTGTTTAACATTCTTGTGTATTACTGAGGGGTGGCAGTGATGCTTCCTGTAAAACATATCTGCAAGCGTGGCAAAGCTGTTTGATATTACAGCCTTATTTAAAACAGCATTTAGATAGTAAAAGCAGTCATTTCCCTCCATCCCCACATACCAGCTACCCATTAAAATTCCTTCTCATGCTCTTGCACAAAGACTAATTTTGGCAAGAGCCTGACTTGCCCTAGATTTTTAAAAGACTACTTGTTTTAAAACAAAGTCCTTCGGGGAAGGGAGAGAGCTGTGAGAAAGACTGCTTCCTCTCCCTGCCCACCCTGTCCCACAGCAGCCCAAACAACCCCTGGCCCTGTCATCCCCATCTCATCACCCCAGGCCCTGACATACTCCATCCCATCAACCCCAGCCCATCATGCCCAGGCCCAGGTGGGAGCAGCAGCAGCATCCTCCCCCACTGAGGGGCCTCCCAGACCCATGAGGGGTGCTGGAGTGGAGCAGGATCTCCGGGCACTGCACAGGAGGAGCCAGGGAAGACTGAAAGGCTGCCATTTACCTTGACATTTACATGCTAAAAATAAAGTTTTCAATGTTAAATGCTTTTAAACAAAATTATGCTGATATTCAGATATTACTTAAGGGACTCAATTCAGAGTAAAAGCTCTGGTTTTATAAGTCAGATCTTGCTACCATCAGAATAGCTTTTCACCAAAAAGATCTTTCATTTCTAAGTTGTTCTCTCACCTTCAGGCACTGGGCAAAATGTCACTTGACAGTGATAACTGAGAACAGCAAAAATCAGAGGGAAAATAACCTACAGGTGTCCAATCTAATGCTACAGAAAATAGGTACAGAGAGACCCATGGAGGCGAATTAACAGCTAAACCCTCACTTCAAGCAGATGGAGAAGGCTGACTTGACTGTTTGGATGCGATTCAATGAAAATGTTCTCTAGCCTTCCCTTTCTGCATGGGGAATAAATCTGCAAAGAAAAACATTTCTCTTTGCTGTTTGCTGGCAGGACTGGTATCATAGCAGTGATATCTAGTATTGCTATGGCTAGCTTCATACGTGTTTCTTAATAAGTACACTGAAAAGCTTCTTTGGCTGGCTCTGGGATCATCAAAAGGCTACTAAAATGAAGATTTAATACCAGTGGTTAAATATCAGTGAATGCCATTCCCCAGTAAATGGCTGTGTATATAGTCGCCCTTACAGGACGTACGTAAGGAAGCAGTCCTGAATTTTTGGCTTTCTGCAGTACTCTTTTCCCTGCAAGTAATGGTTCCATGGAGGAATGCTGCTTCTAAAACCTCTGTGGGGGCTCATGGGAGCCCTATCCACAGCCAGGGATAGAGCTCAGCCCAGAACCCACCTCCCCGTTCCCAGCTGCCAGCAGAAATTCACCCTGTCACTCTGCACAGGGCTCAGACAGTCAGAAGGGGCCAGAGCTGGTACCCGCGCTGTCACCCATGCACCAGATCTGTGGCTGCTGACACTGGCGGAGAGGCTCCAGGTTGGCTTCATGCCCCCACCAGACATCACCGAACCTCCTTCAGTGGGTTCAGTCACAGTCTCTGCTCATTTAAGCTCTCCTGTAACTGATACTGGAAGGGATGAGTCAGTCCTAAGTATAGTTATCTGTACCCAAAATAGAGCCGAGCCCTGCCGGCAGTTTGCCTGGCTCACGGAGTGCGTGGCAGCCCGGTAACAACTCCTAAATCAGCAGGAGCCAAAGGTGCGATGCAGAGTGGCAGCCCGCAGGCAGCATGGGCTTTTCACCTGCTTAGGAAAGCCCACCAGCCATCCGGGAGAGGATTCAAAGTAAACCTTTAGAAATGAATTCACTTCTTTCCCAGAACAGCATGGCTACTCCATATTTTTATAGAAACAAAAGCATTCAGTTGCTACCTTTCTTAATCAATGTATACTAACCAGAGAGCTTATGAATAGGATCAGTTTGCACAGCATCTAAAAATACACCATCAGCTACATACATACATATATAACAGGGGGTGTGGGGTATGTATAACTACGTGTATGTGTATGTTTCCCTAAAATGCTAAGATCTGATTGTAATTTGTACTATTTTTTTACACTTTAAATGACACATTTGAAATTGCTTACTGCAATACCCAGCCTCACAGGAAGAGAAGTTTTACAGCTTCAGTCTGAGATGGCTTCTACCACCCTCATTTGACAGGGCCTGAAGAAAAAGGAACTGCTAGCAGCATGTCCCTCCAAAGCTCCGCGTGCTGCCTGGGCTCGGAGCCACAGCCCCAGCAATGTGTGGTGGCCAAGAGCAGTGAACTCAGCCTCATCTACAGAACAGCCCCCTTCCCCAAAGGTCCAGTATACCAGTGACCAACCTGCTTTAATATGGCCTTTGCCATTAGCATTTTAGAATGTCAAAGTTAGAAATTCCCAGTAGTTTGCTGTAAAGGGTAGGTAAGCAGGCAGAAAACTGAATGCACTGGCAAAGCACAAATGGTGCTTTTGTAACTAGCCCAGCATGCCATGAAGCCCCGCATGACCACAGAAGCTGGGAGCAGATCTAGGGGCACTGGCAAGTTCACGCTGGTAGAAATTCTGCAGGTGGGAATGGAGGAGCCAGAGCCACTCAGCCCCATTGTCCTTTTCATCACCATCTGACACCAAGAAGATGGGGTCCGAGTTCCAGGCTCTGCTCTGCCTCTTAGACTGAAATGTTTGAAATATCAAGCAGAAGAATATGCCTCATAGGCTAAGATAAACCTACATTAAATTGTGACAGGGTCTATCCCAGCAAACCCTAGAAATAATTTACACATTGTGAAATGCATCTGCATCTCATTGGTGCAACCCTGATGCCAGCTGGAAAGGCACTGGATGTGCTGCTGCCTTGCCTTCCCCCACTGCTGTGTTATGCCTAATGGCAGCTAGTGAGTACAAACCTTGGGCTTAATTACCGCATTATGACTAACCTCACTGTCATCACTACCTGTAATTAAATGCCAGATTAAATATTTGAGGCTAAGCAGATGACACGGCAGGAACGGAGGCCGCCCAGAGGAGCCTTGCTGGGGTGCGGTGTTTGCCAGCTGGATTTTGGAGCCAGGGCACTTTCAGCAACAGCTGCCAGCCCTGCTCCTCCTGCACCATCAATTTGCAGGCAGGACAGGCTGAGCCCATGGGGCAGCTGAGGTGGTCTGCATCCAGCTGATGGGAGGGAAGAGGCCCAGCCTGATAAGGACAGCAGATTCATTCTGCCATGACAAAGTACACTGAATTACTAATTTTCTGTGTTTTTTCTGTATCTTCTGAGATTCTTCTCATCCTGCTTTATACTGTCAAAACAGCAGCTGCTTGATTTGCCCATACTGGTGCTTCTTGAGCTGGGTGTACTGCACTTCACCTGCAGCTGCAAGGGCACCTTCTCAGCACAAGGCACTAAGAGGCTGTGGGATGTTGGGGATGAACCAGGCTGTGCACCCTCATAAAGCCCACAGAACACTGGGCTGAGCCAGGCTTGCACCCCCAGAAATCCCCAGTTATGCTGGGTCTGATCCAGGCTGCACACCCCCAGAAATCCCTTGGGATGCTGGGACTAATCTGGGCTGTGCACCTACAGAAATTCCCCAAGGATGCTGGGGCTGAACCAGGCTGTACACCCCTGAAAGCCTCTGGGACACTGGTGCTGATCCAAGCTGTGCACTCTTGTACACACAGAAATCCCAACCAGGAGCTGCAGCAGCATGCCCACCAGGCCAGTGCTCCTTGAAAAGCTTTTGCTTTTCTTTCCTAGTAATACTTTTAAGGGTTTAAATATGCATATGAGATCACTCAAAATGAGTCATATTTCAGTGTCATCTAATTATTAGTTATAGTATATGATATTTGCCAGCTCATACTGCAAACAGTTACTTTATATAACATATGGAGAAGTGTGTCAGACTGCCAGTGGTTTTCAAGATCTCTGCTTTGAAACTGATTTGAGTCTGATGCTCGTTTTAATTGACTTCAAACCTGCAAAGTTGTCAACAGGTTTAATCCAGCAAGATGAGGTGTAATGCAGATGCAGTTGCTATGAAACCTTTTGAACCACCCTCCATAGGTGAAGGAGATCATTTCCCAGATGCCTTTTTAAAGAAAAGTCAACAGCAACAAAAGAAGGAAAGGTCCCTGTAACACTGTTCAGTTTATGCAGGAAGGATGCGTCAAGGGCTGGCACTGCTCCCCCTCCCGTAGGTCTGCTTGGACTCTCACTTGAAAAATATCAGCTGACTCTGAAGATTCCTCCCCTCCTTGCAGGCTACAATTTGCCATTTGCAGACTTTAATGTAAAAATATGTCAGTGCAATCCGGAGATAGATGTGCAGTTCCAAGTGCTGAGCAAGGAGGGTCACTCCAAACAATTTAGGCAGGGGCACTTGGTGCACCATCATGCACAGGCAGCAGAAAGCAACTTAAATCTCTAGCAAGGTAGAAGAGTGGCGTATTGGTTCCACTCTGAGACAGGACAAGGGGTTTGTGGTGTGCAGCTGAACAGGACAGTCATTGCCTGTCACTACCTGGGAGCATCCCCAGAGCCACCACCCCTGCTCCCTTCAGGGTGATGCACATGGGTGCTGCAGGACAGACCAGGTCTGGGCTCCCAGCCTGGAGCTCAAACACTGGACCTCTCCACTGCCTTCACACCACTCAGGCGGATGTTTGCCAAGCCAGCCCTTCTGCCATCTGGTTGTGTTCTGCGGCTGCTCAGAGCAGCCTGAGCGCAGCGCGGAGGCACAGCCCAGATTCCCGCTCACTCCCACGGCTGGGCTCGGCAGGAGCCAACCCAGCAGAAACGCACTGGTTACCGGAACACGTGGCGCTGCCCGGGTGGGCACTTCCCAGGTAGGAGCAGGCTGGCCAGGGCTGTGGCACAAAACCTCTGTGTCCCTGGCTGTGAGGAGCCGTCTGCAGCCTCTGCCATACAGCCCTTCCAAATGGCTGTACTCACCAGCTGCTTTTAGCTAGCACGAGTTTTTCCTTAGCCCCACGGAGAAGAAAGCAGCCTTGTCTGAGGAGAGATCCGTGCTGTGTGACAAGACTTTGTCCCCTTTCATGCTCGTGCTGGCAGAGAAGGTCATCCAGCTCAGGGGCTTGCCTCTTCCTCCTAGCCTCTGCATGCTGGGCCCCGTCAGCAGAGAAAAAATCTACTGGGAGTGGGGAGGAACAAGGCTGTGGTGAAAGAAGCTTGTCGGGGCATTTGGGTAGCTGTGTGGAGAGATGCATACCATGGATTTTATTTTGCAGAACTTGCACTGTGAGGTTAGCACACACACATGCAAGCATGCACAGCACACCAGCAGGGAGAGGGAAGGGAAGGGAATGAGGAGGCATTTCAGCTTCTCTGCCAGCAACACATGCAGTGTCTGCAGAGTCCAGAGTGTGACAGTGCCACCATTTACGCTGGGGCTGCCCTGGTCAGCACATGAAGGGACAGGACTTGTCCCCCATTACCTCCAAAGAGCCCTTTGAGCCCAGCCAAAAGCACCTACCTTCAAAACAAGGGGAAACTGTGCAGGAAAGGTTCTAGGGATGGCATGGACACTGAAGGTGTTTAAATGGGCTTTGCTGTGGCTGGCAAAGGGCCTTTCTGGCTTGGAAAAGGGAAAGACCTCAGCTTTTATTTTCCCTCCAGCCCAGTGCATGTTGGTGCTGTAGTTACTCAGTCACCAGGAAAACTGGGATGCTGAGAAGCAAGCAGCACATGCTCTGAGGAGCTGCTCTCAGCCTTTTCCTTGTGACTTGATGTCTCATGGCTTGCAGGGAGAGATGTGTGCTATTATTTCAACTTTGTTGTGACTGGTGATGAGAGGCAAGGGAGCACTGGAGGCTGCTGGCACTGCTCGATTTTAATAACTTCCGGAGAACTTCTCATTGCTTGTCTTTGCTCACATAACAATCATGGTGCTTCACTCACTGTCCCTGTGCATCTGGCGTGTCAGGAGCTGGTTATTCAGGAAGTGGTGCAGTCAGGTGTGCAGGCGGCAGCAACACCTCCTGAGAGATGCCAGGGCTCCAGCACCAGGATTTTCCTCTGCAGGACACCCCAAGCCTGACTGGTTACTCCCTGCCTCACCTAAGCGCTTGCCAAAGCCACCGCAAGTATTTCACTCTCTGGTTACCACTGTACCTCAGCCTCAGTGCTTTTAGCACCCACTTCTCCTCTCAGCCCTTCCCTGAGCTATGGGAACAGTGCCACCAGGGGAGAAGGGGATGAGGAGTGATGGGGATGCCCCAAAGTCCATGGAGCAGCAAAGCACTCAGTCAAAAGCACTAACCACTGCATCAGCTTTCTCAGGTAGTCGGGATCCATAAAAGCCACTTACCTGGGATAGAAACATTCTCTGACAAATCTCATACATTTGTCTTAATGCTAAGTGACCATTAAATGAAAATAGTCCAAAAACCACATTAGTGCATCCTAACCAGTGTGTCCCAGGGATGTCAAGGGCAGCTGGAGAGAAGGGGTACAAGTTCCAGCCCAGCCTACTTGAGCTCAGTGTCTCCAGCTGAAGTGTGAAATGTGATGGTAGACAGACCAGGCTCATCATGTGGGAGCAGGGGCTCAGTCTCACATCCAACAACTTCTAGATGATGACACAAGGCCTGATTTGGTCAGGCAGCACTGGCAGTCACTCTGAAGCCCAGGGTGCCAGTGCAGCCCTCCAATTCCCCAGCACCCTAAGCACAAGCAGTGATGTTCCAGGCAATGTCAACTCCTGCCACTGCATAAGGTACCTGATGCTTTGGACAAATCCTCTCACAGCTGCTGGAAAATAAGCAAAAAGGGACTCTTCATCAGGGACTGTAGCAATAGAACAAGGGGTAATGGGTTTAAACTTAAACAGGGGAAGCTCAGGTTAGATATAAGGAAGAAGTTATTTACTGTGAGGGTAGTGAGGCACTGGAATGGTTTGCCCAAAAAAGTGGTAAATGCGCAACCCGTAGTGGTGTTCAAGGCCAGGTTGGAAAGAGCTTTGGGCGACATGGTCTAGTGTGAGGTGTCTCTGCCCATGGGATGGGGGTTGGAACTTAAGGTCTAATCTTGAGGTCCTTTCCAACCCTAACCATTCTATGATTCTGTCAGAGGAGCTGAGGATGAGAAGCATGAGCCACTGACATGCCCTGGGAGAGCCAGCAAAGGAGTAGCCCTGTGCCCAGCACTTCAGTCCTGCCCCTTTACTCCCCACCACTTCTGCTCCCATTCACCTTAGCTATAAACTCTCAGCAGAGATTTCCCAGCTGGCAGAGTGACGGGAGCTGAATTATCTTTCCTGGCTGCACTTTGAGCTCAGGCAGAGAAGTGTGAACCAGCGGACACCCCTCCTTACCAGCACTCCCCAGTTTTCCAGCCTCCCTTCAAAACATCTTCCCAAACCCCACTGCTGCCACTGTTCCAGAGCTATTTTTAGCTGCAGGCTGTCATGCTGTGTCTTAATTGACTAGGTTAAATCAGTCAGATTTCACACCTGCGTTTAAAGAAGTTGGTTAGCACATTTCGCATGGCCATTTTTTAGAAATGCCCATCGTGGAGGCAGAGGCTGGCACCTCCTCTGTCCTCAAACAGCTCCTGGTGCTCCCATCCCTTGTGCCTGCTGCGGGCTGTGGGCTCTGGTTCCCAGGGCTTGCTGTGCTGCAGGCAGCACCGCCCTTGCCAAATAGGGAAAAGGGAAAACCTGTGATCTTTCTTAGTGGGTTTAGTACTGGATGGAAAAGCTCAATGCGAAAACAGACCTGAACAGTCCCTGAATCAGAGCTGCTTCATACGAGATTCTAATGAGATAGAGAAAACTTGATCAGGTGGATGACAGAGCTCCCTCTGCAGCTCTTAAGTCATGACATTTCTTCCGCACCAACCGGTTGTCTCCACCAGCATCACGTTGCTCCAGCAGAACCAGGAGACTCTGGAACGGGTTGCAGGGTTACGGAGCAGAAGCTGTACCCAGCTTGTCTGGAGCCATGCCTCTCCCCCCCGAGGCTGCCCTTGCAAAGCACGGACCTGGCTCCCTGCCCCTGGCAACGTAAAACGATAGTGGCAACACCGGCTTTGGACTGCCAAGTTCCCCAAGATACCCACCCCCTTCACCCCAAGGCGAGTTTGGGGTGATCTGGCAGCAGGCCCTTGCTCCTCCCGGCATGACGCCTCCAGCCACCCGGGAAGGAGCATTGTCCCACAGCAGGTCCTGCAGAGGAGCCATCGCCCCGGGGCCCTGGCACCCCACAGATGCACACCAATGATGATTAATTGCTGAGCAAATGTCTTTTGCACGCCTACATTTACACTAACTTGGTGCTCAGTGAGCATCAGGCAAAGCCAGAAACACAAAGAAAATGGATTTCCCTCTAAAAACACAAAGGTACGGCTGTCCCACAGTCATGGTCATTTGCTCTAAAGCTCATATTTGGAAAGGGTATAGAAATACTGGTATAAGTGTGATCTCTATTTTCAAAGCCATTTAAAAGCCTATGGTTCAAAAAAAAAAAAAAAAAAAAAAAAGAAAAGAAAGAAAAGAAACCCACAAGAAACCCAAAGGTATTTCTTTATCAAGGACTTAACTGAAGCAGAGACGATTAAGTGCAATCCGCTGCCTTTCCAACTACTTAATTAGAAACAGGACACTGTAGGAAATTATTATACCACATAATTTCAGTAAAAAGCCTTTCATAAAAAGATTAAACACATCTATAATGCCTGAAGATAGGAGCAGGTTATAATTACTATTGACCTCACCTCATCAGCAGTATTTAATTGATGTCAGGGTCTTTGTCTGCTTGTTCAAGTTAATCAGCATCCTTGGTCCTCCAAAGGCTACATTTGCAAACCTCCTAAAGAAGTAGAAATCTTTCTGGGATTTTTTCCTCTCTTTAACACGTTTTTCTGAAAAGCTGGCATGAAACGCTGGCATCTCTGGCTCTGCCAGGGGCACTCACTGCCTGTGTTTTTAAAATAAAACACTAAAATAGCTGCTCAGAGCCACCTCCTGCCACTTGTGTTTCCCAGCCACTTGCAGCATGTTCGGTTTTTCTGGAAATGTAGTTTTACACTTCGGGGGTGAGCTGCTCTCAAGCAGGCTGCTGGTGTCACACAGGGCTTTTTTCCAGAACCACACTTGCCAACCCAGGCAGACACCTCTCTGTGCCCAGACTGGGACGCTTGGGGTGGGACAGCCCCTGGTCCTGAGTTCTGGGTCTCAGCACTGCATAACACCCAGCCCCTATCGCATCACTGCAGCACACCTTGCCAGGCCCTGCAGCTCGGCAAAAGACTGATGGCTGACCCCGTTCTTGTATAGATATGCATATATCGAGGGTTTATAAATATGCCAGAAGCCGGGAATGCATATGTATGGGCTGCAGCAACACGGTGAAGGGGAGGTGGGTTGGCTCCCCCGGGCTGTTCTGCTCCATTGCAGGCATTCATATTTATAGGAAGAGTTTATTTAAGTATCAGGGCTTTTTTTACCCTGCTGGCCACCGAGGAGCTGAGTGCCCTATATAACGAGTGTTAAAAGAGAATTGGTGCACAGACTTTTAAAAGAGGGGTGCTGCAGTTCAGAAACAGGGATTTTGGCTGTGCTTCAAGCGCAGTAAGTTTAAAGTGTACAAAGTGTAAGAAAGCTCATGTCCAGACTCCAGGATGGGATAATTGCAGTCAAACTTTTCTTAAATGAAACAGATTACCTGATTATAGCAGAATCAAACAGAGCCAGGACCAAGAAATCTCCCCTTTGGCACTGACATACCTTTACCATAAAACCTGTTATGGAAAAAACACCAAACCTCAGTGGTGAAACATTTCTCTTGGCCTTGAGCACCAGTCTCAGCTCTGATTAAATCCCCAGGTGCTGGGAGAGGGTGACACCTTGGGGCACTGGGTGCTGCCTCAAGCTCTCCACATCTGTCCTGGCTGCATTGGGTCCCTGAGGACTCTTATCCGGGGAATGTCCAGCAGAGATGTGTCCCTCCATGTCTCCTTCCCTCTCCCCTTCCAACCCTGCAGATGCAAAGAAAGCAGATTTAGAGACAGGGCACCCCTGGCTAATCCAACACCGAAGTCAGGATTGCAAGGTTTTCTAATATTACACAGCAAATAGTTTGCTTCACTTCTCATTGCATTAAGCTGATTAGTACCATTTAAAAAGAAGAAAAGAGTAGCTTAATTCTATATTTTAGCAAAGCTTCTTTACCAAATGCATTCAAGAGAAAAATAATTATTTTCAGAGGACCTGAAACTATTAGGAGAGATTTGCTGCAGGAGTCCCTCCTCTGCTCAGCTCCTCACAGACATCCGTGAGTTCTTGGTTTCGTTTAGCTTTTTATTTACTAAATACTAGGAAAAAATATGTCATAGCTGTAATGGGCTGAAGTAAGGAAATGTCAAACAAGTTCTGTGTCACCTCCACCAGACACAAGCCCACTGTTGGTTTAGGCAAGTCCCACTTAGCATAACTAAAGTTTTTTTAATGTCTCCTGCTTAGAAAACCTCCTGACTTTTGCCAACCTCCAGCTGGGCTCCGTGGGAAGCATCATCTCTGCCAGGAAGCCTTGTGCGCTGGAATTAAGCCTCAACTGGTGCCGGACTTCATTGCTGTGAGCAGTCCCCTGCACTCTCCGGGACCAACAGGACACCAGTGCTGGCAGGTCCCAGCTCTTCCCAAACACTCCCATTACAGACCTTTGCTGCCACATAATCACACAAATTGCTCTATACTTACATTATTTTCTAGAGGTAAGCATGTGATTATACTCCACACCATTTGAATCAGCACTGCAGCCTCACGGTGGGACTCAGCAAACCCTCGATGGACAATCACACGCCATTTACCAGCCAGGCAACACCTCTGTGAGCTGTGCCCCATGTGTCGCAATGTAGCTCTACCTCAAGACACCATTTAGTTTACACTTGCACAAGTTGTGCTTTCAGTTAAAGGCAACAAAAGCTAAAAATAAGTAAAGAAACAAACTGTTAGAGACTGATTATTCTGACAGTGTTGGAGCAATGAGTACAACTGGGATCGCTGGTGACACTGGGAACACTGGGGCTACTAGAAGTGTCTGTGCTGCTGTGAGCAGCAGAACAGCTCCTGACACACTCTACCTGCCTGCTCAGCCCCACAATGCACCCCACGGCTTCAGCTGGGCAAGTGAGCCATGTCCATGCAGGCAGCCCCAGCAATCACTGACCCAAGCTGTGAAGAGTAGGGTCAGCCTGGGCAAGCAATCATGGAACAAATATTTGTCCCACCTTGGCTATTTGACAGCAGCCCTCAAGCCTGGGCTTGAGCTCCAGCTCCTTTCAAAGCAGCCTTTTATGCCCTTTTGCTTCAGCCTTTCCTTCTCTTCCCAGCTCACTTCTTCCAGCATTCCTTCCCCAGCCAGATTTTCCAGGCTGCTTATCGCGCTCACTTCGCCCCCCAGACTCTCTGCAGTGGGTTTGCATCTCCTCGGGGCAAGCCTCAGGCTCTGGCTGCACTTCAGCTAACATTTATTATTGTGCAGTAGACAAAAAAATGTTATCCAAGGGATGCCCCACTCCAGTGGCTGCTTTTCTTGCAATAACACTGCATTTCTGTCTCCTGTTGAGCCCCCGTGCTGTGGCAGCCTCAGCCCCCTCCTGCCAGGCTGCTGCCAGCCAGGACTTGAGCTTCTGTGCTGGAGCTGCTCTCGGCCATACTGGGCCTCACCAACAGCATGGGCTGGATCTGCTGCTTGCCTACTGCCTACGGGGCCGTATTTGGGTCCCATGGCACAGGGGCACGGTAACCCCTTGCTGCCTGCCGTGCTTGCCCTTCCTGCTCTGCCTGCAGCCCAGACTCTGACCTCCCAGTGCCTGAAGAAGGAGCACATGGGGGCAAAACACAACTTTAAACTACTTAATGCTCCACTGGTCTAGCCATCCAGGGCTGATCCCATTTAAGCTCCGCTTCCCACAGCCTTTCCAGGTGCCTGGAGTGAGGACAGGGGTTCAGGCTGCTGCCGACCTGCCACACCACTAAGCAGGATTGGATCCAGGCTGAAGCCCCCAGCCTGGCTGGAGGGGACCCTGCCCAGGGGCTGCCTCAGGGTCATTCAGCTGTGCATGCTGTGACCAGCAAAAGGAGCAAAACCTCCTGTACCATCCCTTTGTTGTTTGTGTCGGGCTGCAACATGCTGGTGGAATCTGGCTGTGCTGGGGCAGGGTACACTCATTTCGGACATCATCTACAGCAGGCTGCAACAATTCAGAAGTCAGCAGGCTTTCCAAAGTAAATGAGGGGAAGCTGCTGTTGATTTAGAAAGTTGTTTTGTGCTTAGAGCCAGAAAGTGGCTGTTTTCTGCCAATTACACTTTCATCACAAGCCTGCCATATACGTAGGCTTACTGCAACTTGGAGACATGCTTGAGAACCAGGTGCATCCCAGCATCCCAACAGGACAGTATTCCCTATGTCTCACAGACCTGTACCGGGGACTGAACCTTTGCTTGACACCTCTGACTTTGAAGCTTGGACAATGGCTACCAACTACCTCCAAATGGTCAGGGGAATGGTGCCCGCCCACCCTGGCCCCTGGCAGGGAGCGTGCTAGCCCTCTGGCCATGCTGAACCATCTTCAGCACATTGGGCCATGGGAGGAATTGCCATAGGGTGCTGGGCTGTGGAGGAAGATGGATGGAGCAAAGCCTGAATGCAGCATTAGCAGTTTCCCAAGGGATACTTTAATTTTCCATAGGGCTATAGGAAAACTTTACATGGGAAAATCAAACACGATTAGCTGGGATTGTAACCCAAAGGTGCAGCTAGAAAGCTAGAGGTGAAAGCCTTTGTCCTTTGAGAACTGGGATTCCTAAATCTTCATACATGAGGGTGTGTCCAAAAAGGTGAGTTTCAGATTAAATGTCTGTTTGTGCAGCCCTGGATCTTAGCTGCTCCCTCACCACAACAGGGCCAGGTCACACTCCCCAGGGGCTGACTGCCACAAGGTGAATGTTCCTAGTTTCGGGAAAAGGGGGCAAGGGCTTCCTCCACCATTCCCAAAGAGGGAAATTTCTGCCAGCCCTGCGGAATCAGAATTGAGGTATTCTCTCTCTTCTGAGAAGGCAATTATGGTTACATGCTCATTTTAATTACAGCATGGCTGTGCAAGACCTGTGAAGTGCTGTGTCCTTTCTGAAGGATGCTCTAATTGCAGAAGTTGGCAGAGCCCAGCATGGCGAGTGCCAGGAGAAGGGCTTTTCCATGGGGCTGAGAGCTGTGGGACACGGGAGGACCATGGGCACTGGCTTCCATGGCAGTAGAGGGATGAAAACCTCGGGTGTGATGGGGATAAAGCAATCTGACCAGAAGGGGAAAGGACAGAAAAGGTGTGTCTGAGCAACAGGGGAGTACCAAAATTAATATATTCTCTCTTATATATTCTTCTCATAGTGAGAGCATAACCCTGCCATCACACACAGCGTGCTGAACACCGCAATTCAGGACTGGAGCAAAACAAGGTGGGTGTAAAGAGGCTAAGAAAGGAGTCGTGATGTTTTGGTAAAATGTAAATCAGAGCTCCAGCAGCGTGCTTGGCAAACAGCAATCCGGGTGCGAAAGCAAATATGTTAGGACGGAAGGAGGGTAAATGAAACTGTCTTCTAATAACCCCAGCAGTTTAAGGAGTAGTGCTCTGATGTTAGTGTCTATTCAAATGTGTCAGTAACAAGAAGTCACATTAAAATTGTAAGTGTTTTATTTTTGGAAAGATGATGTATTTCTCCTCCTGAGCTAACAACATCCTAATACCACTAAACGAACAATGGTCTTATAATGTGAGCTCCTAAATAATGTATCACAGGTCAATTTAGAAATACGCTGGAAAGCAGTGTTGAGCACTGAAGGTTTTTTATCCCCTTAAGATATGGTAATGCATCAGTTGAATCCCAACTTCTTAGGTACTGCAAGTGGCTGAGTGTCTCTGCCCACTACACACAGGCTACTTGGCATCAGTTGGGTTGTTGTTTGTAATGGGCCTTGCAAAACTTGCTGATCTCTCTTTGCAATATGTAATTTGTGAGAACAATGTGTATTTTGCAAGTGCCACTTGTACTCTTGTACTTCACAGACATAGCAGGAGCAGGTCAGCTACCACACTGGGTAGTTTAAGATCACTGAAGGATGGACAGGGAACAACAACATGTTTCACTGTTATATGAAGCTGGTCTCTTCCTGACCCAGATTTTAGTTGTGTTTAGCAAAGCATATACCTGTTTATTCTCCTTCTATATCTGCTGTAGTTTGGTATTACATGCTTAGGTATCATAGTACTGGAGAGCTGAGTACAATCCCCAAGATCAGCTACCTCATTAAAGTGCCTTTGAATAAGGCATTTTATGGGAACCACAGACATGTGCAGTGCCTGTGAACAAGTTCTCGCTGGACTTGGCAGGTTCCCCTCCCTAAGCAGCCCAGAGACACCTGTGTTTCCCCCTGCTGCTGATGTCCATTGTGGAACTGCTGAGAGGGACAGGGGCCCAGCAGAGCTGCCCCCAAGAGGCAAGGAAGGATGGGCCACAGCAAAGGTGAGTTTGTCACCAGCACAGGCCTACTGATAGTCCCCATCCTGGAGGCCGTACACCAGTGTGCTTGTTCTGGGCAGAGCAGACCCAGTGTTAGCCAAGCACAAGCACAGATATGTATGAAGAACAAGAAGCATGTCGTGGTTTAAGCCCAGTCAGCCACTGGCTGCCCAGACTGCTACTGCTGAACCCAGGACAAAGGGGATGATTGCAAATAATAGTTTGCTTTTCTTCAAAGCATCTTTTCTCTTCCTCTGCAGATCCACCAAAGGATGGACCCTGGAGCTGCAGGCATCTCCATGGTTACTGCTCAGCACACACTCCTGCAGGGTGCTCAGGCAGCACCTGCAGCTCTGTGGGGCTCAGGGTGACGGGCAAGAGTGGGAGGGAGGACATGCAAGGACAGGATTACATTCGGTGATGGGATGCCATGCAGAGCCCCTTCAGGGACAGCACTGGGCAGAGACACAGTCTCAGCACCCAGGAAGGCTCAGCACAAGCCGAGATGTGAGGGGGCAGAGGTAGCTTGTGTTCTGGTGTTGCACTGGTCCATGCTAATGGATAACACATCCAATGTTGCCCTGACCCACAGCTAACCATGGCCACAGCCCCTCTGGCGCACTCAGGTGCTGTTAGCAATAGCTGCAGGCTCATTTATACCTATTTTTAAGTTAGTGATGTTGTCTCTGCACTGGCTAAATATATCAGTCTTGTACTGGGTAGTGAGTAACGTCTGGCGAAGAGCCACGGCAAAGCAGCATGTAGCCAGGCTTTGAGAAAGCTGCAAATGTGGTGTGGTGATGGAAGAGGATGAGATAAAAACCGATGAACACCCAAACTGTTGCTTCATCCTGGAAGTGTGTGACAGAAAGGGCAGTGCTCACAGGTAAGCCAGCAACATGGCACAGCAGTGGTGGGGGAAATGCGCTTGAGAACCCATGCAGGAGCAGGTCTGGATGGTGCCTGTTTTCATGTGGGCAGCACATGGACTGTGCAGGGAGATGCTGGTGCAGGCAGGTCCACAAGACCTTTTGTATTTGCAAGGAGATCCCAGGTTCTGGGCCCAGGCGTTGTGCTGCTGACTGTGGGGCACCAACCCCAACAGTGGCCGTGTCCCCATGGCCCTGCACATCCATGGGAGCTGAGCCATCCTGCTCAGCCTTACCTGCATCTCGCCTGCTCTGCTGCCTCTCCTCCCAGCCTCGCTATCCCAGGAGAGGCCACCCATGTGCTGGTGAGCAATGCAATGCATCCTGCTGGAACCTCCATGGAAGCCTCACTTGAGCCATACTGCTCACTCAGATTAATCAACCTCACAGAGTGTTTGACAGACAATTAACATACTCCCTCAGCACAAATTATGTAGAGCCCTCCATCTACCACCAGCAAAGCCAAAACCTAGTTCCCAGCACCCTCTTCAGAGGGTCAGCTGGCAGCCCCATGCAAGGGGCCAGTACCCAGGCAAGGACTGGTGCCAGTGCATGGGGGCACAGCAGCTCTTCAGGCCTCTATGTTCCAGGAAACCCAGACTGCACTGGGAGGAGATGAGACATTTGGTCTGTCCTTGGGATGAAATGTCATCCCCTACAAACATGAATGGGCACCTCGCATTACAGGCCCCGCGCATGCAGGTTTATATAAGAAGCCTTAAAGAACACATTTTCTAAAAGACTAGGAAATGTATGAAGGCTGAGCTAAAGTCCCCTTTGTAAACAAATGAACAGAAGTGATCTGACATATTATACCATTGCAATTAATTAGAAACCAGACTGGAAGCAAAGGGGCTGTGCTTGGGGTTTTGTTTTCATTTTACATGAAAGACATTTTATTTTCTGTGTTTTTACCCTGAACTCCCTCCTGGCAATTCCTACTTAATAAAACTGCAAGAAGAGGACTGGTCTGTGACTGGGTCACCACAGCAATCCTGTCACCACCTGGAGTGGTCTGTGGGACGTGACCCATGCCCAGCCACCAGACAGCTGTGGATGCCTGTGGGGGGGCAGTGGCCATAGCAACACTCAGCTGCTGCCCAGAGACATAGTGGCCTTTGCCTCCCTCCCAGCCCCAGAGGTGACATGCCAGGCCTGGCTGGTGACCACAGTGATGCAGATGTCCCTGCCAGCAAGGAGAGGGCATGACACAGGACCCACCATGGCAATTAGCATTACCTGAGGCTGTGGTGGCAGTTGCAGCACAGGTCTGAGAATAAATGAACACCAGGATCTCTGCCGTTCAGAGAGAGGCTGGTTTTCATTTTCTTCTCCAACTGTCTAGGAAACCCTGGCAAAAAAAAACCTGCAGGGGTTGTCTCTGGGTAAGGATGCAACCACGATGCTCACAGCCTCAGACCCATCATCGGTGCAATGTTTCGCTTGTTACTTCATCCACAGTTCACTGAGGTCAATGAGTCTTACAGTAATTTTGGTCATTGTAGCACTGCATGGGAGAAAAAGACACAAAAAAATGCTCTTCCCCTTGCAGCTTTCTGACTTTTCTCATGAAATTTCCAGCATGAAAGAGTAAAATGGCATTGGCTTGATAGTGTTAAGGAAAAAAAAACAACAAACAAACAGATTTTGGAAGTTCTTCATTTGTCTTTGGTGAGACCTGCCTGCTCCCAGCCCACGTGGGGACAGCTTCCCTGTGTAACCTGGTATCAGACCAGGGTATCTTTACCAAAACTGCCAACGGACAAGGGACCATCACCTTTGCTTCCTCTTCTTTGGTCTAAGCAGGCTGTCAAGTCGATCAGGTTGTGGGAAGGTATGTGTCTGCAAGGCTTTGTGGTGCAAGAAGGGCATCCGGGGAGGGGTGGGGGCGTGATTGCTGTGTTGCCCTCGCCGTGCCCTCCCAGGCTGGCGCCCGCTGCTCCCCAGAGAGGGATTGCCTTCGTCAGCCATGGATGCCAGCCGGCATCCCCGGCTCCTGCCCGCTCTGCAAGCGGGCGCTTGCTCACAGCGATGCACACTCGCTCGCCGGGCAGCACTGTTCGCGGTGCCCGCGCCGGCCCGGGTGTGCCAGGCCGCAGGCAGCACCAGATGGCGCCCGGCTTCTCCGGCAGAGCCCTCAGAACCAAAGTAAATAGAGAGAAACCGCACGGAGGGGACGCAGCGAGGGGCCGGCCGGGGCGAAACACGCGTGTGGCCCCTTCCACAGCGGGGCAGGCGGCCGTGAGAGTGCAGAGAGTGCCTCCTGCCCCGGCAGCCCTGCACCTGAGGGTACCACGGATTGAGGAGGTGGCGGGCTGAGCGGAGCTGGGGGGCTGACAGCTTGGGGCACAGGAAAACTTCAACAAAGGCCAAGAGAGAGGTCTTGCACCTGGGTCTGGGCAATCCCAAGCACGAATACAGGCTCGGTGGGTAATGGATTGAGAGCAGTCCTGAGGAGAAGGACTGGGGGGTGTTGGTTGATGACAAGCTCAACATGAGCCAGCAGTGTGCGCTTAGAGCCCAGAAAGCAACCATATCCTGGGCTGCATCAAAAGGTGCATGACCAGCAGGTTGAGAGAGGGGATTCTGTCCCTCTACTCTGCTCTTGTGAGACCCCAAGCTGCAGTACTGCTTTCAGCTCAGGCCCCCAACATAAGTAGGATGTAGACCTGTTGGAGAGAGTCCAGAGGAGGCCACAGAGATGACCCAAGGGCTGGAGCACCTCGCCCATGAAAAGAGCTGAGAGAGCTGGTCTTGCTCAGCCTGGAGAAGTGAAGGCTTAAGAGGAAGCATTAGAGCAGCCTCCAGTACCTAAAGGGGCCAACAAGAAATCTGGAGCAGGGCTTACAGGCAAGCCCCTTGGATTTCAGTATGAGAAGTCTTTTTTATTAAATGCGCAATACCTTGAGGATTTGATGCTAATTCAAACATGCCTTTTCTCTGCAGTGATGGTAAAACACCTTCCTGACAGAGGACATGATTCATTACATCTTGCACAAGATGGAGCAAAGTTGATCCAAGCCACCTTCCTCTATGCAGGATGTGAGTTGTTAAATGGCTTATCTCTACAACAAGTAGCATGACATTGTGTTCTGTAATTTTCTATAATTACTTGGTTTATTTTTCCTATGATATCTCATGTATTCCGGTTTGCATTTCACAGACTGTACTTGCTGTAGTCTTGCAGTCTACATTCAAACAATCCAAACCCAGAAGAAATACCTGTAATTTTCCAGTATGACATTCTCCATACTATAAACTGCAGCTCTCCCCCAGCCATGTTCCTGCCTGCCTGCAGCATCTCACAGAGGAAAAAACTATTTGGTTTAAAAAAACCCACTGCGGGTAGGAGGGAAATGTTCCAAACGGTGGATATCCTGGCTCTGCACATTTGCCCCACTCTGCCATTCGAGAGCTTCAACCTGCAGTCACTGGATCTTAAAACACATCTCTGCTAGGCTAAAGACCTAAGAGTAGCATACCTTTGTTCATAAGCTGTAACAAAATCACTGTAATTATTTTTCTGTTCAACCAAACAGATTAAGCTCTGTAGTTCAAAGAGTGTCGAATATTGTTTAAAACTGGACCTTCATTTTTGATTCATCAACTTCCAGCTCTGAATGAAGAGGGGCAGCTGGTTTTGTGGGGTCTTGGTTTCATTCTTAAATGTAACTGAATCTAAAAACAACTCCACACCCAGCCTAAATTTGAGAAAGGCAAAGATGTCTAAAACATCACAAACACGAATACACTCCTAGCATCACAGTGCTGAAAATATTCAGCAGGCTACAAGTAGGTTGTTAGTGCTGACCCGCCAGAGAGCGTCCTGCCTGTTACCCACATCATCAAAAGTCCACTCAACTGGTACTGCTGAATTTAATGTAGCTTCTTCTGCTGTGCACTGTTGCCTTGGAGATATTTTACATACATCAGTAGGTATGAGATTTCCTTTGTGCCCAGGTCTGTGGTAAAAAGCAGTGTAGTTTTCTTCACATGTTGCCACTGTAGCATTTTGGCCCCTTGAGGATGCCCATTCTGGGCAGCACAGTCGGGCTCTGTGCTGGCATCCATCCATCCCACCCAATGCCATGCTGCCTGTCCTGCTCTGCCAGGGAGAGGGGTGCAGGAGAAAGGTGATGCAGGAAGGGTATGAGAAAACAAGGTAAAGGTCACATCACACATAGTTTTTAGCCCAACACCTGAGCAGTTTTGTGCCAGTGGTGCTTTTGTGTAGGAAACAGAAACAAGTTGAGGTGAAGCATGCAGTTGTAATTGCTGCTCATCAAAGTGAACATAAGCCTGTGGCTCTTCATTTTGGGCTCTGGAGGAGAAGGTGCTGCTGTATTCCAACTCTGACAGGAGCAGATACTCAATGGATGCTGTGCCTGGAGCCAGCTGTGCATGTAGGCTGCACACAGGCCAGGAGTTTAGAAATGTCAGGGCAGCAGTAACCACAAAGCTCCAGCACTATTTCCTTTTCCCAGGCATTAGGAGAAAGCAGAGCCAGCCACAGCGATGGCACCAGCCTCACAGTGGGCCTGGGGAAGCCAGGGATAGCCGAGCCACAAGGTATTTCGGTTCAGAGCCTGCATTGCTGGACCCCAGGCCAGGAGGCAGCACAGAGTCCTCAGATCTGCATCCCAGCAGAGCAGCTCCCAGCTGAACAAGGCTCTGCTACTGCTGCTGCCAACCCACCATGTCCCCACAGCACTCACTGCTCCATCCCTTCAGCTGCCCTCTGCTCCCAGGTTGCTGCTCCATCCCCTCTGCTTGCCATGACGCTCCATGCCAGTAGCATCCATCTGTCCTCCTGGCGTGCTCCTGCTCCTTCCAACATCCACAACACTGGATGCTATACCCCCTCCTCACCCAGCACTGCTGTGCAGCCACCTACCTGCTTTGTGTAGCTCCTTCGGGAGCATGTGAACCCTTGTTTCTCTTCGGGTAGAAAGGAGGTTTTCCATGGGCAATCCCACATCCCAGTTGGCTCTGATCCCTGGGCTAGCACAGAGAGGGGCAGCAGCTGCTTCCACTGTGCTGAAAAGCAAAGTGTGAGCAAATGTCAGTGCTTTTGAGGTGGGGAGAAAGGGAGACAAGACAGTGCCAGCTGGTGAGGGTGGGCAGCTGGGGCCAAGCTCAGCTGAGCCCTTCTCTGTGTGCTGGCTGCTCTGGACCTCCTCAAGGAGGCTGCCAGCAACAGGCCTGGCCAAGGTTTGCCCAGGCTCCAGCCCTGCAGAAGAGCTGAGGTTTCTATAGCCGTTTGCACTGTGCAGGACATCCGAGTCAAACTTGACTTCCATTCAAACAACAAACCCCCTTCCTAAGGCACAGCAACTCCAGACATCAGGTTTAAAACTGATGAGTGCAGCAGTCTAGCAGATATTTATTGGTTTAAGAAGCAGGGCATGAAAGTCAGACCTGGAGGGCAGTGACAGCTTTATGCTGGTCTCCACTGGCTGACAGGGTTTTCAGGGCTTAGCTGGGTGCAGGTCACAGTGCTTCTAGGCCAGTGAGCACAAGCTGACATGAACGCAGCTGCAGGCAGAGAGGTGAAATGTCAAACTTCAGCACTGGCTATACAATCATTACAGGATTTGTGTTTTGTGGTTATGCAGTATTTGTGCCACTGGGTGAGGAAGCTGGTCAGTACTGCACCCTGCCTTCATCAAAGTCCACAGCTGACTCCATTCTTACACAAGCTGAAAATCCTCTTTCCTATACTGACATAAATCCTCCAACTAACAGCTCAGGTGAAAAATATACCATTTATTCATGTATCTTGTGGCTGTGACCAACAGCTAGACCTGTTAGAAGAGAGGTTCTAGTTCACAAGGGATTTAAACACAGGCTTACAGGCTTGCAAGGTGTGGGGAGGATAAAGAAGAATTGTTTTTAAAGCAATTAATAAGTGATTAAATAAGTAATCACTTATAAGTAAATAATAAATAATTAAATAAGTGATTGCTTACTTAAGAAGGAATTTTGGTCCCACACCACAACTGAGTCCAAATGCTTATCCGTTACTGGGTTAAAAATAAAACAGCAGCAGATATATCAATAAGGTGGCATTAGGCTATAATGACCAGTGTTTATAACTGACCCAAGACTCAGTATGTATAATCTGGGGTAGCTCAGTGGAAGCCAGTGGAATTGCAATGGTTTGCACCAGCTACTGACCAAGTCTTTGAATTCTTGCTTTGTCCTCATTGTTGGAATATTGTTGAACCTGGGCCAAAATGACCAGCTCCTGTCAAACTCACTTTTTATAGCACAGACCAAGGCATGAGTGAAAAGCAGTGGAAGTGCTCATGTGAATAAGACAAAGCTCTGTGTGCTGCACCCTTAACATGAGTATTCGCTTGCATGATGGGGAAAGGGAGCCTCTCCTAAATCCCATTGTCAGCTCTGTGATCTACAACTGTGTCCATCCCATAGCTTTGGCTACTCTCAACTGCTATCTTGTCTTAGTGGTTGGAAAGTTTCAAGTACATACCTATAAATGCACTGCTTATGAAGGCAAGCAGATGTGGGTTTACCTCTTTAAGATGTTCTCCAGTTTGAATGTTCAACATATTTTTGACAGTCTGCTTACACTCCTACCAGCAGACTAATCCTGTTTGTTAATCTGACTTTTTGTCACCTTGTCTGGCTAAGAAAACTGATTTTAAAATAGACAAGACTGTAAACAAGAGCAGCAAACGGTCCTTGAAACTTCCCAGTAGGTTGCTGAGGCTCAATGTTCCCATTGTTCCTTGAGAAAGCAATGGCAGAAATTACAGCTGCATGTGTCAGACAGGACCTTCCAGCTTCAAACCCTCTGGGCCGGGGGAGCCTTTTGTTTACAGATGTAAAACCTCAGCCTGCATTTGGCCTTCCTGCTCCCTTCACCAGATAACCCTATTTAGGGCGATTTGCATAACTTTGTTCTGAGCAGTCAGTAGTCCCATCTGCTAAGGAGGGATCTTGAGGGGATTAGTGTTAACACAGAGGCTTTGCAATAGACCTTCAAATACAATAAACATCTGAAGCTTAGCTTGACCCTAACAAACCACTAAAATGACCAGTACCTCTGAATAAAATGTCTATAAGATTTTAAGTGTTCTCATACCATTTAATACCGTGCATGAGTGATCCTCATTTCCAGGGCACTGTGAAGAAACAAGCCAAAAGGCTTTCAGGAGGGATGGACTCCTGGCTCCCCCATGGCATGGCCAACAGCAGCTCCTTGATCTTCCTTGAAATCATTTTCTTTTCCAGTTCTGTGCCAGTCTGGGTTCAGAGCCAACAGGCTAAAAACACAGGGAGACCCACCATAAATTCCCATGACTGTCTAATGGGGTGAAGAATTATTGAAGTTTTATTTAAGATTTTCAAGATCATTTAAGATGATGCAAGGAATATTAAACTGTCTCCTGCACAGGCTTTCAGCTGCCCTCTCTTAGAAACTGACTTGGCTAAAAACACCAGATTGAGCTTTAAATGGACTCTCTGTGCAACACCCTAAGTACCTGTGACCGATCAGGGCCTGATCAGCACAGAATTTGCCCCAGTGCAAGAAAACCAGAGCAAAGCTGGGCTAAATTTGTAAGCCATTCACTGAAGTTAATGAGAGTCTTTTTCCAGTAAAATAAAATTTCACTCCACGTGATTGAGCAATCCCAGAAATGCAAAGACAAGACAATGCAAAACCAAACACTTCTCAAGGGGAGATTGCTAATGTGCTGACTGCAGTGCTAATGCTAGAAATATGAAATGAAGTACAGTCTGTGGCCGTATCTGTGTTTCTCACTTACTCCCATAGCCAAATCAAAGTCTGAAATTTATTGTCACCCAGCCCTTTGCAGGCTGAGGTTAAAGTAACCCTGCTGACTCCAGTTCATGCCTCTTTAATGAATCAGGCTCTGCAAGCATCAGTCAGCAGGCAAGCCCCTTCTTTGTTCCTCGAATACGAGAATTCTGTATGTTTTCTAGAAACATTACTTCACCTTTGGTCTTCTCCAGAGATAGGTGTTTGAGCTGGAAGGTCTCCAAATGATTTAAATAATTGCTTTTCTAATTATCTTCTCCATGGGAGATGAGGGATGCTGCCTAGGGACAATGCCCCACTTTAGCCAAGACAGCTCCTTGGGGAAGGTGACAGAAGCCCTGTCATTCTTCTCTCCCGAGGGCTCCCACCAGAAGAGATCTGTTACTGCAACGCCATGGGACATTTCAGTCCAAGTTTTCTTCTGGGAAGAACAATCACAGAAAAACTATCATGTAAATAGTTGCTGGGTCTGGATTTTCTTACATATCATCAGCTATAAGCTTTGCTTAAGCACAAAGCTCTGTACTCAGATATCATAATGGCAGAGAAAAAAAGACTAACGGCAGCTCAGTTCATCTGAGAGTGTTTCAAACACCTCTTGCCATATCACTCCATCAGCTCCCTGGGGAACTGCACCATGTCTCAGTGTCTGTGCAAGAACCAAATACACACATCTCTGACTTCTTATTCCAAAAGCATTAACTCAGAAGTTCTTAAATAGCCACTTACTTATGAAATTTCAGTACATTTAGACTGGCTCAGTCAGCGCACTTTCATTTTTTATCCTGTAGACATGTCTGTGTGAATTTAGCACCACATTAAAATACGAGCTTTCAGATTTCTCAACATCTGTCACAATTATTTATTAAGTGTGAGATCCAGCACTCTGCTGAGGACCATGTTCAGCCTGCAGTGACTGATTAAGCTCCCTCCATCTGACTCCTACTCTCTTCATTCTCTGCCTTGATAACATGAAAATGCTGCACATTGAGATCAGTTGAGCAGCAGTTTTTACTAATACCCGGAGAACTGTCATAAACAGTAGCCATTCTTTAGTTTTTTAAGGACTGTAGATTTTTTTTTTGTTTGTGTGACTCAATCCACGAACAGCACATAGCTAAAAATGTTCATTTGTCTTCAGGTGAAACATGGCTGGAGTTGTAAGAAAAGCTGGTTGGTACTGCACTGCAAGTACTTGCTAATTCCTCCTCTTGACAGCCACCCTCCTCTGTGCAAGAAGGAGCAGAAACAAGCCAAAGGCCTTCATTCTGTGAGAAATGGTTGCATCACAGTTCTACAGCTGCAGCTTCGCATAGATACCTGCACGTAGCAGGTCAGTGAAAATTTGGTTTCTTTGCTTTTCCCTCCTGTGGAAGGGGTGGCTTTGTTGTTCAAAGGTGAGTTTTGCCTTTGGTAGGGAAATTGAGGTGCACCCCTAACCCACCCCAGACAGCAGTGGGGCTCCCCTGCTTTTATCCAGTCCCTGCGGTTCCACTCCTCAGGGCCCACACGCGGAAAACACCCTGTCCCCACCTCTCCTGGCTGTTAAATGCTCAGATACATGCCCAGTACCATGATGGGTACTCCCGAGTGCTGGTTCCCCAAGCAATACAGCATCTTCAACAGCAGCGCTCAGGTACCACTGTGTTTCATGATTGTTCTGCTTCCACTGCTTCCAGCATTTTTCTGCCCCAGGGAAATAATTCTGCTCTCCCAGCTGTGCCACATCACCAGCTTTTCTATGTGATATTTGATCATCCTGCAGCTGAAATCTCACAATGAGTCTAAGCTTGATGTTTTGCCCTTAATCGAATCTCAGGCATTTAACAAGCCCATGAAAACTGCAGAGAAACAGTCTTTTTTAAAGTGAATTAAGTATAGATGAAATGTAAATAAGTCAGGAATGAGCTTCCCTACATAAAGAGTAAGAGCTTTTGAGAAAGACAAACCCTACATCACTGTTAAACCAAAGCTGCACCCGAGGTGAAAGGCCAGAGCTTTTATCCACTTAGTTACCAAGCCTCTGGTTTGAAGCACAAGTATAAATGCATCTGCTCAGCAGGCAGCACGTAAGAATCAAATCAGTTAGTGCCACACTATGTGACTTCAGAACCTTTATGCATTTGGAGGAAGCCATCTGCATTTATTACTTGCTTAAGAAAATAATACTACCTCTAGCTTATTTTCCTAATAATTTTTTTTTTCAGTTTGATTCTGTTACAATTAATCAAAGTGCTGCCTTCTTACTGGAGCGCAAAAACCATCCCACCCATTTATTTATCCTACAGCAACAAAATGGCATTTGCTTCTTAAGCAGGAAATGAATAATTAAAAGGCAACAGGAAGTTACTTTTTATTTCCCTCTCCCCTCTAGAATAACAAACATATCATAGTGTACGTGCTCTGTGTGTTGATTACTTGGACAATTGGAAGTGAGGCAAAAGGTCCTTAAACATGATGGCAAGAGATGTATCCATTAGAATTTGAAAAATTCCATTAGCTTTACAAAATAACTAGGTTTATATCTTTCCCAGAGCACAGAGTAAGCAAAAACCTTTTAAACTGCTCAACAGGAAATAAAACAATTTTCCCAGACTTCTTCAACATGAAAGGATAAAACAGTGCAAATATATACAACTGATCATTTAGCTAGGCTGAAGCTAACATTTGTTAACACACAGCATTCACTGCATTAATTCCAAACTATTCAAAATTCCTGTCAAAAACACTTAAGTAGAAAAGACCAAACTCATTTGGCTTGTGAAGGGCATTGGCACAATGGAGGCTGTCCACAAAAAAAAAAATGACAAGTGCTTGGCAGTGCTTTTTGAAAGATGTGTGCTTAGCCTAGGAAGAAAACTTCAAGGAAAAAGTCACAGCCCAAACAGCGGTTCTCTGCTGCATCAGTGTTAACTTGCCTTACACATGGTTTTGGGTTTGTAGAGCCCTCTAGCTCCAAAGGCCATCCCTGCCACCTCTTTTGGATGAAGGTGGCTCTTTTGGATGCCATGGCCTTAGGCTCAGGCAGCTGTGCCTGTGGTGAGTGGTCCTGACCATGGGGCGCCCCAGAGCACCCCAGGGTGGGGCATCCCATGAACATCCCTTGCCCACAGCCCCAGCCTGGGCCAGGAGGCAAGAGATGCCCAGGGCAAACATCATGGAGATTGAGAGCCACCATGGGGCTCTGCTAGGACCAGGATCCACAGACAGCCTCATGCTTCAACCCTCAAGTGAAGACATGAGCAGTGGTAGGGGAGCACCTGTTCAGCTGAAGAGGGGCTGTTGTAATTAACAGAAACACAGTCAGGCTGCCTTCTCTGCCAGCGTGATCTGCACCTCAATTCTGCAGACAACTGGTCTCGCATCCCTCTGTGCCCACTGCTCCCCAAAGCATCCACAAACACCTGAGCAAACAGGACTTTCAGGGACTTTGAACAGTGCAAGCCTGTGCAAGATGCATGTCCACTGCACCACAGGCTCACCTTGGTGTCTTTGAGGTCTGCCTGGTCCACAGAAGTGAAAAAGAGAGAGATCAAAGTCTGAGGAAGAGAGAATACATATACACTAATGGACTTGGCCTTGTCCTTGAGAAGTCCAGCTTTATTGTGAATCTACTTTGGAAAAAGAATGCATGCACATATTCCGAGTGGAGAAGTAAGCCTTTACAAAAATAGCTTACTCCCATAATGTTACCAAATATGAATCCCCAGGCTCCTTCCTGTTAGCTTTGGACATCTCCAGAGAGCAGTTCAGTCCAAGATGTCATTCCTCTACTCAGAGCTTCATCTGCCCAAAGCTTGTACTTTCCCACCATCAGCTGAGTAGTGAGGGTGTCTGGCAATCTAGCTTCTAATAAAAGCATCTTCTGTAAGTGTGTAAAAGAGATGAATGAAGCTCTAAATTCATGTCTGCAGAGTTGTGCACCCACAGACTCATGTTGTCTGTGGCTAGGTCTGACCTAGCTCCAGTGAATAAGTGGAACAGCCACATGACTGTAGTGTATCAAGCTGAGGAATGGGTATTGTTTTGATGCAATGCCTCTAATGCGAATATTTGGCTTCTGGATTGGATTTATATTACCAGTTTAGAGCACAGGCAGAGCAAGTTTGGGTCTGTCTTTACTAAGTTAGGAAAGACGTATCCCTCAATTCTCCCCCAGTGATGGATGGCATGCTTTAAGTGGACTGTAACTCCTTTGGTCATCCTCCACTGCTGCCTATCCATGACCTGATGGCTGATGCTAGCTAACGTAGCGCACATACCTGTCTAAGCACATATGGAATAATTCTGCATGGATATAAGCTAGGTTTATCTAGCCACCTTTTCTTTTCCAGTCAGGGTAGATGTTTCATATATACTAGTTACATATTATACTACATACTACAGCAACCTACATCTGTGGAAATGCAAAGACAGCTGTGTCAGATCCACAGCCCACACAAATACCCAGTGAGCCCATGCTTGCATCAGCCCAGTAATATTCTGGTATACCTTGTAGGACAGGGATCCTTCCCTGTCACAAGGCAGCAACATGGCAAGCGGGTTGAGCATGCTGCTTGCCTTCTGCCTCTTCTCTGCCATGCGTTCCTCCATCTCCCCTGGCTTGCCTCCAGCGTGTCCTGTTAACAAAGCTGCCAAAAGCATTTTTGTGAGATAAATGGGGACACTTGCATAGAGAGGCTAGTTGTGATCTTGAGCAAAGCAAAGAACAAGCCCAGATGGAGAGTGGTGCCAGAGCCCCAGAGGTTAGATGGAGAGCTGCACTCATTTTCTAACTTCTCACCTTAGGTCAGCCTCTTATTCATGAGGAATAAAATATAAGATGATTAGATTGCATAATTTATGCTATTGGAAAGCATTAACATAAGAATTACAAAAATATATTCATAATCTTTAACAGATCATTGTATAGTAATAAAATCACAGCTTTGCATAGAGCCAGTGATTTTATTTGCATTTGTTCTAATTGCTGGGCCTTGAATATAAACAGGTTAAGGGCCATATTCTGTTTTAACAGTAGTGAAACAATACTCAAATGCCAGTCCAAATATTAATTAACAGATGTTTACAGTATATAACAAATCAAACTACTTTTCAGCTAGATTTTGGACATCAGGTCTGCTATTTCTGCTTCAAGTACAGTAGCTGAAAATCTCTCTCATTTGTGTCCCCAAGCAAAACAATTAGTCTGCTCTTTGCTCAGCCTGAGCTGCAGCCGGGCTTAATGACAAGGAGGGAGGAGAGAAAAGCCTGTCAAACAGGATTATTCTCCAAAAAATAGCTAAGTGGATTTAAAATTGCAACCTGTCACTGCCTTCTGCAAGTCATTTAGGAAGAGCTGGAAACTAGAATAACAATTCCATCAAGAACAAAAAATCTAAGAAAGAAAGAAAAAGGGGACTTGTGGGAGGAGACGACAGACCTGGCTGTGGGCAGAAATGGTGGTGGTGTGTTCAGGTCACAGCAATCTTGACAAAGGTGGCAAAGAGAATGATGCCTGTAATTCCCAGAATCAAAATATTAAAATACATAGGGAATAAAAAAATTTATAAGCATTTTAAATATAGAATATATATTCTATTAAATATAGAGTTATATATAATATGCACTGCATATGCAAACATATACTTTATAGTACATTTATATATTTGAATATATATTTAGTATTTGTATAGGTAAATATATAGTACCCTTGTATATATTTCTATATATGTATGTTTATATATATACAACTTTCTTAAACTCCATTTTTCCTAGGATTGTTCCTGTGACAGGAGAAATAATCATGTTTCATTCCTCTTTGCCTCCTTCCTTTTCACCCCAAAGACCACTTGCAGGCAGATTTAGGAGAATTCAAAAATCTCATAAAATTACTAATTGAAGATAAACACAGTTTAATTCTCTAGAGTTTAGTTCCTTCCATAGTCTCTTAAAATCCAACAACTGTTCGTAGCCAGGCCAGGAAGTGGGTCAGGAATTTTGCCCTCATCCAAGGCTCTGTCTAGAAGAACTTCAGTGAGCACTACTGTCCCTCTCCCATACTGGGAAGGTAGCATTCTGTAACTACTGGTGGCATTCCGTATCTACTGTGGGTCTTAGACACACATGTTAAAATAAATTATTTTTTAAATCCTTGGGGTGTCTTAAAATATGCATGATGTGGAAAAAACAATGCTAGAGAGCAGAAAGAGTACAGATGCATTGCTAGTTACATGCTGGACAGGAAAATAAAGTGAGGACCCCTGTTGTTTGTTGCTTCCAAAGATGATGTGAAAGTGGTGACAAACTGAAGGCCCATGTTTTACATTTTCTTTCCATAAACTCCTCAAAAGAAAGAAGTGGTAACAACACCAATGTTCTTATAAAATATAGTTAGAGTATCTTTACCCTGGCCAATGTGAATATGAGCTTTTATCTTTTGAAGTTTATGAACTTTGGGCAATTTGAAAGCCCTGCATGATTTGACAACTCACCACTCAGCAGAGATGCGCCCCCTCTTCCACGTCTAAAGAGTGGGTTTCAGTCTCTCAAGACAGTGCTGGCCAGAGCAGGAATTCCTGTGGGGATCCTACAGGGCTAGAGGCACTGCAAAAGCAAGAAAGCTGTCTTCCTCTTCTGTGAAGTTACTTAAACTTATTTAATGATGTGAGAACATGAACTGAGGACAGAAATGAGAACATGAGCAAACCCAATGATTAAATGCCATTGCTTATTAGTCTGTGTTCTTCTACTGCCTGCATTGAGATCTGGAGGAGAAGGCCAGGATCTTTCCACCAAACCCTGCTGACATAAACAGGGTTTAGCCATATATATCAGATTACAGGATATCGGTCCTGAACTAGTCTTGAACCAATGATCTAATCCCATTACCAATCTTGTGAGTCATTCAGCTCCACTAGGAGCATCTGAAGTATTTCGTATTTAATGAAAACACGCAGGAAAGGCATAGCATGTTTGTAATACACTCTCATTATCTCTGCAGATGTACCGATAGCAGAAAGAAGTCTTATAAGTCTCAGAGCTCTCTTGCTCAAATTAAAGATATAAGAAAAGCACAAACATCTTAAGCTGTTGGCTTTCCACTGGATTGGGTTCTAACTTTGAACTCTCTCCAGGCAAATTGGTGCTGAGAATCAGGGTTTCGCTCAAGCAGTGGTATCTGAGTGGACTTCCTCATAACTTTAAAGGATCTGAAAGTGATCTGCTCTGAAGAAGCATAAAACAGTAAAGCAAAAGAGAAAATACATTCTTCAGGAAATAGCTATCACCAGGACTTCTTGGGGCTAGTTTTACAGCTCTCTGAGTGAAATCTCATGGATTTTGTCCAAAACAATGAAGAAGAGCCCATTCTGTTACTCTGTGTATTGCAATAATTTCCTCCTTGAGCTCAAGCTGTCATCTGCTGATGAGCACACATCCTAAAGCATTGCAACTGAGTCTCTTGAGATACTCAGCACAGAGAAAAAAAAAAGGCAATTTTAAGAAGCATTTTGTTATTTCTGTGTATAGCAACACTATTTCATAAAACAACAGCAGAAAGACATTTTCTGCTGTTATGAATTTCTGGATGAATCCGTTTTAGACACTATTAGGTAATTGTTTTATGACAATCACCTGTTTTTCATTGTAATTGCTGTGCAAAAGCTATACTCAATAATGGCCCTCAACAGCAGTTTTCCCATCTCTTCCCTTCACAGGCATTTTGGAGGCATTTTTGCTTGGTGGGTGCTGTTCCAGCTCTGTGCATGCTGCTGGCCTTTCTGTGCTGTTGGTGCTGCCAGCAGATCCATGTATTGCCTTTGGTCCTGCATGTGGTGTTGGGACAGCATGAGGCCCAGCAGGTCCAACACCTCAGCTTGTCCCTAACAGGCTTCAGCACTTCACTGACTGGTGAGGCATGATCTGCCCAAAGGCATTATGCCACCAGAACAATATTCCCTTCAAACTCAAGCCTGCTTAGAGCTTATTCAAGTATTTTACACTTCACCATGCAAATGTGCTCCTTCCTAGTGTCAGCCATGCATCTGCTTTTATTTTGTGCACTCAGAAAGCACAGTATTTGGCCCTAGAACTCTGATATCATCAAAAGCAGGAAAAAAACCAAACACAAAACCAGAAGCTATAAGCACTGTCTCACTTTAACTGAATGTTAGAAAAAATTACTCTCAGCAGTTTGAATTTGGCAGAACCACTCAAGAGCAGATGTATCTATCACACCTCCTCATGCCTTCGTTCTGTACAAGACCAGCTGTGCTCAGGGCAGGGCAGGACCAGCTCTCAGTTTACTATTCAATCGAAAGCGGTCACTTTGTCTTTTTGGTTTGTACTATGAGCTACAGTGGACAGTGTGTCCTCTGTCCTCTGAAATGGTTCCTTTGTCATTAATCAAATTCTAATGTATGCTTCAGCTGCTCTCTTAAATTCTTATCCATGAACTATGAAGCAGCAGTAGTTATATGCTGCATTAAGTAGTTCAACTAAAAGAATCACATATATTGTTTCCAGTCAATGGACATTATGAATTGATTTTCTATAAAATTACTGGGAATGCATAAGCCATTTTGCCAAATATTATGGAATTTCTTATCTGAAACCCTGTGTGAAATGTAATTTATGTTTAGATACGGACAACTGAATCATACTCAGCATTTATATAGTGCTTTGCATATGCAAACCGCCATAAAACATTAATTAAGCAATAGATTTCCTAATGCTGAGAAAGTACATTTACACCAGGCTCAGTGTGTTAAATCTTTAAATACTGTCAATGCTTAAATACTATTTACAGAATTTCATTGTACTATGAGTTCAGTTATTGGCATAGCTGTAACATTCAACGGCTTTTTACATATGGTAAGTAGGAGTAGGAGCAGTGGTTTGGTCTCTATCTACACTAAACTTTATTTTGTAATTTTACTTTTGCTACCACTATGTTATTTTTAAAATGAAGGAACTGTAGTTAAGAACACAGCCTATTTGTAGACTCATCTTACATCTACAATAAAGAGTAACAGTACCATTTATTGGGGGGGGGGTTAATGTTCCAGATGACTTTTACTCCTTTTTTACAGTCTGGTCTTTCATATTTGAGAAACCCTCTTCATCTTCAAATGACTACCCCCAATCTCCAGGTAGCAACCATATTGTTTGTGTCTCTGCTACATCCTGACCTACAGGCAAGTCACGGGAGTATCAGCTATTTGTAGGCTCTGAGGCTTACATAAGTAAGTTGCATCAGTGAAACTCCTCTTACAGCACCAGCAAATCTAACTGTGTGACTACTCCAGGGCCTTGTGTATTGTAACTACACTTATGAAGTAGCCCATACAGTAACACTCACTATATAACAGTAAAGTTAATAATATCCTGGATATTTCTTATTGGAGCCTCTGCTCTTTTGAGTGAAGCAAATCCAGATTGTATTTTCTGTGAAGCACATTCATCAGCAAGAATAGACTATGACTTCGACGCAATGTTCAGCTCTCCCTTTCTAACACAGCTAGTTTTTCTGAGATCACAGGGTTTTAGGTATTTGGTTAAAAAAAAAAAAGTTAATTACATATAACTATAGCTTCCATAATGTTTCTACTGATGATGGTAATAAACGTCTGTATTACATATAAAAGAAGAGAATCAGCTTTTAACAAATTTGTCATTTGGATAACATTATTTTTAATCATTCAGAGCAGCACTAAAACAGCAAACCCACTTTTGTCTTCCCTTGCAGCTGCAACTCTTTCCCTCTGCACAGTGCCTCTTGTAAGATGATCTGATTTTGTAATAGCATCTAGTAATCTCTTTATCAGTGTTAGTGGTAAGCAGATTTAGTTTTAATGCAATCAATTTAATAAGAGATGTCAATCTTTTAATGACTGAGCTTGATAACTACATGCTGAGAACCAGATCTCCATGCAAACTTAAGGCTCTCCTAAGCCACAGGGCATATGATTATTGGTGTGCTAAGATACTCTCACTGTGTTCGTTACTGCAGAAGTAGCAGAATACATTGCTATGGTGGTTCCCAGCCCCTGCAGCTTCAGCTCCTGAGACAGGATGTTAGGTTTGGTGCTCGGTGATCTGACGTGGCATGGCAGACAGCCTTGGTGCTGTGTAAGTCATGGGGTTTTGTTGTTGTTACCGATTAATTCTGTGTATTGCTCAGGAAAATAGTAATATTTGGCTGTAACTAGACTGAATCAGCACCACACCTTATAAAATGTCCCAGGTATTACGTGCTCTTCCCCTCCCTCCACTCCCTGGGGTCGCAGAAGTGGCTTTCGGTCCTACACAGAAGGCATGACTCATGCTCTCAGAGTGATATTTATATATATACACTAACTGCAGCAGCCAGGTACTGACACCAGGTACAAGTCTGGCAGACAGAAAACAAACACAACTCTCTCTTGCTAAACACGGGTAACTGCACACCCTAACAGCTTTTGTCCTTCTGCTGTCAAGCCTTACCAAGCCAGCCAGCTGGGCGAGATGTGCCAGGAGCAGTCAGATCAGCCCCTTCCTCAAACGCCAGTGCCGCATCCTGGCCAGAAGGAAGTGCCCAGACCAGCCACATGCAAAATAAGGATCAGAGACTCTTCTGCTTCCAGTTAACTGAGAGTGAAACTAACTGGGAACATTTTTTTTTTTTACCCTTTCTTTGACAGCCTGCCACAGGACTCCTTCCTGAGCGAGGGAAGTCTTTCATCAGGAAGACTAAAGGAGCTTTAAAATCATTATTTTAAGCAATGCAAGTGCAGAATGAGCTCATGACACAAAGAACTGGCACATTCCTTCCAGATCTCAGCAATCACAAGATCCTAAACCCTCCTTCAAATGCTTCTTCAGGCCATGCAGACCCCCAGCTGTTCTTGCTTTAGGTGGTTGATGGCTTAGTTTAAAAAAATTAACAATAGAAGACTATTTATAATGGATTTTTCACTGCAGCCACGAACGCCTTACAGAGTTTACTTTCCTGTTCTCATGAATGTATTTGTTTATATGTGCAGAAGAATTCAATCTGATGTAAACTATGAAATATGTTGTTTTCTGTACAAAGATACCAAGGCACTAGTTAACAATGAAATTAAAACTGACTCGTACAGGTATATTTGCATTAGTCAGTCATCTTGGTGTCAGCATACTCAGCTGAATACAACACTTCATTAAGCAGTTTGTGAAAGCATCTAGAAGATAATAACCTGTTAAGAAAGTCTGTATGTAAATCCAGACATAAATATGAACAAAACACACTGCAGTCTACATTGCAGTTTGCAAACCACTACATGGTCTCCATTTTTATCCACAGAGGCGTTCATATATCAAAAGTGGGAGCCACTGGATCTGATGTGTTTTCTATGGAAAAAAAAACTTTTCCTACATTCCTAGCTTCCAGTAAGAAAACACTATTAGTATATTATTGGATTATATTCAGATTATCAGTATCAGTAGTTATCAGTAGTCTGCTGTAAAACTGGAAGGGATACCCAAAGACTTGTAATACAGTTTGTGTTTGTATAAATGCCTGGAACAACAGAAGTCCAAATACAAAACTTGCTGATGTTATTAAGGTGGTTGCCAGCACTCCAAAGAACAGAATTGGAATTTTAAGTGACTTTGATAAACTGGACAACTGAGAAACACTTGTGAGTTCTATGCCATTTTTAATGGGGTATCTAGTTTTAGTTTTTAGACAAAAAGAATCATCTCATGGGGTGAAGTATCCTGCAGGCTTCATTAGTAGTGTAAAATCAAGAAAAAACCTCTGAAGCACAGATGAAAACCAAAACTCTGATCATTTTGACATTTTGTTTTGCTTACAGTGCTAAAATGCCACATCTGTTTCAGAGATACTATAAGATCCTCAAAGTTCACCTCTTCTAGAGCAATCAAGAACTGGCCAAAATGAAGAAGAATTAGTACAATTAATTGGAGTAGATCCTGGGACCAGGTGTCTTGTTTGCTGTCTGCAAGTGGTACAAGCAAGTAGGATTCAATTCATTTCTGGGGAATATTCTTCTTGTACATAAAGTGACTTGTGGGTTTTCCCTTTTACTATGGATCGACCCCTGATGTCATGTTACCCTTATTCCATATAGATACGATTCCCAGATAAATCACAATTCCCCCTGACAAAGAATGGCGGGCTCTGTCTCTGTGAACCTGCTGCAGATCCCTCCCACTTGTGACATGATGGATTACAAACAGAATCATTTCACCTTTCAAATAATTTTTAGTCTGGTCTTTCTAGCATATTTTTCTCACACAACAGGACTAGTTTGGGATGTCTTTTACTAGAGCACTTTGAGCAGTACAATGATGCTAATGGAGGCTGTTACACCAATAAACTGCTGTTGGTACTCCTGCTGCATATTCTTACTGGAGCTACTTAGGACAAAGTTTACAGAAATAGAAATACATTTACATTCCCCAAGTGATATTTTACATTTATTGTTGCAGTTATGGACTGTGGTATGCAGAAAAGCTTGCAAAAAAAAAGCCAGAGCAGTGGTTTCCTTAGAGGGGCAAGGAGTCTGTCAGCAAAGAGCTGGCTGGGGGATGAAGCCCTAAGGGAGCAGTCAGTCTCCCAGAAGGGCATGATGATAACCAGCCTTCAGACAAATTCTGCAAGGGCTTGTGGTTACATCAGCATTCCTTACTGCCCTGGCTGAAGATATCAAGCATGGCCTACGGATCAAGTAGCATCAACATCATTTTGTCTTATCTGTTCGTTCTCATGAGGTCATCTGTCAATACAACAGAGGTGGTTTGTGCCTTGGCCTGGAGTCAAGCTGGGTGGGGTTATCTGCAGAGGCCAGGTGCTGCAAGAGTCTATTTGCTCCCACATTCACGTTAATCTGGCCCAGCAGCCAAAGGCCTCAAAGATGAAACAGGCTGGTGACACAATCAGTGGTTGACCACAATGATACCTCCAACCTTGACCAGCCAGAAACAACAAAGCTATAAGCATCAGCCCTTTGAAAACAATCAGAAAACATGGCATTTGGCTAATGCAGAGAGCTACAAGAGGTCTGAAGGCTATTGAGGCTGCATATAACTTATGCCACTCTGAGCTTAATGCAAGTCTCTCAAAAAACCCTTGTATCATTTGTGGATAGGTTTACACCAAAATTGCTTCAAAATACTCAAATGCAAGTCTCCCCACATATCAATAAGAACAGTCAATATTTAAACTTGAACTTTTTCAGTTACCCAAGGTATAGCATAAGTACTCTGCTGGTTATACAAGAAGTTTATATAAAAGACACAGAACAGGATAAGTTTCAGAGCCGAAATGATGCCATCCTTTCTAAAATCTGGTCTTAACATGTTCTTAAGATGACTGAGACTGAAATTAGACAACTAGCAATGAAATGGTTTTCACTGACCTACCATGTGGTCATCATCAAGGCTGCCAAATCTGGCACAGTTGTTTCATGAACTGCCATTGCCCATATGGCCACTCAGCTTGCAAGGCTTTGCTGTCCTTGCAGTCTGCCTGCATATTACAAAGTAAAGCTCAATTTAGCAGGCAGTTCCTCTTGTCTAGTTTAATTCATTTTCTCTTGCAGTCTTAAAGACTCAATCAGGGTGAGGCTGAGAGATCTGGGGCTTGCCTGCCTATGTGAGACCTCAAGATGCTCAGCTTCTTGGAGGGCTATACTGTAAATATTTCATGAGTTTGGACAAAGTACCTAAAAATGGATGTCTTTTGGTGAGCTTCTAAGTCTAGTAATAGCTTCATTCCCCCCCAAAAATCATGTAGGGCTAGATTTGGACAGTACCTATCCAGCAACTGCTTGCACAGCTCTTACTGTCATCAAAAACCCCAAAACAGGCAAAAGGCCTTGATGGTTACTCTCTACGTTTATTTGGTTTTAAAGCTTTGACTGTGTATTGATTGTTCTGTAACTGTTTTTAAACCTGGAAACACAAACTGCAGCTTGTCTTTTACAGCCACTGCCACCAGAGAAATGCTATTTTAAGTCTCCTTCAGTATTAACCAGTTTGGCTCAGCAGCCTAAAACTTTTGATAAAACAGTAAAACAGGACAGAGAACTGAGTCAGTCAGCAAACTCACATTGATTTGTCAGGTAAGATGTGAATTTATACAAAGTTTTATGCTAACTCAACTCGGTTTGTTGCAATGAATGTTCCTAACTTGCCACCTTCCCTTTGTAGCCAATGTAAATGTTCACAGCACATGGTAACAAGTGGCAAAAAAAGAAGACTTTTGGTTTATCTTACTTTTTCAAACACCTGCTGTGATTTAAGGCTCAGCTTTCTCCATTTCCCTTGCAACTGGAATTTACACTAGAAGCTACAAAAAAGCTGGCAAAAAAAGGAAGCTGTGGACAAGCTCCTTGCAGTTCAGTGCAAGGTTAGCTCTCTGTGCTTCCAGTGACACAGGGCCTTTGAGCTAACAGGGTTGGCTCTGCACCAAGTGCCTTCAGGAACTGCCACGCAGCTTGTGCCGCTGGGCTAATTGTGGAGGTGGAAATCTTTGGCTGGAGATGATAAAGTAATTCAGTGCTCCATCTGAATCCAGAGGCAGATATATTGTGCCCAGTTCTCAAAATGTACTAAAAGAAATAATGTCAGGAAATGGAGTTTACCTTGACAGATGCATCATGGTAATGTGAATTGGAAGAAAGCGAGGACTAGCTGCTATTAATTCACTTGCTATTAAGGTTAGCCAAAATGTACCACAGAATACTGTTCACCAGATTGGTATTTTGATTAAATGACACTCTTGAGGGAAATTCTGTGCTGTCCACCGAAAACTACAAATACCCTTAAAAAAAAAAAGAAAAAAATTAAAAACTTTCATATGTTTTCACTAAGTTTAAACCACTTTTTCTTGCTAATGAGTGGAAGAAGTATTTTTATTTCTCTTGTTCTGGTACATAAGGGAAAGGTTCACTTGCCTCTGCTGTCTCCCCTTCTTCCCATAAGTTCCACATTATTTGCATAACGGCTATGGACTCCCTGGTTTGTTGGATTTACCTATTGTTCCACAATGTTCATGAGAATTACAGGCAATGAAAAAGGAACAAAATACAACTCTGGTTATATCTAGGAGATTTCCTCCTTCCACTGATGGACTCTCATTTTTGAAAATGTTTGTTTCCTCTCATTGTTCATTAGACAAAAATCCCCAGACCCTAATAATTACCAATACTTAAAACCACAATTTTACACCACCAAACTGAGACCAAAGGCAGACTGTTACAGTGATTCCTCACCTGGAAGAAAAGTCCTGCTGGTGACTTGAAAACACCACTTTCTGCTTCTTTAGGACTTCTGGAAATCTCCCATCTTATGAAATATAATAAGATCACAGCTGGAAGTATTCATTCTTAAATGCCATTTGTCAGAAGACAAAGCTCTTTGACCCTGGCCAGGAGATGAAGAAATTAAACAAATTGAAAGAGTGAAAACTCTCCAAATTATAACTATTTCCTGCATCTGAATGCTTCTGCCAGCAAAGTTAATGCTGCAATGTGATGTAATGCCATGGGTCAATGAAGAAAATACATCTTTCTACAAAAGGACTTTTAATGCAGGCAAGAACTTTACTTTTTGAGCTAGTCACCAGTTTCAAATCATGCTGATTATACCATTTTCATTAACATACAATAGTACTGTTTCCATGCAAGTGCTATCAAGATTACTTTTATGGTTCCAAGAGCCATTTCATTACTCCTACACAAAACTTGATTGCTGCACATAGCAACAGATAAGTGTGCTCTTTGTTTTGTATGCTTACCTAAAATCCTAATCTTCATCACCTTTTATGTAAACTGCTACTGTGGTAAATTGGTGTGGGATAATTAAAAAGAACTCAGGAATAGACCCACACTTTGACAATTGTGCATATTTTGACCATAAACATCACATCTATGAGGTGTACATAAACATGTCATTGAACACATCTTCACAAAGAAAAATAAAGTGGCATTATTACACCAAGTGCAGTAAGTTCTGGCAGCACAGGCTATTTTTTTTAACAGTGATAAGATCTCTGGCAGGGCTTTTGATGGAAATAATGAACTTTTTCTTCTGTGTATGTGTCACTTTTTTTTCTTTCTTACTTATATATTTATTTATTTATTTACACCCACCAGCAGCTGCTATTATTTCTTGATAAAATGAAACTTGGGTGTTTTGCATTTGAGAATCTTTTTGCAGAGGAAAGTGATAGTGGGGCTACATTTCCCGAAGACGTACACACTAGGATTACCAACAAAGGCAGTAAAAGTATGATTCTGCATAAACCAGTTCCTACCCAGGAAGTAGCTGGCAAAAGGGAGACCGCACAGCTGGTTGAGTCAGGAGAGAAACCAGCTCATACTGCTACAAACAATCCAATTACAACATTCAGCAGCACCTTTGGCCTGAGTCACTTCTCAATTTGTCATATCCATTTCTTTCTGATTAGATGGGTATTGAGCAGAGGGAACAGTTTCACTTACAATGAAACTAGCCTACCCATGGAATTACCCTAACCGACTATCTCACTTAGCTCCATATGTAGACTTTTTGTTTCTAGAATAAGAACACTTAATGCCACAGGATTAAGATAAACGGATATTAGGCAGTCTTGTTTCAGATATGTATTTGCATAAAGAATTATCAAGAATAACTCAAGGTGCAGACAAGTTAATTATTATATTTAAATACTGTTGGAATGCCAGATTATTTTTGATGAAGAATTTTGAAAGGTCTATTCTCTCCTATGCATGGATCTTCTGTAACGTAGAACATAGGAAAACAAGTGCACTTCTATAAACAACCATATAACTAATGCCTGTAGCATGGGGAACAATCAAGAGGAATTAGAGATGTGTGCATGTCTACGGGGGTATGATACAATAGGCATCGCAGAAACATGGTAGGATGGCTCCTATGACTGGAGTGTTGCAATGGAAGGTTACAGGCTCTTTAGAAAAGACAGGCCTGACAGGCGGGGAGGGGGAGTTGCTATTTATGTTAGGGATAGGCTGGAGAGTATGGAACTCTGTCTGGGGACAGGTGAGCACTCAATAGAGAGTTTGTGGGTCAGGGTTAAAGGGAGAACAGCGATTCGAGATATTACTGTGGGGGTCTGTTACAGACCACCTGATCAAGGAGAACCTGCAGCTGAAGCACTCCACAGACAGATAGGAAAAGCCTTACGCTCACAGGCCCTTGCTCTCATGGGTGACTTCAACCACCCTGACATCTGTTGGAATCACGGTACAGCCCAGCACAAGCAATCCAGGAAGTTCCTGAATTGTGTGGAAGACAACTTCTTTCTGCAAGTAATAGAGGAGCTGACAAGGAGAGGTGCCATGCTTGACCTCGTGCTCACCAACAGGGAAGGGCTCATTGGAAATGTGACTCTCCAGGGCAGCCTTGGATGCAGAGATCATGAGATGCTCAAACTTGAGATCCTCAGGACAGTGAGAAGAGCGTGCAGCAAGCTCACTGCCCTAGACTTCAGGAGAGCAGACTCTGGCCTCTTCAGGAAGCTGCTTAGTAAGGTTCCATGGGAAATAGCTCTAGAGGGCAGGGGGAGGGCCAAGACTCTTGGTTGATATTCAAGGATCACCTACTGCAAGCCCAGGAGTGTTACATCCCAACTAGAAGGAAGTGCAGCAGGAGGGCAAGGAGACCTCCTTGGATGGATAAGGAGGTGCTGAGAAAAATTTAAAGGAAAAAAGAAGCTTATAAAAGGTGGAAGCAAGGACAGGCAGCCTGGGAAGAATACAGAGATGTTGTCCGGGAAGCTAGGGATCAGGTTAGGAAAGCTAAGGCCCATTTAGAATTAAACTTGGCTAGGGATGTTAAGGATAACAGGAAGGGATTCCATAGGTATGTAGTGAATAAAAAACAGACTAGGGAGAACGTAGGCCCACTCAGGAAGCTCTTGGGAGAACCCTGGATTTGGAGGAGGCTGAGGTTCTGAATGACTTCTTTGCCTCAGTCTTCACTGGCAAATGCTCTGACTGCACCACCCAAGTCTTGGAAGGCAGATGCACGGACTGTGAGAATGAAGACCTTAGGCCCACTGTAGGAGAGGATCTGGTTTGAGACCATCTGAAGAACCTGAACGTACACAAGTCACAGTATCACAGTATCACAGTACGTTAGAGATTGGAAGGGACCTCGAAAGATCATCTAGTCCAATCCCCCTGCCGGAGCAGGAACACCTAGATAATGTTACACAGGAATGTGTCCAGGGGGGTTTTGAATGTCTCCAGGGAAGGAGACTCCACAACCTCCCTGGGCAGCCTGTTCCAGTGTTCCGTCACCCTCACTGAGAAGAAGTTTCTTCTCAAGTTTAAGTGGAACCTCTTGTGTTCCAGTTTGTACCCATTACCCCTTGTCCTATCATTGTTTGCCACTGAGTAGAGCCTGGCTCCATCCTCGTGACACTCCCCCTTTATATATTTATAGACACTTATAAGGTCACCCCTCAGTCTCCTCCAAACTATAGAGACCCAGCTCCCTCAGTCTTTCCTCATAAGGGAGATGCTCCACTCCCTTAATCATCTTTGTTGCCCTGCGTTGGACTCTCTCCAGCAGCTCCCTGTCCTTCTTGAACTGAGGGGCCCAGAACTGGACACAATATTCCATGGGACCTGATGAAATCCATCCGTGGGTCCTGAAGGAGCTGGCAAATGAAGTTGCTAAACCACTGTCTATCATATTTGAATAATCATGGCTATCAGGTGAAGTTCCTGATGACTGGAAAAAGGGAAATATAACCCCCATTTTCAAGAAGGGGAAAATGGATGACCCAGGGAATTACAGACCAGTCAGTCTCACCTCTGTGCCTGGCAAAATCTTGGAGCAGATTCTCCTGGAAGGCATGCTAAGGCACATGAAAACCAACAAGGTGCTTGGTGACAGCCAGCATGGCTTCACTAGGGGGAAATCCTGCCTGACCAATTTGGTGGCCTTCTAAGATGGGGCTACAGAACTGATGGACAGGGGTAGAGCAGTTGAAGCCATCTACTTGGACTTGTGCAAAGCGTTCGACACTGTCCCACACGACATCCTTGTCTCTAAATTAGAGAGACATCAATTTGATGAATGGACCACTCAGTGGATAAAGAACTGGCTGGATGGCCACACACAAAGAGTTGTGGTCAATGGCCCAATGTCCAGCTGGAGACCAGTAATGAGTGGCGTCCCTCAGGGATCTGTGTTGGGACCGGTCTTGTTCAACATCTTTGTCACTGATATGGACAGCGGGATTGAGTGCACCCTCAGCAAGTTTGCTGATGACACCAAGCTGTGTGGTTCAGTTGATACGCTGGAGGGAAGGAATGCCATCCAGAGGGACCTCGACACGCTTGTGAGGTGGGCTGATGCCAACCTCATGAAGTTTAACCATGCCAAGTGCGAGGTTCTACACCTGGGTCGGAGCAATCCCAGGCACAGCTACAGGTTGGGCAGAGAAGAGATTCAGAGCAGTCCTGCGGAGAAGGACTTGGGGGTGTTGGTTGATGAGAAACTGAGCATGAGCTGGCAGCGTGTGCTTGCAGCCCAGAAATCCAACCGTATCCTGGGCTGCATCAAAAGGAGCATGACCAGCAGGTCGAAGGAGGTGATCCTGCCCCTCTACTCTGCTCTCATGAGACCTCACCTGGAGTATTGTGTGCAGTTCTGGTGCCCTCAACATAAAAAGGACAAGAAACTGTTGGAACAAGTCCAGAGAAGGGCCACGAGGATGATCAGGGGACTGGAGCACCTCCCGTATGAAGATAGGTTGAGGAAGTTGGGGCTGTTCACCTGGAGAAGAGAAGGCTGTGTGGAGACCTCATAGCAGCCTTCCAGTATCTGAAGGGGGCCTATAGGGATGCTGGGGAGGGACTCTTCATTAGGGACTGTAGTGATAGGACAAGGGGTAATGGGTTAAAACTTAAACAGGGGAAGTTTAGGTTGGATGTAAGAAGGAAATTCTTTCCTGTTAGGGTGGTGAGGCACTGGAATAGGTTGCCCAGGGAGGTTGTGAATGCTCCATCCCTGGCAGTGTTCAAGACCAGGTTGGACGAGGCCTTGGGTGATATGATTTAGCGTAAGGTGTCCCTGCCCATGGCAGGGGGGCTGGAACTAGACGATCTTAAGGTCCTTTCCAACCCTAACGATTCTATGATTCTATAAGCTTATGCCCCTCACATAAATCTTTCTTGCTGATTTTTGGTTAAAGCTTGGCAGCAATTTTTGAGGCTCAGTGACTGAGTCTCTCCCTTGTGCAGTGATAAATGCCACCACCATTATTCAACAGAAGCAACCCAAATTAAATAAAGAAAACTAAAGTCATTGTTTCAGAACAAGAGACACACACTAAATCTTGTTTTTATCAGACATGCACCGTAATGCAATTTTAGATCTAATATGTGTTACTGATTTAAACTACAGTTAAGTTCAGTCTTTGCCTATAATATGTGAAATACATTTTTGAAAAAAAAAAAAACAAAACCCCACTATTTTGTAGTTCTATAATGCTGACACTTGTACAGCCAAAAATAACTATAACAGAAGCAGCTGATGACTCGACCTTTCTAAACTATGCAAAAAAAAAATCTTAGGTCATATAAGTAGTTTTACTGAATGAGCAAGGTTAATCAACACAGCAAAAGCTAGTTTAGTTATATATGTAAATATTGTACGTAAACTGCTTAGTAACCAAATTTATGCTTTTCAGCTGATTTTTATTTTGACATTTTTAAAATAGTATCAGATCATCTTGAAAGTGTTTTTAAAATATACTTGATTATTTTGAAAATCCAATTAATGCAGCCGACTGCCTGATAATTATAGTTTGCCTAGATTCCACTGCATTGTAACATTTTCATGTTGCCCAAATAGAGCTTGTTTCACGATAATTTTCATTTATTCCTGAATCTAAACCACGGTACCATCCCTGAAGTACAAGAACCCAATATAATGTGTGTGCTTCCTAATTCAAAAATTAGGTACTGAATACTCTTGTGATTTAACTTAAATGTGTAAACCCTTAGCCAGGGATTTTCAACTGACAGATCCCCTTAGCAGTCTGTAGCCATGCACAGAGATTTTCAACTGACAGATCCCCTTAGCAGTCTGTAGCCATGCACAGAAAATTTATTTCTAACAAAACCAGACTCGCTTCCTTTAGCTACTTCCCACAGACTCCTTGCTGTTATTTCATGGACTCCAAATTTCTAAAAGCAGCACTGCAGACTAACTAATTACCTAGAGCTGGCTGGTAACAAGACAAATTAAATTAACATATGTAGTAGAGGATGAGAACTTGAGAAATAATATGTCATATTTAAACACAACAGCATAAAGGTCATTTGTTACTTTGAACACATTTCCTTCTTCAGAAAGAGCAGCAATTAATAGCATAGCGTGGAATACAAAAAAAAAAGTAATTTTATTCTGTCACTGCAGAATAAAACACAATTCAATGGTCAATTGGTATTAAATAGCCTGTCTTTAAACCAACAGTACAATTGTCTGGTCTTTATATCGCTACTGCCACATTAGGGATAAGTGTAATGTAAGTAACTTACAAGTGGGTTTGCTATAGAGGTGATGAGTGTAAGGAAATCCACACTGTCCCCAAAACCTTACTGCAGCATTAGCAAAGCACAGACCAAGAAAATAAAATATTTTTGCAGCAATACCATAGCTTTCACACAATTTTTATAGCTGTTTTTAAAGACAACTTCGCAAGCACTTGCTGGCTCATGACAGGTTTTGGCTCACTTACATAAAGGTGGGAGTGAGCTGTCAGGGGTTGATGTGCTAGCTCTGCCCCCAAATACTTCTAGAGGAGGGAATCAGATGGGCAGGGAGCTAAGAAACAGGAAAAGGTGGGGAAAGGGCTCAGAAGCCTCCTAGTGAGCTGTTACTTTGTTTCCAAAACCAGCATCTACGCACGTCTGTGCAGAAGCTGAGCAGCCAGTGAAAGGCAACTTATTGACAGAACTGGAGGTCGTAGGTACCCATAGAAGTCTTTTTCACTTTTTGAAGAATGAAAGACTGTAGTACTGCCCTGGAAAAAAGATGGCCTACAGGTTTGTCACAAGTGAAGGGTAATGGGGTTAGCAAGCAGAGTATAGAACAGAGATATGGCCAAATCCCAGCCCTCAAGATTCATCATGAGCTGCAGTATCTGATCAACATTCCAGATTGAACTGTTTAGCACCTTGAACTAGGTCAGGATCAGCCTGCAGCTGACAAATTTGGCAGGTGAGAGAGAAGACTGCACCTAGAAGAAATCAGCTGACAGACCAGCATCCCAATAGGGACTCTCAACAGGTACAGGGCACAACTACACCTAGAAACTGAACACAGAGAGGGACAGGTTTCAGATATGCGATATGTTTAAGGAAGTTGTTTAAACTGTTGCCCACTTCATAGCAGGGTTGCTTGAACACAAGTTTAGTATTCCTCAGGAGTGGCTTCACTTGCAAAGCCTTACACAAACAGTAGGAGAGGATTTTAGTTAAGCTCCTGAGAGGACAGGATCACCAGAGATACAGTGCTTAGCAGAGGATCAGTGGAAATGTAGTACTCACCAGATGACCACGAGGATGCAGTGCATCCAGATCCAGCAGAGCGAATCCCCACCGTGAATTCTGGCAAAAATAATTTTAGCAGTACTTGGCCTCTGCAAAAACTGTTCAGGAGTAACAGAATGTTGCTTACAAAACTTACTGCAACCCCCTTTGTCTACCGCTGCCTGTTTCCCAAGTAGTGTTTAAATTAGGTTTCTAAACAAGAAGGTGCATTAGAAAAGGCATACATGCCACAATTACTTCCTTAAATACTGAGAATATTAAAGAACTGAACAAGATATAAAACCAAAGACTAGAGAGTGCCAAAATAGCTAATGATATTTTCTTGAAAGGAATGTCTGATTGATAAGAAGTCCAATGAATGAATTCTACAAACAGTGGCAGGTAGCCAGCCCACATGACTCAACGCTGCCAGGATAAACTGTAGCTCGAGGGCCACAAAGCCCAAACTGCATCAACATCTGGCAATTGCCACATTTCAGATTGAAAGACCACCTAGTCTTGACTTCAGGTGGATATGGAGAACATCAAAGCCTGGAAGGGGCTCCCCAGAGGCCGCCGCCAACCAGAGCTCAGCGCTGTCCCTCCTGAGTCAGGAGGTCAGGAGACAACAGGCTGGTCAGTTCCGTCCGCCTCTCCCTAGGAGCCCCAGGGCTGCCTTTGCCCCCGGGGAACGGTTTCCCATAGTAGGTAGTGGGCACCTTCAGCCAGGCAGAAAGAGCGGCTGGGGAGCCGAAGGGACTGCTCCTGAGCCCCAACACCGGCCAGGCCCTCCCGCACGGGGTGAGCGGGCGCTGCCGGCAGCCCCTCCGTGGCGGAGATCTGCCCCCCTCCGCTCCGCAGCTCCTCTCATGCTGCCTCCGCGGGGGCCGGAGTGCCATTAAGCGCCAGGCTCCCGAGGCGACAGCCCCGAGGAGCAGGAGGCGCCGGCAGCTGCTCTGGCGCCGGCTGCGAAAAGTGCCTCGCCCCCTGGCGAGATCCGATAGGGAGGGAGAGACCTCAGAGAGGAGATAATCGGGCCGTGCCCCCCGCCGATAAGGGGGCAGAGGACCTCGGTCTGCCGGTCCCGCCGCTCTTCTCCCCTAGCTGACCAGGGCCAGCGTGGCTCCGAGAGCACCCCGCTCCTAAGGGAACGCAGCTCAGCGCCCTAAGAGCCGGCGAGTAGCAGAGAGCATAGGCTGCACCGCGAACGCGCCAAAGCCTCGGTGGACGAGCTCTTCGCGGAGATCGTCAGGCAGATGAACTACGCCTCGCAGCCCAACGGGGACGAGCAGTGCTGCTCCTCCTGCGCCATCCTCTGAGGGCGGCGGCGGGTCGGGGCTCGGCGGGAGCGGAGCGGGAGCGGCCCCGCGGGCGGGCGCGCTGCCCTCGGCAGCCGCCGACACCGAACGCACTCAAAACACAAACAAAAACAAAAAAAAAAACGAAAAAAAAAAATCGTGTTGGAAATGTGGCTTTTTTCGGCATGTACGTTTCGTCCAGTCCTGGTCGTGGCATATTTCCCGTCGGTGTCTTCGCGGCGTGCTGCCCCGCGCTGTGGCACCGGGAGGACGACGCCGGCGAGGAGCTGCCCTTTGCCCGCGTGGGGAGCGGGGTCAGTGCGGATCCCCCTTTCCCTGCCCCGCCGGTGTGAGGATCGCTATGCAAAGTTGCAAAGTCGGGGGTTGTGCCGGGGCGCCTGGCCCGGGGCGTTGCACGTCTGACCCGGGACGAACTCGAACCCTACGGCGGCCCGGCGCGGGGTGCTGGGGAGCGCCTGCGACGAGCCGTGGGATACCTTCCTATTCTGTTTACCTGCTGTATCGGATGGGAGTTTGCAGGAGAGTGGTAGCGTGTTGGGTTTTCCCTGGGTTCTGTTTTTTTAAAATCAGCTGTGAAAATGTTACAACTCTGCACAATTTTTTAGGTGTGCGTGTGTGTGTGATTTCGTTTTCATTTTAATTTTTCGTTTGGTGGGTGGGAGCAGTGTTTTTTGTGGTTTTTCTTCCGAGGGTTTTTCTTTTTAGGTTGGCAATAACTGATTTTGATGACTAGCTCTCTAAAGTGCAAAGACTTCCTATATGTGATGCAGGGCCAACAGCAACCCTGTGTCTATAGAGTGCCTTCAAAACTCAGCTGTTCCAGCCGGTGCCAACCTGTGAAAGCTCCACAGAATTCCATTATCTACTACTCCAAAAACTACTTAACAGTTTCCTTGCAGTAATCATACCGAACAAACCAGGACAAAAGGGCCTATTGTCAGTGGAATTTATTTCTTATTTCCATCTGAGCCTTTTAACTGTTGTTTCCATGTCTTGCAAGTTCGGGCTTCATTTACTTCAAATTTACAAGAATTTAGCCTTTTGGTTTTTTTTGGGGGAGGAGGGCTTTTTTTGTTTTCCTTCCCCCCCCCCCCCGGTTTTGTTGTGGAATGTACCTCCAGCCAGCAAAGAAGGAAATCTTATCATTGTGATGTACCAAGAAAATTCTAACAACTGTCATTTTAATTCCAGACATGCATTCAAGAGATGTCTATCCATTTTAAGAATTTTAATACAGATGCTGTTTTTTAGAAAACAAATTTGTGCGCTTTTATGTATTACATGAAACACTAACTTTCACATAGGCTTTTAATCCTGGTTTGTATCTTAATAGAAGTGAAGGGAGGGGTGGGGGGCTCGATTAGCTAAGGATAGTGTTTAAAAAGAAAAGACCACAAGATTGCTATTTTACCTAATACTACAGTTTTTCATTTGTGTTTAGGTCCTGATCCTATGTGATGGCAGCATATGAGTGGAAAGCTGTATTCAGTAGGCAGCTTTAGGAAGGTAGTGTGGCTTTAATGCTAAAAAGGCCTTGTCAGATTAGGCCCTTATTCCTTACCGGGAACAGTGTTTATTGGGGTAAAATTCTAAAGGTCGATTAGTTATAAAATTTAAGCTTCTAATGTCTTTAAAATTACGTGTCAGACCAATATGTCTTTTCCTGGTTTGCAGAGAGGTGGAAGGAGACCTGTACCTTCTGTAATTTGGAAGATCTAAGGAGTTCAAGTCCATTATCTTCCTTTCAGCCCCTTCTTTAAAGATTAGCGCACAAAACCTGCAAGTCTCTCTTCTTTATTTATTTATTTAACCCCCTATCCCAAGAAGACTTGAAATTATCTTACAACATTAAACTAAAAGTTGAGCAATGATGTGTAAAGGGTTTTTGCGAGGGGTTTCTAATCAGGCCAACTGAAAACTAACTGCTGTGAATCCTGCTGTGAATCTGATAATTTCTATTTTAAGTAGGAAAACTTTTTGCTTCAGCACTGGAAGAAGAGTGTTTAGTATTAGTTTAACTCTATGTATTGAAATCCCATGGGGGTCTCTTCTGAGCTCACATGTATTCCTCAAAACAGCAAGGACCTGTTCTGATACAATTAGCCAGGTTGTGTCAGTCACTGATACAATCAAAGTTAAAAATAGAGATTTGGAGGAGACAGTCCCTCAGCTTCTGTTTGGGCCTTCATATAATAGACAAATTGAACCAGGCCCCCTTTTTAAGTGAAAACTGAAAACCACTTTGCAACTTATTTTCCAGAAATCTTTAAAAATTAATTAGAAGCCAGCTCTTTGAAGACTTCCATTTTAGAATGCAGGGGGGTAATGCTTCTTATTAGTAGGGGTTTCTTTTAACACAAATACTGCATTGAAAACTAAGAAAGCTTGACTGCCACCATGTCTGAAGTTTTAAAAGCTTCGTATCTGAAGTTAAAAAAAAATGCCATAAATTTACATCTCAGCTATTGCTATGTTTCAAATTTGCCTTAAATTCAGTGGGATTACAGAGTTTTTAGAACCCAACAGGCCTTGGTCTAGATCAGTGTATTGAAAACAACTTGTTCTGCTTAATAAAAAACAGGTATTTATTATGTTCTCCCCTACAGACAACAGATTCTTCATGTTTTCTAGTGTCTCCTGTTTCTCTACTGCCTGTGTTGTGACTGAAGAATAATGCAAAAATGGGTGTTTGTGGCACACAGCGGCACATAAAGTCCAGTTTTTCCCAGCCTAGCAGAGCAGCTGAAGCCAGCCTAGTAAATTCCAGGTTATGCTAGGCTTTTCTGTAGATATATTCTATTTCTTGCCAAAAAGGTGTGTTCATTAAACAGTGAAGCGTTTAAGAAACCATGGCATGGGTCTAATCAGAATTCTGAATGTATTTAGGTGTTCAATGTTCTCTATGACTTGGTGAGGACAGTACAAAAAAGTAAAGCTCAGTAGTCTGATCTTCCAAATACTCTGAAGTGTTTTGGTGCTTGTTAAACATAGGCCTTGTCTATAAAGTAGAAAAAAAGTAATACTGCTTTAACTTGACCGAATAATGAAAGCTATATTAGCTTCTACACTTGAGGAAAATGTTGTATCAATATAAAGGTACTCTTTTATTCCTTTTCCCTGTGGGAATATGTTATATCCGTGCCAATACAAAGGTGGTATATAGCTCTTTTCAAACTGAGAATTGCAAATATTTAATTGATTTGGAAGAAAAAATACATTCCCAGGCAAAATACTTCCTGACAGTGCAGAAAATGTATAAACAAGGCCTTAGTTTAAGGCTGGTCTTACGGCCACATTTTTTGCTGTATATAATGATTGTATTTTTTAAAATCCAAGCTTGTTCTATTGCAAGAAAGTGTGTCTTTGAAATCCTAGTCTCTGTGATTGTAACTGTGCAGTATTCTCAACCTCATTTTCAATACAAGTGTGGTTCTTCTCAACATGATGCTCAGGCTTTGTTGATGTTTATGGTTCTGGAGATGTTGAATTATGTGGCTGTGGGATTCCTGATGGTTCTGCTTCTCTCAAAAGAATGTACAGCAAGTTTTTGGGGTATTTTAAATAAAGGGCAGCTGGCTCTTTATAACTTCTTCATTTGGATACTCATTGTGTGCAGGTGTTGTACCAGATTTCCTCAGGAGTGACAAAATGCAGACACTTCCATGTTCTTTAAGAATTTTCTACAGAAAGGAGTGGCATGTGTGTTCTTCTCCCATTCAAATCAATGGGCAGCTCCAATGACTGTAAACGGAAAATGGTTGGAACTCTCTTGTTAGAAGCTATCTTGCTCCCCAGGTTTGTATAGCAGGCAACCTAGTTGCTCTTCTTTGTGGACCCTCAGTGTATCTTTAGGAACTACTGTTAGGAGTGCCCATTCACATTACGGTGAGATTTGAGACTTGCTGTAGAAGCAAGTATGTGTATGAGCTCTGTTCAGAGGTGAAATAGTTCTAAATAATCTTCGTAGTTTATAGCCTCATGCAAAATATGTATGTCAAAAAGATTCTCCTTCCTGTCATACTCATAGCACTGTGTTCTAGAACCTCATTTTTGTAGGAATCTAACATCTGCTCAACTTCTGAAACATTTTATTGGGGCTGACCATCTTTGGTAAATGTATGCATAGCAGATAGTTTAAACAGTTGAAGATATTCAAGTGAGTTGCAGTGTTGAGAAATGCGGTATGATGCTGGGTGTGTTGGGTTTAATTTCCTTTTGTTAGTTTGTTTTTTAATTTGAGTAGACTAAGGATTTTTTAGTTTGTAATTAAGAATCTCACTGTATTTCCCAAATAAGAATTACTCTGTGTGCGTCTATTTTGACTTCACTGGGGGTGGAACCAAAATTCTTGCCTATACCACAGATGATCTCAACCTCAGTGATCTCAATTCTGTGTGTAGTCAGTATCACGCTGAAGAAAACGCCCAATGAAACCTGAACTGTTTCACTGATAAGGGGCTAGAGTAGACAGATTTACATGCAGAAAGCTTAAGAACAGCCATCAAAATTTTCTTAATTTTTTTTCAAAAAGAGTATGACTGCTCTAATACACATCAGTTGCTGCTTTACTACTGTTGATACTAGAGCACAGTGATTCAGTAGATGACATTGTGCATAAAAGAAATACTAGATGTAAATATTTAATCTGCAACATCTAACAAGCTTTTAGATCCTATATAGAGCACTGCAAATTAGAAGTCAGTTTACCAGATTTTGTAGGTTGTTCAAATAAGTCTTAAAAGTATTGGAAACAGCTGCTCTGTAATGACTTTATTTTGCAAGTCTCTGGGTCTTCTTGGGCATTTGGGCAAAGAGGAGATTTGATCAAGAATACATAGCTTTGTTTTGATAATCCTCAACAGCGATTTTTTAGCAAAAGGGTATTTGACATGTAACTTTAGCTTTAATGATTTAAACTTTTGCAAAGTTCTTTAACGGAAATTATGAAAAGTGCATAGTTAATAGCTCTGATGTCCAGGTAACAGACAGATCCCAGGTGTTGCTCCTCTGCTTGACTGACTGATCATGATTGTAGAAGACATGCTGCAGCAACCAGGCTGCTCAGAATGACATTACCGTTTTTGTTCCTTTTGATATAGTCTTGTTGTCCTGCTGTATTATGATGCTAAGGTGAAATGGGATGTTTGAAGTTGTTTTTGAAGATGGTTGTAAGGGAATTCTGGATGAAAAATTAATCTAATTGGAATTTGGGGTTTTTTGCTTCCTTTTCTTAATTTTTTTTTTCCCTTCCTTCCCCCCCCGCCCCATGTATTAGTTCCCTGAATTAGGTATTGAAAAAAGGTACAGGTCAGCATTGGTATCAATATTCCCCTACTAGTTTCTCATTATGGGTGTATTCATATAATGCTTTGTTTCTTCAGTGTTACTACTGTTATCTGAGTTTGAACAATTAGGATTAATACTTACAAATTCAATTGCTTTGCTAGAGGTAGAATTGCACGTAAGGCAGTAAGCGTTGAGCTACAATTGAATATTTGCATTTGCTCTGTCACTAGTAGGCAAGATGTTCAGGCGTAGAGCCTGATGTGAGTACCTGCAAAGAAGTTTTGTTTTAGCTGTTAGAAGTGATCTACCTAAAAGTGTTCCTGAGAAACATGATGGTTGATACCCTTGTGATAGCATTTGTTCTGAGGGTTGAGGACAGATGCAAGAATAATGATTTGCTGTTGAATTAACTTGAGTTTATCATTTCCCTGTCTCACAAAGAGATTGCAAAACTGGTAGGGTTCCTTCCAGCTATGGTGTCAGCAGTCCTGACATGGGGAAGAATTATGCTTTCGTGATGGGAGAGATCATTTAAGTTCCTTACCATCTTGCTGCCTGTAGGTAGTTTACTGCATCTGTGACAGAGTTAGAAACTAAAATGAGGGAGCAAGAAGTTTCTGATTTGCAGAGTTGTAGCAAGAATGTTCAGCTTAGCCCTGTATCAAAGCTGTGCCCTGTTCCTGGTTTCCAGCAAAAGCTTTCTATACCTCAGTTTCTGCAACTCTATATTTTGTTGAAATGCTCATTTCAGTGCAGATGAACTGATTTTGCATGAGCATTTGGCTCGAATTGCAGCATCAAGTAAAGGAAGAAGATCGTGAGAGGGATTGAGGACACAAGAAAGGATGCCATCACTTACGAGTATGTGGATTTTTTTTTTTCTCTCTTAAGACAAACCTACATACTGAAAGCAAGTTTTTTGAACACTAACTGACTAGCAGAAGCCTTGGTTTAACCAAGGCTTATGCTTAAATCAGAAAAGATACTTAGAAGCCCTTTAGAGTTGGAAGTATGGTACTTGAATGATTTTAGAGAATTATCTTTGTAATTTTTCACCAACCTTGGTTTGTTTAAATATTCTAAGAATGATTTATTGTTGTGATAGTTATAACTAGATACAGGATGTGTTTAAATATAATTTAATATTTATGTCAGCTTAGTACTGTAAGTATCTCCATGTTGTAGGGGTTGATAGAGACGGTAGACATGAAGTGAAGGTCTGTTTACTTACTAAAGGTAAAGAATCAAAAGATCCAGGATTCTGCTTTCAAAAATTATTATGATGGAAACAAGAATGCTTTACGTGACTTTTTGAGTTTACAGATGACTTCTTGTTGCTCAAAATAATATCCATTTTGAGGGAGATGATTGTCCCTTCTCTTCACTGCTGTGTAACTAGCTGTGCCATTGCATTTTTTTTGCCTGTAGTGAGAAGAAAAACCTGTGTGACCCTTCTGCTGCCATGAGGGCATGACTGGGCTGGCTTCATGACTTTGTTGTTCACTTGGAGCTCTGGCATTCTTTCTCTTGTAGGCTATGTGGGGGAGGAGGAGTTCTGATGATGCAATGATAATGAAGTGATTGCTTATCAAAACCCTGGTATGGAAGGCTGGCTCTCTCAGTTGACCTTACAGCATGCTCCTGTGCCTAACATACAGCACACTCAGAGGATGAGTTTGGCATGTTGAGAAAGAATTATGCACATGCGTTGTGCCCACTCTTGCTTGTCCAGAAGGGTAGTTTGAAAGATAAGTATTCTGCAGCTATCTTTAAAATACTTTCTGTAGATCCATAAAACAGATACATTTTAGAGGTTGAAACAGGGAATCTTTTTGTGTTTCTTAAAAAATATGTCACTTGAGTTTAAGTTCCTTTACTGGACCTTAGTTTCTTCCCCTTGCACAGTACCGCTAATACAGCAACAAAATCTGCTTCTTCAGCCTCTTGTGAGTGATCAGAAACTAAATGCGTGTTCAGTATTTTCCGCATGTGTAACAACTGTAAGTTTGGGGTGTTATTATACATACGTGTCCATGACAGCGTATTAAATGATGTACCTCCTCTGCATTTTTATGAGACTAATATAGGGGATTAAGAAGTAGCAGCATAGGGCTGGTAAAATACTGGCTAGGTAGGGTAGGAATCTGCAGTGGAGGACTATAATCTGCAGTGGAGGACTATGTTTGGGGTTATGGTGTGAGACTGGAAGTAGGACACCCATTCCTAGGTTTTCTAAACGCCAGATGTGATTTGCATTGAAGGGTAGGAAGCAGGATATCTTGCTGAGGGCAGGGGGAGTTCAGGAGAAGATGGGTTGAATTTTTCTGTTTCAGGTACAAAGAACACTGTTTTGTGCATATATGTTGTGGATTTAGGTTTGGGTTTTTTTTTGTCCCCTTTATGGTGCTAAGCAGATTTGAAAGTGCAAAGAAAGCTTGTGCAATGAGTGTGTTATCCACCAAGGATGATTTAGATGTTCTGTGTTTATATTGAGTTTTGATAGATTCCCTACACCACTAATTGCCAAAAATCTCTTTTAAACTATGTGGAACCTTATGACGATGATGGTTACAACGTGACTCAGTGTAGTTGGGAGCCATATGTATTTAAGAATGAGATTAGTGATAACTTCATTCCTTGAATGAGCTACTGTAATATTACATAGCTCAATTTAGTATAGTGACTTTGCTGCCAAGTTCACTTGATGATTAACAAAGTTAACATGAAAGCATATTAACAAAGTACTTGAGCAATTAAGAGATCTTGATTTCTCTTTGTTTTGGAATGCCCTGCTGTGTTCCAGATTGGCTATTTTTTGCTGGGTTTCTTGTTTCAAATGTTGTATTTGCTTTAGTGTGGGATTTGGTTTCTCTTTTGTTGATGGATCTTTAATTTTTTCCTTTAATTAATGGAAAAAATAGAGAAGAGATTCACACTTGAATTGCTGTATAGCACAAGCTGCCTAGATTCCAAAAATACATGCCGTGCGCTCCACATATTTTCGCAATAAGAAGAAGTTTAAGGAGAACACTGTATGTCTAAGGTATTTCCAAGGCCTGGACTTAGCAGAGAAACAGCTTGAAGAAGCTTATTACCAAAGAACTAGGTCAGCCTGGAAGTGAATTGGAGTGTTCACAGATACTTACTCACAGCATTACTATACTTTGACGTCTGTAGTGAGAGTGAAAGTTACAGATTTATGAAAATAATTATTTATTTATTCTACATGAGTAGAATGTACTCATTGTACTCTACATGAGTATTTATTTAGTTCTACATGATATCCTCAATTTGGGAAACATTCACATTTTTCTACTCTTAGCACAAAAAATGAGCAATTGGGTGCTTACGCTCATCGAGTATCAGACCAGTAGTGTAGAAATTAGGTATTTATTTAGCTAACTATGAGCACCTAAAAAGAGTTTTCTTGATTATTTTCAAGCATTTTTGACCTGGCACAAATTAATTTTCAGCATTGCTAAACCAGAAAATCACTGTGGTTTTTAAATGCGTGCAGCCTTTTACCAGATGTAGGGATAGCAACCTGTCAAACTTGTCTGAATTGTTTGTGGTCAGTACTGTTTCTGAGTAAAACTTCTATCTTGTGTCTTTCCTCTGTATTTCTTGTGCTAAGGAGATGAAAACCAAACCTGTCAACTGAAATACTAAGAAGTTCAAGGATAGATATTCTTGGATTCTTTATGGACTTGATGATAGATTGAAATTGCTCAGTGTGCATCATTGCAGCTTGTTTCAGGTGTTTATGAGACACTGACATTCTTCATCATCACTCGGTTTTCCAGTGTTTAGAGTAGTTAACAGAAATTAATTGATGGGTAACTGGAGTTCGTTTGGCAAATGTGTTTGTGCATACTAACACAAAGACATAAACTGTATTATTCCAGAATGTAAACAAACTCTAAACAAATGTGTTTGGTATCCTAGTTGCTTGCAATAGAATTTTTTAATATAACTTCATAACAGAAGCTGCATTTGTATACTGACTTCCGCTGTTATGAACCTGAAGTCGACTTGTTTTCTGATTCTGTAAATGTATGTATGCTGAATTGCTTGTTCTTTTGTAACCCTATTGAAATCAGAGCCTTATTTAAGCAAATGAGAGCACATTTTAACCCTAGTCTTCATTTTAAATATTTCACATGCACCTAGTAGCGTGATCTTTGTCCTTTTTAAAAGTTGTGATTTCATTTAAAAAACGACAACGAAAGAGAAACAACAAAAACCTTCCCCTGCACCTTTAGTTGGAATTTTCAGATGGAAAAAAAAAAGAAAGAAAAAGAGAAAGGCATCGTTAAGGTAGAAAACTAGAAAGAGAAGCACCTTCTGTTCTTTTCAGAGATGAGTCTTGCCCTGTGTGTGCTCTCCTGTGCAAAAAGCAGTCCCCTGCAATGCTCTTTCCATATGGCTACGTAGTTTTCCAGGACCCACTCAGACTCTCCTGTTTCAGATGCTCCTAGGGCTGGTCAGAGCATGCCTTGGTCACGTACAGGGGTTATCTGCTTTGTGCATGCTGGTAAATGATTCCCATCTACTGGATAATTACTCCACAGTAGTTCACCAGGCACTTGACAGAGCAGGGATGTCTGTTGCCTTGATCCTTTTTTGTGCCCTGAATCAGGCACACTGCAACGCCTTATGGTGCCCCATGGGATGGGCAGCGTTGCAGCTGAAGCAGTTGTGGTAAATGCCCGTGATCCCTCTAAACAAGTACTAAGGTTGCATCCCAAGTGCTTTTCTCTGCAGCTGCTCGGTGCTGTATCAAAAGAGCATAAGTTAGATGAAGCCATCACTTATTTTTTTATTTTGCAGCAGATGCCAAGAGCTACATAAGCCCTTGAACTATGTCAGAACTGGAGGGAGAACAAAGGTGCCCTGAGCTTGCCTTTCCCTCCTCCCCTTCTGTCTTCCCTGTGTTCAGAAACTGACCTTTGTGAGCCTTGGAGTCTGTGGGTCACTGCAGGGGTGTATGCTCCACATACATGAAAACATACATATTCTAAAATACAATCAAAAATACAGTTCTGTACTTCAGGAAGCAAGACTTCTGCATTGCTTTGGTGTAAGTACTGTACTGTAGAAGCTTAGAAAAGAGAAGTATTAGTCTTTTGGGTGGCCCCACCCTCCACTCTGAAGGAAAATGGAAATATTTCTCTCTCAAATCCAAAGGTTATATGTAGAACACATGATTTGAGGAGGCTCAAAATTGAATCAATTTTAAACTGTTAGGATTTTTATTCACTTGAAACTGGGTCAATTTCAAATCAATCTTTTTGAAAGATTAAATACACTTAAAAAAGGGGGTTTGTGATGATCAATCACGGTGCTTGTCAAATTAACAGAAAGGGTTGATTCAGTGGAGTGTAGAAAAAAGGAATGTTTTACTCATGCGTTATAGTGTTGTAGCAGGTAACAGGATGCATTCTCTGTTGTGGCTCCAGCATTCTTTCAAGGGTAGGTATTAAAGTCTAATAACTCTCCATAGGGAATAAGAATATATTTTTTAAACTCTCAGAAAAGGTTCAGTCTAAACACCAGGGATTGCAGGACTCAGGGAAAATTATGATAATTTATTTTAATTACCAATGCAAAACAGGTTATATATCTGTGCTTCACCATCTTGTGGAAAATCTGACATTCAAAATGTAGCATAATGAGATTTTGATTTATGCAAACTCTCTGGACAACAGTATGCTAGTCTCCTGTTTTGCTGCCCATAAGGTTGCAGTGATAGGAAGTTTATGTTTCGCTGATTGTTGTTTCCTGGCAAGGCTTGTCTTATGAGGCTGAAATAAACTCTTAACTGATGGGATGGTGCTTCTGCTTGCTACTGCTGCTTTGCAGGGCTGTAATGACACCATACAGAACAGAACAGCTTTGACGGCAGGCGTCGGGGTGTCCCCCTCCAGAAAACCTGTCACGTGGTGATTAGAGCCTTTCCTTGGGAAGGTGACCATCTTGTGGGATTCTGGTCTCTCCAGCAGGTGTTCTGCATGGTGAGCTTCCCACAGGTGTCAGTTCAGCTTGTGTCCAGCAGAAACTTGTGAGGCTGAAGAGCAAAGAGTGATGGAGCTTCACCCTGTTCACAGCACCAGAAGCCCATTTCTGTTTGCCTGGTGTCACTACAGAAGCGGTGCTTGTTTGTCTTTTCTTTGGAGGATGGTTTTGCCCGCTCCCTTCATAGCTGTAGAAGAAAAATGTTTGCAGACCTCAACATTCTTCACTGTTCTCAGCTTCCTCATCTCTTCCCTTTTACACACACATACTTCTGCTTCCTCCCATTCTACTCCAACAGGAAAAAAAAAAAGTAGTTAAACTCATATTTGGGGTGCTAAGTAGGAAGCACATGATACTGTGTCTGAATTTGGAGCAGTGTGAATGCTCTGTTCAACTGCAGCCACCCTCTCAGCTGCAGCCACCCTGTTCCCTACTGCATGCCCCATGAAGATGGGTGGCTGCAGAAATGATTATTCTGCGCTGCCTGATGCCTCCAGCACCTGAGGGCAGAACGTCGTCTTATTCCTTGGCATAATGGAAAATGCAGTGAATGCTGCAGCATGAAATGACTAGCTTAAGAGGTTTACACAAAGGTTATAAATAATATAAATTTCCAATCGTGGGTTATTCCAGATACTGCTAATTTCACTGGGCGTAGAACTGGCACCATGTGACAGAAGCTCTGCCTTAATCTGAAAAATAATCTAACTGGTGAATTGAAATGCCCTCATTCTGAGCATGGTGTGGGACGTACAGTCTTCAAGCTCTGAGCAATAGTAACTGGGTTTGCAGTCTCTAATTTTAAGCAATAAATGCTGATTAATGTTCAGAGTTTAAGAGGTTTTAAAGTAAAACGGTTTGTTCTGATTAAAAGTAGTCACCATGCTACTGACATCCCTTTATCTGTTAAATTATCTATTGAATTATTTGGAACATAATGCTGAATAAGTTGATGGATTTCTTGTTTATGGGCTACTGATTTCTACTGTATTGATTAGGCATCTTGAATACCTGCATCTTCATGTTTTTAGACAAGTCTGAGGTAACAGAAGTAACGCTGTGTCTCTGTCCTTAGTGTTCGTTTTGCAAGCAGGTTTCCCAGAAGGTGATATTTTGGCCATGTGTTCAGGGCATCTTCTGGATCTGTATGTTCATCAGGCCCCACATCTTAGTGGGAGGTGTGCATGCTTTCACACAGTGGTGCTGTTTGTAGAACTGTTATAAAGTGATGGTGTCAGGAGATGTTGGTAGTTAATGGTTCTTGGTATGTGACTTCATGGACAACAAATCCATGCTCCTCAGCAAGCTGGTGTTGCAGGAAGTGCCTGATGGAGCCCAACTCTCACTTTCCTCCTATCTATGCACTGGGATCATGTGACGCTTTATATATAAATATACATAGAGAGATATATATATGCCTATAAAAATATAAAACTGCTGATGTACTTGTGGGAGGACATGGGCATCATGTGGCCTGGGGTGGCCAAGTGACCTCAGAAAGCCAGGCCACTCTGGGTTCTGGGTCTGCACAGCAGCCGTTGGCTCTGGGCTGGGACCCCAGCACATGCGCATGGCAGAGGCAGTGAGCCTGCGAAAGGGCCTTATGGAGCAGCTGTTTTCTGAAGGTTTGCAGCTGTGTAATTCAGGCTTGGGAGTTAGAGTAATTGACTTTGGAAAAGAAAATCATTGTGTGCATTATAGCCTTTTTCTCAGCCATACTAATTTCCTAATGTTTTAGGAGTTGGCATTTATGTTTCTCCATAACAGGGTAAAACAAAACTGGCTGGCATTTCAAACGTTTCAAAGATTGTTTGTGGAAAATCTGAGAATAAACATACTTTTTTTTTTTTCCAGTTAGATCACTGTCTGCTTCACGTTGTATTTGGACTGACAAATTCCAGGTTTGATTCCTGAAGGGGACTAAGTGTGTTAACTCCTGCCATTAGCCTGTCACCTCCCTCGTCAGCCATGGCTATCAGCAAATAATAGTCCTGGTCACAGGGGAAGAGTTTCAGGAGGAATATACTTGATGTTTTTTCAGCTGAAAAGTGCCAGTGAGGGCCTTAGTTTATATTGATTAAGAAGGTTTTTCTTGTTGCCAGGGCTCATTTTCATTACCTACGTTTTCCTTTTGTGACTAGCCTAAATGGAATCAGTGCTACTGCCTGAAGTGTGTGCCAGTCAGGATTGGAGATACATTTTTTTTTTCGGCATCATAAAGATCTGTAAGGAGCTAACTTACAAAGACAAGATTCCATGCCATTGTTCACAAGGACAGTAAACATGATGTCAAAAGCCTTCTTGTATATTATACAGCTAGTTACCATGTAAATGATTTTAACTCCTTTTTATGCCATTTGCACTATTATCACAAGCGTAGCTGATACTTGTGATTGGAGATCAACTATTACATGCTTAGATATTTCGTAAACACAAATAAGTCATAATTGATTTAAGAAGAAGAAAACCAGCTCTTAGCCTTAATTTCTTAAAACAGCTCTTCACAATAACTGATGTCTCCATGGGTGTTCAGTGATACTTATATGCATGGTGCTGTTTTTCTGATTTGGGCACGTGTGTAATAAAAATGGTTATTCATTCTTTCCATATTTGCTCTTGACAGACATGGCCTTTTACCTGTGCTGATGCCAGCTACCCCTTCTGTGCTGGAGAAGGCACGTAGCTCCCTGCTTGGGAAAAAGACAGTGGAATAGGTCATGGGGAGAGGAGGGGAAATTAGAAAAGGGGAATAGAAGTTAAATCAATACCAGGGTGGTACGAAACTTCAAATCTATTTTTTCAGTTTACACTTAGTTTCCACAGAATGGAGCGGAAGATATTTTGTGCTCAGGAAGTGTCTGGAATTTCAATTGGAAATTTCAGATACAGTATTTCTTTATTTCATGCCATGTAAGAAGAAATAGTATGGGTTTTGCTCCACTGGTTTACCAATATGTTAGTAAATAGATATATTTATTAATCTGAAAACGTATTAACTATACTGTATATGCTTATTTATTTGAAAGTGGTTTTCTTCCATGATCGATCAAAATCAAAACATTCCCTTGAGAAATTTAGCGTACCTGCTTTTGCCTTTCCTATGCCGACCTGTCAGGATGCGGGTTTGGTGGCATGCATGACCTGTGCTGCTGCTGCCTGGAGCTGCTGTGTTTGCTGCTTCAGGGCTGCCCATCTCTGTCTGCTGGAGATGGGGGACTCTATCACAGGGAATTTTGATTTCTGAACTGGAAAGAAACCAGCTTTTTCAATAGGAAAATAACACATGGAATCTTCCTTCATCTACTTGTGAAATCAGTCTTGTGGGTTTCTGGATAGATGGTGAAAGCTTTCTGTGCAGTATTTGGGTCCTGACTTTGAGTGCTACAAATAAGATCGTAATTCGATATTTTTATGGAACTAGAGTTGAGCTGTTGGTGATGGGAAACCAGATGAGGGACTCCCTCAAACTTGAAAGAAATTCCTATTTATGGTTTATTCTTGGTGTTTACTTTGACCACTTGTATTTGACCATAGTTTAGTTTTGTCAAGCATACTTGTCTGGGATTAAGGCCAGGAAATGAAGATACCAGCCTAAACCAGCCCTTTCTGCTCTACTCCAGCTTCTGGTGATTTGTTTGATTAAAGACTGGGACAATTGTAGGCCTGTGTACTCAACGGACTGCAGTACAGGAATTTCACCATGTCTCCAGAGCACCTTTTATTGGCTTCAAGTCTCCTAACAACTGTTTCTACCCTGTTTATTTTTCTTAACAGTAATGATGACAACAATCTCACTTTGTCAGAATTTTTAAGGCCTTAAAAAATTTGCCTAACAAATTTTGTAGTACAAGATCCTCATTTGCCATTTCCTTTCTACTCAACATGAAGGTTCTCTAAGGAATGTGAAAAATCCTTCACCCTTAAACAGCAGAAAGGGTCAGCACTCTCTCTGCTCCTTGTGTCTGTATCAGGGTAGATGGCAAACATTCTCAAGGCACCTCTTTCAAGAAAAGTATGTAACAAAGAAGTCTAATCTCCTGTCACACCTTCTAGTGCCTAACTGCTTCCAAAACCCTAGCTGGAGCCCAGCAGCTATCCCAAGTGTTTACCTCCAAGCTCTCCATCTCTGGTGCATCGGGGGGAGTAACACACCTAGCAGCCATGTGTAATCAGCCGATTTTTACCTATTTACAGGTTTTTCAACTATATAATTAATATTTTAAATATTTAGAAATATTTTCTATGTTGTGGGTTGGGTTGGTTTTTTTTGGTGGGTTTTGTTGTTTTTTTTTGTTGTTTGTTTTTTAGTGTAATTATTTAGTAATCAGTTTTATTTTGTGTCGGGATTTTTGTTCTTTTCTGAGTTAACACCTAACTGCACTCTCCCACACTTCTATACCAATAGCACAGAAATCTCCAGCCGGGCTTTCTGTTGTGCAATGCAATCCTCTGCTACCCTGATTCAGGGAACAGTTTTCTCTCTGCATAGAATTTGCAGTTTTTGACACGGATGGTTTCTTTCACATGTGGTTGGGCAGGCAATTTATGTGCTGATCACCATAGAAACCTGCAGATACATCACTTGGTCAAACCGTTTCCATGTTGTATCAGTGAGCTGGCATCAGAAAATGCAAATAAGGGATTGAGAGAGGATTGGTGAAAGTGTTGCCTTTTTTCTTTATTTTTACCAGTATTAATCTATATTTTAAGCTACCCATACTCCTTTTCTGTGTCAAACTCAGGCTCTCTCCTTAGTAATCTTTTTTTCTTGGGTTGCACCAGTTTTCTGAGAGGTTGCTGCTGTCCCTGCTATCTGCCCAAGACAAGGCTTTTGTTGTAGACCTCATTCAAGCCATGGAAGTGGTTTGGTCTTTCCCAGGTCTGTTCAGACCTCCTGGGCAGCAGGGTCTTTCCTTGCACCCCGATCTGTCCTGGATCCACCAGCTCCTCTCCTGGATGGTGGGAGTGGTTAATTTGGTAGTTTAGCTGATTCATAAATTGGCTGCATAGAATTGCAGGTGCTTTTGTTGCTGAACAGTACCTTTTAATGCTGTGTCAGTAATAGTTAAACCAATGAATAGGGAAGGCTGATTTGCACTTACATAGAGTGGATAAATAATCAAAGTATTTGCAATTGCAGCTGGCCTGAAAATTAACACTGATAATATTTTTAATTGCAGCTGGCCCAGGATGCTCTGTGCTTCCCACAGCAGCAGGAGTTGTGTTAAATCTGAGATGTGATCATGACTGTTCCAGACAGGAGGTGGCTGATGTCAACAAAGTGCTGCTTCCATAAGGGAAACAACAGAAAGGTACAAGAGGAGGAGAAGGGGGTTTGGCCTAGAGTGCAGAAATGCCAGAAGGCATGAGGCAGTCCTCATTATTAAGGAGTCTGTCCAGCAGTTTTTAATCACATGCACGCAAAGCTAGCAACCAAACTAAGAAGACCAGGAGAAATTGCAGTTCTGCTGGGTTCCTGGGCAGAACTGCAGTATGGCCTGGGATATTGCATTTACACAAGCTCAGGATCTCACCTCCCCTATGGACTAAAGTCAGTTTTAGGTTCACAAAAATTTCCCTGAGCTTTTAGGCATACTGGTGTTCAAGGTACTGACCTCAGTGCAGGGCTGCTGAAGCCGTGGACCTCTCCCAGGGCGGGCAGCAAGCTTCTGTGGTGCCAATCTTTCTTAGTTCTTTGCAGTCCCGGTCTTTCCTAGTTCTTTGTCTTTTGGGTACCTGTCGTGGTTTAAACCCAGCCAGCCAGCTCATTCACTCACTCCCCCTGCTTCCTCCCTCTTTCCTTCATTCCCCTCCCCCCCCCCGTCTTCCCCCTCCCGTCTTCCCCCTCCTGGAGAGATGGGGAGGAGAATCGAAAGAACATAACTCCTACGGGTTGAGATAAGAACAGCCCAGTAACTAAGGTATAGCAGAAATCACTGCTGCTGCCACCAATAATAATAATGATAAGGGAAACACAATACCACCCACCGAAAATGAGCCCTACCCAGAAGACCCTGTGCCCTTCCGGGTAACTCCCAGTTACTTCCCCGGGCATGACGTGCTGTGGTATGGAATACCTCTTTGGCTAGCTTGGGTCAGGTGTCCTGTCTCTGCTTCCTCCCGGCTTCCCCTCCTCCCTGGCAGAGCATGAGCCTCACAAAGTCCTTGGTCAGAGTAAACATTACTTAGCAACAACTGAAAACATCGGTGTTATCAGCACTGTTCCCAGGCTGAAAGTCAAAACACAACGCTGCACCAGCTACTAAGAAGAAGAAAAATAGACTGCTACTGCTAAACCCAGGACCGTACCTGTTTGTCATAATCAGGACTCCTCGTTTTGAGGATTTTCCCCTATTTATAAAGGTGCCAAACTGCTTAGAGCTAACTATAATCTCTTGAAAACTGTGGAGAAAGGAAATACTAGTTTACCAGAAAATGGTGATTGCTTGTGTAAATGGGTAACTACTGAGACCAGTGTGCCAGGTAAGAGAGGGTGTGTGGAGGTGAGAGAATCCAATTATAACATATTATGGGTATTTCAGAGAGCATAACTTACTTTTCTTTCTGTAATATTGCCATTCATGTTCAACTGTAAAAACTGTAAAAATACTCAATGAAGTACTTTTTTCATGGAGTATTTAAAATTATGGTGGCCACTTTAGTCTCACGTAAAATGACTGCAGTATGATGAGAAAGGAGGAGTACTAGTTTGACTACTAGGGTTCACGTTTCATTCAAAACCATAAATTGATGCATCTGATGGGAGCAGTTAATGTGTGGGAATAACTAGAGCATATTTTGCAAATACTGGATGTAATGGACTAGGGTTTAGTGTAACCACAGGAGACCTGGTATAGGAAAGGTTCCTCTTGTAACTTCTCTTTTGGACACAGGGGTGTGAAAAAGGACCAGAATTGTTCCACAGTCTGAGCTGAATATACTGAGCAGTTTGCATGGGGTGAGAGAGGACACAGGGGAAATGACTGAAAGCATTTTGTTTCTTATTTTCAAAACCAAGTTTCATCTAGGAAGTGCTAAAAATATTTTGATTTAAGATATCTTTTTAAATTCATTGAAATTAATTTTGACGGTGTTAGAACAAAAATCAAAATAATCCTCGTTTTGATCTAATGCACCATTTTTTTACTGGCTGAGCAACCTTGGATTGGAACCATTTCTCTTTCCCTGTAGTTTGAATTTTTTATGTTACTTTTTTGGTTTTAACCACCAGTAGAGAAGAGCACAACGATCACAACGCAATGTTGTGATCATTTTAGGACATCTGGTTCCTTTCCCATAAATTCAATAATAGTAAAGTATTTAATAATTTTTTTTTTCTGTTTTGTATAAGATGCTGGTTTTAACTTCTTGTTCACCAGAGAGAATCATAGAACAGTTAGGGTTGGAAAGGACCTTAAGATCGTCTAGTTCCAGGCCCCCTGCCATGGGCAGGGACACCTCACACTAAACCATGCCACCCAAGGCTTCGTCCAACCTGGCCTTGAGCACTGCCAGGGATGGAGCATTCACAACCTCCCTGGACAATCCATTCCAGTGCCTCACCACCCTAACAGGAAAGAATTTCCTCCTTATATCCAACCTAAACTTCCCCTGTTGAAGTTTTAACCCATTACCCCTTGTCCTATCACTACAGTCCCTAATGAAGAGTCCCTCCCCAGCATCCCTATAGGCCCCCTTCAGGTACTGGAAGGCTGCTATGAGGTCTCCACGCAGCCTTCTCTTCTCCAGGCTCAACAGCCCCAACTCTCTCAGCCTGTCTTCATACGGGAGGTGCTCCAGTCCCCTGATCATCCTCATGGCCCTCCTCTGGACTTGTTCCAACAGTTCCATGTCCTTTTTATGTTGAGGACACCAGAACTGCACACAATACTCCAGGTGAGGTCTCACAAGAGCAGAGTAGAGGGGCAGGATGACCTCCTTCGACCTGCTGGTCACACTCCTTTTGATGCAGCCCAGGATACGGTTGGCTTTCTGGGCTGCAAGCACATGCTGAAGCCGGCTCATGCTCAGTTTCTTATTGACCGACACCCCCAAGTTCTTCTCCGCAGGGCTGCTCTGAATCTCTTCTTTGCCCAACCTGTAGCTGTGCCTGGGATTGCTCTGACCAATTGTCTGGATCTGACAATCCGGACTTTATGTTTGAAGTCACCTGTCAGATGCTGTCATTCAGAAATGGTTGTGCGAGTACTTGGATCTTATTTTCCCAGGAAAACTAATTTCCACAGTGAGGTAAGAATAGGTTTTTTCCTTTCTATGCAGTTGCTTTTTAGAAACGTATATGCATGTATCACTTGTTCCTCTATCAAATGCACAATAAAATAAAAATCATGATTGTGGTTAATGCTTCTTAACAAACCCATGTTTTTCTTGAGTTTCAGATGAAATGCTGCAATATAGTATTCTTTTAATCAACCATGATTTTACTTTGCAACTAACTTGTGTTGGTGTAACAGCAGCCTGCTCTGTGGCTCTGTAAGTAACCTAGTGATTTTCCTCAGCATGAGGCAGAAATATGATTTACTATTTCTGCTGGTGACAGTCTTCTTTTGATAGAAAACAGGAAGGGGGTTGATTTTATAGAAGACATATAGTGGGTGGATGAATAAGATTTGCATGTTATGAATGTTTGCAGGTTCTTTGTTCAGATGGCACCCAGAAAATATATACTGTGTTCTGGTGACTTGGCAGTCATCTAGGAGCTTCACATAGTAAATCAGAAATTGCTGCTTTGTATGTGTAATTAGATATATACACACTCTTTCTATTGAGAGTTCTATGCAGCAGAAATCTGATTTACCTGCAGCTCCTGCCAGATGATGCTAGGCAATCAAGGTTACTAACCAGTTCATAAAGACCAGTTTAGCATTTTTTGTCTCACTGGGTTTTGCATTTGGATTTTTATAATTAGTGTCATATTTCTAGAAGTTTTCCTTGCTACTTGTTTCCTGCTGTTCCATTTTTGTTTCTTAAAATACCCTCAACTTAAAGCTGGAAGGCCATATTCTGTGCTAATCCGAACGTATCCAATATGTAATCAGACATATACTGGTTTGCAGCTGATGTCTGACTCTTGAGAGACAGGCTGGTTTCTGCAGTAATACTGTTGAAGTTGGCTTCAGGTTTTGCTTAAGTTTACTATAGAAATAATGTGCTATAGCTGCAGTTCTGTAAAGTTTGCTTATAGGAAGGATGAAGCAGTGATGGTGGTTTCTGGGAATGCTGCAAAAGGGTGCATCACCACAGTAATCTGTTCCAAAACAGGACACTCCCATTAATTTGTTTCACATGTCTTCCAAATCATAAGTGATCAAAATATTGCAAGATAAATATTTTTGGCATTATCCTTTGGGGTTTTTATTTTTATTTGACTTAAAGCCTAAAATTTTAGATTTGGGTTTAGGATTCGACATGTAAATCCCAGTCTTTCTAAACTGAATAGAGACAGATGCTAATGTCTTTCAGAGGGCAGTATAAAACTGGTTTCAATGCTTTTAATCAGACTGGCAGATTACTAAAGTTGAATTATATAAGACAATACTCACTTAAGAATATATAAGACATAGTAGAAATGCAAGCTGCATGTGCAGAAATAGCTGATGATGAGCTTTTGATTTTAAAGTAGCAACTTCTGTCAGGGATCCTGTATCATAGTCTTTGAGTCCTTTTGTGTTCATATTAGTTTTTACACTTGTGATTTACACTTTCTGCAGGAGAACCAGAAAGTACATCACCAAATGTGACACTAAGAAATGCAGAAGGATTTCTCTGACACCCAATACCTTCTTGTCCATTGGCACCTATGCGGAACAAAGGAAGAGGTGACCTTACTTTCTTGTCTGTCATTGATTTGCAGCTCCCTATGCTCCAGCTCCTGTTGCAGGTAACTTCTCTGCAACAGGAAAGTGTTTGTTTTCTGGAGAGGAGAGTTAGACCATCTTCTGTATTTTGGCAGAGTAGCAGCAACTTGGAAGCAGAGCCTAGTTTTAGGTCTGGGCCCTCCCACTTGTTTGCATCTCTGGATAAAGCATCTACTGCAAAGTATTCTCTTTTCCTGGAATGTATGTCACTGGCAGTTTCTAATTTTACCCCTATCTGCTTCCCTATTTCACAAGCTTTTAGCCATGATAGAGTTTCCCTTTTAAAAATACAAGTAGATAGCAACTGTCTGTAATTCTCTGAACATGAGCGTGTGATAGAATTTGGCACTTTTGAATGGCATCATCTCTACTTTCTTGGAGATAGTCAAACTTAACTTCTGTAAAACTTAACCACAAGGACTATCATATGGTGGACTTTGCCATGTTAGAGTTTCACCAGCTTCTTTGTGCTGCAGCTTCCCAGAGCCACATTACAGCTGACAAATGGGCAAGAGTTCTGCTCTTAAAATGAGTCCCTACAACTGCAATACCTGTTGCGTCCTTCCAGATACAATGACCAAGTACTTGGTGGTGGGATGCCTTCCTACTGGGGCTGAAGCAGGTGTAGGATAGAGAGGAAACTTCAGAATAAAAAGAGGAGATCTATGCCACTTCTATCTGTGTAGATACCAGTATGTCTGACAACTGCCGTGAGGCTAAAATGACATGAGAAACTCAAGGATGTGGAACTGAAGTAAAATACTGTTATTTCCTCTAATAAAAAAGATAACGTGAGCAAACTCTGGTTTTGATAGAACTAAGAATAATTCCTGTGGTCCTCTGAGTTGTTCGTCTGCCAATGGATGACTCCTGTCTTAGGTAGGAATAGAGAAATTATCCTCTGTACTCTAGATTTCTGTTACTGGAAGTCCTTAGGCTTCCTAACATAGTAGCTTCTGTGGATGTTTCCCACAGTTTCATACTACTGGCTGTGGAAATAATTTCCCATTAAAATAATTTGTGAAGTATCACTGAAGGTTCTTCATGTCTCTGCTCTGCAGGGATCAGTGCAGTGGCCACCGGCTCTGCCTGCAAACAATAATGGTGCAGAAAAGACATTCTGCTGAGCTGTATCACTGATTGCGCTGTGAGTCGTACTCCTAGTCAGTTCCAGAAGAAGTTACAGTATATGCCGCCTCTAATGCGAATTAATCTTAAATGGTTGACGACAGTTAGGCAGTTCCTAAGAGGCTGTCAACATTAGAAAATGAAGCAGTGTTGTGTTGTTACATCCTATTGCCGCTGCACGTCCCAGTGGCAAGCTGCCTGGTGTTGTGTGCTAGCCACTGCTCCTGGCCGGGGCAGGTGTCTGATGGCACCAGGAGAGACAGCTATGTCTCGTGTCCCATCCTCCCCCAACTTTCCCCCTCCAGAAGGGTGTCACACCATTGGCTGCATGTTGCAGAGCAAGGATGAGAGCAAGCTGGGAGTAAAGCATCACTCCTCACAATTTACTGATGTGCTGCTGGTATGGTTCATGCTATTTCAGCTACTAGTAAGGCTGGACAAGGGTAAATTGGGAAAAAAAAACTGGCTTGCCTTACCTTCCTCTCTCACTACTCAAGCAGCATTGCTGCTGTTCTTACTGATTGGGTCTTTGTCAGTGTCTGTCAGATGTTGGGACTGTTGACTACACCTAAATGTAGCAGCTCTGAGAGATTTACTTTTTGGATTGTGTAGCAGATCAGCCTGGAAAAGCTATTATAGGAAAAAGATGTGACTTTTCGGTCTGCGTGTAAATACTAATAGCAGTGGAGTAAATAGCCAAGAAAAATATATCCTTGTAGCTTGTTTACTTTTGCCTGTAATACTCCTGCTGAGCTAAAGAATTTCCAATTGGTCTTTATAGACCTGAATCAATCTCATCAGGGATTTGAATAAAAATAGGTCCTAAATGATACCATTGTAAAGCAACGAGAAATTTTAAAGAGTGGGAATGAAAACCCTGCCAATTTGCCATGCCTCATATTTCCTTTGCTGCCAACAGCCCTGCTGGGTTAAAAGAGCATCAAGCTGTATTTAATGATTCAATTCAGTCTCATGGCCTAAAACTGTGTACTCTGCCATACAATGCAGCCAGAGGGGTTTTTGTGTGGGGGTTGGTTTAGGGTGCTGTGGGTTTTTTCCTTAGTGTTTGGTTGTTGGGTTTATTTTTGTTTGTTTGTGATTTTGTTTTGTTTTGGGGGTTGGTGTTTTGGGTTTCTTTTTTGTCTTTTTTGTTTTTTTTTTTTTTTTTGGTTTTGTTTTATTCTTATTATTTCTGTCAGAGAGAACAAACACTTTCTAGACACTTTATGTAAATGGTTCTCTGCTTAGCAGGGTGTGAAGGAAGGTGGCTGTGAATAAAGGTCGCTAGCAAGTCAGTCCTGTGTGAACTGGGCCTGTCAATAGGAAATACCCAAATGCAATTGCTTACTAAGCATACGGGGTAACAGCTCCTGGGGTCATTTTTGTCGTTTAAAAAGTGCAATGCTAATTATGAAGAAAAATCCTTGGTCAGTGTTCAGTATATTGAAGTTTGCTTGCTAGAGGTAACGCTGTGTAGGGGGGCTTGTGCTGCCTTTCTGTTTATCACTGTAATGGAAAAAATACTTAAAAGAGTACAAAGTTAAAAGTATGGATCTCTGTTCTTTCCAGGGAAACCTCCCCCTGCTCCAGGGGGACCAGATGTTGTTTTAAGATCTGTCGTTTGCCATGTCAGCTTTACTGTTTCAAGCTTTCACTGTGTTGTAACATTCTGACAGCAGTTTTGTGGTTTCAGAGGTTGGCTATTTTTTGCAACTAAATAAATAATGGGCTTCATGGGTCCGAGCAAGATTTGAGTAGATTTGGGCCTCTTTCATTTCGTTAAGATCAAGGTGAAGTCCAGAATTAAATAAATACTATGTAAAGGAGAAATCTGGGTGATTTCCTAGCATGTGCTGTGTCATGTTTTGACTTAGAAGCATGGTAGCCTTTGAGAGATTCTGCAAAATGATTGTGTTATATGAGAAATTCTAAATTTAGTTGCAGAATGCTTGTTTCAGCTTTCTCAGTGCCGCGTGAGCTGCCCTTGCCTGGGCTGTGTGACTTGGCTGGGGAGCGCAGGAAGGAAGGGTGGATCTGCTGGAGGTTTCCTGTCTTGCCGCAAGTCTTGGTGCACACTGCTGTTCTTGCACTTCACTTGCTGCTGCAGCAGTGTCAGAAACATGGCCCTGAGATCAATGCAAGAACAGTGGTTTCATATCACATTAAACACATTAGCCATCAGTGGATAATCAAGGCTTCTCTTTTCCAGAAGTCCTGCTTTCTCAAAACAGGCGTGATGAAGGAGGCCACTGGAAGGTGGATTTTTTGCTTCTTTTCTACTTTGTTGCTAGAAGTACAATGAAAGAACAACCGGCCTTACTGGACTCTCCCAGTTTTCCCTCTCTCCTGTTGCAGGGTTGCTGCATACTGATTGTTTTGTCTGCATCCAGCCATAGTCTGTGTGTTTGCAGGGTCCACGCTTACACGTTATTTTCAGGTTTACATGTATGTTATGGGTTACTGTGTGGGACAATGTGATTGCCTCTGCACTGAATTAGCAGAGAAGCATTTTATGGGTGCCACTGTTAAAGGTTATCCTTATAACTACCATCTGCAAGTAGTCAGAAAGGTCTTGCTTAAATACAGCTAAAGTTCAAGCTGGCCAGCTGCCCCAAGCACCCTCTGTACCGCCCCAGGAATGCACCCTGCACACCAGGATTCCTGCCAGTCACTCTGGGTGACTGACTTCTTACCTGCAACTGCATCTGACAGTTCAGCTTCCTAAATGGCTTTTAACTTATGTTATTGAACTTACACACAGCTGATGTAACTGCACTGGCACAGCATCTGGGTAAAGGCCCAGTTAGAACTAAACTTGGCTAGGGGTGTTAAGGATGACAGGGAGGGATTCTACAGGTACGTAGCAAATAAAAAACAGACTAGGGACAACGTAGGCCCTCTCAGGAGAACTGGCTACACAGGATTTGGAAAAGGCTGAGGTTCTGAATGACTTCCTTGCCTCGGTCTTCACTGGCAAAGGCTCTGACCAAACCACCCAAGTCTTGGAAGGTAGACGCAGGGACTGTGAGAATGAAGACCTTGTGCCCACTGTAGGAGAGGAACTGATTTGAGACCATCTTAAAAACCTGAATGTGCACAAGTCCATGGGACCTGATGAAATCCATCTGCAGTCCTGAAGGAGCTGGTGAATGAAGTTGCTAAGCCACTGTCCATCATATTTGAAAAATCATGGCTATCAGGTGAAGTTCCTGATGACTGGAAAAAGGGAAATATAACCCCCATTTTCAAGAAGGGGAAAATGGATGACCCGGGGAATTACAGACCAGTCAGTCTCACCTCTGTGCCTGGCAAAATCTTAGAGCAGATTCTTCTGGAAGGCATGCTAAGGCACATGAAAAACAACAAGGTGCTTGGTGACAGCCAGCATGGCTTCACTAAGGGGAAATCCTGCCTGACCAATTTGGTGGCCTTCTAAGATGGGGCTACAGAACTGATGGACAGGGGTAGAGCAGTTGATGTCATCTACCTGGACTTGTGTAAAGCGGTTGACACTGTCCTACACGACATCCTTGTCTCTAAGTTGGAGAGACATCAATTTGATGGATGGACCACTCAGTGGATAAAGAACTGATTGGATGGCTGCGTGCAAAGAGTTGTGGTCAATGGCTCAATGTCCAGCTGGAGACCAGTAACAAGTGGTGTCCCTCAGGGATCAGTGTTGGGACTGGTCTTGTTCAACATTTTTGTCACTGATATGGACAGCGGGATTGAGTGCACCCTCAGCAAGTTTGCCAATGACACCAAGCTGTGTGGTTTGGTTGATACCCTGGAGGGAAGGAATGCCATCCAGAGGGACCCTGACACACTTGTGAGGTGGGCTGATGCCAACCTCATGAAGTTTAACCATGCCAAGTGCGAGGTCCTACACCTGGGTCGGAGCAATCCCAGGCACAGCTACAGGTTGGGCAGAGAAGAGATTCAAAGCAGCCCTGCGGAGAAGGACTTGGGGGTGTTGGTTGATGAGAAACTGAGCATGAGCCGGCAGTGTGTGCTTGCAGCCCAGAAAGCCAAACGTATCCTGGGCTGCATCAAAAGGAGTGTGACCAGCAGGTCGAAGGAAGTCATTCTGCCCCTCTACTCTGCTCTCATGAGACCTCACCTGGGGTGTTGTGTGCAGTTCTGGTGTCTTCAACATAAAAAGGACATGGAACTGTTGGAACAAGTCCAGAGGAGGGCCACGAGGATGATCAGGGGACTGGAGCACCTCCCATATAAAGATAGGCTGAGAAAGTTGGGGCTGTTGAGCCTGGAGAAGAGAAGGCTGCATGGAGACCTCATAGCAGCCTTCCAGTATCTGAAGGGGGCCTATAGGGATGCTGGGGAGGGACTCTTCATTAGGGACTGTAGTGATAGGACAAGGGGTAATGGGTTAAAACTTCAACAGGGGAAGTTTAGGTTGGATATAAGAAGGAAATTCTTTCCTGTTAGGGTGGTGAGGCACTGGAATAGGTTGTCCAGGGAGGTTGTGAATGCTTCATCCCTGGCAGTGTTCAAGGCCAGGCTGGACGAAGCCTTGGGTGGCATGGTTTAGTGTCCCTTCCCATGGCAGGGGGGTTGGAACTAGATCTTAAGGTCCTTTCCAACCCTACCTATTCTATGATTCTTTGATTCTAAATAAGGTCTGTATCATATCTGTAATGTCAGTGTTGAGCGAGAGTAGGCTTTTGATTGCTCTAATAGACTCTGGCTATAAATGACTACTTGCTATTGAAAATACAGATGGAGGTGATGCATTGGTGCAGTTTCCTGATCACCTTCTTTTTCTTTACTCTTCTACCCAGCTCTAACCATTTTTTCAATTTTGCCAGCTGTAGTGAGAGAGAGTGAGGTAGGACTCCAAGCATCAGGCTTATGTCTCCAGTAGATCCTGCCTGTGCATGTGACACTAGTGTCAGAGGGGCAGAGGTGGCTTCATGGCAATGATGAGCTTCATCCCTGTGGATTGGACGTGTTCACATGCTGTAATTCCTCCTTTTCAAGAAACAACATTTAAGAGTTGTCCCCTTGGAGTTCATTACCTTGCTGTGTAAGCTCTGTCTCTCCTGTCAGCAGCTGCATTCAGAACAACTAAATTTTTTAATTCTGTTTGTAATGTGAGTAGCCAATGCAGGAAGGGCATTTTGCCTGAGTTGAGTGGTGTCTGCTAGGTCACCGAGATGTGGCTTGAAACTGCAGCTGGATTGAATGTCCAGCAATCTTGTGTTTGAGTATGTATATTTTGTGTTTATTGTATACACGATAAATATGTATATATTGGGTTTTCTGTAAAAATATATATAAGTGCACTAAATGTACTGCGTATGCTCTCAGAAGGAGAGTTGTTTGCATGAAATGGGTTGTTCTGGGATCTTAAAGTTTGTATTATTCATGGGAGCTTTCTTTTGCAGGAGGGAGAGAGTGAGGCTGGTTCTGGAATATTTCCATTTCTGGTTTTCCAAGTTATTCTGTATTTATTCAGACAAAGGGGAATTCTATTAGCTTTCTGTGTTTTCTGGTTTGTCCAACACAGTCTGGCTGTTGAAAGACTTGGTCACATAGTACTGCTCTTGTAAACTACGTGGAATTTGCCCTCTATCATCTGAAAACTTACCTTCGGGTGAAATCAAGTTCTGAGAAAGGATATATGCTCATGCAAGTGAAATAGGGAGCTGCCCATGAGCAAAACTTAATGTTAGAGGCACTACTTACTGGTGTGAAACTGGTATTCAAACAATGAATGAACCATAGCAGCATCTGGTTACTACTGTCAGCAACCAAAGAAATACCCTCATCATATGTTTCTTTTCTTTTCTTGTAGAGATGACATGGAAAAATACAGTTGTATTCAAACAAATATGCATTATGGAACTATAATCATAGCATCCAGCATTTACTCTTTATTATGGAATACAAAATCCACTAAATCCACTAAAAGAGAAATGCAGAGATTGCACACGATAAATGTTTGAAGTTCACACTATATGGCATCAACTGCAGCTCACTCTTGCACTGGTATCAAGCCTGTGTACGCAACCACCATATGTGACTGGATAAATCTCATATGGATGAAATTGCAATGAGGTATGTGACTTGGACATCTGAGTCAGCCATGATTCACCCCAGCACAATGGACTGAGGGAGAAGTTGGGATAAATAGGGGTGAAGTAGGGGAAATCAGTGTAAGGCTAACACTAAACTACATACATTTCAGACTGAAGTAGGATTTTATATCCCAATTTTTGATTCTTTCTGCTACTTTTCAGGGATGCCTCTGAATTTATGCATTTACACAAATACCCCAGTTGCATGAGCAGACCATGTCATTCAGTGTATAAATATGGGATTTGGTATTGAAAAGGATTGGGGCTCAATCTGTGAATTGCTAGGAGCTGGAGAGCAGTTTCTGGCCTGAGAGATGCAGGCACTCATGGCGTGTGGTAATGCATTTCTGCTCCAGGTTTAGCTGCTCTGGTGAACCTGGCACCTTCTCTGCCCTGGTGCCATGCAGGGTGGCCGTGTTCCTCCTAATCTCCCAGTCAAAGCAGAGCTCTGGGGTGCTGGCAAGCACAGCCATGGAGGCTTTTGCGGGGCAAAGGACAATAGCCTCTTCTCCAGACAGCTCTTCACAGGCTGCACGAGTTCATGTACATCCTGCTGTAGAAACCCACCTGCAGAGTTTATAATGCTGGATAGTTGTTAAGGAAAGTGAGAGTTACACCCTGTAGGGATAAAGTACTCGCATGCCTCTGTAGCTGCACTTAGTGAAAACCTGAATCTGTGGAGCTGTTAGGTTAAAAAGAAAAAAAAGTGATGCCACAAAATTGGTGAGATGGTTCCTTTTCTTGAGTGCACAGCGAGGCTCTTCCAGAGCAGCCGAACAAGGATAGTCGGTTTTCTGGTGGTTAGTGTTTCTGACTGATACCACTTTGATACAGCAATTTTCATTTGGTTTAAATGCTGACTTGTCTTCACTCCTCACATCAAATCGCTGTAATCTTATGAGAATCACATGCTGGAGCTGGAGAGCAAGACTACGTCACTATTAATTTGCATGACCTTTAAAGCTGCCTTTGAATTCATTTGCAGATGGCAGTGTCTCACAGCTGCACACCCTTCTAGTGCACCCACTGGACCCTGGCTCTCTTCCTCACTGTTTTGACTCTCTGAACCCAGTAACACTGCATAACAGTCTTGAAAGTCCATTTTCTTTCTTAACTAAAATTGAAGACAGCTGCTGGTAAGCTGGCAAATGGGAGCAGGTTAGATCTGGCTCCTGGAACAGAGCAGTGGAAGCTGTTGGGTAGCAGTGATGAGGAGAGGTGCTGTGGCCAGGAATTCTCACCCTGGGAGCCCAGCAGGAGCAGATCAGCTTTCTGACCCAAAGGAAATATTTCCAAAGGCTACTACAGGGGGTATCAAATAGAGGAAAGCACAGAGGGACAGATCAGTATTATAGAATTCAACTTCCCCTTGTGTTTTCCTTTATATAACTTTTTGGTGCCCCTACTATTTTGTTGTCTAGTACTAGAGACCTTTTGGTTTAAATAAATTATTAAAACAATAACTGTCAGAATCAATTCCTGGAAGCATGATTTGGTTTGGGGGATCTGAAGAAAGGTCTTGAATCCAAAAGTTTGTCTGGATGTTCCCCCTCAATTCCTACTTTTCCTGTGTTACTTTGTCAGGCAGATCAATCCCACAGACCCCTCCATCCAGCACTTTGGTTTTTTGGGGGGTTTTTGTTGTTTGTTTGTTTGGGTGTTTTTTTTTGGTTTGTTTTTTTTTTTTTGTGTGTGTGTGTTTTTTTTTGGTTAGGGTTTTGTGGTATTTTTGTTTTTTTGTTTGGGGTTTTTTTTTTTTTGGAGGGGGGAGGAGGAAGGGAGTTTGGTTTTGTTTTTTTTTTTTCCCTAAATGCTATTTTTTCTAATTTTCCTTTCCAGCTGTCCAGTGGAAGGTGACAATGGAATAGCCCTCCCGCTGACAGTCTGTGTTGAAAATGATTTGGTAGGGTAAAGCTTTCCCTCTTAACCTGTCAATTACACCTGAAGGATAAATGAATCAAATGCCCTGGTGAAACACCTATAGAACTTTGCCTTCCAGCCTGCATATGCTGTTGCTGTCAGGATTGTGGGTTGGTGAGGGACATAGCGTTGTGTGCCCCGGCCGTGCTGCATTGCTGTGCAGCAAGCATCCCTTTCTTCTGCAGCTCCATGTTTAGGGCTGTGCTGCCACTGTGGGAACTGTGTGCTCCACCCGGAATAGACCTGGATGGCTTGTATCTTTGCTAATTGTTTCCATTTTCTCTGTTTGGGGCGTGATCCTAAGGAGTGGGGAGCACCCATTATTCTCAGGCCTATTGATTGCTTCTGGCAATCCTGTTTGATAGCTCTAGGTTTATTGGCTTTCCTCCAAGCTTGCTTAACTAACACTACTGATCAGAACAGTATGTGGAGCTATGGATGTGTACTCAAGCATTTTCAGATCTCATTTAATTTCTGAGGCTTAACAGGATTTGTCAGGCCAAGTCATTTTCAGCAAGATGAGTGACAATCATGAGGGATATAGAGAAGGGCTCATTAGAGCAGCAAATTCAGAATTATTCATAAAGAAGCAATAACTGGTCCCACTAAATTCCCTCAGCACTTTGACACCAAAGAGCTCACCTTTCAATGTCAGAAGGGAGCGGTTTTTGCCTGTATTTCCAAGCAGAAGATTATCAAATGCTTACCAACCAATTATCTTCTAGACCCTACTGCCATTTATTGCAAAAGAACTCTTCGAAGCCAAGGACAGAGGGCAGATTTCTCCAAAACCTTTTACTCCTTATGTAGAGGGGAAGTATCATACTTGTATTTTTTTCTCAACCTGAGTGAAGATTTGGAAAGGCTGTTACTGAAAATGAAACAAAAGATGTGTGATGATGTTCCTGGCTCTTAGAAGCAAGTATCGGCATGCAAATCATTACAAAACTTTATAGACACAGTATTACAATACTTACAGTTCTTGCCCTGTGCTCAATAGGCTGTTTGGCTGGGATTCGCCTTCACCTGCAGTTGCTTGTGTACAGATTATGTTTATGTCAAGATCCTTCTTACACTTGGCTTTAAAAGAAAAAAAATATTCAAGCTTAGTGAATATTAAGAAGTAGTAAAACACTAACAAGATTAGTATTTTATACACTGATTTTTATATTCTGTGCAAAGGTCTTTCCCAAATCTGTGATGCAAAATATATAGAAGTTAAATTTTGCATTGCCCAGATCACTATATTGCCTCATTCTCACTGTTACATGACCTACAGCTCTTTTCCTAGTGAATGAAAAGTCTTTATATTGAAGGCTGAGCACCATCTGCACTGTCTCATCAGATGGATAGACCCAAGTCCTGGGAAGTCTGTGAATTTATCCTTTGGGTCATAACATTTTCTGTGAAAATGGAAAAAGAGTTTTCCTCTGTTGATACAGGTGGGAGTTTTTTTCTCTTCCATCATTTCTGATTTTCACTGGGCATAAATGAAAGAAAAAAATTTTGTATTTAGTCCACCTGGCATTTATAGCCCCTCTCCTCCCCTCAGGCATTCCAGATACAAGGATGCAAGCAGGATGCCTGACGTAATGTGAGCTTACTTGATACTGATGAACTTCCTCTCCATGCAGACTATGACACAGCTGAACCACAAAATCCCGTTTAGGAATAAGTTGGGCTCTTGCGATGTTTGATTTGTCTGTACACAGTAGGCTGTTTTCTATCTTAAACCTAGTAATTTTAACTAACTTCCAATTACATTTCTGTTTGCTTTTTTTTTACCATCTGAGTAATACTTGAATTTTAGAAGTGCGTGCAACTTCCCATCGTAAGTGTAATGACTCAAGGTGGAGGACCACCAATACAAACTGAGTCAAAAATATGAGGTCCCCCCTTCCAGCAGGGTAAACTCCAGCCTAATCACATAAAAACATGATTCTATTTGTTTCCATTTCTTACGTTTTGCCATTTTAGTTGAATACTACAAAATACTCGTACGATGCAGAAGTGAAAGAGCTCAAATGTTGATATTTTTTTAAAAAGCTCCTGTGTGAAACCAAGCTGTTGTACATATAATGGTGAGGTTATGTTCAGCCACCCCCAACCCTGCTCCCTGCTGAGGATAAGTTCAGAAGAGAACTGCAGTTTCTAGATGTGAGTTGTAATTCTTCACACTCTTCTAATCAATTGTTTGGCATTCATTCGTATTACAATAAATCTATAGTTAAAATTCTTGAAACTAAGAGGCTTCTGCTCTGAAAAGGAAATCATTTTCCACTGCTGAAACAGAACTCAAGGAAAAGGATCATTTGAAAGACTTCTTCACATTTATTTCTTGGAGAAGTTTTATCATCTCCCTGATTCAAAAATAAAAGCAGGTATTCTGTGTTAAATAGGAGAATGCACACTCTTCAGTCTCTTTGTTATTCTACAAACTGTTTAAATAAAGCTGGCAAGGAGGGAGATTAATGAGGCAGACAATTCACTTTTATGAATATTGAGTAAAGATGTCTGGAGATCCATCAAGCAGCCTGGGGACAGGGACAGGAGAGTTAGTAATTGTTGTGGTGTTATGACCTGATACAGGCAGAGTGAGATCTCTGCTGATGAATTCTAGTAATGATACATGGCCTGAAATTACCAAGCAACACAACTAATGAGTGCAGAAAGACAATAATGAACAGGGGAGTTTGGAGAAGTAATTTAGATTTCAGCTCTGAAAATAGACAAGTCCCTTAGCTTCAGCTACTCACCTGTCCATCTTCTGCAGTTCTGTACCTTGGAGTGAGGCAGTTTTCAAATGGACTTCATTTACAGCTGTGGTTTTGACTTCTTTGGTATAGGTAGAGGTTTATAAATCCAACAAGAGAGCAGTTCTCAGTCTGGAAAGAAGCTGAAATTGTGGTATCATGTTGGTTTTGTTGTGGTTGAACTGCTCAAAGTCACTGCATGAGCTATGGGTCTCTGTGTGCAACATGCGCAATGCAAAGGAGCTGCAGTCTGGGTGTATTTGCTAATAGTTTACTGTATGTATATATTTCAGTGTATAAATGGCATGAGATTTAATGTTGGTGATTAGTATTTGCCTGATGGCACTGATAGAGGAGAGTTGGTTGCAGGGTGGTCAGGTCCCATTGCTGAGCCAAAGGGGCTTCTGCTCCTGCCGGGCTGAGCCCCCACTTCACTGATGCTCTGTGGAACTTGAGTGTCTCTTAAAAGAAAAGCAGAGCACTGCTTAAACTATTGTTGGAGTAGAAGAACTGTCATCATCCACATTTTTTCAGTGGACAACTTCCCTGTTTGATGTGCATCTTATTTTTAGTCTCAATTTCCCAGGCAGGAGAGCTTCCCACCTGCTCAGTGGGTCCTGACACAGCCCCCTTTGCTAGCCAGTGATGGCAGGGTTCTCTGATTCTGTTGTTGCTGTTTTCACAGGAAGGAGCTGGGGAAGAAGACAGAGCTGCCACACTGCAGACTTATCGCAGAGATTGGGTGATGTCTATACAAATATTTTTCACAGAAGATTGATGAGGAGAAAAAAAAGCCTATCTGACAACACAGAGACATTCCTTAAATTTACATTTATTTCTCTGAGCTTGGGGAGAAGAAACAGTCCTTTTTAAAAAGAAGAAATGCATTTTGACGCATCTAATTTAATTTTTAAATCAGACTGTTTCGCTTGGTTGGTAGCACTTCTGATTTTTTGTAGTTCTCAACAAATTAAAACTAACATTAGAATAGGAAGAATACCATCTGTCACCTCATATTCCTTAAAATTAGATTTGTGGTTCATTTTGGTTGAAGAACTCCCCCCTGAGCTTTATTTGTCAGCTTCTTTCATAAGCCAGAGATGTGCCTATGAAAGGTGTACTTATGTATAAGCCTGTCTGTCAGGTCTTTGATATCAATTTGACTGCAGTTTGTTGATTCACAGAGTTAATAAATATCTCAAAGTTATTCTGCAAGATCTTCATGACATGTCATTAGCTGAACCAAGGAGGAAGGTGGGAACTGTAGTGTCGCTATTGCAGTTTAAGAGGCTAAAACTAAGGAACACCAGCAATAACATTAATTTTTGTTGAAGCACACTTCCTTTGTCTAAAATACTTATTTCTATCTTGCTTATTTTCTAAAAATACTTCACCTTTAACAATATGGTAAATATTTGTTGGGAGTTGAGTAGGCTGGAACAGTTCCCAGTGCATTTCAAAATGAGAGCTGCATTTTGTATCCTTGAAACTTTCCCCAAAGATTTGAGCTCCTTATGTAGGTCCTTGCAACACCTTTTGCATTAAAGTAAATCCTTTGTTCCTTTTACACTGCTATTAAAATATGTTTTCCCAGAAGTTCACAAATAACATGGTCTGTCTGAAATGCTGCTGCTTTTTCATTTGGGGAAAGCTGCTAATTAAACTGAATGTGCCTGTCCCAGCTATAAATACGTGCTTGCTGATATACACTGTCAATGGTAAGTCATTTAGATGGCATAAATTGCTTTCATGTCATTTCACATCATGCAAGATGGCACCTGAAGTGCTAGGACGCCAGCTGCTCTCGGGAGATAGAAGGATATACGAATTTCTAATTTTTTTTTAAATTTATTTATTTATTATTTATGACTATAGAAAAACAGCTAAGATCGCTTTACAGTTCAATACCGTTTTTCTCTGTGTTCCAGCACTGCAGGGCAGCATTGCTGGATTTCGGTTTTTGTTTTTGTTCAGGAGAGTATAGGAAGCCAATGGCTGCTTGCTAATTAGAGACCCCATTTGGCTGCGTGCTTTGCTTTATTAGACTGTTTGGAGAATGTAATTAGCTATCAAGCCAGAATAAAGCTGTATATCTCCAACCATATTTAATCAAAAATTGTGCCTTGGTTGCTATTCAGTTGTTGGCTTCAATGTGTGGTTGTCTACATAATGCAATTTGAGTATCTGCAGGGTTTCTGCAGAACTCACAACCCGTGACAACCACATTTATGGATCTTACCAGACCAATGGAAGGAGTTCTGTCTTTGCAGTACAATTCTACAAATACACATAAAGCAGCAGAGACATTTTCTGGGTCAAAAAAAGAGACACTTGACTGCCCTGATTCTCCTTGAGGTGTACAGCGGTACTGGAGAACAATGAACCAGGAATGACAGGGGAAACATTGGTTTCCTCCATTTTTGCTGTGTCATCTACTTCTCAAACAAATCACCATCTTTAGGTTTGTGACTGTGGAGTCTGTAAAGCCACATGGAAACCTGCTTTGGTTTTAGCAAAGCATTTTGTGTGGCACAGCATGTTTTGCCAGGTTTTAGCTGTAGATGCACTAGTTGCTCTCAGAACAGACGTGATATTCCCAGTGCTTGGGTTTGCTTCAGAAGTTGCAGGCAGCCAGTCAGCAGCAGGGAAGACAAAGAAAATATGAGTTCTTGCGGCCTTTGTTTGGATCTGATGACTGCTGTTTATCTTTGCCTTTTCTAATCAATATGCTTTCTGGCAGCTTTACTTTTAATGTTATATAAACCAGATATGTTTCTGCTGGTGAAAATAAAATGAATGTATACTTACGTGATAGCAAGAGCCAAATGAGAAATTTGTTGCTGGCTGCAACAGGATCAAGCCCAGGCTTCATCCTCACGTATTTTGTCAGAGAAAACACAGCTGAAGGATGCATTTTCCCAGTTTATGTAAAGAATATTTAATTGATAGCAATCTTCCCAGTATTAGATAAAATAAAGCATTAAATAAGCAACCAGTTCTTTACTGGTTTGCAGTCAAAATTGTGTTTTGTGTGTGGTAGGATGGCCAGTTAGTTATGTATTGTGTATGCACACAAAGACATAATTCTGCTGCAAGCCACTAAAAAAGAATGGCAGCTTGATGTTTCAGTGTGGTAGGATAATTCATATTATGCATCTCAATTATAATCAATTTCCTAAACAGAAAATAGCTCTTCTGAAAAGCCTTTGTCTATTCCAATTTATCCCAGTATCTGTGAGGAAACAGATTTCTTATCTGTGTGTTACTCCATGCCTCATTTGAAAATTCTCAGGCATTGCGTATCAAATACCCCTATGGCTGAGACTTGTTGGCACTGATGTTGGCAAATGGACAAAGCCTGGTGACTAAAGATTACTCTGAGAACACCTGTGGCTCTGGAACCACAGTCAAAATTTGTTTTTATAAGAAAGTTATTATGATCATAATGCTAGTAAAGTGGAGGTGCTCTGGCCAGGTGCACTTACACAGCCACCCCTCAGTGGGAAAATCAACCCTCTCTATAAACCAGTGAGGCTGCTCTTCAGGATCATTTGAGTCTTGCTGTGAATGCTGCTGACTTCCAGAGCTTCATCCTGCAATACAGAGAAAACATTTAGCAGTCAGTAGGCTATCCAGGCAGAAGGCACTCGCTGCCCATTCGCTCTGGCTCAGCACTGCCTCCAGCCTGGACAGCATACCCCCCACACTATCACTCCTCTCGGGCTTATCTGAAATGGCAGTTGCATTCTCAGTACTTTTTCACCTTCATTAGCTAACCAGGCTCTCAGTTCTTACAGTCATCCTAGTCACTTCTCTGTGAGTCTGTTCTGGTGTGAGGCCTGTTTTTCAAGGAAAAGCTTTAAGTGTGGTGCACTGTGCTCTCAGCGATGCTTGTCTTCACAGTATCACAGTATGCTAGAGATTGGAAGGGACCTCAGAAGATCATCTAGTCCAATCCCCCTGCCGGAGCAGGAAGACCTAGATAATGTTACACAGGAATGTGTCCAGGCGGGTTTTGAATGTCTCCAGGGAAGGAGACTCCACAACCTCCCTGGGCAGCCTGTTCCAGTGCTCTGTCACCCTCACTGAGAAGAAGTTTCTTCTCAAGTTTAAGTGGAACCTCTTGTGTTCCAGTTTGTGCCCATTACCCCTTGTCCTATCATTGTTTGCCACTGAGTAAAGCCTGGCTCCATCCTCGTGACACTCCCCCTTTATATATTTATAGACACTAATAAGGTCACCCCTCAGTCTCCTCTTCTCCAAACTATAGAGACCCAGCTCCCTCAGTCTTTCCTCATAAGGGAGATGCTCCACTCCCTTAATCGTCTGTCCACCCTGTGCTGGACTCTCTCCAGCAGCTCCCTGTCCTTCTTGAACTGAGGGGCCCAGAACTGGACACAATATTCCAGATGCGGTCTCACCAGGGCAGAGGGGAAGGAGGACCTCTCTCGACCTACTAACCACTCCCCTTCTAATACACCTCAGGATGCCATTGGCCTTCTTGGCCACAAGAGCACAGTGTTGGCTCATGGTCATCCTGTCGTCCACTAGGACCCCCAGGTCCCTCTCCCCTACACTGCTCTCTAACAGGTCGTTCCCCAACCTATACTGGAACCTGGGGTTGTTCCTGCCCAGATGCAGGACTCTACACTTTCCCTTGTTATATTTCATCAAGTTATTCCCTGCCCAACTCTCCAGCCTGTCCAGGTCTCGCTGGATGGCAGCACAGCCTTCTGGCGTGTCAGCCACTCCTCCCAGCTTAGTGTCATCAGCAAACTTGCTGATAGTACACTCAATTCCCTCATCTAAATCATTGATGAATATATTAAATAATACTGGTCCCAGTACTGACCCTTGAGGCACTCCACTAGTTACAGGCCTCCAACTAGACTCAGCCCCATAGACTACAACTCTCTGGCTTCTCTCCTTCAGCCAGTTCGCAGTCCACCTCACTACCTGATCATCCAGACCACACTTCCTCAATTTAGCTGTGAGGATGCTGTGGGAGACTGTGTCAAATGCTTTGCTGAAGTCAAGGTAGACCACATCCACCGCTCTACCATCATCCATCCACTGTGTTATTTCCTCATAAAAGGCTAAGAGATTGGTCAAGCATGATTTCCCCTTGGTGAAGCCATGTTGACTGCCCCTCATAACCCTTTTATCCTTGATATGCCTTAAGATGGCACCAAGGATAAGGTGTTCCATCCCTTTCCCAGGGATGGAGGTGAGACTGACCGGTCTATAGTTACCCGAGTCCTCCTTCTTGCCCTTTTTGAAGACTGGAGTTACATTTGCTTTCCTCCAGTCCTCAGGCACCTCTCCCGTTTCCCAAGACTTGGTAAAGATGATGGAGAGTGGTCTAGCAATGACTTCCGCCAGTTCCCTCAGCACCCGCGGGTGCATCCCATCTGGACCCATGGATTTATGGATGTCCAGATTGCTCAACTGGTCTCTAACCCATTCCTCATCGACTAAGGCAAACCGCTCCGTTGACCTGACTTCATCTAAGGTCTCAGGGGTACAGGGCTCTTCAGGACTGCCTGCAGCAGAGTAGACAGAGACAAAGAAGGCATTCAGTAACTCTGCCATCTCTGTATCTTCTGTCACCAGGGCACCCATCCCGTTCATCAGTGGGCCTACATTGCCTCTGGTGTTAGTTTTGTCTGCCATGTATTTGAAAAAGCTCTTTTTGCTGTCCTTGACCCTTCTTGCCAGGTTTAATTCTAAGGATGCCTTAGTCTTCCTAGCTGCCTTCCTACATCCTCTAGCAGCAGCCTTATATTCCTCCCAAGTGGCCAGCCCCTCCTTCCATGACCTGTAAACTCTCCTCTTCCACTTGAGCATACCCAGCAATTCCCTATTTAGCCACGCAGGTCTCCTGGCCCTCTTCTTTGACTTCCTACATGTCGGGATGCTCCAATCTTGAGCTCGGAAAAAGCAATCCTTGAATGCCAACCAACTATCTTGGGCCCCTTTACCTTCAAGCAGCCTTGCCCATGGGATTTCCCCTAGCAATTGCTTGAAAAGGCCAAAGTTTGCCCTGCTAAAGTCCAGGGTTGCAATTCTACTTGCTATTCTACTGGTCCTACCACACAAGATCCTGAATTCCACCATCTCGTGGTCACTGCAAGCAAGGCAGCCCTCAACCCTTACTGCTTCGACCAGATCCTCCTTGTTAGTGAGGATGAGATCCAGCAGTGCTCCTCTCCTGGTTGGCTCATCCACCATTTGCAGGAGGAAATTATCATCCATACAGTCTTGTCATACTTTTCTCTACCTGAGCACCTGCCTGATGGCAGCAGCAGATGCAGTTGCATGGTGTGCCCTCAAGCACTCGTGTTCTCTTCCTTCATTGGTGATAATTTACAGTATCACCTTCACCCCAAGCTTCTAGGTAAAAAAAAAGTGTGTTTAAGAAAAAAAACATGAAACACTTTGTCTAGGACCTGCCAATTTTACATGGCAAATCTCTTGTCATTCTGAAGAGGAGATGTGCCTCTTGGACTCTGAATTCTAGCTTATACGTGGTGATTTTTGTTGCCTCTGCTCTGTGTTCTGGATGATAACCTCTTTGAGTGACTGCTGTCTGTTTTGAGACAAACTATGTTATGCTACAATTTCTTTTCATCCACCAAGCAGCATGGCCGCCTTCCCTTGTTTCCTCTAATGTTTGTTAAACTGAAGAACTTTTTAATACTTTTTTTAGAATAAAGTGAAACTCTGCTTGGGTTTTGGCATCCTCACAGTATACTTTCACTTCACAACACCTCCAGCACTTTTACTGTTGTCATTTGGCATGGGTTCTTACTTCCATTCTTCATGGCTCTCTACTTTCTCTTAAATATCTGTCTTCATGCTGGCCCATTGGTCAGCCAGTCAGGTTCTGGAGCCCTCCCCTCTTCATCAGCTGTCTCCCCTCAGCTTCCCTTTTTGGGGGAAAGTTAGAAAGCATTTTTTGGTGTGGTTTTTTTTTATTTTTTAATGCAAAAAATGTGGAGTTTCTTCCACGTGTAACTCCCTTACAGGCACTGCTCACTCACTACTCCCTTTAACTTCTCAAAAGTTTTACTTTACAAAATATTTAGTTACAGGCATGTGTTTACTTACTTGTTTTAACTTTTCATTTAAATGCACAATCTTCTCGTAATCGGGATTAATACTGCTTTTTCTCTGTGATTATGTTTCTACAGATGAGTCTTCTTCTTAGAACTGCACATGCAGTTCCTGATGTTTCTGTACAGCGTATTCATCCACTCCTCTCTCACAGCTTAGTTCTAACATTTAGTTTCTGAATGCATTTTTAATCCTCTGATTTTCTCCCCTGTGAGCTCTGTCAGAGCTCACTTCACACATAAATAACTTCTGTTAGGTGTTCTTTCATAGCTAGTGCATGTCCCACAGCTTCTACACTGTTGGCTGTGTTTTCTCCTTCATTTATGGAGCTATATTACACCCCTGCTTTAGTAAATATCAGGATTTCTCTTCATTGTTTTCTCTTTTTGCATTGAAAAGAAGAAAGGATAAAGTCCAACAAACTCTTCTGCTACTGCTGATTCTTTCTTCAACTCCTCTAATTCCTGCACCTCTGCCTAGCTCAGCTTCCCACACTCTCCCTCCTCCTGGCTTTGCAGCCCATCAGCAGTGCTTGAAGGCAGGGAGCCTCCCTCACACCCTCCCTCTCAGTCCCAGCCCAGCCCTGAGCAGACTCTGCAGAGTCCGGCAGACCACAGAGACTATAAATTGCCACCAAGCACTACTGCCCAATCCGATTCACTTACTGTCCTCCCTTTGCTGCGGTCAAGGATTTCCCTGTAAGAACAAGTTCTTACCAACCCCTCCCTTGGTTACAGCGGTAGAATCAGTGCATGGCCATGCAGGTGTATGTGGCTGCGATGGTCCCGGGCTGCATCAGGGAACACCATGGTGCAGACTCTGGCAGCGACAGGTTTACTACAGACCAATTGTGTCTGCAGTGCTTGCCCGACATCATTTTTCCATACGCAAATGGTGATGTTTCCGGTGTACTTCAGACACAAACAGGAAAACCTTCCTTCCGGACATGGTAAATAACATTACCTCATCATCTGATGATATTCTTTACAATGGTGTTTTATTATAATGGGATGTTGGACATAATACAGAGAGGTTAAGGACCTTGATCCAAGGTCTGTGAGCCCTGGAGAACAGGGAGGAGTATCCACACCATCACATGTGCAAGTTCGGAGTCTGGCTAGGGAATGTAACAGCTATGTGAAGTGTTTGGGGCTCGCAGGGAAGGCTGATCCTTTTTAAAGGAATGGCAGCAAAAGATTAATGTTCTCCACCCTGTGGATCTATGAAACACACCTCATATTATTTTGAAAATGTCTAGGTTTTGGCTGCTCTAATAACTTAATTTTCTTAATCCTCATAGATTTCCCCTAAGGAGACTGCAAAGTGGCTTGTAGTCATATAAGTGAAAAATATACTTTTCTAAATATATAAAGTTTAATTTCATATCATTAGGCTGGTTATCAGCTCAGGAGCTAATCTGACAAGATGTTAAAAATACTAAACGCCTAATGAAATGGAAATATTTGGTATGTTTTGGTGGATATACAGACCTCAGTGACCTAATCTTGAAGACCTTAGCATCTGTTTACTGTACTTCTGTTGCTGATTGTCATGTCACAATCAATACAATTCTTTCAAGCCAATCTTTCCCCCACTCTTACGAGTTTCAATAGGAGGATTTTGCCTAAACTGCCTTCAGAAATTAGGTACTGAACAACCTACTAAATGGATTCAGATGATTAGCACAGGCCTAGTTACAAAGGTGGGTGTGAAGTGCTTTTGACAGTGAGGACAGCACCATGTCAGTAAGCATGTCCTAGACCCTAGGTCCAGCTCTGTATTGTCACCTTGTTGCTCCTTGTGTGTAGAGAAGCATATGCCAAATCTCTCCCTGTGCTGGGGCTTCCCTGGAGGGCAAGCCACACTGGCTAATGACACATCTTGGTGATTTCCAAGAGGCTTTTGTTGCTAAATAGAAAATTTCATTGCTATAGGTTTCACCACTGAAACCTACAGAATAGAATTAGCAGTATTTATCTCTGAGATTGCACTGCTGGCTGGCAATCTGCTCTTCCCTGAGGCGGGACAAAACACTGTGGTCATGGCTTGTGACAGAGTACGTGTTTGTACAGCACTCAGACCTCACAGGAATGTTCACGTGTTCTGCTGCCTGGGTTATCTGGGTTTTGAAGGCAAAATTTGAAGTAAAAACAAAGTTGAAAGTCAGAAGTGGCTGTGCCTCAGTCCCTGTCTTAACAGCCTTTCTGTTAAGCTACGCCTGAATTCAACATTGCTTTTTCTAGTAGTTGTGCGTGTTCAACACGTATTTTGAAAAGCCAAGATAGAGCCAGGTATTCTGAGGTATTCAGAGCTTGTACCCCTAATAAAGAAATACTTTAAATAAACATTTTTGCCTACTGTTTCTATAGCATGCACCTTGTAAATGTATTTATAGTCCTTGCTGAACCTGTAGGAAAGGACCAGAAGCACTAAACCTGAGTCAGTGATTTCTTGCTGTTTTAACTCGGTTTGGAGGGGGAAAGTGCACTGCCTTATTGTCTTGCTGAGACCTGTTAGAAAGAAATCCCACTTAGAGCTCAACAAAGCCTCTGTTTCAACAGCAAATAAGAATACTCAGTGGTATTTAAAGTTTCATCTAGATTGTATAAAATGCCTACAATTTTATGTGTCAGTAGGTAAATTCTGAGCCTCTTATTATCAGAAGTTATAATGGCATACAGCGTGTTACAAAAAAGGCAGCACTGCAGATCCTGAGGTATTGAGAATGCTGTGTCCTGCAAAGATGTCTTTTAGTCACGGATGGAGGGATCTGCCTATGTTCCTGCACAACACCTGGAAGCAAGAAAGTAGCAAGGACAGCTCAGGGCTCTGGATCTCCTCTTCTCCCTGCAACACACAGAGAGAAATACCTTTGTGGATTTATGGCAGTATATTCTTGAGCTGTGACTCAGTAAGAGTAGTTGGACTACTCTTTAAAGTTGCATGCAGTTTAAGTTCAATAAGGTAAGTTAAATAACTTATATGTGCTCATGAAAGTATCATGTTTTAATTATGTTTTATTGAAAATGCATTTAAATCCTATGCAGCCTCCCATGTCCATGGAATATGGTCTGGTATTTTCAGCTTTCCTTCTATGCTTGTTTAACACAACAACCTTTGCCCCAATTTGATGTTCGCCCCTTTGAACTAATGCCAGTGGGACTCCTTAGGAAACAATTGTTACCCAGTGGGTTCATGCTGAGCCAAGCTGAGTGAACAGGATCTCCTGGTGCAATGGGGAACTTCTCCTGCCACTGCTCACCTGCAAGATGCTCTGTGGGCTTCCATGGGAGAAGGACTAAACCCAATTGGGTTTAACCAGATGTAGCCAAACTGAATGAATGTGAATTTCTGGGGAGTGGAGGGGCAGCTTTTTGTGGGTGTCACACTATGACTGGCACTGTCCTAGCTGGGGAGAGCAAGAAAGGAGGGAAAGGGTTACAGGGTGGGAGGCTTTGGGGGTGTGTATTTTTGTGCCAAGCTACTTACTATAAAATCCTAGCTCCTATGAGATCAATAACAAAATTGTTCCTCTTGATTTCTGTAGAACCAGGATTTTCACACTTTGTTTTGCTCGAGGGAAGCAAGGACCTTTGATCCAGCCTAGATGAATGTTTATGACTAAACTTTAGTTTTGTCAAGTATTTCTTGACAATACATGTTAAGCATTTAATCAGCTGAACATTACACTTTACTTCAAGAGGTAAAACATGAGGGCTTCAGAGTACATTTAGGAGACATGATGATGTGACAGTACAAAATGTCAAGAAATTCATCTCTTGTTTGGTTAGCCTTGATGATTTTAATGGCTAATATTTTAAAGCCTGGCAGCAGACTGAATCTGACTTTTGGATATGTAACCGATTTGAAAGAATGCTTTTTAGGTTTTGCTTTTGTAGTGTTACCATATGCAGATGTGGTTGGAGTGCTAGGGGGGGACACAGGTAGGCATGCTTGTACAACCACTGCTACACAGGTTTCTTTTTGTGATGTGTTCAGTGGCAGTGGTGGACTGTATGGTGCTGCTTTCAGTTCCCCATAAAATAACTTTAAACAAATGGAAAAACAGAAGGGGAACAAATGAAATAGAAAACAGCAATTGGCAAGCACAGGCTGCCTCATAGCTTTTTTTTGCTTTTAATTATTGCTCAAAGCAAATGTTGTAGTGTTGAAAATTGAGACCTCAGCAGTCCTGTGCTGAATGTAGCAAGAAAGATTTTATTTTAAGAAAGGCATGTTTAATTGTTTCTAAAATGTTTTAAAGGTTATAAAAGTCTCTAGACAATAATACTATTTCAAAATGCATTATGCATGCCAAAAAAAAAAAAAAAAAGGCACAGTGAAGTTGGTTTATTATGCTTAAAGCTTTATGGAAAAATCTTTCACTTTAAACTTAATAAAACCCAAGCATATCTTAATTAAAAACGGGAATGTAAGGCATAAAGATGTACTATCTTGCTAATATTCTAGCTCACTGTATAACAAAGCACATTTTCCTTTATTCAAATTCCTGCTTCACTGTAACAGGGATCTGATGGAGAAAACACAAGAGAATAATAAAGGGAGGGTTATTTTCACTAGAAATAACAGTTTAAGAAAGCCTATTATCCCTTTTATATTAAAAATGAAAATATTTATAGACTTCTCTTTTTTTTTTTTTTGTTAAAGAGCATTTTAACAGAGATTTTGTCTGTTCAGAATGAAAAAGGAATTGAGCCTCAATATTTCTAGTAGGCCATTTCCAACATTCAAAATGAAAGAAGCTTTTTTTCCCCATTAAGACAGTGGTGTTGGAGCAGCATTAGATTTATGTAAAGTACCTTACTCTTCCTGTGAAGTCTCAGAACTGCAGTCACTTTTTTAAAAAAAATTCATACGTTATTTAAAAACATTCCAGAAGAAAAAATAAGTTTCTACTACTGACCCTCATAAAGCTATAATGTCTGTTCCTGTCATAAGAATTTCAAATTATAATAATAGTGTGGTGCTATTTATTTATTTATTTATTAATATCATTTTATTTAAATGGTGTTGGCATAAAATCCTGCTGAGAAATATTCTAATTTGTTATGGCTCTTTCAGTCTGGAATATAACCAATCCTTAATCATATGTATAAGAGAGAGGGGGATTACATACTTTGTGATTGCTTCTGGAGTGCTTGCTCATTTACACGTAAAGGAAAATTCTATCAAGTTTATTGTAAATATTATTGTAAATATTTTTAATATTATTGGAAATAATCCCTGTTGGATGAAACTTTGGTTTATGGTTGTGCTTTCTTCTTCAGACATAGAGAAAATCAGTCTGAACAAAAAGCCTTAAATTTCTTTTATGATGACATGTATAGTTGATTTATGTGTAATTCACCATGAAATACTGGCTCATGGTTCAAATTAAGTTCAAAATTATATAGGACTAAGAACAGTTTAAGAAACATAGAAATTTCTTGAAACTCAAGAACCTAGTAGTCACAGACAAAGAAATACACAGAGCAGAAAAAATGCACTGGGAATCAATTGCAAAGCAAATTCTTTCAGAAAAACTATAATTTTTATCAGCTCAGAATTGTTGTCTTAGAAGAATATTGAATCCATACCCTCTCCACAGCTGGACTTCTGCCAAAATCAGTTCATATGCACATCTGCAAGTGAGAATGCAGGGCCAGATGATATGCAGAGGTCCCTTCCCACCTCGACTTGTCTAAATTCTGATGGTTAAAAACAGAATTAAATCTCCCAGGACTTTTTTTTTTCTGATGATCACTGTCTGGAATCAGTGAAATGCTGCAGATTAAGAAGCTGAGGGTGACCTACTGTAAAACAAACATGCAAGCAAACAAACAACCAACCCCATATATCTTGCAGCATATCAGCCACTTGTCCTTGTAAAGCTTTATTGTGATTTTAGCACGGGACGCTGGCATAGCCACAGCCCTTCTCTTGGGTGGTTGATTAGGGGTTCAAAGAAGAGCAGAAAAATATTTTTTGAGCGTTTGCTTTGGTTTGTTTTTTAAGCTGCACTGGAGTCTGACCTCTTTGCTTAGCATATACTGCATCAAGACAAATGGATTTGAGCATTCAGCTGGCATCTTCATTGCCAGTCACCCGCCTGCCTGTGAGAACACAAAGACTGTAGAGTAGTTAGTAAATATGATTGCTTTTTTAGATCAGACATGAGAAAGTATTTCTTTACCAACAGGGAGGCCAAACTCTGCAACAGGCTTTCTTGAGAGGTGGTTGATGCCCCATGCCTGCCAATATTGAAGAGACGTTTGGACAATCCCTTAACAACATCCTTTAAATCTGGGTCAGCCCTGAAGTGGTTGGACTAGATGATCATTGTAAGTCCCTTCCAATTGAAATTATTCTATTCTAATCTAGTATATTTTTCTTTCTCCTAAGTGATAACAACCCAAGTTAAGGGGGGTGGGGTGGGGTGTGCATTCATGTTTAATTCCATCGCTGAACACTACTTTCTAACATGTACATGAGCTTTCGTGCTTTGCAGTCTTTCTCCTGACTTCAGCAGTACGAGTGTCAGATGAGCCTATGAAACAACTACAGCAGATGCATCTGTGTTGTGAACATGTGGACTCATGATGTGACCACTGGCAGCATGATGCAGAGCACCACGCTCATTCTTCTGCTGGTCCTTAAGTGATTAAAAATGAAAGTTTCATCAGTGTATCCTCAGCCACTTGCATTAAACAACATTCAACGACTACTACACCATTTTCAGGCACAGTAGTTAATGCAAATATGTTTAAAGTCATATCAGTACTTATTGAGTGTACCAGCAAAATTTTCTTTGCCTCTGGAAAGTTTAGTGGAAGAATAGCTAAGATACTCTTGCTTTGTAAAGCAAACAGTGGGCAAGCCCACATTTTATGCAGATCTTCATGGATCAAAATATGTTATTTTTCTATTTGAGACTAGTGTGATTAAGAAGTGAAAGCATTTATAATTCTAGTGCTCATAAAGCAGGTTTTACTATGGCTGGGAGTATAAATTAAAGTTACACAGGCCTAATTTTAACAGATGTAACAAAATACTGTTGGGAAACTTTTGGGTTGCTAGAGATGATAGTGAGAGCTGTGCAGAGCTTTAAAAAACTTAACATAAATCTGTAGAAATGTCTCAGACTTGTAAAAAAGAAATAGCATTCCAGTCAATAGAGAACACCTCAGCTACAGTCAATTTTTAGAAAGCACTGAAGAAATGCCTGAAAAGCATGAAATGCTAATCACACATGTGGTTATGGCAGAAATAAAGATAGCTTATTGGGAAGAACACGTAGTAGACTAAAATCATGTTGAGTAAAAAAAAGAAAAGCATTTGGTTTACACATGGAGTTAATTAGGTGTTATATTAAACTTAGGCAGACTGTCATGCTACTCTAAGCATCTTTGAAAGGACCGAAGATAACACTTGAGGATTGATGCACAATACTTGAAAGGTTGAATATAACTGAAATAAAGGACAAAAATCCTAAAAATTATTCCAGTGTATAAAAGCCTATTCCAGGCAGGTTCATTCTACTAAAATTGCTGGTGAAGACAGGTAGGTGATAGTCGAAGATTTTTAGCTCTGGACACACTGAATCAGGCTGCTGGTCTGTATGTTTGACCTCTGAGTAACTCTCAAGCAATTGCTCCAGCTAATTCCTCCTTTTCGATTCTCTGTCTCCTTTCATGGAATTCCATGGGGCTAAACAAATGCTGCTGAGATGGAACCAGCCAGCGCTGCAATAAGCTGCTGCAGCCCCTTCCCTGTGTGTACAGTCTGGCTTCCAGCTGGCTTTGTGCCTCACCAGCACCCAAGGACACCCTTCAGCTCTGACTGTGCAATAACTGAGTGCCCTCACTGGATGACAGACAAACTCAGGAAGGCAGCTGATCTAATATGTGTTAAACAGCATGAAAAGTGGAAGACAAACTGTGACTGTGTTTAAAATCAACAATGCCTTGGGAAGTACCATTACAGGACCTGCTGTAGTTGTTTCCCTTATCAAATACCCATTAAGTGGCTAGTATATCTGCTGGTAACAGACCAGCAATAGAGAACCAGGTATTATACTTTCTTTTCCCCCAGTCTGTCTCCTATTTCAACTGAAAAGTGAATACCTAAAGATGAGAATATACTATACTTTCCTCTGTGCCTAACTTCCATGCCTTTTAATGTTTATATTCAAGGCGAAAATCATAGAATCATAGAACAGTTAGGGTTGGGAAGGACCTTAAGATCATCTAGTTCCAACGCCCCTTGCCATGGGCAGGGACACCTCACACTAGACCATGCCACCCAAGGCTTCGTCCAACCTGGCCTTGAACACTGCCAGAGACGGAGCATTCACAACCTCCCTGGGCAGCCCATTCCAGTGCCTCACCACCCTCATAGTAAAGGACTTCTTCATTATACCCAATCTAAACTTCCCCTGTTTAAGTTTTAACCCACTACCTCTTGTCCTGTCACTACAGCCCCTAATGAAGAGTCCCTCCCCAGCATCCCTATAGGCCCCCTTCAGATACTGGAAGGCTGCTATGAGGTCTCCACGCAGCCTTCTCTTCTCCAGGCTCAACAGCCCCAACTTTCTCAGCCTATCTTCATACAGGAGGTGCTCCAGTCCCCTGATCATCCTTGTGGCTCTTCTCTGGACTTGTTCCAACAGTTCCATGTCCTTTTTATGTTGAGGACACCAGAACTGCACACAATACTCCACGTGAGATCTCATGAGAGCAGAGTAGAGGGGCAGGATCACCTCCTTCGACCTGCTGGTCATGCTCCTTTTGATGCAGCCCAGGATACTGTTGGCTTTCTGGGCTGCAAGTGCACACTGCTGGCTCATGTTCAGTTTCTCATCATCCAGCACCTCCAAGTCCTTCTCTGCCAGGCTGCTTTGAATCTCTTCTTTGCCCAACCTGTAGCTTTGCCTGGGATTGCTCTGACCCAGGTGTAGGACCTTGCACTTGGCATGGTTAAGCTTCATAAGGCTGGCATCAGCCCACCTCATAAGTGTGTCAAGGTCCCACTGGATGGCATTCCTTCCCTCCAGCATATCAACCGAACCACGCAGCTTGGTGTCATCAGCAAACTTGCTGAGGGTGCACTCAATCCCACTGTCCATGTCAGTGACAAAGATGTTGAACAAGACCGGTCCCAACACCAATCACTGAGGGACACCACTCGTTACTGGTCTCCAGCTGGACATTGGCCATTGACCACAACTCTTTGTGTGTGGCCATCCAATCAGTTCTTTAATCCACCAAGTGGTCTATCTACCAAATTGATGTCTCTCCAATTTAGAGACAAGGATGTCGTGTGGGACAATGTCAAAAGCTTTGCACAAGTCCAGGTAGATGACATCAACTGCTCTACCCCTGTCCATCAGTTCTGTAGCCCCATCTTAGAAGGCCACCAAATTGGTCAGGCAGGATTTCCCCTTACTGAAGCCATGCTGGCTGTCACCAAGCACCTTGTTGTTTTTCATGTGCCTTAGCATGCCTTCCAGGAGAATCTGCTCCAAGATTTTACCAGGCACAGAGGTCAGACTGACTGGTCTGTAATTCTCTGGGTCATTCATTTTCCCCTTCTTGAAAATGGGTTTCCCTTTTTCCCTCTGACTGCCACGATTTTTCAAATATGATGGACAGTGGTTTAGCAACTTCATTCACCTGCTCCTTCAGGACCCACGGATGGATTTCATCAGGTCCCATGGACTTGTGTACATTCAGGTTTTTAAGATGCTCTCAAACCCAAGGTCTTCATTCTCACAGTCCCTGCGTTTGCCTTCCTAGAATTGGGTGGTGCAGTCAGAGCCTTTGCCAGTGAAGACCGAGGCAAAGAAGTCATTCAGTACCTCAGCCTTTTCCAAATCCTGTGTAGCCAGTTCTCCTGAGAGCTTCCTGAGGGGTCTGCATTGTCCCTAGTCTGTTTTTTATTCACTACATGACTATAGAATCCCTTCCTGTTATCCTTAACATCCCTAGGCAAGTTTAATTCTAAATGGGCCTTAGCTTTCCTAACCTGGTCCCTAGCTTCCCAGACAACATCCCTGTATTCTTCCCAGGCTGCCTGTCCTTGCTTCCACCTTTTATAAGCTTCTTTTTCCCTTTGAATTTTTCTCAGCAGCTCCTTATCCATCCAAGGAGGTCTCCTGGCCCTCCTGCTGCACTTCCTTCTAGTTCGGATGAAAACATCGTATGAAACATCCTCAGAGAATCTGACTCTGGATAGATTTTTTTTATGTGAACAGTTTGTTCAACAAAAGAGATGGGTTTGGATAAAGTTGAATTAACTAAAGTTTGGCTGAGAAATGTTTTTTAAAACTAACATTTAATTTCAGTGGTTTTCAATTATGTTAATACTTCCAGATATTGAGCTGAATTTAATAAAATACATTAAAAAAGTAAAATATTTTTTGATCAAAACAGAAGCTTTTTTTTTTTTTCCTGTTTTCCTGATGAAACTAGGAGGCTTTATTGTGGAGTTTTCTTTGCCTCTATATATTTCCTCCCCACACCTAGGCTAGAACACCCAGAACAGGAACATAGATATCACGGCAGGATGTTGAACTTCCTGCCTGTGGGCATCCACACTTTTCAAGAGTAGGGATTCTGAGAATGTGTATGAATGTTTGTGTTATTTAATTTCATTTTTATTACTTTATTTTGCAGTGCTTTACAAGTCAGGAAATAAAAGGTAAGGCATAATCAGCAAACAGAATCTTACTGGCTCTTTGGAGGAAGTAAGAGAAGCCACAAAAGAGAAGGGCACAAAACCAAAATAATTTCGCAGCTGCATCTGGATGCACCTAAGAAAAGAGACAGTGTGGCCAAGATTCACATAGGAAGAGAGTTGCAGGGAATAAGGCAAAAACCAGTTGATCATTTTGGCATTGCAGGGAATGAGGCAAAAAAATTAACACAAGTGGGGATCATTTTGGCAATAAAGCTTAGGAGGAAAAATTTTTGAGAGACGGTGTTAAAGAATGAGGGTGAGAATTAGCTAATGCCTAGTTGTAAAAAGAAATGGAGAAAGTGGAGTCATAGCTGATTAAGAGGTTACCAACCAAGGTCAGGAAAAGGACAGCAGGAGTTAAGCTGAGAGAGAGCAAGGGTGGGAGAGCAGGAGATGAGCAAACAAGTACTGGATTGGTGGGGGTCAGAGTGGGTGCAATGGGATTTTGGGTTTCAGCTGAGTGGAAAAAGAGTAATTTGAAGAAGGAACTAGTAAAGAAGATTAAGATATAAATCTGGACCCTTCAGCGATCTGAACAAGATGTAAAACGAAGAGAAATCAGTTCAAAGAAGTAGAGAAACATGGGAGGCACAGAAACACATAGTGGGGTAGCAGTCAGCTGCTCCAGCAACAAAGTGAGCCACAAAAGCCTAATGGAAATGCATTAAAAATAAGTACTTATTTCCTTAATTTTATTTTCTATTAAATGGAGAAAGGGCTCTCAGTATTTTTCTGTTTCATTTTGCAACTATTTCTTTTTTTTTTTTTTGGTCCAGATAAATATCCTAAAAACACTGAAAACAGAAAATACACTGAGGAGCTTTCACTTGGTGGAAGTTACCTGTTTAAGTGTATGTTGAATTTGAGGAAGAAGGTGGCTTTTTGTCAGGCTTGTCCTGCACAAAATTCTCATGCATACGAACCCTGCATAAGTCTATGTCAATATTTAAAATATTTGGATCACTGCTATGAATGTTACTGGTAATGATAAGTATAGAGAAAGTTGTTTGAAGGTCTTTTTAGAACTCATCTGTAAGCATGAGGTGTTGTATGTAGCTTGGCTGCAAGTCCTGTTTCAGGTAAGAAGGAAGAATGCAAAAAGGTACCCACTGGAAGCTAAAATTTTGTACTGAGCACTTTCCAGGAGATTAAAATGAAAGCACAAACTCAATCACTAAATACAATTGATCATACATCTGGTTTACATTTTGAAAAAATATGCTCTTTTATTTTTTTTTTCCATGCAGATATATTTATGGTAGACAGGAAGGGGAAGTACCTACTAGAAACTGCCAGGGGTTCACCAAAAAATGGGGGAGGGGTGCTTAAGTACAAACATCTATAAATTCATTGGGAGTAACTCTAAATTGGTGGTGTTTTTTAATCCATAAGGCACATTATGCTGTCAGACTCCTAATAGTGTTTACAGAAAACTAGCCTAGAAGCAAACAATTATGCTAGGTAACAAAAAGAAGATTCCCTAATATATTGGTTAATTATTACAGAAAATATCAGGCATTAAAAAGTACCCTGATATTTGCAAGTTTCTTCTCAATACCGAGGTTGTATTCCCCAGATACAAGATCAGCCATCCTGCACTTGCCTCCTGGTGAACCTAGGAGTGATTCCTTCAGAGGTAATGGAGTTTGACTCTTGAAATCGGCTTAAAATGAAGTGTAACTGAAAACTCTTTCTGCGGCTTGAGGTTTAAGTTTGTATTGCTGTTATGTTTATTTGTTTATGTTTTGTATGTGGTTAATTTTATTTGTTTATGTTTTGTATATGTTTTGTATATGTTTAATGTCGAAAAAATACAAACAATTATGGTCCCAGCTTCCAAAAGAGCACAGTGTTTAACGGCTTGACTCTGTGGACATGCATGCATCTGTTTTATTATTTGTTCTACTACCTTAAGCCCATATCCTACACGTTAACACAGCTTTTGCAACACTGTCATGTATATTTATCTTTGGGTCAGGCAATTACTGTTAGAAGTAATGCAGATGACAGCTAAGTGATTTACAATTACATAGCCCACTGCTTGATTTTACAGCTATGCATTGATGCGCCATGCAATCTGTGTACCCAGTAAATAGGTTTTCTTTCAGATCTCTTTTCGGCAAGACTGATCAAATGCTGAGGCATGTCCGTGTTTTGTTTTGACATCTCGCATCCAAGACAATATGCTTCAATTGACAATGCAGGTTGTTGTGATAGCCTTTAGGCATGATGACACTAATGATGTCCAAGCATAGTAACTACGGAAAGCAAACTCTGAAACATCTCTGTGGGTAAGCAGATTAAGGAAACAGAGATTGGAGGAAGTTGTTACTGTAACGGTTCATGATATCCGAAACATTTGTTTTAGAGCAATTAAGATAAGCTAGCAGCAATAAAATTAATGATCCTGTGGTAATCTAATGAGAAAAAGTGTGAGAAGACATAACCAATAAAAAATGGAAATTGCATGTTTTCTGAAGAGTACATAATCACTTCCAGATTGTGCATGCTCTAGTTTTCTGTATATTTATTAGCAGAATACATTAATAGACCACCACTATGAAATGCTGCAGTTTATTCTTCTTGTAACCTTTATATTTGTGGAAGGCAGGCTGCAGTTTTCAGTCTGGGGCACGCTTCACTGTCATTTTCTATCTGTCCTCTTTCCTACAGACAGACAAATATATAAACAAATTTCTACATAGCAAAAAGAAAAGATAGTTAGAAATTCTAACCTGTCCCATTAATCTATAACTATATTAAACACCAATTTGGCAGCGTACCACAGTTCATGCATAGCGTCAGTTCCCATTCAAGTTGTATGTGTGGTACTTAAAACAGCTGGACTGTATTTGTGTCTACACAAGAAAACGGACCTGACGAGTTGCTGTGGCATAATTTAATAGCGAAACTGGTGCTGGGATAACCTCTCTCCCCTCTCTGAGCAGACTTCCTGCGCTTGAGAAAAAGTTATCACTTCTGTGTAATTAATGAAAGTTAGCTATTTACCAGTGTAAGTACATCAGAATAAATACACGTAAGTAACACAGTTCTGTCAGATTTACTAGTCTGGAGGAGGAAAGTTTTAAACAGCAGAGGAAAACCCAAACAATTTTTTAAATGGCTGTGTTGTGAAACACAATTGTCTTGGTATTTGTAAGTTTATTTTACAAGACGTACACAGTATTGTGTATTGACATTGAGATGAATTAATATCCTTTATTCAGGTGGGTATTTGTGATTATGCTGTCACAGTAGCTTGCCCAACGCACGCCAGGGCTTGCTTGCTCTGACTGGGTATTACATGATTTAGAGACACACATAAACAGGTGAGTCCTGAGGAGTACTTTTTGCTCTCTCGTAGCATTTTTAACTCAGTCAGAAGCCTGTGCAAAGGTTGGGGGTCTATTTCAGAAATGAATACAGAGGAACCATCCCCACTCGCACCCCTACTGCACAGGTGGAGCAGCTACAGGGACGACATGGAGCGGGAGCACCCGGGAATGCTGGGTTGTGATTGGTCTGTTTTCCCGCGGCGCCAGGTGATTGGTGCTCGCTGCTGCCCTTCTGGAAGGTTCGGTGTAGGAACTGATGGGAGGGGGGGTGCAGGTGAGGGTTATGTGGAATCTGGGATAACGTTGGGGTCATTCAGCACGGGTTAGCTCCCTGCTCGTCTGGGCTGTCTGCGTGCACAGCTTTGTGCTTACTGTGGAGAGTGCAGGTGCAGGCAGCCACAAGAGCCCAGCTGAAGCATGGCTGCCTGGTGCCTCATCTAGAAGCACCTTTGGTTCAGGCTGTGTGTTGCTTGAGAACTGAGGTGGATCACCCAGTGTCATCAGCTGGATTTGGTTTTGCAAGTGAGTTGTTACAGAAAGTAGATGAGCTCTGAGGGCTGTTACTCCTCTTCAGGTAATCAAAATTCTGGTGGTGACTACCTCTGTTGGCTTTGCTCTGCTGAGGAAAATAGTGGATAACACTGTCCTGCAGCGCTGTGGAAACTGGTATTTCAGTAATAGCTTAAAATGCACAGGGTTTTGTGTCAGAATAACAGGGTGACTGCTTTTCTGCAGGAATATATTCTTATTTTATCCATTAACCTCAATTCTTGAAATGCTTGTCAATTACAGAAGAGTGATGTAATTATTTTGTGTAAGAAGTTATGCAATGTATAGATGGCATTCTTGTACCTCAGGGTAAGAGAACTTGGGACACTAATATGAAATTTACATCCAGCTTTCCATGAAGCATAAGACTTGTGACCAGGGAAATGAGTGGGACTGTAACAACACAGGCTCCATCTTTCGTGTCTCAAAATAATTGAGTCTGTGCAGGCAGTCTTACCCTGAGCAGTAAAAATGTTTTCATCCATAGCTGTTTCCCATGCCTTTCTGCAGGTGGTTATTCTGCCTAAAACATCATTGGGGTTCAGCTGGTATTACTGTGTGCTGAATCTGCAACAGAGAAAAGTAGCCAAATACTGCTACATCTGTCCTGTTAAAAAAATAATTTTGCTTTAAATTGTATTATTAAAACTGCCTTGGGAGCAAGAGCATGGAGAAGAGCCTCACTAAGAGTTGAAGGGCTGCTGCTGCGTTTGCTAGGTGACAGTCTTTTTGTTACCAGACGGTACTGGAGAAAGAACTTTTAGGAAGGGATCCTCATTGAAGAAAGGCTTTTGGATGCCTGTCTTCTCCTGATCTGCATGTTTGCTTATTTTGCTTGTTGGCCAAGTCAGGAGTGAGTATTTATCTGTCATTCAAAATAATTCTGTAATACAGTATTAGCTCTTTTCTTTCTGCAGAAAAAGTGTTTAACATAAACACATGACCAGCAACAGTAATGTAGAAGGATTGAGCTTTCTTGCTTGTGGTTCTTAATTATTTTGGAAAGTAGGAACTCTGGGAAATACCTGACTCTTCCCAGTTACTGTGAGAAATTCTGTCTTTTTAGGATAAGGTGCATGTGTCTGCATGGCTGTGCTTTTTTTCCTAGAGATTATGGCTGCATGTAGTACAAAAGGTGTAATGTCATGCAGTACTTAGTCCAACTTGCATCCCTGTTTAGTGTAACTTTTCCTTCTATTTAGCTTTTTTGCTGTTCTCTTCATTTTTTACATTAATCTTCTGAGGTACTCCACAAAGAAATATGTGAAATTAGGCTATTACAGTGAATTACAGTGGAAGTTGAAGAAAATATTGGAAGTGTTTCAGGGAGAGCAACATTAAGTAAAAGAAATACCCTTATTTGCTGTGAGAATTCAGAATAAATGGAATGGAGAGGCTGTCTATCTAAATCCCTCATTAGGAATTGTTCGCTTCCATCTACAACAGAGCATGCCTGAAGAACTGTGTGCTGCTTACTAGGTGTGAATATAAGCAGTTTGGGAAAGAGGCTAGTTGTTAGCAATTAACAGTGGTGGTTGTATGTTTTGCTCTCAGATTCAACAAGCTGAGAGATAGACAAGATAATATGCATTCTGTTTGCCAGCTAAAAGTGCTCAGAGCTATTACGTATGGCCTTATTGCTACTGTGTGAAGTCTGGGCTTTGATTTCTTCAGTCTGTTGTACTAACAGTAGTATTGTTATGATGAAAAAGACCTTGTAGGACTTGAAAGATGATGACATAGTTATAATTCTTTTGGAAATCATGTTGTATTTACAATATCATACCACATTTACTGCTTCTACTTCAGTGTGCAATATTTGATGATTTTAAAGAAGCTATCTATTTACATTTTTTAAATTTTTTTTCCTTGGGTGGACACAAATTTACATGCTGTACTTTTCTTACCAGTTCCAAAGCTAGCTGTACTCTCAACCTCACCACAAATTATGTACGTCTCCTCCTGCAGTCTAGTTTACTGAGTGGTTTTCCACTGTCGAAAAATATATATATGGACTATATGAAAAAAAGCAGACTCCAGATACAGTAGATTAGGTTGCAGAGACATAATAACTTCTCCATAAGGTCCGAACTGTTTGACTGATCTCATAATGAGTTTTTGTAAATGAGGCCTTTCACAGAATCGTGGTTGGGCATGAAGCTGAGTGAGGCTGAGATCAGGCTTACGTTAGGCTGCTGATTAAAAGGGAAAGCTTATTGCAACATGCTGTTAATTATCTGGTGGTTGTTTGCTCAAGTATCTCACAGTTGCAGAATGGAAAGGAAAGCACTATCATGAATTTGCCAGTCATGAAGACAACCAAATTGATCATCATTTGTGCTGTGTACTCTTCTTGTAATTCTCTAGTATTAGGTACTGAACAGAGGAGAAACAACTAAGATGTAAAGAGGAAGATAAATTCTTGTTCTGGAGAGTTTTGCTTTGAAGTTGTTCTGGAGAGTTTTGGTTTGGTTTAAGTTGCTATGTGCTAGCACAGTGTTGTGATGTTTGTACTGTAGATGCTGCAGGAGAATATTAAAAGAGAAACTTAATGATTGCTTGAAAACATGAAAAAACACAACTAAAAACCATCCCATGGATGTAACACCTGTGCTTTTTTTTCTTTTTTTCCCAGCCATCTTAAGTGCCTAATTTTTCATGTTTTCAGTAGACCTTCCATATAAAATGTAAAAGCTGTGCTGGATCATTATCTGTTATATCATTATTACTAGAATAAAATTATCCCCTTCCCAAAATTTTAGAAAGGAATGAAATTACAGGATGTTTAAGCATGGATTCTAAAGTACGTAGCAAAGATTTTATTCATGAAGTTTTAATGCCTGAATACAATCTGAATATGTTTCTGTGAATGTTTTAATTGCAAGCCGATAACAAGGGAGTCTTTTATGGCAACAGTCATTCATTGGATCATGATCAGAAAGCAAAGGAATAGAATTCTGAAGAAGGGAGGCCAACTCCCTCATTGCTCATGTTCCCTCTGCTGCTTTCAGTATAATTATGATGTATTTCTGCAGTCCAGAATTTAGGGGTGGGGGCAAAAATAATGGGGGAGGGAAGTTAAACCCTTTGGTAGTTTTGACTCACAAGAAATGTGTTCTTATTCAAAGAGAGGTCTGTCTCATTACTGTACAGAAACCAAACAATAACCATTCTCAGTGGCACTGAAATGAAATGTGGGCTGGACCAGCAAATGCAGTAGCAGATTTGTCCAGAGAAACATTGGGGGTTGTGTGTCTTGGTGGATAGATCCTGCTTGTTCCTTGGACAAACATGAAGATTTGCCTCTTTGCATTGAGCTGTGTATACATTCACCGCAGGAATATTTGAAAGCCCATCATGTCACTGTGACCCTGTGGAATGAGGAGGAAGGGAATCCCATGTGCTTTATAAACAGACCTGGAAGCACCACTCACCCTGCATCTGTCAGACTGGTATTAGTGTTTTACTGGACCAGCCATGCAGATTGATTATATTTTTCACTTTTGCGATTGGTGATTGAGTAAACAAAATATATTCTTAAATAAAGTGATTTACAGAGCACTGGTGATCTCAAGTGACTTAAATTTCATCTTCTTGTTGAGGCTTCCAAACCAGGAGGGATAATCTGATCTGTTATTCCAGTTTGATGGTAAGATAGTAAAACCCCAGTTGTCTAGCTTGCTAAATGTCTGTGGGAATTGTTAGCCTGATTGTGTTGGCCTGTGCTGGTAGAAACAGAATCATAGTACTGCTACTAAATGCCACTTGTAGCCTTGTGAATGTAATAATGGACAGGGTTTTTTTGTCAAGCAAATTTTCCATGTTCTTGTAGATAGATTTTTCTAAACTTACTTTCTTAAATGTGTTTAACCATCCTTGATCTCGTCTGTCATTATCTAGAGTCAGAATTTCTTTTAAGCAGCATTGCATACCTGAGAATGAGAGAGTGGACAGTGGACCTTTTGCTTAAAGGTGGGGGATGCTACAGCCAGTGCCAGCTGTGGCCAATAAGGAGTTGGTCATTTTGCTCATTTGTTGCAGAGCCCTGGGGCTTGCAGTCACTGAACAGCCTTTCATCCTTCTGACTTCAAAGTACTGCTCGGAACTTCGCAGAAACAGGCCTTAGTTAGATCTGTAATTGAAACATATCTGTTAGACTGACCTACCTCGTCTTTTCAAAGTATCTTGTTTGTGACTTTGCAGCAAATGAATGCTGTTTGCAGGTAGAGCACGTTCTCCTGTAATTATTGCAGCTTTTTTTAGTTATGTATAAATGTGCATTCCTGAAATTCCATTTAAGATATGAATTAAAAGCTAGCTTATCTCCCATTACCTATATTTAAAGAATAATCAGGGCTTTTAGGGGTTTGGAAATTAATTGTTTCATTATAAATTTGGCCTTAGCATTTTTGACCTGGCCTTCAGATTTTGTCTTCTTTATCCAGAGGAACTAAGAAAATTGTGATCAAAGAGCTAAAGCTACAGTTGGTCTAGAGGTTTGTGGTAGGGAAATATAAGATAAATGCGCTTGTGAGATTCCTAAAACTTCACACGTGTGCATGCATAGGTGTGTGAAATCCTCATTTCTTTGTGTTCTGTCATAACAATAGACGTTCTGGCAGTACAGCTGCTTCATTGATAAAGGATTTTCAGAGCTAGAAGCATTATCTACCTTAGTCTGAGTTAAAAATCCTATAAATAAGACTTCTTCTGTAATAGATTGGGAATGTCTGGTTATGAGGTGGTATGTCAGAGTGTTTGACCTGAGTCTGGTGGGGATGGGGACTCTACACAGCAGCTTGTGTGGTGCTGTGCTTTGGATTCCTGACTAAAACACTCTTCCCCACAGAGACCTCCATATTTATGGCAAGTGGAACACACGTGATGGCTAATGTTCAAGTAATGTGTTGCTAGGAGCAGCTGGCTGAATATTCCAAGCTGGAATATTCTGGTGGAAATACAGTGCTTCTATACAAGGTGATAAAAACGTAAGGCAACCCTGTTGCATGATCTTGAGAATGAACTGTTTGAGGATCTGGGCTCTGTGGCTCACAATGAGCAAGCCCCTATTGGTCTTCGTGTATGAGATTCCTGGAGAATGTGTAATATAGGAAAATGACAGAAGTAGCTAAATATGCCATAGGACTTTGGTTCTTTGAATACCCTGTAAAATAACTTCGAAATTTTTGTAATGTCAGCTAATATGGATACTGGTTAACCCTAGCTGTGCACTGATGTACACGAAATCTGTGACTACTAAATGGCAAAAATCAGCTGCAGCCAGTTTGGGGTCTAGCAAAAGACCCAAGAATACCTCAAGTATACAGTAACAAAAAAAAAAAACACCAAAAATCAAACCAAAATAAACAACAACAACAAAAATATATACACACATATCTCTTTTTAATGCATGCTAGATAGCCTGCCAGGTATTAGAGGTTTTGTGCCAGCTGGATTTTTTTGTCGCATGGGCTGTAGGTTAGTCCCTGTAAGAGCAGAGTTTTTTGTGGGGATAACAAGATTAGTTCATTTGGGGTATCAGAAATATGGAGCATTTCAAGGGAAGTATTTTAATGGAAGTGTCCTGTCATTTTTGTACTTCACTATGCTGAGGGGCAAAAAAGCAGATGTGACCTGTGGCAAGTTGGTACTGGAATGAGCAGTGGAAGAAGGAGAAAAGAGAGACTGGGATGTAATAGCTATAGGAAATTAGCGAAAGCATAGATCTTCCTGAGAAGCCAGGAAGCAAATACAGACATGTATGTTGTTTCTGCTGAATTTTCTCAACATTTCCAGTCCATGAGAAATTCAGAATGACGTTGGTTTGGGTCCAGTTCAGACTCAGTTTCTCTGAAGCAAAGAATGCTGCTCTTCTGTAAGATCTTTGACCAGAATCGCATCAGGATTTAAAACAGAAACATTCATTCTGATGATAATTTGACCATCACTAAATTGGTCAGCTTCAGAACCATGTTAGGCAAGGTGTCCAGTAATAGCACTGTGTCCCAGACAGAAATTTTTGCTCTGAATGGGAATGTTTGCTTCTTTACATTAGTCAGTTGCTGCTCACAACGTCGGTCCGTCTTTTAGGGATTATAAAATACTATGTCACAAAACAAAAAGCTTTTTTTTTTTTTTTTTTACCAGAGATTGTATTTTTCTTTTGGAGGCTTTGCAAATCTTGATGTGGCTGTTACCTCTGAAATACAAAGATATTTTTCAGGGGTTGCTAAGGAGATTTTGTGGGATTGAAGTGCACTGGTAATTTACTTTTAAGTTGTTTACAGGAGAATATGAATGAAATTTCACCACCCACAGCAAGGCAAACATCTGTGTGTGATATTATTTCAGAAAGGTTTCAGTAGAGATGAAAATAGCTGTACGAACGCACTATTTGTAATCCCTTCAGGGATGATAAAATATGATCTATGTGTCTTTAGGGTAGAGGGCGTAAACATTTTAATCTCATTTCATCTTTTTATCTTTTAAACCAGGATGTGAAATGCTGTAGTTTTTGCTGGTTTTAATTTGATTTTTTCTTTTTGATTTCAGAATGTGAATGGTATAGCAAGTGTTTATTGGGAATATTTAGAGTTCCAAAGTTGATATTTCATGCTGTGTCATGATGAATAGCTTTAAAGCTATGAAAAAACCCTGCTGCTCCCATGCAGTTTTCCTCCCAGGAAAACAAGAAAGCACTACCAGTCTTTGGTGGGGGAGAAATTCCTTCTTGACTCCAAAATAAGGGCTTCCTTATCCCTAAGATACGCTAATTCAAAGTGAGGCACCATCACACCCTCAATATCCTGCCTTTTCCTGTGGTCAGTCTTTTGTATTTTAGAAAGAAATAAAGTTGTGTATCATGGGGAAGAGTTTTGAAGTACAAATAGTCTTAAAGCCTAGAACTTAGGTGGAATAGATCTCAGCTCTGTAAATCACAGAGGGGCACTTTGGCAGTGACTGTTTGCCACTGTGACATTTAGCTTTTATCTTGATTATTCATTTTTTTCTGTAAAATTCTTATTTAGGGATCAGTTGGTAGCAGATGATTGATATGCTTCTTCAGTTTGATTTTCTGACCTGACAAAAGGTTATGGTTGACTTTGCTATGTAGATCTGTGGACATAACCTGCACTTGTAAAGAAATTGCTGCAGAATTGTGGATTTTTTCTTCACTTATTTGAGGAAAAACTTAACATTGTCTTTGATTTCCAACCTACCCCACCTTCCTCACTTCCTTCCCCCCCCAAAAAAAAAAAAAAAGGATTTTACTGTAGTTTAACATCCCAGGGCAGTTGGCTAGTTCAGCGGCTGGTCCTGATGTCGATATATCCCACCGCTCACTTCTGGCGATGTTTGGAGCCTATCTGGTTGGTTGGCCATAATGTATTCTGTTGAGAACTTACTTTTCCCTTATGTGCTTCCATGTACCAGGAGGTGACTGAAGGTATCCTGTTAGCAGGTCTGCAGGCTGACTGACAGCTAATTGAAATTAATGGGACTGGCCAATTTAATAGGACTTTCAGTCTGGCTTCTCATGAGTATTTGTGAACACACATTCTTTTTTCTAACTTACTATTGATTTTTATTAACCAGAAAGACCTGACTCTAAGTAAAAATATTCAAAATAAATACCATGAAATATTCACTACCTTCTGCACAGTAAGCCTGAGCTATCTAGAAGCCTGTCAGGATTCATAGTCTGGCTGAATCTTTTGAGTCTACCCTGAATTAATTGTCAAATTTACCCTTATCTACAGTCTCTGTAATTAAAATACATTTCTAAGTCTTCTAAATTCTTCTTTTGTATTTCCTTTCATGTTCTCTTAGCTTCCCTTTCTGTATTATGCTTACTTTTTATGCAACTTTGGAAGACAAAAGCATTCTCAAGTTTCAGCCTTGACTTTTCAGACATCAGAGCATTTTTCACCCAGTATTCTGGGCACAATGGTGATATTTAGAGTTCTAATAAAGAGCTGAAGAAAGGGAAATTAATTAGTACTTTGCTAATAAGAGATGCAGATGCTGTGACTTTGCAGGTAAGATACTAATAAGCCATTTTACTGTGTATTTGCCCAGGGTGATATGTTCATCTGTTAGTATCTTTTTGTATAAGTCTGTACCAAGGTGACACGTGAAGAGGGTGAGGTAGAATTTTACAGCCTCTTCAGTCTCTTTACTAAGATTTCTTTTTTGTTTTTTTTCCAAGCAGAAGATGCTTTTGTCTATTTTATTTTGCTAATTTAAATAGAAAAATCATCAAACCTTGAATACTTCGAGTTTCTGTACATATTGTAAGACCAAGTAGTATGAAAGGAAAGCTTCTTTAGAGTTAATTGTAGCAGCAGTCAGACCATAGAGCTAGAAAGAAAAATGCTGCAAAATGGATGGCATTTGCAGCAAATGGCAGAACTCTGATTTCTTCTCTTGAACAAAAGTCCTCCCAAGAAAAGTTTCTTCTGAATTTCAGGCATTGAAATTAAATAAAATATAAAGATTCATATGCCGACATATTCATATGTTGGCAGGTTACATTTGTATTCTGCAGAGAGCTTGTACTAACTTTTTGCATACATTCAAGAGTCATTCTGAAGGTAATTTCACTTTTTTTCCTCACATAATAACTAAAAAAACCCCAGCAAGTAACTCCGCCTGTTTTCACCAGAAAAAGCAACATTTCAAAGGTGCTGAAATAGGATCAAGAGGAGATTTCCACTGGTTTTACCTGGTTCCAATACAATGTCGCCCCAGTTTTTTCAAAGGTAGCACTAGAAATGTTTAATTGATAAAAATAGTCCCATCTTGCATGCATTTTTTTTCCAAGGACATGTCTTCCATTTTCTGACACTGTAGCTGAATTTGAATTACGAAGAACAGTACAAAAATGAAGTTCAGGAAATCGAGCAGTTCCTTACCCACTGTGGGTTGATTTTGGGGGTTGGTTTTTTGTTTGTTTGTTGGCTTTAAGCCTGAATCAGTCTACTTTCTTCTTTATTTTAAAGGGAATTTTGATATGGTGAAGCAAATAAGAGAGGTAGAGTCTTGTGTGACTCTACACAGGCTTTTGCCAGAGAATGCCAGATAGTGAAGCCTAACAGTTGTTAGGAAGAAGCTGGGCCTAAAACGCTGGCTTTAGGACAACGGTCTTGTTGTTTTAGGAGAACAGAAGGCGTCATAGAGGTCAGTTGCTTCAGAAGCAGAAATTGTTTCACTTTCTCCTTTTTCAGTTACTGACAGTTGTAATGACATTATTGTGAAATACACTGTTGTGTTTCAGTGAAACACCACCCCAGTTCTGTTCATTCAGCAATTTAAATATCTTTATCATAATCATCACAGGCTATTGTTTAGGATATTGGTTTTTATTCTAGGGAATGCAGATTCTTGTGTGCTGATATGCTGCTAAAAGAAATCATGCAAATTATCCAAGAATAGCAAGTTATCAGGAGGCTTAACTTTATTATAAAGAAATCTGAAATTCCAATGTAATTTTCTTTTCCAAGTCCACAAATATACTAAAAATCTTTCTTTTAAGAAGCCTTTGATTAAATTGGGATTAGAAAAGTTATTAATTCTGTCAGATTTCCTGGGGAAATGTTATATACCTTATTCTTACCAAGAATTTTAAAATGCTATTGATATATTTGAATATGTTTTCACCTTTTTTTTTCCTAAAAGTATGTAATCAAATGTTTATTTACCAGTCAGATGTTAGTAAATGGTACTCAACAATGCATTCAAACTACTCAGAATCCTGCAGGGCTTGTCTTTGTGTGGGAGGACAGTGAATAATGTTGTCAAAGAGTAGAGTAATCCAGAAATTACAGCGGCATGTTTTGGAGGAATTTGGTTTAGAGGGTAGATATGGGAATAGCTATTTTTTTTCTTGTGATGCACTCTGCAGCTGAAGTAGAACCAGACTAATGGAAAAGATGTGTTCTCAGTTCTCTCAGTTCTGTTCATCTTTTGGGTAGAATGTAAAAAAGGAGGGTGTACTTGCATACTGGAATTTCTGGAAGATGGGTGTTGCCATGGATACACTCAAGCAGTCAAAAGTGCTTGTGTGAATGCAAAGCGCTAATTTTTCTGCTAGTTGCAGGAGGATTTGTTCTGATAAGAAGCTGGTGCTGCCTCTGTTTCTTCTGCCCCTCCCATTTGTTATCGAAGCACTACAACTCTTGGATGTATTATGTTGAGGGGCACTGAATTCTTGTGTTGTGACAAAGCAACCTCTTTCCAGCCTGCTAGTATATATGAATGTGCCTGTCTTTCCATTGTAGGGGGATAGGTGTTTGCAGCGGAAAACAATCTCTGTAGAACAGATAATGAAGATAGAAATAAGTCAGACGTGGAAATACCAGAAGGCTTGTAGCATCCACGGCTAGTATGCTTTTCCTGTGAGTTAGAATCCCAAATGGATTTGACAGAAGGAGATTCCTCTTTGGAACGTACAGAGAATTAGTATTGTGAGCAAAAGGGGCTCCTGAAAATGTGTGGGAAGAGGTTTTAAAGTAGTCTCTGAAATCCTGTTGTAATTCTGAAAACTTCCTTTTTCCTTGCCGCTTGCCTTGCTCTTCTGTAAGCTGCAGTGCTGAGGAAGTTTCTGATAAGGGCTGTCACCTTTTTGATGTCTTTCTCTTATCAGTTCAACTGTTGGTTTCCTTAATAGCATAATCTGCAATCACAAGATTATGTGAATGAAGTTGCATGGAGCTAAATGTGTCTGAAGAGAAACTGGTGCTGGTGTCTACAGCTGTTACCAGAATTTATAGATCTGGTCTGTGCACCTGGCAGGCATCTTGAGCGTTGCCACTGTGACCAAGGAATCTGGGCAGTGATGGCTGTAGCTGGTGGTACTCAAATCAACAAATGCTGATAATGTCGTAATGGTTGTTAGCAAAAGGAGTATCTTTGTCAAAACTTAAGAGAGATCTAGGCTTTTACATTTCAGTGGGGCAATATTTGTTCATCTGACTAGTATTCCATTGGCAGAAGTACTGATATCTAAATTGAATGATTGAACCCAAATCATATAGCATGTAAAAGAGAGTATTACTAAAAGACAGACTGATGTAGATATTGTTACTATTTAGGTAAATATTTTTTTATTAGCCAGTAAAAAGGAGCTGAAATCCTGCTATTCCTCACTGTATTATGGATTAATCTTGGTTCAGTTGATACCAACCTGTCTGGTACGCTAGTAGATCCTTATGCTTCATATCCCTACTGTTGACCTGTGAGTCCATATTCCTTATACCAAATAATAGAACAGAAGTAGTTCAGTTGAGTCAGCCTTCAAGGGGGGGGGGGGGGGGGGGGGGGCATGAAGAACACAGCAAAATACCCATTTTTTTGTATTATTTATTTATTATATTATACCCATCTCTATTAGTAGTATTTCAGGTGTAATGCAGCCAGAATTCTAATGTTTTCCATGGTAAATTATACTGGGAGGATGCTGCTATGATATGTATTCCAGAGCGCCTTATTTGTTATTATGAGAAATGCTTTTCCATAAGGACTCATAATTTTAAAAAAGCATTATCACTGGGAATAATAGTGTGCTGCACTTGGTAAATGATTTCCTAATAACCCTCAGTATTCAGTTCTTGTTTTGTGAAATCACACTTTTCTAAAAAACTGCTGAGTATAGCTGAATGTTCCAGATGAAATTAATAATATATTAATAGTAATAAAGCCTAGAGTATAAATGTATAGAATAACCTGCTTAGAGAGCACACCTCTGACAGAGGGACATTGATCTGTGTGAAGAAAAGGCTTGTATTGCTTGAAGAAAATATGGTAAAGGCCATATCCCCTAAAATTTTTCATAAAACCAGCTAATCTGCATTAACAGTAAGCGATTCTTTGGTGTGCAGACTGACCAGTGGAGAAAGATCTTTATTATTTTGCTTCTGTGCACATAGCTTTTGCCATCTTTTCACATGATGTTTGAACTCTGTGTTTGTTTATCCTGTACAGTTACTGAGAACTAGAATCTTTCCATTCCAAGCTGCTGTGGCCAAATGGGCATGTCCATTAAACTAGCTCAGTAGTCCTGAATCACTTGAAACAATGGATTTCTTACTTGCTCCAAAATCCTGACAGCTCACTTCAGCTCTCCGTGTCTTGCTGCATGACTGTTGTTATGACAACCATGCAGCGTTTGTTACTAGTGTTACTTTACTCCTTGTGTGTTAATATCTGTGATGCCTTGAAAAAAGGTGTCATTCTTTATTTTTGAATTTACACTAAACTCTGCTAGCCCTCACATAGACACACTTCTTCCAAACTGAGGGAACTTTTTTGTGTTTTAAACAAGTCCTGTTAATGCGCAGTATGAATATCTGAAAGGTAAATTAAGTCATATTCAAAAAGATATTTAGAAGCCTCTATTCTCAGGTTTTAGTAGCAATTAGGACTTTTGTGTGCTAGCTATCTGGTAGTTTGTCTGCTGAACCAGATGTGAGACCAGAATAGAAACTAGCGTTTAAGTCTGTGCACTAGTTTATTTTGCCATTGTTTCCTTGTGTAGACAAGCCTTCTGTATTGAGGAAAATTGTAGGACTGGCAGTTCTGATGACCGTGCCAGGCTGACAAAACAGTAAGCTGCTAAGATGTCTCCTCCTGTTGCAGAAAGCTGGAGAGCAGCTCAGCCTTCATGTTATGTCATCTGCTGTTTTTCTGCAATTTACTGATGATACTGATTGTCACAAGGTTTTAGTGATTTTAGGCATGCTACTAACAGGCACAGAAACTGTATGGAGTGTGATTTTGTCTTGTGCCTTATTTTTTTTTTTCTGCAGTTTTGGCTTGGAGAACATAAAAGCAAAGAAAACCAGTGAATGTATGGAAGTTGGGCCATCTAACATAGACAAATTAGTGACTGCCTGAGCCATCGGACCTGATGAAGCATAGTTTTACTTATGCTCAGCAAAGCTATGGTGACCATTTCAAAACAATTATATTCTTGGTTTTCAATTTTGCTGCTGTAGTGAGTTGCTTTCCTCCTGCCTTGTGTCCAACAGTCAGGCTGGAGCTGCTTTTCTTTACCTTGGCCAATATAGACAAAAGACAGGAAAATGTTTGAGAAGGGCTGACCCACACTGGAAGTGGGGAGGACCAGTAGGCTTGGTATTTGTTCATAGAGATTTATTTTTCTCTTCTATGAAGGGATTTTTATTGGCTTTCAAGATTTAACTTATAGGAAAACTGGTGTCGTCTTCTTCTGTGATTGGCTAAGGCACATCATGTAATCCATCAGAAGTTTTCAGAATCATAGTACAAATCATTAAATACTTTAGGTGTTCTCGCACCTATATGCTGTTAGAGTGAGGAGCTGAAGCCTAAGCAGAAATGTTACACAGCAAAATTTTTAACCTCTTGGCCAAACTCCAGAAAAGCTTGATTTCTAAAAGAGACTAAATGTGGTTTAGGGATCTGAATACATTTCTAAAATTAAGTAAAAAGATCAGTTGTTGTTTAACGGAACAAAATGAAATATGTAGTTAAATATTTGCATTAGGTGCAAACTTAGTGCTACTCTCTTCCAAAATAGCTCTTGCTTTCTTCGTCACCATTGTAGGCCAGCACATATGTCTTGGAGAGGAGGTGGTAGCAGTCCTTAGGTTTGGTGAATCACCACCCAAAGAATTAGAAAGTGTCATTACTTTAACAAACCACTGAGTATCTGCAAACAAAAGAATAAACCACAGAAGTTGGAAGCCTGAAATGTCTTCCAGGTGAAAAGTAGTACTGTTTGCTTGAACAGAAGTTATAGATTCTGGAGCAATAAAGAAGAAATTAATTGGGTTTTAAATCTTTCTGTTTTTCCTCTGTTAATTAAAATTTGTTACATTGTATGACTCAGTGTCTGTCTAATTGTATTTCTTGTTGGGATAAGAAAATAATCAGTAAAGATGAATATGGAGAGAAGCAGAATGCAGTTTAATCTGTTCAAGTTCTGAGATTCTTCACTGAAGCTGAGGGGAATGATGGAGATCCTTTTTCCACCTTTGTGTCTTATTTAAAGTTCTGAGTCAAATTCTGGAAAACGAACATACAGTATTTCTCATAGATTTAGTAGGCTTGGAGTCATGTTCTTTTCAAAACCTGTACTCTATAGCTTCTAAGTGGTGTCCTAACCATGAAGAGAATATGTTCAGAGCCTCCCAGTTTTAGCTGAGACTTAAATCTGAACTGGATAACGAGGAGAAAGCCATCAATCTCATCCTGCTTTTTGTGTTTTGCCCGTTTCCTTCCTTTCCCCTGTGGATATGTAGCGGATATACAATTTTGGGACATAGAAAGCTAAAATGTTTTGTAAATTTACAATTGGCAGGAATTTGTCTGGCCTTCTCATGTGATTATTGTGACCTCAGTCCTTATGGACTGCACAAATGAAGAGGACAAGGTGTGGAGTTCTTTCTCTTTCATTACTCAAGTCTTCCTGAGCCCACTTCAGAATGTTGCAGTACATTCTCCTGAGAACTCTTGTCCTGTGGTCTCTCAGGAATGCTCTCAAGCAAAGCTGCTATGTTCTAGGGTGTAGGTAAGAGTAACCCCTTGGCAGAAGAACAGCCTTTAAAATAATTGTGGTTACATTGCTCAAGTAGTGTCTCGGTTTCAACTGCAATATAGGAGAGAGAAGCCGTGTAAGGCTTAAGGTGGATGGTAACTGGGTGGAATCAAATCTGTATGTGTTATGGACTTTCAACTAAATACACTATTCCAACACCACTGTGTCTAAGTTTTACTTATGTGATAGAAGCTCAGCTCTTAAATTTGAGGCTTACTAATGAAGTTTCTTGCAAAATGGTAAGGGCCTTGTTTTACTAAGCTACAGAATGACTTGCATCCATGGGATGTATGAGCTTTTCACTAGTAAATCTCTCTTTAGATACTGAGTTCATCAGTATTTTTCATACATCAGAAGGTGAGAGCCTTAGCAGTTGTTGCCTTTAAGACCCCAAAAAATCTCTTTTTTTTTTTGTGCATACCAAGCCCGCTATGTGGTGTCCCAGTCAAGGTGGGCATTTCGCATTCAGTTCCCTAATTACCCAGCAACTTAAGTGGTATTCCACCTTTGTTATGTGTCTTCAGGTTATTTTACTATAAAGCAAGAAGATAACTACTCTGTTTGTAGAGATGGTTAAAATGTAACAGGAGTTTTAGTGATGTGTGTTTGTGTGAGAGTAGACATTGCCATTGTACACTGTTCGGGGGACATTTTCCACTCCTGTATTTCAAATTGCAACAAAGTGGAAAATATTTGGAACACCTTTTAAATCTTCAGTGGCTCCTAACATAAGGAAGAAAAAATAAAAAAAAGGAAAAATAAAACTTTTTGAGCAAGGAAGATAGTGCAGGACAGACTATGCCTGCCACTGATTATCTTTCTTTCTGAGAACAGGACTAACTTCTTATTTCCCAGAAGACTTAAAGCCTTTTCCCTGACCTTTATTTTGTCTTTTATGAAAGTCAACAGATTTTTATTGAAGTCTCTCTTTTTTTTTCTCTTTTTTTTTATCTGTAGAAAAAGAAACAAACTCCACTGGCTCATCTTCTGCCACAGAGGAGTCTAATTGCAACATTTCAGTTCATAAATGTGTGTAAAGGGTACACCAGGCTAATAATTTGACTTAGGTTTCTGTAGACGACAGGCTCTTTCATCTTGCGCATGAAAATGGGGAGCCTTTTTTTTTTTTTAAAGGAAACAATGTGAAGATGCATTGTAAAGCTACATTCATCATTTCAGCTAACTCCATGAGCCAGTATGATCCTGGAGGGAGTTTTATTGTTTTTCTGGGGAGCAATAAAAAAGTTAAATGTCCTCACCTCTGTATCTTTTTATGACCTTACAATTTTTTTAAAGATCTGTTTTCTGGCATGGGTCAAATGTCCTGTGTGTTTGTTTTGTCATTTAAATCATAGATTATTTTTTTTTATCATTTTGTTCATCTTATAATATAATTTGGTCTCTTGGGTTTCTAGCAGCTTCCCAGGTTGGTCTGGTATGACAGCATTTGTTTCTGGTATCTCAAGGCGTCCTCTTTGAAATTTTCTGTTTTGTGACTGTGTTTAAGATAAAATTTTCCCCAAAAGTTTGTGGTTTTCCACAGGATCAATCCAGAGAGGAAATCTTGGTTTGGAATGTCTTTCTATAAAAGGCAGTAACAAAAGTTAATTTTATTTTCTAATCTAAGAAGGAGCACCAGTAGCAGGGAAGTGACCTCAAATGTGCTTTCCTGAGTGCAATCATACTTGATTTTCTTTATTTCTAAACCATGACGCTCTATCATGTGAAAGTGATTTCAATGATACATATAAAAAATCAGTATATTAAGAATAACATTTTCACAGGTATTAGAAACAGTAGTCACTTTCATAGTTACATGTAAAAATATCTTTGTCCAGTAGTTATTGCAGTCTGCATTGCCCATTTACCTAATTCAGTAATTTATGTTTAAATATAACTCTTGCATCCCTTTTCCATTTAATAAAGTTGTAGTCTTTTTGGTCCTCTTCTCTACAGATGCTTTAATACATTAAGTCAATTATTTGCATGATAGGGTTTTTTTTTAATTTATTTTTTATATTTTTAAAAAGTTAAGTCTGTTGTACATTGAAGTGGAGATGAGGTGATTTTTCTCTTAATAGTGGGATTGTGATTCTCAGCTTGTGCTGGAAGCTTGTCACATATGACCATTTTATTTGGTATTGATTAATTTTCTTGCTCATCATGAATCTATTGCAAGACTAATAATGAGTGCAAGGAAATTAATCACATTATTTCTAAAATTCAGGAAAAAATACCACAAAGACTGAAGTGATTGTATGTTAATAGCATTTATAAACCCTCCCATTCTGCATTCAATTCATTTAAATCAGCGTCAGAGCTGATTTGTTGTGGAAAGGTTTGGTTTGGGTTTGTTCGGGTTTCTTTACCTAGCACATTCAAAATCTACCTCTCTGTACTGAATTGCTGTTGAAACTCAAGGCTGTTACTTTAATTGAAACTTGGGACAATCAGCTGCAGCTGTAGATGTTGTATTATGTCCTAAAAGTAACCCTGTGATACCCTATTATGTATCTGAAGATTAAACATTGTCTCTGTACACACACACACACACACACACAAAGGCAGCAAGTTCATCCCTCTCGCTCCAGATTTTGTCAAGGTTGAGTGTTAAATATAAGCATTCCTTGCTTTGCCCAGCTTTGTACCGGCTAGTGATATAAATCTAGGGCAATTTTGCTTTAATTCCACTTGAAAAAAATCTCTACAGGCCCTCCCAGTACATGGGTGTGCGTGCGGTATGGGACAGCCGTAATCATCAGCACTTGAAAGACCCTTTTCCCAGGCAACAGGCTGAGTCTGACAGGTTTCCTTTACACAGGGGATGTCACCAGTCCAGCAAGACTTTTTCTCTTTTTATTTTCTTTTTTTATTTATTTTTTTTCTTCTGCAGGCACACTGATGGGGTATGTCTGCAGGCTGTGTGTGTTCAGCTTCTGAACAACAGCAAAGGGTTTATATTAAACTGCTGGCTTGGAAATGAGTGAAGGTCTGAAAGAACAACATGTATTACAAAAGAGATTGTTACAATATGTGGACTTGTGACTTCAAATCAAACATTGAATCAAAATTGAATTGGATATAAAAAGGCATGAAGATAATTTTCACTGTGTGAGGCAGAAATAGGAATGTAAGATAAAGTTGATAGCAGATGTGCTGCTGCTGACATCTTGAAGCCAGGGAAATTTGCATTTGAAAATTGTGCTTGGATTTGGTATAAACTGTTTATGAACAGGTAATTGTTTTATAATAAAATCATTTAACCTCATAACACAGAGTGTTAAGATACTCAAAGAGAAAAAGCTGCTTGTATTTTCCATTATGTTTTCTGAGATAATTTGAGGAACTGTGGCTGTGGTTCCATGTGCCCTTCATGGTGTCTACCTGCACAGTCTGCTTCCACCTGTGGCCATTCTTTCCTGTCCACAGCATTGTGCCAGTAGAGGGTCTGTGGGTACATAAGGTGAATCAGATTAGTGAACTGATTTGTCTAGGAAGAAGTCAAATAACACTGTAAAAAAGCACTTAGGTTGGTTTGGTTTTCAGGTGGATTGGTTAACAGAATAGCTCACAACTTGGCATGAGAGTTGGCAGTTCTAATACACTGCAGATGAGGACATTTTAACAGGATGTGAGGCCTAATGGGAAGATTGCTCTGAGGTTTTGGCAGGAAAGACATGCCTCTGGATTCACAGATCCTTGTTTTGAGCCTCATTTAAGATATAGAAATGCAATAAAAATGTTTAATTTTGGTTGAAACTATCTTGTGGTCTAGAATGGCTGAAGTTGTCTATCCAGACCGATTTCCCAATTTTTCCCACCAGTGCCCTACATTTGTTGCACCTCTGAAGAAAAAAGTTTTCCTGTATTGTTTTTTTGCCTCAGCATGATGTGATTATGCGCTGAGGAATTTTCTGCTTAATCCAAAATCAAAACTCTAATCTAGAAATGCAAGAATAAGTCAGGAAGTGAATTAAAGTCAATAAATTTGTTCTAGCTTAGAGACTTTGTCTCAGGCCTTTAAATTTTTAGAATATAAATGAAATATTCTTCAGATGGTGAAACAAATATATACTGGTGGAATCCCATCTACATGGGTGATCAAAAATACAGAGAACTATTCAGATGCCTAAAACAATCTTAAAATGGCTGTGGTTTTGAGATTAATAAAAAAGCTCTGAGAGACTCCATTTAAGAATGTTTCTGAATAGCTCATTAGCAATACAGCTGAAATACAGCTGCTGCTCTCCAGCTTTTGGGAGGAGGAGGTTTTTAATCAGATACACTCACAATCAGTATTTCTTTCCTGGTCCGCTGAAGCGAGATAGTGATATCCAAATCAGACTACAGACTAATTTGAAGAATAGCTGATTAGGTATTCTAAAGATTTTTCCAGGCTGATGCAGCAAGCTTTGGTAGGAAATAATGCGCTTTAAATTAAAATGTATAAGAAAAGAAAAGGGGGGACGGGGGGACGGAAGGGGGGGGAGAAAAAAACGAAAAAACCCTTAGGTGAGTTTGTAGAGGAAAAGGAAGTAAAAAGTGGAAGTTTTTTATTTTTGCCTTCCTGTACAGCCTAAATGATTCCTCAGAGGTACCATGGCACAATCAAGGTGTTTTATTAATTCACGCTTTGCCTTTCTGGAAAGTCATCCATTTTCTTGGCCCTGGTTATTAACAATTTCTGTGCTTGGAAAAGGGATATCAGTACTGTTGTTTACAGTTTACTTTAGCTGTACTTACTTAAACTAAAAATTAGCATCTTTACATTTAAAATCTTTGTGATCCTAGTAGTATCACATACAGTGAGGCTTTGGGGAGCTGTTAGGGATAGTATTTAAATGTTACGGGGTTTTTACACAGTATTACACAGTTAATAGCTGTTGCTAGTATCCAGTTATCCATTGTAGTTATGTTGTGGTACCAGCAGCTGAATGTTTTGTGTTTTGTCTCAGTCTGTGGAAGTATTAGCATTTCAGTAATTACCCAGGGAAAGCTCACATGCTTTGTGTTTGTTCATGTGCTTGGGTGACTGACTGCTCAATGTGACAGCTGTGCAGACAACAAATCTGAATACCATCGTCTTAGAGCTTGGGGTTTCTTATGTGCCTCCAAGTCATCATAGCATTCTCTTCACTGACATAAGCAGTACTTGGATATTATGATCTCTGAAGAACTAATTTTGTGTAATAAAAGTTTTATTCTGCCTAATGTACCACCAGAAGATTGCAGAACCTGTCTTGATTACAGAAACATTTTTTCCAGAGATGATGATGTACAGCTATGGAGAATAAAAGTAAAATAGAAGACATGTAGCAAAACAATACATGTTGAGCTCAGCCTGCATTTTATTACTCTTGCAGAACAGCTTTTTTTGCTTCTCATACCACTGAATCCTCCAACTGGTATATGGATGTCTTGATTTAATACAACTCTTTTTGGAGCTGCACCTAGAAAAATATATAACAAAACTATTTTTGGAGGAGCAACCGAAATCACTGTGAAAAGCAGAAATGTTACAGGACAGAGACTGCCTTCCAGAGTTGTATGGGATTGTAGATACACCATTCTGGCAGGTTTCCTGAAGGCTATACTGTTCCAAAGCTCAGAGATACCAAGCAAGAGCAGAAAATAATGCAAACACATTATCATTCTGTAAATACAGTGAACACCACTGCCATAGCCCTCCCACTTTCTGAGTTTGCTCAGCCTAGCCTTGTTTTATCTTTCTATAGCTGCATTCTTTCTGTTTTGCAGATTCACCTGTGTCTCAGAAGACCCATTGTATACAGTTGTCCTCTGGTTTTGGAGGTAAGAGTGTAATTTCTAACCTTGTGTGGGAGAACGTAACTTACGTGGGATTTCATTTAATGAACACACAAGAATTCTCCTGTTGAGTAACTCCACATTAACAGACAGTTAACAATACAGAGCCCTGTATTTCTAAACACCTCTGTGATTCAGGTGGGAAGGAGTTGGATACTCTTCTTTGTTGATTAAATTTCTGGACTTTGTGTACTTAATACCATACCTATGGGAAGGGAGGTTAAAAAACAAAACCACCTTTCCAATATCGACTGTGTACTGTATTAAAATTGGAGATGCTAAAATAGTATGATAGTCATATGATAGAAAAAGATTAAAGAATATACAACAGTCCGGGAGAGAATTGAAACCTCTGAAGAGTTATTTTTTGAAGCATGTGGATGAACAGTAAGGGAAAGCATGGGACACTTCCCTTGCTAGCATAATGTTTTGTAAAAGCCTAAGCGTGCTGCAGAAACAAAGAGGAAATCCTTAAGATTGAGGTGAAGTTGACTGATGGAAGGGTCAATTACAATTTAGTCCAGGCTCTAAGAGAGTGATAGATGAGATTAGAAAGGAGTTTTCAAATGCATTTATGAATGAAAAAAAAAAACAAAAACCCAAACCAAAAAAACCACCTTAAAATGTGAATGAGAGGAATGTAGAAGTTGGCTTTTCCAGTTACAAAACTTACAGTTTGTGTGCTGGTTGTGTGAGACGGATGTTTAAGATCCCATGAGCAGTTGTCTTCATCAGTTCAGATGTACCCTTGTCTCCCCCATGGCTGGGATTTTGAAGGCTCTACTGCTCAATGAGGTAGAATAGATTCAAATTAGTTTTTAGTAACACATTGAAAATACTGTTCTGTATCTTACTATAGACAAGTCAAATGTGATCCTTTTCAGAAATGGTAGTATGGTGATACAGGTGATTGCAGCCACTGGCAACATCCAATTAATGAGATCTTTCCTGAAGGGTTAAGTTTAAGTACTTAGTTCTGTTTTAATTTGACTTTGCTGAAATTTTATGAGTTCAGAGCCCCATCCTCAAGGATGACAATTATGTTACTGTGACCATCATAAGATCTTGCCTCTCCCTGGTTCTTGCCATACCAGTGTATCCTTCCAGAAGATAGTTGTCAACTTTAGTTTGTAATTCCTACCTCTTGATGTCCCTTGTTCATGAAGGCATGAAAACTAATTCATCTCATAACCTTTATGGTTCAGGAGGTTAGCTAGAATCTGTATATACTTTTTGATTTGGGGCAAAGAGTATTTCTAGTTCTCCTCTTCTTCACACAAACGGAGACAGTGATGGTCTTCAGTCCAATCGCCTGTTAATTTTGTTATCCAAGTTCTCTTGAGAATTTTCTCCATTTTGAAAAGGAAGTTAGCCAATTCCTGCTTTACATGAAAGAGGACATGAACATGAGAAAGAGAAGAGAAGCAAAGAGCACCCTCATTTCCTGCACTGAGCCAATTTTATTTTTAGCAAAATCTAATATGATCTTGAATTTTAAGATCATCCAAAAAGTAGGTAGAGTAACAGATACTACTACTGTCAAAGAGGAAAAGCATTTATTGAAAAACTTATGTTTCTGTGAACATGCTTTTGCTGTTGGATTCTTCGTTGGTTACAGTTCGGAATTACTAACTCAATCTTCAAAGGTCATAGAGTGTTAAAATGACAAGCAGTGACTGGCTTAGCTGTGACCCAGATGCTAATAGGTTTGTAAGCTAAAGAAAACTTTAATTGAAGATTTGTCCTAAACTGGGCAAAAGTCACAAACTTCACTGGGGAAAAAAAAGTGTGAAAGGGAGAATTTAATGAATTAGGGGATGAAACAGATGACTTAAAAGTATTAATTAAGTTTTATTTTTTCTCTCTATGCTTTTTTTTTTCTTATAAAATTAATTTCCACTACAAATTCATATGTAAAATGTGTGGGAATGGCACAGCACTCATGTCTTTGATTTGATCACCATATACTGTAAAGTTAACAGTGCTCAAAGAAAATAAATGAAAACTAGCTTGTAATCCCCATTGTATGTGCCCTTTCCTCAGTTCCAAACATTTCCAATTCATTCTTTGAGTTGAAGTTGGTCTTAACTGCAGTTTGAAATCTCTCACAGTGTGAGAGAATTTAACACTTTTGCCATCAGTGTTATCAGCTGATCTCTTCGGCATACCCCAACAAAACAGCAGTTCTGCAGAATGCTGAGGACAGGAGGGAACAGATTTCTTCTGGAGTAAAGAGGTGTAAAAGGGGAGAGAGTGGACGTGCTAAGAGCCATAGGTGCAGCTCCCTGGTAACAATGAAGATTCATTTTGCTCTCTAGTGTAGTATTGGATCCTGAATCAGACCATTCTTTTTCCATCTAAAAATAGATGTGAAATACTGTTCTGTGTTTCCTGGTCCTAAAATGGGTTCCCTGATACTGCTTTCTAAACAATTCTAGGGTACCTAAAGTCTGAATTATGCAGCTGATACAAGCTGAGGTACAAAACCCGTGTGCTTCCATGACTAAAATCCTGTTACTGTTTTTCATCTCTTACAGAATTGAGATCTGTGTGGTTGAAGGTGTCAGTAGAGGGTAAGAAAAGCAAGAAGTATCACAGAATTAGAGTGTATATACTTAAACATCTTTCTGTTTATTGACTGACTTTACATTTTAAGGGCTTTATTTTGCAACCTCATTATTGTAAATAAGGTGGTTTATGCAAACTTTTGGCTTTTCTTTTTCTTCCCCCCATCACTGTGCTTCTGATGTGCAGAACAGATGAAGCATACATGTCTATGGCAAAAATGACTACAACAGATGCACTGATGTGTTGCTGTGTTCAAGACTGATATATATGTGGGCTACCCTTTTAAAAGGAAACCTTACCGGCTGAATTAAAACAAACAAAAAAAAAAATCATCTGGCAATCTTCAATCTTTAATTATTTTCATATCTCAGAATTTGTAACAAAGGAGAATGAACCATGTCCATTAATACAAATTTGAAGCATTATATAATTAAGTCATGATCTCTTTTTAAGTTACAGAGTTTTTAAGAGTGTGACCTTTAAGAATTACAAACCTAAACTAAAAGGGATTTACAGAAGTATTTTTATTTTTTATGTAACCATTATTTAAAGGTTCCTCTCTAATTAAATTTTGTCTCCTTGCAAGGGAGAATGAACTGTTCCTGAAAAAGCTTCTCATATGGGTAGCAGTATAATTAGAGAACTAGTTCTGCAAATGTCATACAAAAAAGGCCTTTAATGAAGTAACAGTTTCAGTCATGTTTGGTTCACAGCATTGCATTGCAGCATGTTTTCTCAAAAGTGTTTTTGGAGGATTGACTTTAAACATAAAGCCAGTAGCTTATTTTAATAGAAATGAGAAACAGGTAAGCTAGGTTTTATTATTATTCCCCCCCCAAGATAATTTTAGTCCAGCATTTAGACTAAACAGTGTTGTCAACTATGCTGACTGTCTTGCAAGTCTGGCAGTATTGTCTGGCTTTCTTAAAGGCCATCTTCTGTCATGATGTGAACATGTGAGAGCTTTCTGGTTTTAGAAGCAGTAGAAAAGTCTTCCAAACTCCCTGTCTAAAGAGCAGCATTAATAGCGTAACCCAAATCTGGATGTTGTTAATGCATCTGAAGGAGGAAGGGGGGAAGTCTGTGTGAATGTGATGTGGAAAGTTATCTTCTGTTTTAGTCCAAATGCCTGTTTATTCATCAACTCTTTGATGTGCCACTACCCAAAGAACGCAGTGATTATTTTAAAAACTTGTGATGCTGAATAAGACAAATCAATTTGATTTTTCTTTTTGTGTGTTTTGGGTTCTTTTGTTTTGCTTGACTTGTGATTTTTACATTGCTTGAATTTGACAATACTGTAAACATAAAATTTTGACATTTAGAAAAGATTGTTTTCTGCTTTGAAGTGGAAGCAGTGGTTTCAGTTTCCTTCCTAGTCTTGCATAAACTTGAATGTCCTACCTCAGGTTAGGCTGAAGTGCTGTATTTTACAACCCTGACTTCAATAACTAGATAATAGGGCATTTCACCACAACTTTCTCTCATGTGATAGCCACTTTGATGTCTAGTACTAGTATTATCAGACATTAATAAGCATGAGACTAGGAAGGAAATTAATTCAGTTCACCACATGAAAAGAAACACAACAGTAGTTCTGTTGACACATTTTAGTGCTTTGGAGAAGGAACTTTCTATTAGTCTAGGGAATTACTGTAGACAAGGATGTGCTGTGCTGTTTCTCTATAGAAAAAATCCAAATTTGATGAAGATGCAGGATTTGTCAAAGCCTTGTGAGTTCAGCTATGGCTGCATGGTACTGTGCAGCGATTGCTAAAGTAAGATTCAGTGAGCAGGAATGAGTACCTGTGTGTAGCCAGTACTACACACTAGTGGAACAACTGTGAGTTTCTTGGACACTGGTACTCCGGTAGACATCACTGAAAATACGTGAGCAGGCTGAATCTTACACTACCACTGAAGCTCGCCAAGGGCTCTCCACATGCCATATTCCTGGTAGAAATCAGGATGGAGCCTTCTGGCACTTGGCGCTCTTCAGATAGTTGACAGAGTTCTGCTTTGCCGTAGGTTTGCTCTGTGTCTCCAAGAAACTCACCTGGAATAAGTTGCTACGATCATCCATTAACGGTCATTTTAATAGATGCCTGCTGTGGAATACTTGATACCTACAGGTGGAAAATATGCCAAATGTTTGTGTGAAAGGGAAGGAAATTGCCGGGGAGGGGGACCAGTGTGATTCTTTTGATTTTCAAATTATGGTGCTTTGTAGTCTAATGAAACAAGGTTCTAGTAATTTCAAATCAGATGCCTCAAATTAGTGTAGACTTTTCCCCTAATTATTTTGGGGTTTCACACTTCATCACTTGAGATAGTCTTTATGGAGGCCATGAAAATAAATTAATGGAGGCAGATTCCTAAATAATATTTTGAAAATACTGGAGACAAGCGTCCTCAGGGAAAGAACAGTTCTCTCTTCAAAGCAGGGTGTGCGTGACCTTGACTTTCTGTTTTGTTTTGGTGTTTTTTTTTGGGGGGGGTTGTTCCTTTTGTAGAAAGGAATTGCTCATTTGTTTTAGGTGAACAACAAAGTGAATGTGTCTCCTAGCCTGTACCATACATTAGATAATACAAATATAGATCTCTTTGCCAAAGGTGTGGTAATTTCTCATGCTGAATGGCTCATCCAAGTTTGGGGTTTCTTTGGTCACTGAAAGGCAGTTCCTAGACATACAGGCACATGATGACATTGCTTTATTTAATCATTTGAAATGCTTTAACTGTGACTCCAAATGAAAATAATTAATTTTGTCAAGACCAAGAGATAAGAAGAGGTTAAAGCCAGAAAATCAAGGAAACAGAAGTTCTGTAGAATCCTTCCAGTCTCTTGATACTTCTTGAAGATAGTATTGTTATTTGGTTGAACCTATGTAGTGAATGTACATTAATATTGATTGTCATACTGCGTATCCTTAAAGCCTGGAATACTCAGTGGTTTTGTAGTACTCAGCATTTTGATAGCCTGCTTTGCAAGAAGCAGACACAGTGGAGTTTGATTGTCCTTTTTTGTGTTGTTTTTTTTTTTTTTATAGCCTTTTTATAAAATTATGGATTGGAAAGCCACATAGCAGGAAGAATATTACAGGGTGATTAAGGTTTGTTAAAGATATAAGCAAGTGCTGAAAGGGACTTAGTGAGAACTGTTCATTTTTACTAAATGGCACTAATTTTTCTGGCCGTGCCAGGTGCCAGGTGCCAGGTAGTCTCTCATGTAGATCAGAGTCAGTCTGCTGTTCTGTCCTGTACATAAGCCTAGGAATGCCTCTTCCTGCATGGAATCAAAGTGATTTTAGTGGACAGATGGCAGTATGGTTATGTGACACCATGTTCCAGCAAAGCACTGCTCAAATGAACTGCTCTTCTGGAAACTGTCAAGTAATATGCTGATGACCTTTCCAAGAGAAATCAGCAATTTCTGATTCACTGTAGGATGTGGGATGGAAATTTTTAGGTTGCAATTTTCTTTCATTCTGTAAGAGTTTATCGGAAAGAAAGTACTGCTGGTAAGTGTGCATCTTCAGATACTTTATACAGGAAGTTGGCATCAGAAGTTTATTTCACAATGTTTAAGTTCATGTTGATTCATACTGCAGAAGTAACTTTTTTCCTTTCCCTTACAAATTTCTGCCAAATTTCACTTATATGCTAGGGCTTCTTTAATCTCTTGAATTGCAGCAGAGTTGAAATCATCCATCTTACCCAGGGATAGTGCTGATGTTTGGTTTTTTTTCTTACAGAGAGGAGTGGTCTCTGGATGAAGTGCCAGGAGTGATAATTAAATCTCAAGAATTTGCAAGCTGATCTAGTGTCCCACTCTGGCACAGATTTCATGTGAAATGCTGAGTCACCTTGTCTGTGCTTTACTGGTCTTTCTGTGTCTAGATATCTATAAAGTGAGATGGTTAGGTGCGTAAGTGCCTTGAAAGGTCCTAGAACAGCATGTGCTAACATTTCCACCTGGAGCCCTCAGATGTTTCATCTTCTGTCCTTGCAGTGACTGCTTTTGAGAACTCTCAGCCACAGCTGCTTGGCTAACTGTAGGTTATATAAACACTGCGGTTCCAATCTGCTAGTTTCTTGAAGGCTAAAATTACTTTCTCTTATATAAAAATATGATAGGAGTATTTGATCTACCTAAAAATTGAAGGAAAGGATTTATTTTACTCCACACTTCTTGATGTAAGGTTAACAGTGGCAGTAAATGCAAATACACCTTTGCTCATGTGTTTGGGACAAAGAGCTATTTACAGATCCCAGCCCTAGACTACTTCTACACCTTGGCTGATTTCATCAGTATCAGGAGTCAGCCAAAATTACGTGATAGTAAATGGGTTCAGCTGACAAGTAACTCTTGCAAAAAGTGGTTTTGTGGTTGCGTAAGCATCGAGCACTTTTCTTCTTAATTGTATATTTGACAATCAGAGTTGGTTCGGTTTTCAGGGGGTTTGTTTTGTTTTGTTTTTTAAATTTAAGCTTATTTATCTCTGTGTACTTGCTCCAATAGTATAAAAGCAAAACACTTTGAGGGTTTTTTTTTCACCCCTGTGTTTCTTCCTCTTCAGATTTGTTTACTTCGATTCAGTGTATTAGTTAAAAGTGGCTTGGCCTGTAAATGTCCTATTCAGACTCTTGTTTCTAAGTCAGGCTCCTTTGCTTTGCTAGATCAACGCTGTAAACACTGTAATTGGGGATTTCCCAGGAGATGGCTGCTCATGGGCAGTCTGAGCAGCTCAAGACTCTCCTTATGCATAGAGCAGACTTGGCAAACAGCATCAGAGGTGGTGTAGCCAGTGTTCAGTGATTCACCATCACTCCTGATGGCAAAAGGGACTTGGCTTTCTGTGTGTTTTGGGGAATTTTGCACCCAACAGAAGAAAATCTCACACCAGCTTTAGATGTTAAGAGCAGATATAGGGACATTGAACAGATCCCCAAGTCTAGTGGTAATTTTCTCCTGTTACTTTCCTAAGCTTTTGTTTGCCGACTCTTCGAGGGTGGGCTTTTACTTTGATGTTTTATTGTCTTTCAAATCACTAGTTTTACTTTTACCACCAGTAATTTTTGGAGTGTTTTAGAGGGAGGGGGAAAGGGAGAAAAAAAAGAGATGTAGTAATTACGAATGTATTTGGTTAGATTATAAAGTGTCGAAGCTCATTAAAAATGAGAAACCATGGTAACTTCAACAATACATCCCACACATATTATACCTACCTAACAATGTGCAAAGTACATTTGGAAAAGAGAAATTAAGCATAAAGAAAAGGGGAGAAAAAGCATACCAGTTTTATATTGCTATTTTTAATTCTCAGATCCTCAATATCGACATACTTGTGCTGGCAGCATTTCTAACACATTTTAAAAAAAAGCAACTGATTATCAGGCTGAATATAGGACCTCTTTTCAGTATTGTTCTTCATTCTCCTGAGATTTCTTATGTTGTATTTTTAGTAAAGGACAGATTTAATGGGAGGTTGGTAGCTGAGGAAGAAAAATGTGAACATGGCAGTTTTCCTGGACCTTTCCTTTCCTAAGAGACATTTGGAGTTTTGTAAAGTCCTGCCTGTCCTTGACTCTTCAGATCACAAGATATGCAGAAATTTCTCTCTCTGTGCTTGTATATGCCCCATATGTAGTTTAACTCTAACACTGGTGTTAGTCATCTAACTGAAAGAGTCTTGATCCTTAAAGCCAAGTCTGTTGCAGTAACCCTGCAGAGTTACTTTCTTCAGGAGTGGAAGAATTAAATGTGTTTGAGTTGTAGGCTTCTGGAGTTACAACCAGGGTGTCTGTGGGAAGACATCCCCTGTTTTAAAGCCATCTTGCCTCCCACCCCATCCTTGGAATTCTAGGGAGAGTCTTAAGCTGGGATTGAGGACAGTAGCTCTGAGCTTCCTTTCAGTCAGGGGAGGAACCAGCTGGAGCATGGCGGTCAAGTGAGCAAAAGCTGCCTTTTGTGATTTATAGAGGGATGAAAATTTTCTACTGAGAGATATTGCTGTGGTCCACAGTGAAGTCAGATCTACAGAAAATAGGTTTGCTTTTTACTGACTAGTGGTCAAAACCTTGTAGAATGAATCCACACCTGTCCAAGGATGTGCAAACTGAAGAGCACTTGTCTTACAAGTGCAATTGCAGCTCTGTTAAGATCAGTTGAAGGATTTTGGAGAACACAGAGTTTCACTTTGGGTCTTACATTTAATTATGTGTATTTTCTGTTTTAAAATACACTACATTCACATTTGAAGCTTAATTAAAACTGTTATATTAAAGGATAAGCACAAGGAGGATATAGCTTTTTCTTAAAATACCTTGATATCACAAGGATTAATTATGCATCTCTTGTTGAGCCTGAGACTGTGCATTATAAGAAAGTAAAATTTTTTTCTAGAGGCTATAGCAGTAATTGATAACAGTGTGAATATGCAAAAGTGGATTCTGGAGGGGCTGAAGGAGGTGCAGTCTAACTGCTGTGCTCAGACTTTCCAGACAAACTCTTATGAGAATGAAGAATTTTATTCTCTTTATGAGAAGAATTTCATTCTCTTTATGAGAATGAAAGAGCTGTCCCTTCCCTTTCTAATTTTGGGGGAATTATTATGATTAGTCTAACCTGAGAATTTGACCTTGAATAGCTGCAATATCTGTATGGAATATTTTTTCAATTATGTCTGAATAGCTGTGCCACCAAATGGATCCTGAGTGGAAAGTTTATGCTGAGGATGGAAATGGCTGTAATTCAGGATGGGTTTAGGGTTGTGTGAAGACTGGTGTTGACTTCAGAGGGAAGACTGAGAAATGTGTACTGGAAGGCAGTCCTTCTGCTGTAATGCTAATTTTTCTTACCCTCATAAAAGTAAAATTATTTTAAAAGACTAATTAAGGACAAGCAAGAGGAGCAGTTCCTTTATGCTGCTTGAGATCCTGTATTTTGTCAGTGGTAGGATAGCAGTGCCCCTATGTTATCTTTGGAGCAAGGACAGTACAACTCTAACAGGCAAATGTTCTTTGTGCCACATGATTCTAGAAACAAGTAAAATTTCCTTTGGCTTTTCTAAAAGGTATTTTTTAAAAGTGTAATCTATTAGATGGGAAATCTTTTTTCCAGTGGCCACGGCATTACACATACAACTACTGTAGCTGGTGAAACGGAATTGTGTATCTGTGCCACCTATATGTGCTGATTGAGATTGGGATTCCTCATTTCTGCAGTGAATTTATGTATGCATTTTATGACTAACTTGTTTAATTTTAACATGCTTGCAGTTAATTATGTGGAATGTTGTTACCTGTGAATCTAGAAGTTGCTTGGCTGCACAGTGAAGAAATAGTCACAAAGGCTGGAGTGAGCTTTTAGGAAACTAAAATGAAACTAATGCTGAATTTTGTTTGGAGTGCTTTGAGGGTGCAGCCAAAACCAAGCTCATAAATGTTTGACATCATGTGACAGCCATTTCAATGGTACTAATTGATACAATTAAAACATCTTAAGATTTGCATGGGACAGAATATAGTTTTCCAGATAACAGTGGTAGGTAATTCTTAGTTATAGATGTTAACACAAAAGCCAAGAGGCTGTGACCTCTGTCAGGCCTTCCTGATACAGGTTTTAATTTTCTGTGTCAGTGTTGATCCAGGATGTTTTGGTAAAAATTTGGAATAATGACCCTGACATCATACTTGAACTGTATTGGCCTGCTCAGGAAGTGCTTCCGGTATTCCATCTCTTCAAAAGGCACACTTTCTGTAAGGGTAATTCGTTCCAAGTTTATCCGTGTTTTCTACAAAAGCATCTGAATTCAGACTTTTTGGTTTAGTAAGACAGAAGATGGAATCTTGATGAATAAGGACTAGAAACTGGATAATCCAAGAATTAATAACTGACTGACTTTTGTGACATCCCATACCATTCTCTTTAAAGGCAGTAAGTGGAAGAGCAAAGGAATAATTTTAATTTGCCCTATGCTTTTATAGTCTTATTGTTTATGGTTATGATGCAAAGACACAATAACAGATTGCACTGCTGTGACACAGAACCAGACTTGACTTGCATGCTGTTTGCTGAACCAGCCTGCAGCTGGTATTGTTGCTCTCATTAGGAGAACCAGAATAGAAGGTATGCTGTGGGGAAAATTTTCAATGAGGAAGCTAACACATGCTTTTAGTTAATCAGTTGTTAAGGCTGAAATACACTCTCTAGTCCTTGATTTAGTGTTTCCTACCTACACAATCTTAAACCAATGTAAGCCCTTTGGTTTGGATGCAGAAATCTTACTATGGATACTGGCTGATCAATTTTAATTTCTTGCAGTTTAGATGTGTAGGAGATGAACAGAAGCTCGACAGATTGCCATTTGATTAATGAGGTAGCTATTTCTAATTTAAATTAACAATTCTGCAGATTTGCATGTTATGTCCTCTCCAAAATACAATAATTTTCTCTTATTGTATTCTCAGTCTGTGACATTAATTTTTTAATGACTAATGAACATGGAAATTTTGGGTATAAACACATTTCTGCAGGGCCCAATCTGCGATCTCTAGGGATTGTAGAATTCATGAATGCTTCTTGAGAAAAGTTGTTGTCTGAACAAGCTGTGCAGAGCCTATTGGTTTTAAACCAGGAGGGAGGGGGACCACTACCATCCACCCCCACCCAAGCTAACAACCTCTTCTCCCTACCAGCAGTTTTTCTGCTGCTTCATCACACTCTTACAGTAAGTAACCCTGGTGATCAAATAAAACCCCAGGAGAAACACAATTTCAGTGGGGTAGGTGTTGAAGCGTCTCTCTGCAATATAGTCTGTTACATAGATGCTAACAGTACCTGATCCATTTCAGGTTTGATCTCTTTTGTCTAATAATTGTGCTTATTGTGTTTACTACATGAGCCGAGTCTGCTTTCAGACTTCTGTTTCCATAGCATTGATGAGGATGCAGGTCCAGGAGTTAAGGTAAGGGTATGCTTGGAAAAGCGTGCTACTGGCAGTATAGGAAGATTATTTAGGAACTAAAGGGTTTGCTTTGACAGCAAGCATACGCTTTCAGAAAAGCAAGGTTGAATTTACGGATTTTGAAGAGTCACAAGAATGCAAGCCTCTGGCATGCCATTAGACTCTAATGAAGCTTATTTTTCTTTGTTTGTTTTCCCTAATGGAAAATCTCATAGGACTGTATAGACTTAACATGCTGTCTGGGACAGATTCAGTTCTGTCATTGTAAGAGTTGTTATTACAATTTGTACTGTTCAGACTAACTGCTCTGATTTTGTTTGGTTGGTTTTTTTTTAAGTTTTGATTACTAGATTTTATTTCTTCCCATAGAAATTATGTCATGGTAACACTCAGGTGGCTGGGAGCAGCATCAGAGTTGAACTGCAGTGGTTAACTGTCTCAACTTAAAGACAAGTGTACTTCGTGTTCTGTATCTTTCTGCAACAGAATTCAAAATAACCTGTAAGTAAGCTTTTGCTATGCCAGGAAAAATAGAAATTATTAACCCTTTGGAGGTAAAGCCTGATGGTACAAGGTAACAGGGCAGCTGTAAGCACTACTTGTTTTGGCTGGGCTGAAGGCTTGGTACTGACCTAGTAGCAGTGTCTCAAGAAATCCCCAAATTACACCATCTAAAAGGTTCTGTGCTAAGTGTAACCATGAGGGTCCTTCTACTGCTCATTAATATTTGGGCTGCAGTTTTAATAATGACCTAGTAGCAGCATCTTAAAAAAAAACAACCCAAACCAAATTACACCATACAAAAGGTTCTGTACTAATGTAACCCTGAGAGTGGAAGTGATTATTAGTGTTGTTTGTACTGTGGTTCAGGGTAGTTGAAGATGAGCAGGTATTTGCTGAAAATATAATAAATTGTGCTGTATTAAAAGCATTAGTTTCAGTCAGCTAAAAGCAGGTTGCTCAGAGATGTTCTGGATTATCTGATTGGAATAGGAGGAACATGAGGAATCCCCTAAAAGAAGGTTCCAAATGCAAGTCCATCCATCACTCTGATGGTGACTAGGAAACTTAAATGGATTTTGCAAACAAATTTTGCAAACAAAATCTATGAATTTTGTTACTAAACTTAGAAAGTGATCCATTCCCACTAGAAATTCATGGAACTAGCATTACTGAAATGCAAATATTCTTTTTATTGTCTCAAACACTAAAAATTACAAAGAACATCATGTCATTGTAGTCATAGAAGAAAATACTTCCAGTTTATAAATAAGAAGGAATTGAATGACAAAAACTCCAGGAAAATCTTGAAAGCAGCAGCTACCAATTACCTGGATAGAGAACTATTCTCTGTTCTGCTGCTGTATTTTGGGGAATGGAAGACCAGCAGTGTATAAAGTACAAGAGGAAGAATGGGAAGGAAGAGGAAAAGAAGACTTGCATGACCAGTAACATGGTAATTAATTGTTTTTCTTGAAGTAAATAAAGCCAGGCCTTAGACCCAGGCTCTTCTCTCTGTAATCACAAATGGCTGGAAGCAAGGAAATCCTGAAGTTGTGTAACTGCATCAGCAGGTACTTTAATTTTGGAGCTCAGCATGTAGTAATAAAACTTTTTGGCTTCTAGATAGAATATTTATTTATGGGCCCATAATATAAAATTACTTCAGATTGGTTATTTTAAACCGTCCCTTTACAAGATGCGACTCTTAAATGCTTGGGATTGACATGCTGAAAAATCTGAAAACGAAGCTACAAAATACAGCAAAGTTTAGCTCTGTTGTCACATCATGGTATTCACAGCCATGTTTAGATGTTCAAATACACCCCGAATTCAGAGCATTAACAGAGAGTCTTTCTGTAATAGGAAGAGCAATTGCTGAAGTTAAATTTTAGTGAGGCACTGGCTTAGGAAAAGGTCCTAACTATTGTAAAATGGGGAAAGAAATTATTGTTAATTATAATATTCCATAGACTTAGAGCAGCTTTTATATTTCATCTGCATAGGCTGAATTCACAAGTGAAAGTAGGACTGGTGCTGGCATTGTCCATGCCATTAAATATGCCAATTTTTGTTTTTTATTTAAGAGACAAAACCAGTATCTTGACTTGATACATCTTTGATTATCAATTAAAACTAGTAGAGAAAAGTTTTAAAACCATACACAGTAGCTGGTAGAAAATAATTTGAACAGTCACAGCTTTTGTTGAAGTGCCTCCAAGTACAACCTCAGAGATAGCTGCAAGCAAGAACACAGCCCTTGTTCAGAAAGGTGCCAGTGATCTCTATGTTAATCTGTAAGGATGCTGTAGTATGTAACAAAAGCTCCAAGCGAACAACCTTGTCAGCTAGGATGCAAATGAACCAGCTGACAGGAGACCTTTGTCTCTGGTGAGGAGCTGGATTCTTGATGGGACTTTAGAGTGCATGACTGGCAAAGCTTTCTGAGTGGAATCTTTATAGGTGCTTTATGTCTCTTGTGTCTCAATGGAGAAGAGTTATGGTAGAAAATGTGTGAAGATGGGATATGAAGCAGATGTAATAAGTTGTCTATTAAAAATTTTCTTTTTTTTTTTTATGTTTCTGGGAAAATACTTGAATTAAAACCAGGAGAAAAATGAGGATGGCTCATGGCAGAGAAGGACAAGATTATCATCACATTTCACATGATTCTGTACAGAGCTTGAGATTTTCTTGTAAAACCAGAATCTGGCTTATGTTTGCTGGAAGATCGTGATGATAAAGACAGTAATTCTTTGGTTCTGAAATTTTCCACTGTTTGTACAGCTTTGTGTATGGCAAAGGAAAATCTGGTGATTTTTAAATGGGTTTTTACAATTTAGCTGTTTTCACCAAAGTCTGATGCAGGGTCACACAGATGTGCAGGATCAGATCTGACCTGGAACACAGCTAAGCCTCTGTCTAGGAGGGAAAGGGGATTCAGGGCAGCATTACAAAGAAAGATTGTTTCTTTGGCTGATGAGGAGAACTTGGCCTATTGACACACTCATGATAACGCTTTTAACTCCTGTAATTCAGGAAAGAGAGACCTTTTAGGTGATATATCCAGTCCAATTGGTTTACATCTCAGTCCAATGGGATTAGAGTGAAAGGCTCTGATGTAGAATTTCAGATGGGTACGCCATCTCTTTCTTCAAGTTAATAAGCATTATGTTTGAGGTTCCAATGCCATCTTCCATGTAATCAGCATAGTTGAGGATTTTCCTGACGTAAGATGATTCTGAGTTTACTTAAGATTTCTTTTCTAGTAGAGCTTATATTACTGCTTCCTAGACTTCCAAGTAGGCAATAATAGCAAGGCCTGTAATTGTTTATAGCCCCTACGAGTCAAGCACACTGGAGGAGTATGATGCACCTCACCAGTATTCTGCCCTAGTAGCCTGTTAGTCAGTGGAAGAGAAGCATCTTTGTTCATTCTTAACCACTATACATTCTTAGCCACTACACATTCTTATGCCCGTATTGCAAAGGGGAAGGAGCATTTAAGTGTCTTTTTCTGTTCCCAGAAACAGACCTGTCCAGATTTAGAAGTGTTACATTTTTCTGTCAAAGACTTGATATGTTCACGTCTCCCAGCATTCTGGAACTGTTAAGAAGAAGGAGGAAAAAGAGAGACATTAGTGAGAGACAATAGGGTTTACAAAAGAGGAAGCCATTTAATTTTGAGATTTATCTCTGGTGGGGTCCCTTCATCTAATGTATTCCAGATTAAGCACCTGTTGCATAGTGTGAATTCCATAGTGTCTGCCAGATGTAAACAAATGCTGTGCCTTTCAGTGGAAAGGCATTTGGTTTGATATTAAATGTGCTTATTAGTGATTTAACAAATGAAAGATTCTTTCTCTTTACATCATGCACATGTCAACTGTTAATTCCAGATTCTCTTCAATTGGATGGGAGATGTTTTAGGAATTTTTCAGAATACTTTAGGAAATAAGAGCATAGCTTTCTGTGCTCAGTCAATCTTTGTATAACAACTGCAAAGTATTTTCTGTTTTTATTTTCCATTTTAGCTTTGCCTATGTCTTCAGCAATCTGAGTCTCGGATACTGCATAGATAGGAAAGTGTTGCAGGTCTTTTGCCTTTTTTGAAGGAAATTTACTGAAATAAACTAGTAAGTTTGCCTTTTCAGCACTGAGAATTCAATGCTGAACCAAAAAAAAAAAAAGTTTGCTGAACCAGATCTCAGTAAAACACATCATTTTATTATTTTTTTTTTTTTTTACTCCCTGCCTTGTAGTATGGTTGATGACTATTGTTTTGATGACTGTTGCTGCAGTGACCCAGCCTTGGCAATGGTAGCAGCAGAGGTAGTCACAGCAACAGCTCTAGAAGGCAGAATTTACCTCCCTGCTGTGGGGATAAATTTACGGTTAAATACTACAGGACTGGAAGGTTTGCCGATGCTGCAGTGTTTGGGCTCTTGAGTAAAATACATGGTTGGGCATGTTCAGGTGTTAGGTGAAGCAAGAAACTGGTGCAGCAAACATACAAATGGTACTTGTTTGAGAAGATACATGTCTGCTTTGATAATGAAAGTGTATTTGCAGACAGCTTAGTAAGACACAGTGATGGGTGCATGATGAAAATCCCCCCTTTTCAGATAATTTCTGATACAAAGACCATCTTATATTATAAAAACTTCCTTAAGAAGAATTTTTCCAAGCCAAGCACCAGTGGTACTTTTTTATTACTAAAAAAAAAAAAAGGCCAAAACACCCTCCCCCCAAAATAAACAACTGACCAAACAAAACCAAGCCCAAACGCAGCCAACCACAACAGCTGATACTCTTCTCAGCAGTATTTGCTTGGATGCGGGCAGCATCCTGTAGATGCTGCTTGAGGACCTTGGTGTGGTGCAGCAGCCATTTAACTTTGGGTTCCCTCCAGAGATCCACTTGAGTTACATTAGGACTGGGCTTCTATCCTTACCGTCACTGGCATTTTGATGTTCATTCCCAGTACTTTCTTGGGTAGATGCAGACTTGGGGAGCCTAAAATTTTAGTAACTATAGTGAATTCTTGAGAGTGGAGGGCGGGGGGGGGGTGGGGGAAGTGTTTGATGCAGGCTTGCTTTGGCATTCACATGAGGTTTTGTGGTTGGCTTCTTTCCCGTCTTCTCCCTCTGCTGCACATCAGTGTAGCTCTCTCCTCAAATGGCACTGCATCATGTTCCTCCCCCATTCTACTCCCACTCCAAGATGTACAAGCAGATTTAGTGACAGTAAGGAAGTCTTGGAAGGATAACCTATTTCTGTTTTGACTCAAGAAATAATGTGCTTATGGAGGAAGAATATGTATTGTAATGTATGTTCAAGTAGAATAATGTGTGCAGCAGTTAATCACCTTTTTAATGGCACATACATGTCTTGTGCTCATGCTTTTGAATGCTTGTATCTCCTTTCACACTTACCGTAAATAACCGTTAAGGACAGGGCAGTGCTGCTAATATGAATACCTCACCCAACAGAAAAATGTTCCCAGTGAAGTCCCAAAGGCCTGCATACAGCTGCACTGTTGCCTGTGCACTGAGGAAAGTGCAGTGCATTGGGAGGTTCCAGTAAAACTGCTACAGAATGAAACTATGAGAATGACTATGTGTGGGAGTAAAGACATCCAGCAAGCTGTCCACAACTAGCCCTGGACTGAAATAGTGATGTAGGTAGCAAAACTGAGCGTGTAAGAGAGAGCAAGGCCAGAAAACAATGACTGTCGTTAGCGGAGTAGCAGGTGCAAGGTGGTTACGATGTGTCTTTAGCCAGGCTCTGCAGCGTGGGGAGATCCTGGCTCCGCAGCACTCTCTGCTCTCCAGAATGGGTGTAGCCAGGTGAAAGGTTCTGGTTCCCTCCTTTTCCTCAATCATCTCAGTGCCCTGAAAGGACAGAATAGCTTAGAGGTACAGGACTTCTTCAAGAGTCAGTAAATTCTGCAGAAGGGAAGGTGCTGGGTCTCCCTCATATACAGTTGAGTCCATTGACACTGCATAATGGAAGTTCCTTGCAAAGCAGGTGGGATCTTACAGCTTCCAGATAATCTGCGTAGATACGTGTGCATTTTTGTGGATAAGAATGTTCATATATACCTACAGCAAGTGCAAAACCTGTATTTAACCAGTAATGGTTTGCTGCCTCCTGAAATTTCCCAGTAAGAAAGAAGAAAGCTCTTAGTGACTAGAGAAATATTTTAGACATCGATGTATTAGACAGAAATCTCTGTGGGAGTACTGAGCTTGGTTTTGGTACAGTACATGCAGTACAATACTGAAATAGCATATTTACCACCCTGGAGACTGCCTGTGGACACTGGTAGTTTTTACTGCAAAGAAAGCACTGATAGTCCTTTATTTCCTCAGCAGAAGTCTATTTTTGTATGGAGGTGGTATAGTAATCTTGGGCTAAAGGAGCCTTCAGGTTAGCATAGCTATGGGCTCTAAAAGGATATATAAATGGTTTAGAGAGAGCTTATGGGTAACTGCTTTTCCAAATGCTGTGCTTAGATAGTTAAGAATCCCAAGGCCAAGCTTAATTAATTTATCTAATGTGTCTTGTGCATGCTGTGCTTATGACAACAGTTAGTATCATATGAAATTTAGGGGTACTTTTAAGATGCTGTTTAGCTACAGGGAACTAAGCATTACCTCCCCACCCCCACTTTCAGCCCTTTACAGTACATGGGGCTTGAATGGCAAGGCACTGTGTAAACCCCCCCCCCCCCAAAAAAAAATCCCAAAACCACACCAAAAAAAAACAAAGAAAAAAAACCCAAAAACCAAACACCACAACAAAACACCTCAAAGGCTGCTATAATGGCTAGAAACCAGGGAGATTTTATGTCTGCATGAATTCATAAAATCTGATGGTTATTACTTAATGGCTTCTTTACAGAAAAAGTCACTATTGCACTTATGGCTTTTCAAGGAAGTATGAATTCTGCTTGGTTTTCTGCTGGCTTCTTATGAAATGGCATGTTCTTCTCCTTTTCTGAGTGAATAACACTTTAATTATAAGGGTGGGCTGGTACTGCATAACAATGAGGAAAAAGGGATTGGGTATTTGGGGTAATACTGCTAGAGAATAAGGGAGCTGCTATTCCAGTGTGTCTGTAGTCCATTTCGACGAGTATTTGGACTGGTTTGCAAGACAGGGGCTTCGAACATTGACAAGTGCTTCACCAGAAGAGGTAAGAAAAATCAAGTTGGCTGGTAGTAGATTGGTAGTAGATAAATCTTGCTGATACAGAAGTTGTATAGCTGAAAAGTTAGAGTCTGGGTTGCCGTAAAATACGTTGTTTACTGACCGTTCCAAACTTTGCTTGTGTAAGCCGTTATAATTTTGGTTAGTTTATTATTTAACTACATAACTGATCTTACTTTTTACATTTGAAAAATCTTCAGCTCAGTGGACTGTAGCGACAGGACAAGGGGTAATGAATTAAAACATAAACATGGGAAGTTCAGGTTAGATATAAGGAAGAAGTTCTTTACTGTGAGGGTGGTGAGGCAATGAAACAGGTTGCCCAAAGAAGTGGTGAATGCTCTATCGCTGGCAGTGTTCAAGGCCAGGTTGGACAGAGACTTGGGCAATGTGGTCAAAGGTGAAGCATCTCTGCCATGGCAGGGGGGTTGAAACCAGATGATCTTAAGGTCCTTTCCAACCCTAACCATTTTATGACCATATAGTTAGAAATATTGCAGGCTGGCTGTACCTCATACGTGAAAGTGTTCCCATTTATGATCTTCCAGCGAACTTTCAGTGTTGTCCATGACCTGCTTGTTCCCTTTTTCAGGAGCTGTCAGTGCTGGTTTTTAGATGCATTTTTTTTTTTTTTTGGTGTCCTTAACTATGTATTCTGAACTTTGATTTAAGATGAAGCAATTGTTTCACCTGGTATTTCAGATGCCTGGTTGTAGATTTATATACTGGAATTGTATACAGTCTTATTTTCCACCCTGTTTCTCTTGCATTTTTCTTGGTTTTATAACAGTTTTTACTTCCTATGCCAACACCTAGCTCCTTGGTAGAGGAAGAGTAAGCTCCTGCAGAGTCCTGGATAGATTCCCTGGCTCTTGAAGCCCACTGGTAGGCTTGAAAGATTTAATTTACCATCACAATTTTGCATCAGAATTTTGGAGAGGCTGTGGAGAGCATTCGGCTTAAATATGAGAGTTTAAAATTTGACAGTTTTAATTATCTAGCCTGGTAAGTGGCTTCTGTTCATTCTAATTCAGGGATCAACCAGATCAGCACAACATGAAAGGCTGACTATTAATTTCTCTGCAGTTGCATGCTACTTGGTGTCATATGTTAGAAGAAGAGAAACAGATAAATAATTGGATAATGTGTGGATAACTGCAGGAGTTTGTTTTTTATTAGTAACCTGCATTCAAATTTTTCTTATGTGCATAATTACAGAACACAATAGTATCTTAGCTCTCTGTTTACTGCTCTGAGTGATGTCTGGCCTAATAAACTGGTCAGCAGCTCTTTCTCACCTTTCAGCATACAGCTAATATATAAAAAGCTGTTGCATGTTTTAGTCTCTTTTAAATCTTTTTATTCACTAAATATGCTGCAGTACATTAGTCCACTGTAGCTGCTGGAATAAATAGCTAACATGTGGTTGCCAAAATTAGTTAACATATGAATTTTTTGATGTGTTATTCTTGCTGCTTTAAAGTATGTTTATCCATTTTATGATTAGTTCACAAATTTCAGTCATTTGTAATTGTCATGCATGTGAATTGTTGTTTTAAAGGAAAATTCCTATATATCTAAATGTGTGGGTTTTCTTCCATTACAATAGAAGAGATGAGACTCCCTTGGTGTTGGTGGAACATTTGGTTGATGGAATGTTTCGACACTGCATAAAGCTAGTGATGGTTTCCATCAATATTACATGCTCAGAAGGCATTAGAAATCAAAATAATCTAAACTTTATACATAGATACCTTTCATGGTGGTGTATTAAAACTGCTGTAATCTTGAAATAATCCAGATTCTTTCTCTGAGAATCTTTCTGTGAGATGCTGCACAGCATATCAAAGGTAACTGATGTGCTGCTTTGTATGAGTTGGGATGTCAGGTATTTCAGTTAAAATGGCCTGGTTTTGAGATGGGGTCCTTAAATATTTTGCAATTTCTGGTCTGGAGCGGTCATACATTACAAGGTGCAGGATAAATTAACCAATGAGCAGTTGTGAATGTTTTCATGGTGTTCACTCTTGTTACCTGTTATTGGTGTAAATGTCTTCACTTGCAAGTAAGATTTCTGAGGTTTTATTGATGATGTCTTGTATAGGAATTGTATAGACTTATTGTATCTGATATACTGATCTTCATACTTCATGAAAATGCTTTGAAACTTGTAATTCTGGATGAACTCTGCCTTGTAGCCATGCAGTTGTGATTGCCTTGATTTTGTTGATTTTTCTGGCTTCACAGCTGCTCTTCTTGAGCTGTTTTCATGTAGGCTACCAAAAACCACACTGAATGCCAAGTGGTTCTCTCCCAAGATGGTATGGATTCTGTATGAGAAGGTTCTGTCTGTAAGCTGCCCTCCAATGCAGCAGCCCTGGACTGATGCAAGCAGGTCAGCTGCCAGGTGAGCTTCCTGTAAACTTCAGCGTAGTGGAAGTTTCTTCAGTGGAAGTTTCTTCATTGTGAAGTTTCTTCAGTTGAAGTTCTTCATTGTTTCTCTTCTGAGCTGTGGATTAGCCTACTTTAATTGTGTACTGGTGGGTTTTGGTGTATGGAAAAGAATTGTTTGGTGTGCTTGCCATGTTTTATACATTCACTTTTTCAGACTTAGACTCATAGCGCTACAGAATCAGCTAGGTTGGAAAAGACATTTAAGACCATCAAGATCAACTATTGCCCCAGGACTGCCAAGACCACTCCAGCCTTAGTCTGGAGACTGTAGTAATCTACTTAGTTGTTATCCTACTCATTAGATTGGCAGCTTTGCTTTTCACATGCTTGCAAACATTCCTTAAAGACTGGGATGCTTAAAGACTGCAACAAACCTAGAATTGTTGTGGAAATCTGTGTTTGCATGACAGGGAGGGATACACATTGTTTTAATCCAGCTTCCAAATTTGTCTGCTCGTCAAGCCTGTGCTGGACAAGGCCCTCTAAGCTGTGGATGGCCTTTTGCTGCCCTGAGGAAATGCTTTGAGTTTAACATGTAGAGGCAACACTTGGTGAAAGATCATACTTCTGTACACAAGTTTATTTTGTTCTTGGTCTCTGTTACAGCACTTAGTTGCTTAGCCAACATGAAAATAGTCTGAGATAGACACCTGTTCCCAGATGAGTTTGTTTGTAAAGTCATGTAATTATTTCACATAACTGGCTACTGAAAATGCATCTCATTTTGATTATTTTGATGATGTTAAGAGATCCTCACAGTTTAACTAGGCATATATTGACACATAATAAATTTTTTTTTTAAAAAAGGGCAATTTACATGTCATACTGAATTCATGGATTAGGATATGTTGGTTCTTTCTGCAAACCACAGCTATAACCAAATAGGAAACTAGAAATTAAACATTTATAATGTTTCTGAATGACTCTGGGTGATGGACCAAAACAGCAAGTGACCTCAGTGTCACAAGACAGTATCTTCTGGGAGAAGAGTCACTTTTTCATCAGCCATGTCAGTCCTCTGTCAAGAAAAAAAAAAATCTGTATAGGTAAGGAGGTGCAGGCATGCTAGGATATTGTGTTATCTAGAGTATTGAGAAAAGGTTTGAAGACTGCTTTTGCTCTAAAGAGTGTGAACCAAGAGAATGTCATTTGGAAAGCTATGCTCCCCTCCCACAGTTGAGATTTACCCCCACGCTGCCACTGGTGTATGAACTTGTTCCTCGCTGATACACAGGTAACATGAGGTGCCGTTTGCTTTGACTGATTTCCCACTCCTGAGTTTTAAAGGTAGGTTAGAATGCAGACGTGCTACTTAAATCTATGGAGAGGATTTAGATACCATTTCTATTTCTGTTTAAATTGTTAGTACATTTATCTCTTGAGGGAATAAGGGGGAAGTGCTAGGCCTTTTTTTGGCCCAAGAGTCTTCTTGTGGGGATCCCAAATGCAATGCTGTTTGTTCTGCTACCTACTGAGAAAAAAAAAGAAATTCAACAGCTGCAAGCAACCCCACTGCTCAGTCTGTCACTGTCCTCTGTCTGTGCTTCTCTGTGACCACCTGGGAATTTTGTCAGTGGGAATACTGGGTTTTTATTTTCTCCCTGAGGCAAGATTCTCCACCCCCTTCATCCTCCTTGCTCCAAGGTTCTTTCTCCTTGGGTTTCGGTAGCATTTAGAGCCTGTGTAAAATCATCCTTTTAGCCCTAGAGGCAAACTGTTTAAGGTATGCTTTTTTATATTTGTTCTAGACATATGGATTTTTTTTTCTGACCTGGAATTATTACTGTGGCACATAATTATGATTGAATGTCTTCATTATATAATTGCATGATATATAATGAGTAGTAAACGCATATTTCCTCTGCACTTTGAATATTGAACTTCTGAGATTAATTAAGCTGATTCTGAAAATGCTTTTAATTATGTATGCTGCATAAATGTCACTATTAAGATCAGATGAGAATATTCTTGACTGAACAGTTTTGATTTTTTTCAAATACTTATTGTGGGTTTATGTTACTGTCTAAAGAAATGTGGGTGTTTTTCCTGGCAACCCACCTCCCCAGCCCCCCACCAGACAGTGGATGAAACTAATGAAGGAGCACCTGAATATTTGCTGAAACATAGATCAGCCACACTGGTCCAATTACAGTGTATAGAAGCAAGCCACTGTAAAATTAAGAACATTTTATTTCAAGGAATAAATGTTTTCATGTGTCTTATGCCTAATCTAATGTCTCTCAGTAGGTAGGAAATTAATGAAGTATGTTTCCATCCTTCACCATCAATTCCTGTGACTGTTCATCTTGATCTCCATGTGCCACACTTTGTGTGCACCAGTACGTAATTCCAATCCAGTGTCAGGCAGAGTCACTGTCTGTTTTATTTCCATAGGAGAGACTCACTAATGTAAGCAGGCACGGTGCCCGCTTGGAGAACCGCTGATTGTCAGCATGAAGACAGCTCTCAGCCACTCTGAAATAATGACAGTTGGCTTGTGGGCACACTCATCACCTGTGCTGTCCATGAATCTCTTTAAAGAAGCAATTACTGAGACTGGCTAAGGAACTGAAATTTACGTGCTTTAGCCATAATCGGATGCATTTCCTATACTTATTAAACTGGTGGAAAATCCTCTGTGAAGAGAATTCTGAGTTTTGGTGTCTTGGTTTGTGATCAGTTTCAGTTCACTGACGAAGACAAACATCTCTGCTGAAATCATTCAGCTGGAAGAAGGAATCTGAATTTTAATAACACTGAATTAAGTGATGTCCTAACATAATGGAATAGAGATCCTGCCATATTTGACTTTTAAAAGATACGTTTTTAGCTTTTTAAGGCTTACCAATATGCAGGGGTGATGTAAATGAGGCAAAAAAAATAGATTTGTGGATTCAATACATTATTCAGTGTTTGTGGAATAGTTACTGCATGCCAACAGCTGCCATTTCTACCTGTTAATCAGCTGTGCAGTTTAACCGTGCAGTTTTAAGCCATTTGCTGTTACCAGTGACTGCACTAGTACTTTTATACATACAGTGTAAATGTACAATGTCTTTTCTGAGGCATTTAACCTATGGAAAGGAATACATGGAAGTGAATGGTTCAGGTTTGAGATGATTTGGTACCAGTAGCATAGTGATGCTCATGGCAGCCTACCTTTAGCCCATCTCTAGCATGACCATTGAGTGCTCAAGTTTGCCATTTCCTGTAACAGTCCTTTTGATGGCTTTTCCCAGTCAGTCCTGCTTTTCTGTGTTTTCAGACTAGTCTTTTGAATTCCGCTTTTCCATTTCATCTCATGATGAAGTGAGAGTGTGTGTCTGTATGTTATGAGACAACGCGTTTTTGAATCATATCTATCATCTCCATCAAATTAGTTTGTGCTTATTATTGGAATTGAAATGAAAGATGACAAAAATATATTGCAGCCTAAACCCCAGCCATCTTGCTGTGTCAGGCTTATATCTCTACATGGCATATGGAGTATAGTATTATCAGCTGAAAATTAGAGATTTCAAGGACCGTCAACATGCAAAGGTAGCATGTGCATGAAAGATTTCCTGTGGGAAATCAGGACATGTACTTGAGTTGTAAATGAGCATGTTTCATAGGTGTTCTCAAATGCATGATGTAGCTATCCCTTTCTAGTGAAAATTGCTCCAAAGAAAAACTCCATTTTTGTTTACTGTAACAGCCATAGTTGTTACTGAGGGCTTTTCAGGACATGATTTGGAGGTTGGTGTTTTGGTTTTGGGGCTTTGTTTTTTTTTTCCGTTTAGACATGGGTTGGCCATAGTCTTATCATCCAAATTTACAAGCAATTTCTTCTCTCCCTTTTCTTTCCAGCTTCATCCTGAAGAGATGTCTTGTTATAGGCAAAAAGGTAGGCAGGAGGAATAGATGAATTAGTAGCTAATAAATAGCAAGTGGTCTAGTGCACCTTCCATTTCAGTGAAGGGCTTTGCTTAAATTAGCAAACAAGAATAGGCAAGATAATTGTTGCTGTCTGTACTGAATATATAAGTATAATATGGCAAAAAACAGGGACTCCCTGTCTTTTGTGCATGCTAAGGCTCCTCATTTTCCAAAGAGAACTTCCTGGAAAGTGAGCAGAAGCAATTACCAACATCTTGTGTTCCATGTGAACATAAGAAAGTACCATGAAGAAAACACCATGAGGCTGATAAACACTTTCACAAGTAATCCGGAAAGGTGGAGTCTCCATCCTTACAGATATTCACAGCCTGACTGGATGTGGCCAGGGCACCCTGCTGTAGCTGACCTGTCTGAGCAGGTCAGTGGTCCAGATCTGCAGGGGTGCCTTCCAAACATAGTTGTTCTGTGGTTTGGTTTCCTCTTTCAAAACTGTGTATTCACTAAAAAGGAATTACCATAGCTGCTCACTAAATTTAATATCTCGCAAACAAACAAACAAAAATACCTGCTTTCGCTTTGGATGCAAGTTATTCCTGGGGAGGTTCTGGTTGGACACAAGAGGAATTTTTTTCACGTGAAGAACAGTTAGCCATTGAAATAATCTCCTCAGGGATGTGGTGTACCCCCAGTGTTGGAAACTTAAAATTTGGCTGGACAGGGTGCTGGGCCATCTAGTCTAAATCATGCATTGCCAAGAAAGGTTGGACCAGCTAATCCGTGATGTATCATCTAACTTGGTGTTCTATCATTCTTGGTTAAGTCAAGGAGATCAGTTCAATGATCGAATGTGCTGAAGAAAGGACTTCTGGCAGAAAACTAAAGTGTCACTACTCTTGGTGGTTTCCAAGACTTACTGATTTATGGAAGTGACTGCCAGTTTGTTCATGAGCAGCAGAATTCTGTGTAAACAATTCAATTTCAGTCAAATCATTTCATTTAAGTTCTATGCAAAATGTTGCATAGAAAAGCAAAACAAAGGGACAGGAAATTATAAAAGATTAAGCAAAGAAGGAGCAGGCATCTTGCCTGATAGCTAATGTGACAAGATGAATGAGGAAACTTCATTGTCATCTTACAGGTCACAGCACTGAGTGACAGATAACGACCTCTACTTGAGCACGTGTGAGATATATACTATAGATACCAAAGCATTCATTCAGTGTTCTAGAAACAAGAAAGGCCATTGATGATACCTTTTTAAAAACACACAGTCCCTCAGGCTCTGAAGATTATCATGTGTGTTTACATGCAGATACATTTTCTAGATTTGAATGTGATGGGAAGGTCTCCCAAGATGTAAGAGTAACAACTGATTTCCTCTATCTTCAGTTAGCAGGGAAGCAGTAGAAGGGAAGCCCAAGTTATTTTCACACTGAGGCAGAGGCACATGGTATTTACTGTTATGCAAAAAGCCAGAAAGCTTTGTGTGTTCCCTTTTTTTTTCATGATGTCTTTGTGAAGACTGGGGAACAAGCTGAGGCAAAGATGATCCCAAATTGAGAGAATCATCCAGCCACAAAATCTGTGCTGAAAACCAGCTGAATAATGAATTACATTAAATCACCTTTGGATGAAATCTGTTAATATGTTTATAGTATTTTTAATAATAGCAATGGATAATGGAAAAGATAATCCTCAGCATTTATGAATGGTTTAGAATGCAAACTGGAGGTCAGCTTTGAACAGCTAAATAACTACTATTTTCATTACTTTGTGCTGATGTACTTGAGAAATTCTGGTTTGGACCAGTAGTAGATAAAATCCATACATACATGTTCCTAGTCAGGACAAGAGCTTTACAATCAACTTAACTGATCCTGAGGAAATTGATTTGACCTCTTATATTTTCTTTTCTTTTCAGTCACCCCAGCCCACTTTGCAGAAGCATGTTTCTTGCAGCAACCTCTTGGTTCATCCATCCTTGAAAAAAAAAAAAAAAAAGCAAATGCTTGATATTTGTGATACAGAAGCCATTTGTCACGTAGCGCTAGTTCCATTGGTCTAATTTCTGCGGAGCAGTGCTGTGCTTTGGGAACAGGCTTACTGTTTATGTAGAGTTACTACGATTACTGAAGAAGTACTCTGTGCAAGGTGGGAGACCGGTGTGGCAGATACTGCTGTTCTGCAGGGTTCTCTGAGCTGACTGCTTCTAACAGGCCACCAACTGAGATAATTGTATAGCTCTCATTAGAAGCTTGGCTCTGTATAAAGTATTTATCCTCACAAATCCCTGTGGTGCTTTTTTTCAAAGGATTTGCCTGCTATGATAACCATGGGATGTTGTCTGTGGCTGAGGGGTGTTAACTAAATGGACTACTGATGGCATTTAGTTTTCTTTATTCATAAGCAAGACATGGAGCAACACTTGAAAGAATGCGATTAGGTAACAAAATAATCTCCAGAGCAGAATTTTAAGAGTATGCCCAAAACTTCAAATCTTCAAGATACATGTAATAGGCACATTCATTTTTCTCTACTGAATATGTTAATTTAGTGGTATTTATAGGTTGTCTAGTTGTCATAGAATCATTTAGATTGGAAAAGACGTTTAAGATAGAGTCCAACCATTTTGTCCGTCGTCACCTTCATGTAACAGTTGAAGAAAACAGCATAATTTTATCCAGTGCAGTTCTCTACGTGGCTTAATATTCACATGATCTTGCGTTTCAAAATGGTAGATAATTGGTGGAAGCAGAACATAAGGAAAGCTGTTGTGATCTTGAGTTCTGATCAGAGTGACAAATGGTCTGTGAAATTTAGAAAAAATGTGCCTTAATCCTGTTTATGCAAGTTCTACTTAAACAAAGGAGAAGTAAGATCACTCTCTGCAGTCAAAATTCGCTCATAGTTTGAGGAATAGAAATCAGTCTGATGAATTCCCAGCATTTGATAGTGCAAATTTTCTCAAATTTCCTGAGACAGTCCTCTTTAGCACTTGAATGTGTGCAGGGCACAGTGTTGGAATAAATTAAAAAATAGAGTGAATAACTTCATCCTAACATAGTGCATGGGGAAATTCTGGAAAGAAATCTGTACTTCTGAGAGAGGACTGGAATGTCTAGTAGGAAAATCCTCCTTGGAGTTTCAAAGTTCACAGTACCACTGTGAACCAAAGTTCACACAGTAGCTGGCAGTTCCACCTAGCTAGGATTAGCAGAGTTCTGTCAATTCTGAAATCAGACTGTATCTGCACCTGTAATCAGAGTGAGTAAGGGAATGCTAATTGTGCACAATTTGGAAAAGCTGTGTCTTCATTTTTAGGGCTTTTTTTTTTCCTACCGCTTCTCTTAGAAGTTGCTTTTGAGTGATAGCAGGGAATTATATGTTGCATCTAATATATCATCTTTGATAGCTGAAGGTGCCTGAAACAACATAGCTGCATTTGGAGAGTTCTTTGCCTCATCCTGGCTGGCTGTCTCAATTACAAGTAGTATGTTTTTGAAGGGTATGTAGCTGGGAGGTCACTGGTAACTGAGTATGTTGGCCAGTCTGCTGGTCAGGCAGCAGTGTGAGGCTTGTGATGCAACTTCTGAACTTGCTGTTGACCTTGGAAAACAGAAGTAGTAAACCGTATTACCAGCTTCTTCATGTCTGCCCTTAGAGATGTATTCCAATCTTCTGATCTCCTTTGGGCCAATGGAAGGAGCATTTTGCCTCTCTTCAGGAGGAAGTTAAAAATTAATGGGATTTATTCCTAAACTCATTGCTACACCTCAGTTTATTGGCTTGTTGTATCTTCTAATTGATAGGAAGAGAAATCCCATTAATGGGGGTTGGTCTTACTAGTAATCTTTTCTCCATTGACTATCACTTTCTGAATATCTGTCTGGGTACATCTTTGGTGCCCTTTCCAATGAAGTATTTTTAACATGCCTGCAGAATGGAGATAGAATAGACTGATTTTTCAGAATGCCATTTGTTCTTTTCTATCTCGGAAGACTTAAAAGGTTGACCAAGAATTACAGTTCTGTTGACTACACTGCTTTGTACTGCTGTCCTTATACATTTGCGTAGCTTCCCAGTCTCTTCTACAATAGGCATTTTGTGTATCTGTCAAATGCTCAGAAAAAATTGACTTTTGTTTTCTCTTTCCTTCCCACTAGTCATTTATGACCATCTGAAATGTGTTTGCAGCAAAGAAGAACTCAAATTCAGTAATTGATGCACAAATATGCTCATTTACATGCAATTTTGTTTTTTCAGGAATGCATGTATTTGCATAAATAAAACCTCTTTCCCAAATATTAGTGTGAACAAAAGCAGTTTTAACGGATGCCAAAGAAAAGTGGCTGAGTAGAAAAGCCAATTCAGAATTTGCATAATAGTTACTAATTGTTTTCCTTGCTATTAGCCTGTCTCTGCTTAATAGACAGTAGTGGCTACTATTTAATTTCTGGTTATGGTTTGATACAAGAATTTTGACTTATTGTGGAGGATCTTAATTGTTGAGCATGTCTGGGTGTGCAGGTCTAGGACTTTGTTCTGTTCAGGAGCGCTGCAGTGAAATGGTGCTGGCAGAGCCCAGTTCTGGGCCCCTCGGTCTCCTGATATGATCAGAGCAAGACTTCTCACCAGGAATGTATTTCCCTTAGCATGGTAGGACTACAGAATTATTCATTCTCACAAAACATTATGAGGCTTGGGGAAAATCTCAGTTTTCTTTGAAGAAAGATGTATCTTTATTGCAGCTGATTTTGCCAACTTTGGGTTAATATTCTTTCAAAATGGGAATGCTAAAGCCTCCACAGAAGTCATGGTGCACACACACTGTTTAAATTGGAAATAAATAAGTAAATCTCCCTCTTCCTGGCTCAAGTATATTTGATCAATTCCCCTCCTTCAGAAATGCAGAGAAAGCTTTAATTAGTTTTTATTTTTATTCTTGGTATTTATTGCAGAGGTTTTCTGTTAAAATATAGTAGTCAATATGGCTCAAGACCATTAAGACTAATCTATCCACCATCTTCAGGAAGCAGAAAGCAAAATTAGGGCAGAGGTTTATTCAGTAGAGAAGTCTATTGATTCTCCACGTAAAGAAAGGGAAGAAGAATAAACCGAGGATGTTTTATTCTGGAACAGAAAGGATGATTGTTTTATTTCAAGGATGTTCTGGTGCAGCTTTATGACTTTACTGTTAAAATTAATTGCTTTGTTTCAGTTGAGGTAGTGATTTCAGTGCCCTCTGCCCAGATGAGCAGGAGTGACCAGAGAAGGAAGATAGAACAAGCCATGCTTTTCCTTCACAGCGGCACCTCAACAAAAAAGACTGACCTGGATCATGAAACACTTGTAATTAATTTTTTACAGCTTGCATCATGAAATAATTTGAAGTAGTTATTCAGAGTTAGGATTTGGAAAAGTTTCGTAAAGCACAGGAGAAGAAAAGTCAAACCACCTGTTTGGAGATCTTTATTAGGAAAGCAACTGGGATCGCTTTTAAACTCGGCTTTGTCTATGAGCATGGAATAAAGTCTGGTTTGTGATGTAACAGTTAATAATAGAAGAATATTTGTATTTCCAAAAAAACACCAAAACAAAAAAAAAAGCCCCACAAATCAAACAAACCAAACAAAAACCAAAACCAATCAAAACCCAACAAAAAATCCCCACCCTCCTCCTCCCAAAAAATCCCAACCAAAAGTTTAAAAAAAAACCAACCAAAAAACCCCGGAGGGTAATTTTAACCAAGTTTTGCTTCCAAAGCAAATCACAAAGATTTCAAATTATTCTGGAGATAAATGTTTTGGCTTTTTATTTAAAATTTATTTTTATCTAATATTCTGAAGTATAGGCATGTAATGTCTTATTGGACAGGTCCTGATCCACTTAAATCTGTTATTGCTTCAGAAAGTTAGTATTCTTTGAAGTTAAATGTTATTTCTCGCCAGGCATACCTTGGCAAAAGTTTGATACATCCCAGGTGCAGATCACCTTTTCTGTTACTGGGAGGAGGATGAGCTTGCATGGGGAGGGGTGTTGACTCAGGGAGAAGGAAGAGTGTTTCATCGCCACTTCCTTGTACTGTGGTCCCTAAAGTAGAGCTGAAAAACTGGCAGTTGGCAGAAGTAATACTGCTATGTCTTTTGTCTATATTCTCAGGATCTAGAGATGCCATTAACGACACCTTCAGACTCATCTAGAGCAGCATTCATCATTCCGTCCAAGTTTTTTGGGGAGAGAGCTTTCTTTTCTCGTCTGTAACTTTTTTCCTCTCTCTTGCCTATATTTCCTGCTTTTCACAGTAGGAGCTCTAGAAGAATTTCAGGAAGTGAATCTATTATCAGTCTTTACAGATGTTTCTTCAACTTGCCCCTTTCTGCAGCAAATCTGTTTCCTTTAAAGATGCAGTGCCCCTTTCCGCTGCCCCAACAGTAATTAAAAATCTCTGAGCAGTGCTGCAACTGGTTTCATCTTTACAGAAGTACAGTTCAACATGTGTAGCTCTGTTCCTGTATTTTCAGGAAAAGTTTGACATTGTGGTTTCCTTCATAAGAAATGTATCTCTGTTAAAAAGGAAATGTATTTTCTTTTAAAAAATGCATGCCACAAAGAAAGCCACAGGACACAGCAGTAAACCTGGGAATACCATCATGTAGCAAGGTCTGCTGCCCCACTCTTTGTTCCTGGACCCAGGGCATTCACAGATCTGTGACTATGTAAACCACAGGTCTCACTGTGCATGGGGGGTGATGCCAGTGGATTTTTCGGTAATGCTTTTCTCAGGAGATATCATAATGTGTAACAAAAGAAAAAGGGTTTGTGATTTCATTCCCAGGGTGCAAAGGAAGAAACAAAGCAAGAAAGAGTTAAATTTCTAAGAAAGAAATGGCAGAATACAATGTAAGATTCGAATCTCCTGAGACTGATTTTTCCACCGCTCTATTACATTATATTGCTATTTATGATGATCCTTCGTTAGAAATATATGGTGAATTGAAGCACTAGAGATGAGGTTTAATTTATTATTGGTTCATTGGCTAGTGTTATTCACCCTTTTCTTTTTTTTTTTTCATTGTCCAAGATGCCAAAAATACTTATGTGAGCTCTTTTCCTAAAGCATGTTTCTAAACTGTTTATCATTTTAAAAACATCAAGGATGAGTAAGTCAGATGGGTTTATTGTTGTGTTTTGTTTACATTTGGCAAAGGCCAGTGTAAAGGCTTTACTCTACAGTTTTTAATTTAGTGTAGATAACAAATATATATATTAAGCTTTCTACATTTCGTGTCTAGCAGAGATCACCATCCGTATTAACCTTTAGGACCAGTGTGTCCTTCAGCTTGTTTTGGAGGTGTGTGCAGTGCAGTCTAAGCAGGACATACCTGGTCTATCAGTACTGAACACCTCATGTACCCAGGTTCTTTAGATAGCAGAACAAATTGTTTTAATCTCCTCATTAACACATTAAAGCATGAAAAAAAAATGATCTAGAAATCAAAAAATGCAGTATTGGAGAGATTAGTCATCCTGTTTTCTTCATAGTGATTTCGTATGATGAGATTTACTTACTATTATTGATAGAGATGTTGGTTGGGGTTTTTCCTGTGCATAACACAACTATTAATTTAGGACTTAAAGACCCGTATGTTTTGTTTTAATTTCTTGTCATGAAACACACAATGAGCATTTCTACCCAAATATTAATCAAGGGAAAGTGTAAGTTAGCTGATCAGAAGTGCCATTTACCTATTAGAATGTGTTAATAATTCTCTGGAAAAACAAAGCTACCAGCTTTGTTTTATGTGAAAAGATCTTTCACAGTCGAGGCCAGTGGGCCTGATGACTTTTCTAAGAGCAAGACTAGTTAAAAAAGGGGACCAGCAAACAAACAATCTTACAAAACCTGATCCTGTGCTTTTATTGAGAATCTTAGGTAGCAAAAAGTCAGGATAAGGGTATGTAAAGATGTCCAAGAAGTACTGAACTGTGTACTGTGGTTAGATGTTACTTGTCCTTTGCCCTCTATGGTATATTCATGTTAAAGCAGCCAGTCAAATTCCACCAGGTGTCTCTATGGTATCTTGTGTGCTTTTTAACAAATACAACATAAACCTATAGTATAAAGTAGCAGCAACAGGATAAGTAAAGAACTAAATTCAGTTTAAAGTCTCTTGATATTTTTCTCTTTTGTCTGTATGCCATTAGTATAAATTATCATTATCATAATTAAACATAAAAGGCACTGTGTGAATTTTACATTACATTTGCTTGATGACACTGGAGCAACAATACATGTGAAATCAAATTTAATAATAGCTATAAAATCAACTTCTATAGTAGCTTTTACATCTTATAGTAAGAGTCAGTACTGGTTGTGTAATTCATAGTTAATTAATCTCTTGCTTTTAGTTCACTGCATATTTTGAGGCTATAAAATGAATGTTATAGCTATGTGGGTTTTTTTAATTTCACCAGCCATTGTTGTCTCTAGATTGAGCTAATTATCTCATTTTCACCTCATAATTTGCTTGTACTTCAGTGTCACGGACTTCATCTTGCATGTTTGAGGTGATTTGTAAAATTCCTGCTGAATTTAGTGGAAGGGCCAGGTCTTAAAATATTCTTAAATATTTTTTAAGTCATAGATTTGTAGTTGTGCTTCTACAATAACAGGATAAAAAAGATCAGAAAAGCTGATCATGTAGCTCCTGCGACATGACCACTGTCACCAGTGTGAGCAGTGGGTATGGAACAGACCTGTGAGTATGTGCAGCTGAGATTCTGAACTAAACACGAGGTGGTAACAGTTTACATATGTCTGGAATAATTCTTGAGTTCACTGAGCTCTTTCCCTACCTTATCATGTGCTCAAGGTATTTTTAAATGTGAAAGAGGTAAATGTATTTTATAATATACATTTTGGGGTTTCACAGCATTATTTCTAGATTCTGAAACTATTTTTAGACAATGTAATGTCATCATGCAAAGCAATGAATAGTTTAGGCCTGGTTTTGTAAAAACTGCTGTCTATTCAGCTTAAACCAATCGGTTGGTTGTAAACAGTGACAAGAATTCTGTGAAACTTTTTCTTTGTGCAAAATAGTTGCTGCTGGCGTATTTATTTAATGAAACCTCTTCCTCTGGGTGAGAGAGTAATAATGCATGAAGTTAGAACTTTGAGATGAACGATAAATTGCGTGTTTTAAGTTCCTCTTTTGGATGTTTTTCCTTTGGAAAGTAGGAAATGCAGTGACATTTCTGACATGACTGTTCAGGCTGGGAGAGGTTCAGAGCAGTAACAGACCTGTTTGTTTGCACTTTTTGATGGAAATGAGTTTTTTCTGTAAAGAAACATCTGAGGAAAAACTCATGGGAAATGATCCAAACCAGTAATACTTGTGTAGCTTATCAGCAAAACAGCCCATCTTATGAAGCTGTCGTGGGGAAAAAAGCCCAAAAAATGCAGAAAAAATTGCGGAAGGTTGATAACTTACCACAGTGCAGTATTTCTTTCAGAAAGACTCTTACTGGATCTCTAAACTATCTCTTCTGACCAGGGAGTTGGCTTTTATGACTGGAGGATCATCTTTGAGGACTGAGAACTGCTGGTGAGAGATGTGATCCAGCTGACAAAGTGGGGTTAGAGCATCTTCGCAACAGATGATCCAACTAGAAACCAGAAGCTGTGAATTGGGAATAAAGAGGAAAGGGGGTTGTAACCACAGTTAAGTAAGGAAGCACTTGGTAGGCTTTAATTTCAAATTGGCAATCCATGTTTAATGACCCTGCCACCTGTTCCCACCCCATTGCTACTAGGACATGTACATGTTGCCTGCTCTCTGCCATCATCTGCCTCCTTTCTGCCATCACCTGCAGAATTAAAGAGAAATACTAATCAACAGAATTTCAGACATGGAGCTAACCAGGCATAAATACTCATTACATTTATTGTTAAGATACTTTAATTTTCATGGTTAATGGTAGTTTCTAGGAGAACAAAGGTTGTCCTAAGATCAGAACAAGAGAATTAATTTTATATGAATCTCTTATAGTTTTGGAAGTGATAAATTTATGGCTTTTGGAGTGTTCTTAGTGATGAGTTGAAACTAATGTGCAAAATATCCACAGTAACATCTGCCATTCTCAAAATCTGACTATCTTTGTTCTCCAGCATCTCACTTCATTGCCTGTATGTGCTTTGTGTTAGCAGACATCAGGGAGTGACCAGTAATAGCAGTACAGACAGAGCAGTTAGGAGACGCTGTTACTGTGTAGGGGTTAGAACTGAAGTGGGGTTTACAGTATGGCACTGTTCACTAGGATCTTTTATTTAAATTACTGGTTTGGAGAGCTCTGGTTCTGTGGTGAAGTATTAAAAATAGCAATTAGATACCAGATTTTGTGGGTTACCACCCCTAAGTATTTATAGAGTGATTTCCATGGGAAACATGGCACTTGTTTCGCATGAAAATCACCATGACTGTGGTGCACAGATGTTTTTGGAAACTCCATGTGACTTTTGTATACACTATATGGCACCAAAATACTTTTATAAATCTGGCTGTGGATGTTGATTGGTGCAGATGCTGTTGGATGGTTATGCAGGTTGATACAGAGTGGCTTTTCACCTAAATCCACAGAAATTAATTCTTGTCATTCAAGCTTTTTGGAATATGCTTTCCAAATATGTTTCTGTGAGAGCTATGGTTAAAGAAGATTTAAGACAATGTAATTTCTGTAAGTCGTATTAGTATTTTTATAGAAAGAAACCAAGGTATTCATCACTGCATTAATGGACTGCTCATTTAGTTGATTTTAATAATTAAATTATTTCTGAAATTCTCACCTTAACAGTGCTTATGGCAATTTGTAAATGTTAGTCTGGTTTTGGTTAACTGGGTAGGAATTGAAATGTTCAATAGCTTCAAAATTACAGACCATTCTCTCTTTGCTATTTAGAATATGTGAGCTACATGTGATTTTAAATAAAATTGCTATACCAAGTGTCATGTGCAGAGCAGGATATAGTCTTAACACATTGTATTAACTGTGATGTTTTAGAAAATACTTCACTGCATGGAAATATTTCAAGAACCAGAAGTGTGTTTTGACAAGAATTTTACACATAGAAATGCTAATAGCTTGTTAATTACACTCAGAAGCTGACAGTGTGCAGCTAGTAAAGCTCTTCAGGATAACCCCTTTCCCTATTCTGAATTATCATCATCCTCCAAAATTAATGTTGTTTAGGAGACATTGTTAATCTGCCTTGTGGGTTTTTTTTTCACTTTAACAATAAGATTAGTTCAGGATTCCCTCAGACAGCCTTTAATAATGATTTGTCACTTTTGGGAAAGGACCTTCCCATTTAATAATTTGCTCTTCTTACCAGTGATTTTGGCTTCAGTGGTTGTATTTTTTGAACACACAGTGTTTTGACTGATTTAATTCTTCCCAACTTGTTTGTGTTCCATTTGTTGTATGGCAGAACACCAAGATTCTAGAGCCACATCGGAAGTTCTGAGAATCAGCTGGGCTTAATTCAGTGGCAGTTCTATTTCACAGCTGATAATTCTTGAGCTTCCATAGTGCAGCTCTTCTGGAGTGTGGTACTGGCTGTGTACAGGGGACTGATTTTCCTGGTTGCTGGAAACCTGCTGCACTTCTTTCAGCAGAACCTCACAAGCTGTGCCACACCATGACATGGAACTCAGAAGAGTAAGTGGAGCATTTGCCATGGGGCATACCCAGGGGCCAAGCAGCGGGAAGCTATGACCGCTTGCCTTAATCTGTAAAAACCTAAGGAGCAGGAAGGAAGAGGGGAGATAATGGAACTCAGGCTGCTCCATAGTTCAAATGAAAGAGCTGAGGAAACAGCTGTATGTGGGGAGAGTGCTGAAAGGCAGAGGTCACAAGAGTGTTTTCTGTGTGCCAGGAAGTGGAGGCTGTTATCCAAAGAGAGGAGGGGATGGGGAAACTGCTACAGATGGGAGAAACTCTAGAAGTATGTAGAGAAAATGTGAAAGATTCCAGCATGTATCACCTTGAGTGGCCTCTTCTGTGTCAAAGGAGAAAAATGGTGACAAATACTGAAGGAACTTTGAACCACCTCTTCTTAACCCTATGAATAAAGAATTAGGTCTCCACTTCTTACTGGCAGGACTCAGATCCCAAGTAAAGCTTTGAGCCTTTGTAGTTTCATGCTTCTTTATACTGTCTTGATGACACCTGAGGAAATAGTCCATGCTCACAGCGTGTCTTACCTAGATGTTTGCATCTGTGTCTGTTTCCCATCTGCTTGTAGGCTGGGATGTTACTGTTATTGCTTCTGCAAGAAACCGCTTGGTGTTCCAAATGCACTGCAGCTTTGTCTCCTCCCATACCAATTATTTTTTAAAATTCTAAGATACATCGATTTTATATTGAGGTGTTATTGGTGCAGACACCATTAAGATTTTTTGAGGTGTTTATTCACCTAATATTTTTCTGTTCAAATTAAATCCAGTGCTAGAACTAAGCTACTTCATTCTTGGAATACTTACTCTTTCCATGACTGAATTCTTTGGAGACAAAATTTAACCATGCTAACAAGCTCTGCAAGGTGGAAGAGGGTCATTTCCCTAAGTCCATCTGAAACTGATTTTTATCTGGCTTGTTCACTGAATACTGTGCTTAGCATGACATTACAAATCAAAAATTAGTAGGACTGAAGGCTGCTTTCAGCTCGAAGGTATATGAACAATCTCTAATTTCTTCTTTATTAGTATGCATCAAATCATATATTTAGAAAAAATTTGCCAGAAATGCAGTTATTACCTCTGCAATTGCATACATGCTGGATGTATTGCTATAAATTGTTTATGTTTGCCAGTGATTTGTAAAAATGAGTTCTAGATGTTACTGTTACCCTTCTCATAGGTAATATGTATTTCTTATATTCTAAAATCATAGCAATGGTTTTGTGAGTCATACTAGCTTTATTATTAGCAGTATCAAGCAGAGTATCAAAGCAAAATGGGAGATTAAAAAAAAAGAATTCTGAGCCAGGGCCTGAATCTGTGTTATTTTTAGCACTTTTCAAAGTCCCTGTTTGTAACTGCCAGAAACTGTCAAGCGGGAGAAGCACAGTGTGAATCAAGATGTTCTGTTGTCATCTGTTCCGATTTTTAATTTGTGAATTTGGTGTGCAAATAGCTCTTTTGACCCTGGTGTTGATGATGTTGAATGATGTATGCACGTTGCTGATGCATCCATGATCAGCTGCATGGGGGCTTTGGTCTAAAATAAACTGGTGGTTTTCTGTGTATAGTGGCCATTACATGACCTCCCCTGTGTAACGGTGGATTAGATATCCTCTATTGGATAGCTAAGCATACACTATCCTAACATGTTAGCTTTCTGTTGTGAATGTGATTGTTTATAACGGGTCAAAAATAGATCAATAAGTCCCAAGAAGAGTTTTTTAAAAAGTAAGCAGTATTCTTCATGTATTCCTGAAGTAGGAAAATAATGAATAACCTACTGAAGAAAATGCTTCTTGCCCTTTCATAGTCTGCAAGATATTCAGCAAGAGAAGAAAAGGCCATTATTTCCTGGATTCCCATAACAAGCTTTTGTGGTGTGCCTAACTAGCACAGGAGATGAAAATCAAAGTTGCTCCAGGACAGTGCTATCCAGTGCTCCATTTCAGCATTTTCCCCATCAGCGTAACTGCCATGGCAGAAATGGAACACTTGTCACACAGAGTAGAGGGAGATGCATTAAAAACATGTAATTATGCCAGAAAAGAAAACTGAGTAATTTTGTAGAAGTGCAAACACCCAAAAGGAGGAGGAGAGTCACTGGGAGAAAGAATGCAGTGGAGACGGATTATTACAGGGTAGGAGAGAGTGTAATTGTCCTGGAAATTTGGAACAAGAGAATGAATGAAGATACAGGTGAAAAAGTGATGTAAATGGAAAGGGGTGAATTTAGCAAGGAAAAAAACCCCATAACTTTCTGAGAATAGATATCAAAATACCAAGATGTTGCATAGAGAGGTACAATAGTTCTATAATATGCTTTGTAGAACTGTAAACTACAACAATTTTGTATATTCAGAAATATGATAGAAATGTTTCCACTTGTCATTTCTCTAAAGGCGCTTTTTGTTTTGGTTTGTTTTATTTTTTTTTGGTAACATTTTCTTGTCAACAATTTCTTGTCAAAAGATTTTTACATTGTGATTGTGTATGAGGACTGAATGGTAGGCATAAGTGAGCAAGATCTACAGAAGTGTTACCAGTGTTTATTAATTCTAGATCTGAAAATAATCTAACCTCTGTCATGAGAACCAGTAGCAAAGTCTGCAGTAATCACAGAAGGGCCCATAAGCTCATGGTCTGTTTCTTAAGTCATGGCATCCATTGTGGGTCCAGTTGATGGGAAGAAGGGAGCAAGATTCTTGAGCTCCAGGACATCCGGAATGTCTTGCAGTAAGGACTAATTCTCCTCCATACACACATACGTCTATTAGTACAATGTTAGTTGATTTTTTTTTAAATTCCATTGCTTGGGATTGCTTGGGTTTAGTGCTAGTCTGAAGTAAATGCTGTCCAGCATGTGGATCGTGCTGACAGTCCCACTACAGAGCAGAGGATTGTCCAACATGTGCTTCTGAAGCTTGCTGCCTTTGAACTGCTGGGAAAAAAAAACACTGCTGCCTGAAAGGAGCAGGGTTTTTTTTGTTTGGTTTTGGCTTTTTGTCTGAAAAAGCAACAGCTTCCACATTTTGTGTGGGGTAGTGGGGAAAATGGTTCCATTGCTTCATCCTCTGCTGAAATGGTTGTTATTGCCAAAGCCTCAGCAGCTGATTTGGGGAAGAAACAGGAAAACATGTTATATTCCATATCATAGCTGTGCTGTGATTTTACTGGATTCTTAAAACACTAGTTTAACATTTTCCTTTGTGGTTCAAGTTAGCATTCAAACTCTTTGACAACAACTGTTGCTTCATTTAGAAAAGGTGAATAGATTTTAAATTCTGAGACATTTTTCTTCCCAAATGAACTTATATACTTCCTATAGTACCTAAAATGATCATAAGGTTGTTGGTGGCTCACGTGAGCTATGGAAGTGGATTTTAAACTATTTGCTACAGGCTATGAACCTTGATTTAGAAGATAAATCAAACATGGGTAATGGTGGAGATAATGTCCGTTATTTCCATTCACTTGTTTGATGGTATGTTAGACTGATTTTTTTTAAAGCAGATTTTCAGAGTTAAATGTATGCAGACATGGGCCTGTGCTCATTTTTTATTATTATTATTATTGTTATAAGCAGCAGTAAAAAATTGCTACTCTCCTTGGGAGATAATATTCATATTTTAGCCTAAAGTTAAATGAGCTGTAACGAAGTAAGCAAAATATTTCTTAATAATTTCTTATGGTCTTCATCTTGTGATGGACTAAACCTTCAGCACTGTGTCTGCCTTGCATAGGTCTACTGTTATATCCCAATAACGTCTAGAGGCTTCGATCAGGATCCTGGTATGCTATGCTCTGCATAAGCTTAGGAGTCAAGACTGTCAGGCCATCTGTGTGTGCTGCTTAAGGGTATCTTAATAAAAAACTGCCATTTAAATTTTATTTCTGGTGATCAATAAAATCAGGCCAAAATAGAGCCAGTGCAATCCTGTTAAGTGTTCGCCACTTGTAGCTGTTATCTTGATTAATGCACATGGAACATTTGATCTTTGTTGTTTAGTTCCAATAGAGCAGAGCGGAACAGATGCTTTCCAGAAGAGTCAGATGGTCACGATTGCTTACTGGGAATCTACCAAACTGCAGCAGAGCAGGGACTTAAAATTGTTCCCTACTGGGTTTATACTCTGACCACAGGTCTGTTGGCTGTTCTCGAGGGTGACACTTTCTCTGCGATTTCCTACCAAATGTTACTCTGAGGCAGGTGTTTGGTCTCTGTCTGTTCAGCACCCTCCTCCTTCGGATCCTTTACTCATTTGGACAATTGAACATTCTTGAAAAGGGTCAGTTTTGTGAAGGGCTCTGGAATGCAGTCACCAAGTTAATTTTGCATAGCAGGCTACATTTTGGGTACAGAAGCGTTCATCTTGAATAAAATGTTGGTATGGAGTGCCTGTTTCCCATACCTTCTCTTGTTTAAAGATTCAAGCCAAGCCATGTGTTATAGGTTTTTAGGTAGTTAAGTGGCTAAACAGCTGGAAATTTTGGTTTTTATATTACTTTATTTTCTTACTGGAGTTAAAGTGAATGACTACTGCAGCTCCTTTATGTGTAACCCAGAGATATGACTGCTGTCACAGTAGATGTGAGGATTAATGAGTCATGCTAATAGCATGCTTGGAATATGCTGTTTGGAAGACAGCAAGTAACCAAGATGAACTTGAAATGATCTGAAGTTAATGCCTGACTGGGCATTCTTCAAGCTGTACTGACCACAGACTTCTGTTATGTCTCCCTTTCAGCAGATAGGCCAGACTTGCTGGTAGGTTTGGTGCACTGGAATATCAGGGTAGCAAAAAAGCTCTTTGTTTCTTGATTTTACCACTTGCACTGTGCCACTAGATTGAATGGTTTTAATTGTGTTCATTCACCAAAGAGTTCTTGCAAACTTTGGAGGTGTTAATGCTAAGGAATAAGAGGTGATACAGTTGCCAATAACATTTTACTGTCAAAAATAAAGATCCTAAAAATAGAATTTGTTAGGTGATCTTAAAACAGGGAGTAATTTACATTGCACAGTTGTTTTTTTCAACACAATGTTAAAGGCATGGTATTAGTTGTATTTGGGTAGATTTTTTTTAACCCATCAACTGCAACAATCTTATACAAATAAGGAAATGTTTTTTAAGATAAAATGGATGTTTACATATGAAAAGTAAAGGAAAAATACTGAGTATCAATCCTCTTTATTGCAATCTCATAATGTATGAAGCTATGGATTACTGTGCTATATATACCCATCTTGCTCACAGGCTGATGTTTAAACAAATGCTGCCATACTAAGACTGTGTCTTCTGTCATCTGCTCTTATTTTAATGGCTCAGGAAAATGGACCCAAAAAGTTTTCTCAGCTGTTTAAAAATTTTGATGGGACCCAATACATGTATTAGCTATGTAACAGGTGATTATGTATGAAAGAATTATTAATATTTAGAGTGAAGCATGCAGTGTAAAAATAAGTTAGAATTGTTTCAAGGTTCTAGAGATACCAAATGTGAAAAGGCTTAAAAAGCAGCTTGCTTTCTAAGCTGATGGGGTTCTGTATTTTTTATAGTTTTCTACAGGGGACTAGCAGTCCCAACTTAAGCTTCTGTTTTCTGATTCTACTTCTCTCTTCCTCTCACATAATCTGTGTTTATGCTTTTGTAAGTAGATACAGTAATAGCTGTTTCACAGGGGCATTATGGGACTGCGACTTTAAAAGTATTTACAAGTCTTTGAATTAAAGATGTGAGAAGTGCTGCTATTACTGAGATCTTACAGAAAGTCTGATGGTTCCAGATAAGTGTATTAGTATTTAATTAATATCAATGTATATTACTATAGTGCGCATACACATTCTGTAAATTAATTTTCAGTATCTGTACTGTTGAGTTCTGCTTAACGTAGTTTTGCACATTTATTTTATTTTTATATTACTCCTTGAGGCCAACATGCAGGGCAGTGCATAATTGCGTGCATAAAGCCAGATTGTTAGTGCCTTTTACTTACGCTGTATTTAGACAACAGGTAGAGAGCAAAGGAGGGAACAAAGTCATCTGCAGAGCTGGTGTAACTTTGCCTTATGCACCCTGTCTGTTCAGTGATCAGCTGAGTTTGGAAGAGGTTTAATTATCTTTGGTAAATGGTTCCCTGTGGTTACCAGATGTAACGTACATGGTACCATAACCAAAGGCTTTTGTGAGAGCCATCTGAAGATTCAGTTCCCTTTTCTTTATATAGACCATACAGCATTAAATGATGATTAAAAATCTCTAGTAATACAAGAATTTCGGAGTCTTACAAACTGTCAACTCAGCCACATAATTGCTTTTTCTGATGGAGTGTCTCAGATGTGCAGTTCTCCTCAGAGACCTTGGGACTGACCGTTATCGTCTGCCAGCGATAAGTTCTTTCATTAGTTCTGCTTGTCTAAAGTGATTTCCCTGAGGTTGTGCTGGTTATTTGACATCCTCAGACAAGCAGGCTGTAGAAAGTGCTCTGACCCATCTCCTTCCTGGAACTTTGACGGGCCCCAACAGTGCGTTTGAGTCTGGCTGGATAGCCTTCCCTGCTTGGGGGCTGCCTCAGGAATACCCTAGCTGTCTGTGTTAACACCTTCCAATCAGAGGTGCACACTGCCTCCTGGGAGGCTGTGGCAGTTCCCAGACTTTCCAATTGTACTGAGTTCAAAGTTTTGGTTTGTGCATCTTTTTAAACATCTGTAATACCCTCTGACCCTGGCTATGGCTGCCAGCAACGCAGGCTTTCTTCTTGTCAGTGTTCCATTGAGTGAAGCATAAAATGATGACAACCTGGCATTTTTTCATATGACTCTGTAATTTTAACGGCTAAATATAGATGAAGGTCTGACTTTGCTCGTTTTGTAGTAGCCTCTTTATTATTTTGGCATCATTTTCCACCAGTGTATCAGGTTGCCATTTCTATAGTCTGTTAGCTATTGTAGATGCAACTCACTGCTTACTACATATGATGTCTGAATTATACTCATTAAATATAACCTGGATTTCTGTACAGGACACTGGCTTGGCATAGCCCTACTGAAGTTGCCGCACTATCTAATGCTCAATCTAGTTTACCAAAATCCCTTGTTATTTACTAGGTTTCACTCTCGGGTATTATGTGTTTTTTTCATGATGCTCAGATTTCCTTTACTTGGCTCTTAAAATTCCTACTTAACACCCCAGAGTCTGATTTCCAAGTGATTCCAGAACTTTTCTGCATCAGCATTTTTAGGCATAATGAGTAAGAAAACGTCAACAACATAAAATGCTAATAAGAGCTGCAAAAGCCACACCAAGCTAAGCTGAACCCAAAGGTAGGTGTGGATAGGCTTCAGGCCCTGCTTTAGAATATCAGTCACACCTCTTTCAGAAGAGAGATTCTAATATGACCCCCATTTTGTCGGTTTTGTTAGCACAGTGCAGGTATTAGTAACTTGCTGCTTGGATGCTTGCATCAGTTTGACTCAAGTGTGGTAATTAAAACTGTGGATGGTGCTATAATACAAAGTTAAATAGTCCTCCACACGTGTTTTTGGAAGGGGGGAAGTAAGCTAAGCAATTTTGAAGACATACCAATGTTACACAATATGAAAACTATTTACCAAGTGAGTGATTTCAGAGAGTTTGAATGGTTAGTTTTCCCTCATTTCTCAACTTGGAGGAAGTCAGCCAGATTTTGGAAGATGAAAGCACTTCCAGTGAAAAGTTACCGACAGCTTAATAGAATAAATCAGTGGTTGCAACACTCACAAGAGCAAAAGTGGTTGCATTTGTTATTCTGATAATAGAAGCGGTATTGTCAAAAATACCAATGGTGGGAAAGCGCCTGTGAGTGCTATCAGTAGGAAATTTTCTGAAGAAGAATTACAGGCTTCAGCTGGTGCTTAGAGTGGATAAACTTCCTTTTCATTGGGCACCATTGTTCAAAACAGCTTTCAACATTTATAGTTCAACACTCAGAAGAAGTTCAGAATTTTCATTAGGGACAGTGAAAATGGTCACATTACAGCTTTCACAGAACAGCACTTATAGCCATCTAACTGCCTTTACAAGCACTGCTGCGTATTTGAAGTCACTATCTTTCCTTCACCTTCCTGATACTTTCCTTGATGCATACATCTGACTTTTGTCATGCTATGGGGAAAAAAAAAATTTACCAGAGTTACCAATTGGAAAGGTTGGAGAAGAGTTCATGCCTTCTGGCTCAGTCACCAGAGTGGGATTCAAGCATCCCAGCAGGCCACAGGGATGGATTTTGAAACAGTACAAAAGTAACATTCAAAATGTAAAATGTTTCCACTCTTACTGTCTAGAAAAAACATCCTGAAGGAATAATGTCATTCTACACTGCATATACAGTTAAGTGCTGATATTTGAGAATAATGTCAGAAAGAAAATTTCTAAGTAACATATATATGCAGTATTTATTTTTCAGTGAGGGGGAGCCACCCCCCATGCTCATTTGGGACTGTGATGTGACAAGGCAGTCAAAAATCGCATCTTCTATTTTGCTGATAGTGTACTGTGGTTTATTACAGTAAAAGAACACAGGATTTTACACCAAGATGCCAAATTGTGATACTGGCTGCTTATTTTGTGTTTCCAAGGACTGGAAATAGCCTGTGGTTGTGGCAGTGTCCGCAGGCCAAGGGCTGCTCTCAGTGGCCCTGCTGAGAGGCAGTGGTGCCCTACCCTTCAGAAAATGGGAGCCTTATTACATGACAGTAATTGCAAACAGCTCTTTCCTTAGGTTTTTATATGAACTGCATCTGATGTTTTATTTTATTCCTTGCTCTGAGTGTAGGGAGGACTGGTCTTGGCAAGACCAAGAACTGCTGATGAAGCACTGGCTCTTTACTTCTTATTCTGCTTAACTCAGTAACCTGGAAAGCCCTTTAGAAAGGTTGCTATCTTAATTAAGCACTGGTGGATTAAACATAAAAAGTAATGGTGGGACACAGTGAAGGGTCTGCTTGTTGTTTTATTGCCATATCATCCCTGCAGCTCACACTGCAAATAAAGCAGAGCTTCAGCAGAGAGATCTCTGTTTCTGGAGCCGTTTCCAACACAGTGGGTAGCCCATGCCTGGCTATATAGGATTCCTTACATAGATACAAAATAAATCCTAAATATTAATCACAATTATATATGGAATAACATCCTGTGACTGGTAATAAAAAAAGAAATCCACAATGAATCAGTATGCTAGTATTACTTGATTTATTGGAAACACTCATTAACACAAGAATGCTTGTAAAATAACTAAAAGGTACAAGAAACAGGAATATAGTTCACCAGTATTCATATAGTTGAAATATGACCACCACAGATTTCCAGATACCAAACAGATGAGTGTCACTTTTGTGTACAAAGTAGATGAGGATGCTGTGAAAAGCATTCACATATTTTTCCATGTTTTATGACAATTCTCATGTTAGAGCTGCATGTCTTCAGTGGTACAGAAACTGCAGTGCATTAAATAATCTTATGAACTATTCTAAACACAGTACTTTTGTCTGGATTTGAAATCCAAGTATATCACAGCAGAAAGCTGTTGATAAATGCAATGTTTCCATAGTAATATAGCTGTGTGGAGGAATACATTACATTTTGGTTATGCATTTTGAATGAATGTGTTTAAAGTTAAGCTGCATAAATTCATGGCGGTCCCATTGTTAGAAGACTTGAGCACTTGAGGTGCGAATTTCTGTGACGTATTTGAATACCCTGGTCTAAGTGTTCAGTAATGTTTAAGCAATGTGTGTATAGAATGTACATTATGTCAAAAGGCAGCTTTTCCTACCAGTAATTGGTACACACAGCTAGCTCATCTTTGTTGAAGGAAATGGTGGATTAGAATGGCATAGATCAGCATGCAGGTCCTGCATGGAAGTTCTCTCCTGTTTGTTGTTTTTTCCTGCTGTGACCCTCTGGCTGACAAAATCCCTGCAATGACGTGCCAAGGGCTGCCTGAGTGCCTGCTGCCTCAGGAGAGCTGGCACGGTCATTCTTACAGTTGAATACATGGCTAAATTTCCTGAACCATCAGGTTGCTGTGGCTACCTGATAAGGCATCTGGAAGCTGCGAGGCCTTGTTTCAAGGCTGGCTTGCTGCAGGAAAGAACTGTCTAGGGCTCATTGTTCCTGTGTAACTGAACGTTACTGCCAACTTAATCCATTTCTCATTCTTGAATCAGAATTTTAGTATACTGGTGCTGTTCTGTCATTGACATGCAGGTAATGTAAAGCAACCAAAAAAACCAGATGACAAGTCAGATGACTTTTGTAATGAGCACAGGGTAACAGACATGTCTTGTTGCAGTTTCAACTTTATCAGCTTTCTGTGTTTCAGGGCATATCAGTCCTGTTCTTTAGATGTGTATTACTTAAGCATTTCCTAAGCACTTTTCTTTAGACACAGCATCTCTTTCCATGGGATACTCCGGCATTTACAGAATAAGTTTCCTTCCTGTTGCAATATCCTGGAGCTATTTCTTCAAGGACAGATTGTTTGAGTTTTTGCAAATCAAAGATTGTTCAGTACTGCAGAAAAATTGCTGAAACTGCCATCACACAGTACTTCTGGCTGCACACACCACATTCTGTTCATTTCTTTCACCTTCCAAAACCTATTTGGAAAGCACCCTAGGAGTGCTTTAAAAATGTTAACACATTGTCAGTCAGTATGTTGTCAGAACTGTTCATTTGTCCTTTCTTGCTTACTTGGAGCTTAGAAATGATTAAAAAATTGTGCTGTTCCAGAAGCTTATAAATACTGGCAGGTTTTTCCCTGCTCAATGTTCTCAATGGGTTTGGCCAACCTTAAGAGCAGGTATCAGATACATAGGTAGTTCATGTACACAAGTGACCTTTCTGCTGGTTTTCTTATTCATTTCATGCTAGAACAGATCTTGCTCACTGTTTGGAATGCAGTTCTATGTGGTAGGTACAGAATTTTTGTGGAGACAGCGCTTACTGTGAGCCCTCAGATGCTAACAGAGTGCCAAATCTGTCCTGGCCTGTCAGCACTGGCTGTGTAGCTGCTGTCTGCCTTTCCTTTCTACCTGACTTCTCCAACCCACTTTACCCTCTTCTACTACAGCTGATGTATAACGAACCCCAGGGGAGCCCAGCTCCAAAGCACCTGCCTGTGCTCCTGGGTGCCGCAAAACTTGCGTGCTCTTAGGGTTGCTTGTCTGCATGTACAGAAAGAAGTAGTGTCTTTTCAGGGCTAAAGCATGCAACTAGCTGTATGAATTTAAGATGGTCATCACCTTTCCTTTGTGTGCAAAGAACAGGCAAGACCTGCTTACCTTTATAAAACAGTTATGAGAACAATGCTGAAAAGTATGAAAATACTTTTAGCAGAAAATAATATTATTGAATATCTTGCAAAGGGTATTAATGTGCTGTGAAGTCAGCATGTATGACAACTGAAGTAAAAATGGGTAGTGTACTTTCGGAGGCTCCAAGATAACTGCTGAGGCAGCAGTGGCCACTGTAGAATCAAAACCCAACTTTCTTTAAATAGTTCTTTTTAGTTTTGGAGGTCATGTGTTTTCCAGAAGAATCTATGCAATGCTGGAGTCACGAACACTATGGAAGAAGCTCTGGAAAATCTAACAGAATGGATCATTCTCACATTAGGTTCTTTCGCTCCAGAGCTCCTAAGCTTGACATTTGAGGGAACATTCCACAGTGGTTGTTGAAGAACAAATGTGGTCTTCAGCAGGGTGCCAGTCAGCCTCTAAGGGGCATTCTCTGTAAGGAAGAAATTTAATTCATCATGTACCACCTATACTTTTCAGCCCACAGCACTCTTCTGAGAGAGCAGAGCTGAGCTCACAAGTTGGGCATACTGTAAGGGGCTCTGAGTGCTTTATTTGTTGATACCAAACGAAAATAACTGGTTCATATGGCCTTGCTTTGACCACAGGGTTGCATTGGATGACCTTCAGGGGTCCCTCCTGACCTAAAAATATTCTACTTCTGTATGCAGCAGTGATTACCATGATCTGCTTCCAGAGGTTGAAAAGCAAGATAACAGTGCTGAGATACAGTCCAGCCTCTTGCCTCTGCTACATGCAGATGCACAGCTGGGGCAGAACTCTATACTACACAACACAAATGTTCTGTAACTTGAAACAATTTCATATGCCAAAACAATTTGAAAGTACAGATTCAGTCATTAAAAATGGTAGTTCTACTGCCCTGTTTGTCTCTTCCGCAAAATGGAAACCTGAAAATGTGTGTCATTTTTTCAGCAAAACTTCAAGGATTTATTTTCTTTTTTCTGGATTTTAAATTCAGCTGTCAATTTACTCACCTAAAATAGCAGAAGATAAGGAAATTAATGTGAAAGGACAGTCCAATTCGTCTCACCCTTCTTCCAAGGTCTGCTTTCATGTAAAGACTCGTGCTTTAAACACTCCGTATGTTCCAGCTTCAGTTGTCAGAGCTCCTCGCTGTCTGTGCGCTGGAGACGTTGAAGCAGATGGTAATGGAGCTGTGCCATGTATAAGGTTTGCACATGCAAGTTTCTAAACAGAGACAAATCAGCTGAAAATGGGAGTACATTTTAACTGTGGCACCTTGAATGGATCCATATCAGAACTCTCCAGTGTTTGCAGAAAACACTGCTCTTACTCTCATTCTGAGAGTCCAGAAAAATCTCAGAACACCTGTGAAACCCCACAATCAGGATCAGGAGTTCAGTACAAGGTGAAATTATGTCTTAATCCTAAACTCATTCATTGCTGTGACTTGGTATTATCTATCAAATGGCTCTTAAACATTCTTAAGGATGTGAAAGCTAGGAGGAGCAACTTTTTTGAAATTAAATCTCTCCAAGTTTGTTTTCACCCTTAGAGAACAGTTTGCTCAAAAAGTAAGAATCAAGAGTTATATATTTTTTTGCATTTAATCTTATTGCATGATAGGTTTCTTAAGAATATGGTGAAGGATCTGAAGAAAAGTGTTTTGAAAATGCATGTATACTTTATTGTCTGTGTTACATTGGTACTGATAAAAATCCCCATACACCAAACAGGCATGTGAAGAGTGGCTTTCCTTTATAAAAGCTTTGTTGACCCATCCCTGTGTGATACCTATGTGTGACCAGCTGGCAGTGCTCATTTCTCCTCACATTCTAGGCCAAGTTCAGCAGGAACGATTTATGTCTTTCAAACACCTACCATTTATGAATGTGATTATATCTGAGTGAGCTTAAGTTTTCCAACACAAATCCTTCTCTATTAATGCTAATGTGCTTATGTTTAATTGGGAAGGGAATTAGGTAGGAGAGGTAGGAGGAAATAAAATGTTAATAAGATGTATTTTTCTTTTTGGTCATTTTCTCCTTCCATTACAGTTTAAAATCAGTATGAGATTGTGATACTGGTTGTTACTAGGGTCAGAGTGACATCTGCATTTTGAGTGAAGGAATTGGTTGTCTTTCCTGTATTTTCTGGTTCACAGGAGCAGAAATACAGCGCAGTCTTAAAATTTACTCATCTGTTCAAGTGGGAAGATCTTAGGCAAATGTTTGGCTCGTGTTCTGGGCAACCCTGGACATAGTCTGAAATTTTAGAGGGGAAATGGTAGCTGAGTGGTTGTTGGGAATCAATCTGATTAAAGGGTTTTTATTGAAAGTTATTCTGCGAATACCTAAGAGAAGGCCTCTGCATTGCACATTCTCAGGACAGGGAGATGGGGGAGACCATGTGAGAGGGCAGAGCTGGTGGCACGGCTGTTTGTCCCAGGCAGCATTTCTATGTGGGCTGCAGTGCATTCACACCCGGGCTTTGCTGTTTGCAGGGATGATGGCTAGGGCTCACACCCTGGGACTGCACCTGGGTCTAGGATGTAGATGATTGTGTTATATCTCAGCAGTTGGAGATAAAGGTGGTGGTGCTGGTGCTGGAGCTTCCTTTTACCAATAGAAAAATAAAAAAAAAAATGTAAAATTTATAACTGATTAAAACAAAGCTAAAAGCAAAGAGCCAGATTACAGAATCACTGTTTAAGCAAGACCAGCTGACTGGAATAAAATACATTAGCCCATTATATGTTGTTCTGCATGTGTGTGATGTTTACAAACTGTATATTAATAATCTCCAACATCCAGCAAGAAGTTTTATTTTTAATTTTTTAAATATTTTTATTTTAAAGACTATAAAATGGAATGTTCAAAACTTACCCCAAAACATCTGTCAGCTGCAAAAGAAAGGAATAGCTTAGTTCCTTGTCCAGATGAGCACAACTTTTCAAATTAGACATTGTAAATGAAAGGTTAGGCCCTGACAGACCACGTCAGTCTTTGGCCACAGTGGCAGTGCTTTACAGTGTCATGAATGGTCCTCTTTGAAGCCACTTGAACAGCACATTTTAGACTGTTCAGTGTCAAATTTCACATAGTTTCATAAGATCAACATAGGAAAAAGTTAACCCTTCCTTAAAAAGCTGCTAATGAAGGAAACAAAACTCCAGATGTCATAACTGCTCAGTATCGAGATGAAGCACAAGTTCCTTTTACTTTTTTTTGGTGTTTGGTCATAACAGCTTACATTCTCTTTCTGATAAAAACAGGCTAGTCTGGAGTGTCTGTGTGCAGTTATGCATCCTGAAAGGGATGGTGGCAGGACCCTAATTAAACAGAAATACAAGCAACTGTATTCTCAGAGAGGATGCTCATTAAGTTTTGATTAGGAGATAAAGATGCTCCTTCAAGGAGCTTAAATGTTAGAAATATCACAGGCATTTTCTGCTTTGCTGTGTATTATGACAGCAGTCTAAACTGTAAATTAGTATCCCCTTTTAAAAGCTGATGCTTGTTTTCCATAGTAATAGCTCCGTTCATGAGCAACATTGTGGATGTCAGGGTATTTCCCTTGGGAACTGCATGTTCTTACTACATCTATTTTGTTTAAGCAATAACTTCCAGGCATATTGGAAATACGAGGTAGCAACTGTGTATTGCATGCTGAGTATATACAGAGGACGCGGATCAAGATGTTTATTCAGAGCACTGCAGGGCTCTTTTCCTGCTGAGGTTTATATTGTGCTTAGAAACAGCTGAATTTTTACTGAAAGTCTTGTGAAAGAGTTTATAGCAATGTGCTTATATATGGCAATGCTGCAGAATTTCCACATTAAGGAACTCTGAAAAAATACAGGATTGGGCGTATACTACAAAGGAAATAATGTGTTTAATTAATAAATCTACTGTCTTGGCTGCATTAAGTTTTAAAGGCTGTAGGTTTGTGTATTCTGTGAATAAATGGGTTGTCCAGATGGTGCTTAAATGATTCTTTGAAACTCATTTTCTTAGGAATATCAAAGTAGTCACCAAAGGAGATGCTATTCTAAAATTAAGTCATTTCTTTGCTGCAAGGCAGCTACACATCCGTATAGTCCTATGGCTTGAGTTAGTTCAGTATCTAAAAGTGAGCAAGGAGGAAGGTAGATGATTCCCACTATAACTCCAGCACTGGATATTCTGGTCCAGTTTTAAAAAAACAGTGTTTATTTCTAATGGTTTCCCTTACTGCCAGCCTGACAAAGTATGGGTCATGTCCCTTCTTGAAGTGGTTAGTGCTGCATGCACACTGACTGTTATGAGCAATCAAAATGACAGATAATTTGCATACATGTTAATTTGAATACCTCTGGGGAACGTTTTGACATTTTCTTAATGTGCAGACAAAGTATTCTTTCTTTGTGTCACTTGTGAAGATAAAGAAAGCAGTTCTCAGTTCTGAATTGAGTGCAACCTGTATCTTCTGTTCTTTAACAAAACCTTAAAACTGAGCCCTCATAACCTAGATCTGAGTACAACTGATGCCCGTAGCCTTGTTCATAGCATGATTATGCTGTGACTAACTGAACTGTAACTAATGGCAGAAAATCCCCAGGGTGTAAATTCCCATCTAGCATGAAGGGATTATAGCCTTACCCTTAGTGGTGAAATGATTTTACCAGAGTTCACAGCCTTTAAAACAATGTGGTGCCTAGCAGCAGATCTGTTTAATACAGGTAATATTTTTGCATTTTTGTTTTATCACTGTGCATACTTTTATAGAAACATCATCATTCTCAGCCCATGTTTAACAGGAAGATTTTATTGAATTGTTCAGTGTTAAATAAAATTTGTGAATGAGTATTAGAGTTTATAATATACAAGGTAAGAAATTCAGGAAGCTAAAATCCATAGGTAATTAAGTTTTTTTATAAAATGACTGACAAATTTAGATGAAAGGGATTAGTAAATGCTTTTTTCTACGGCTGAGTCTCTTAATGTTCTTAGTAAGTACAGCTGGGCAACATCTCAGGGTGGAGGTAGAAATGATAGTCCACATACTTCTCTGTCTCTCCTGTCAGCATAAAAGTCTGCTTCATCAGTGCTTTGTTTCCCTTGTTTTTCTTTTCAGCTGATAGCTGTCTCCTGTGTGTATTGTCTATTAACTCCACACAAGCAATATTTACTGAAATGTCATGCCTAATTGTAAGTGATAATGCTGTATGCATGATAAATGAAGAGTACAAAGGAGTTTTCTTTAACCTGTTTCAGCTGGATGGAACACTTTAAGATGCAACCTGCATTTTACAGGTTTGAACTTAGATTAAAGGGCATTTTTTCATGTAGATAAATATGCATATCCATTTTTATTCTGTTGACAGCAGAGTTGTCACAGTCTGGGGCATATTTGATTATACCTGAATACAGTTTTGAACATTCCAGTATTCAGTCTGGGAACAAGCATTTACATACCAAAATGACAAAGAAAAAAGAATAATAAAAAAATACTGTGCACATCCTTACTCACTTCTTTAAAGCAATAGGACAAAATCCTGGTTCTGATGAGGTCAATAGGAACCTCTTGAAAAAATATCCAACAACTCAAGGATTTCACCATAGTCTATTTCTCAGAGACTTACTTGAGAAATGTCTGTTCAGCTATTGTTCTTAGCCATCATACTCTCTCTCACCCATCATGCTTTTTCTCTTATCCTTGTTTGACAAGAGGATGAGTCCTGAAAAGCTGTAGTAATCCCAGAATGCTTGCCTGTCCATACAAAAGAGCTGGGAATCGTACTGTTTTCTGTTCCAGTATTACTAGTTACTACTAGATTTTATTACCAAAGACTATGAGTTTCCTTTGGAGTGTGAGGATATGCTTAAGTCTCTAAGGTTTAATTCATAAACTTAAGCAAAGATTTGGGTAACTCGTCTAGCAGACGCTGGATGGAGCCCTACTCTCTGAGGATACCCATTTCAGCTACAACTGATGTGGAAGCACAATCAGAGATGAAGAGCCGTCCTAATGAATCCTTCTGGCATTTTCTCAAGAAAGACTGAATCTAAAAATAGCACATGGAACAGCAGACATGTCTCCACGTCCAAAGCAGATAGGTTATGCCCACCACAGGAAGGACAGGGCTTTCCTATGGGACCCATTTTGTAGAGACGTAGAGTCTGTGACTGGGGGAAATGGCTGAAATGAAAGCGAATGATAAAAATAAGTTCATTCCAAAAACCAGTCAATCTGGATTTGATTGCTGGGTTCCTGCACTCAAGAGTGGAGTTCCTCTGAAGCTGAATGCGTAGGAAAGAGGACTGGAAGCCAGCAGCTGAAGCCCCTAGGCACAATGACAGCATGTTTTGGAAAGTTCTGGATGAAGTCTTTTGTTTCTTTATTATTCTGTGGTTGTGTGTCTATGCTGAAAATGCAGTTTTGCTTCATCAACGACCCTTGTCTATTTATAGGTATATTTTTTGTTCTAATCAAAATCATAGAGCAGCTTTGCCAGTACTTATTACACAGAAATAAAGTCAGGACAAAGCCCTTTAAAACTACAAACATTCTCATGCCTTTCATTAGTATATTGAGGATTTAATTCTTAGAAAGAAAAAAATTGCATTGGAGCACAAAGGTAACGTTTCCTTCTTAAAATATAAGTAAAGGCATTATTTGAGTATTACAAATTTCTCTTTTCTCTTCTTACTCTTCCCTCAGGCAGTCAGTGGTAACATCTGTCTTTGGTAAGAACAGATTATAGGTCAGTCAGCACACCAGGGCTTTAGCTAGTACTCCTCTTCCTTAGCTAAAGAATATTAAACTGCTTCAACTGGCTGGTTCATTTTCATCAGCTTGAGAATTGGTAGATTGTTTTTATTAGGCCCTGGTAATTTTAAAGTAGCCTAATGGGGTTAGTGCTTGTTCTGCTAATAGATTGGCTGAACATCTTAGGGCTTGTTGTGCTCTCATTGAACACTAACATTTTTAATTTGTTCAGAGGCTTAGCATGTAACAGCTTGGTTGTATTAATTTCTGCTTCTCTTATAGCTGAAACACTGCCAACCCATTTTTATTGAAGACTCTCCTCTTACTACCTGGAAATGCATTCAGATTTTCTTTTAGATTATGTTGCAGATTCAAGAGATTGCACATACATAATGGAATGTTACAAGCTGGGTCCCATTCTGGAGAGGAATGTCTGTGAGATATTTTTCAATGTATGTGAAGAAGGGGAGTCTCATCTGCCCTCGTAGCATCCTGTCTTGAAGCACAGAACTTCATGGAGAGTCTGGAAACAGCAGTTAACGGACAGCAGTGTGTCCACATCATGGCCAAGGAGGTAGGGGGCAAGTGTAGGTCAGGAAAAGAGCACCTGCTCTGCTTACTGCCCCTCATGTTCTCTATCTCATCAGAATCCAGCTGACAAAAAGGGAATGCAGCCACTCCAGCACTGCCAACTGCTATAATTTCAGTGTTGAAGCCAGGTTCATGGGACAGCCTCTCCTTTACTGAGGGGTTCTCTCCTTTGATGTTAATCTACTGAAAACCCCATAAAGAAGATTTTAATAGAGAGCACAGAAGTAAGGAGGCAAGACCTCAGTGCAGATGGTCCTCACCTTCACCAGACTACCATTCGCACACAGTTTGCCTTCACAAAGGCATATAGAATCATAGAATAGTTAGGGTTGGAAAGGACCTTAAGATCATAGAATCATAGAATAATTAGGGTTGGAAAGGACCTTAAGAATTCAATGCAAAGATTTATGCGCTTCCATGAAACTTTCTGTTCATCTGTACTTTTCCGTTGCTGACTCCACATCTTCAGTGTGGTTGACCAAGCACAAGTCCCACTTCATAGAATCATAGAATAGTTAGGGTTGGAAAGGTCCTTAAGATCATCTAGTTCCAACCCCCCTGCCATGAGCAGGAACACCACCCACTAAACCCTATCACCCAAGGCTTCATCCAACCTGGTCTTGAACACTGCCGGGGATGGAGCATTCACAACCTCCCTGGACAGCCCATTCCAGTGCCTTACTACCCTAACAGGAAAGAATTTTCTCCTTATATGCAATCTAAACTTCCCCTGTTTAAGTTTTAACCCGTTACCCCTTGTCCTGTCACTACAGTCCCTAATGAAGAGTCCCTCCCCAGCATCCCTATAGGCCCCCTTCAGATACTGGAAGGCTGCTATGAGGTCTCCACACAGCCTTCTCTTCTCCGGGCTGAACAGCCTCAACTTTCTCAGTCTGTCTTCACAGGGGAGGTGCTCCAGTCCCCTGATCATCCTCATGGCCCTCCTCTGGACTTGTTCCAACAGTTCCATGTCCTTTTTATGTTGAGGATACCAGCACTGCACACAATACTCCAGGTGAGGTCTCATGAGAGCAGAGTAGAGGGGCAGGATCACCTCCTTCGACCTGCTGGTCATGCTCCTTTTGATGCAGCCTAGGATACTGTTGGCTTTCTGGGCTGCAAGCGCACACTGAAGCCGGCTCATGTTTATTTTCTCATCAACCAACACCCCCAAGTCCTTCTCTGCAGGGCTGCTCTGAATCTCTTCTTTGCCCAGCCTGTAGCTGTGCCTGGGATTGCTCCGACCCAGGTGTAGGACCTTGCACTTGTCATGGTTAAACTTCATTAGGTTGGCATCAGCCCACCTCACAAGCGTGTCGAGGTCCCTCTGGATGGCATTCCTTCCCTCCAGCATATCAACCGAACCACGCAGCTTGGTGTCATCATTTGCCTCTTGCCTGCTTAGCTTTGGACCCCAGCTTCATGCTTTGCATATCTTCGTGACCTCACAGCAGTGTGAAAAATGTCGTCATGTGCATAGGCACAAGAGTGTCAGCCAGTTCCAGAGCTTTGTGCTATTCTTGTGTATTCTGTGTGTGTGTGTAGTTGTTCTATTTATATCTTACTGACTGTAAAAATGGCTGACAAATGTTTGCTTAAACTTCAGAGCCAGGATTCTTTATGTCAAACTGTTACAATTCACAGGGAGTTTTAAAAGATTTTGAGTAAAAAGATCACCTTATCTGGATATAGATCCACTTCTGTGGTAATTACAGTTCTTCTGTCTTTTAAACTTGTTACTTCAGTTTCACCTGTGCAACTTGCTTCTTGCAGTGTGAAGTAGGCCCCTCAAATCAGTTTTGCACCCATTGTCAGCACTGACTGAAAAGCATCTCTTAGAATTGCTGGTACTTATATCTGTCTTCTTGAGTTTTAGTTTTGCTTGATAGCCCAAAACTATCAGGTTGATTACCTGCTGATACGGCAGCTGCCAGCTTCAGGCTGCTAGAGGCTTTAAACCCTGTCTCATTTCTATTCAGGTTGGATTTACTGCAGTCAGAGTGCCAAGGTGTAATTTACAGGAATGAGATCCTGGCTGCATTAAATTCAGTGTCTTTTCTATTTGATGGTAAAAGTCTCACAGTCTTAAAAGGGTTAAGAATTTACTTCTGACTCTCCATATAAGCTTCCCAGGTTAACCTGAAGTTTAGGGAGGTCTTTAGTATGTCTTCTGTAATAATTCCAAAGTTACAAAAAGTTTTTGTGGTTAGATTGTTGTGTCTGTTATTACTGTTAGTGAAGGGCTTAAGAGATGTACTTTCAGTACAGATGAAACTAGGATGCTGATGAGTCTGCTTGCTGCAACATTCATGTTAAATCATGGCCACCTAGTGAATCATGTCTGATCTTCCTGTTGCTTAGAAAACTGGAACACATCTTTTTATAGACTTGATCTTTTCTGAATTGGATGAAGGCAGCGGAAAGCCTGCTAAATTGTGGTGAGATTGGAAATGGGATTGGGTGTTCTGATCTGAATTTTTTGATGTATTTGTTTGATGGGAGATTCAGCAAAACTGTGACATGGTGCTTGCTGCTGAGTTTTCCAGCAAAAAGCAGGTGAGTTTACTGTGACCTCCCTAACCCTCTGGCCCTGAGCCTTTCTCCCCAGAGCACAGCCTGGGAGCTACTGTCAGAGCTGGGAACCCAAGTCTGAGTTGCACCTTTCAGGACTGCATCATAGTGAGGAATCTGGGAGGGACATACCTGAAACTGCATCTCTGTTCGTACTGAGCTCTGGAAGCATTCCATCACATCTAGAATTTAAAAGACAGCTCACCTATTTATTTTATCCTCTTCAGCTGCTGCAAAGTACTCTGTGCTGATGGCACATACAGGAAAAAGGGACATAAGTGCATAAAAACTGTTAAAAAATTCTGAGCACTGAAAACCATTACTTATCTCTTCACATTATCTCCATCCTCCTCATTTTCTGTGCCTTGCAGAATTTCTTTTTGTCGTCTTTGTGGTAAGCACAGATTGTTAGCAGTGTACCTCTACAGGCCAAATATGAAAGCAGTTTGGAAAACATTTATTAGCTTAAAAAAATATTCCTACAGGTATTTTTAAATGTTATTTGTTTAGCTGTAAGTAAAACAAACAGAACAAGTGGAAATAACCAGGTATTTGTTTATGTGAACAGTCTTATTCACATAAAATAATGTGTAGAGCTCTAGAAACTAATTGTTGTATGTGTGAGGCCAGTAATAATCGTAACAATTAACAAGTCAAAAGACCATCTTTTTCCTTCACTGAAAAATATTTAACACCAACCAACAAATGCTCCAGTAGTAGCTGTGCCAGTCGTTCATCCTCAAGGGCAATATTATTTCCTCTAAAGCCATATTGAAAAAGCTTTCTAAGTTTTCTCACTGCTTTATGGCTTTGCATTTGATTATCAACTAAGTTTGGGTTTTTGTTTTATTTTATATATTGACATAGGCTAATTCAAACATTATTGGACAAGACAGTATTTTAACTTGTCTTTCAGCATGTCATCTTATGAGGCAAACTTTTTTAACTTTCACAGGAGTATGTACTTTCTTGGTATTTGCACAGTGGACACATTAAGGTCAGTTAAAGACATAAATGCTATGTGAGCAGTTGAGAAAAATTGTAGGTGTCATCCAGTTCACTACAGTCCTACTGTATACAGGTACTAATACCAAGCATGAAAAATTCATCTATTTTCCTCACAAGGAGAAGTGAAAGGAACATCAGTAAGCAACTCAGAGGAGAGGGGTGCTGCCCTGAGAGTTGTCCTGTCGGAGTCCTCGTCCTGCCTCAGCCCTGGTTGAGCCTGCCTGAGGGCTGGTTCTCCCTGCAGTCTGGCGATTGTGTACATACATGCATCCCAAAAGAGATGAGCCGAGGCTAGGTCACACGCTGCACTGTTGAGTCATGTTTGAATGCCATGGAGTTTAGGTATTTGTCCTTAAGCATTAGTGTATGCTGTATCATAGAATAGTTTGGGTTGGAAGGGACCTTCAGAGGTCATCTAGTTCAACCCACTTGCAATAATCAGGGACATCCTGAATTAGATCTGATTGCCTGGCCTTCAATGTCCTTTCTCAAATTCCTAGTCTCTACATGGGACCTGCTGTGAGGTGGCTCAGCTGTTCACCTTCCACCTCAGTGACACAATGTCTGCAATCTCTTCAAACTAATTTCTTTATTAGCCTAAGCATCTTCAAATAATTAGATATAAAAGCTATAATCAGCAATTCCACATGCAGTGATGCGGCCTGAGTTCTGAAAGCATATGGACATCAAAAACTCTAACGAGCAGGCATTGTCTTTAGAGGAGAAAGAAAAGATGTTTCCTCTCATTCTGTAATCATGAAATGAATGTTAATCAGAAATGCTACCATTTCAGCTAGCCTCCATCAGGATTCAGGGGACCACAAATAGCAGCGTGTCAGTCCATTCCCTTCTGTACATCAGCACCACTAATACAATCCAACATGCACCTAGGAGCTTGCTCTTGGGGGGGGGGGATGTCTAGGAAAATGCAAGGTATCAATTGTCAGATTTCCTTTCAGTCATGTAAATGCATTTCCTATAGATCAACATAGCTGAAGTGTTTGGGACACTGCTCCCTTTAATAAGCTGTTCAGTGAGATATTTTGCTATTTAGCTTTGTACTATAAAAAAGCAGTGTGCTGCAACCTATCTGACATATGGGTAGTTGTGACCTGAAATAAGTGACCTGTCTGCAGGGCATACTTCCCTTTTTTAAACTTAATTGAGAAATCACTGCAACAAAAATGACCTACCCATGGGACAGCAAGATAGGAGACTGTCAGTGCAGTGTAACAGGGTGGAAATCATCTTTGACTAGCTTGGAGGCAGGAAGAATGGGAATCTGCCCTCTGATAGCCCCAAAACTCAGTTAAGCTCTTTGATCAGCACCTGGCTGATGTCCTAGATTGTTCTCTTTTTCTGTCTTTCTGCTTCTTTCTTCTATTTTTAATCAGCAGGCTTTTCAAGCTTTCTTCTCCAGGAAGCACAGGAACCATTGCTTCATTTTTTGCACTCATCTGTCCTGTTATTTTAGTACAAGAAAAAGGAAGGTTGCTAGGGAAAGACATAATGAGATTTCTCATTTACTGACACTCAAGCGTGTTGGTTTGTACATTAAGGTTGTGTCGGGATCTGCCCAACCACTATTTTAATTGTTCTGTGAGAGTTTTTATCCTTAAGGTCTGTGTTGAATTGAGATAACCTTAGAGGAGTTAACACAATCCCAAGTTTGATGTTTTCTGCATACTTCAGTGCTGCCATAGACCGATAATTACAGTGCTAATTCTTCTCTTATGTAAGGTGAAGCACTGTCATTTTGTCTTTCATGGTAAAAATTAATCCTTAACTAATGTAAACCCTACAAACTTCATAGAACTCTGCCATGATTGACATTTTTGCCACACAGTATAAGCATATGGCAATGTTTAGTTCCCCAGGTTAAGCCTGAACAAACAAGGTGTAAATCACTACATCATTCCAGCCCTGACATGGGCCAAGCAATCCATGAGTGTTTCCTCTTAGCCACAGACACAGGAAGACTGTGACAGAGGCTGGATGGAACTTCCTTGGTGACTTATATGGTTAATTTTTTTTGGTTTTGCAATAAATCAACACAAACTTACTAGCTTTAAAGAGTACTTCATTCATCAGTAAGGATGAATATTGTGTAAGTATAGCGACGTCTTTGTATTTATTGTCTAAACTTCCAGGCTTACAAGAAAAGTAAAAGAAGTGTTTTTCTTAAAGCCATAGAATCTTTGTAGCTTTCTAATGGCTTTAATTGCCCTTTTTTTTTTTTTTTTTTTTGGGGGGGGGGGTGGGGGGAGTTGGAGGGGGGTTGTTTCTTGTGGAAAACCTTAATTTCTTTGATACTAAACTGGGAGGAGTGGCTGACACACCAGAGGGCTGTGTTGCCATTCAACGAGACCTGGACAGGCTGGAGAGTTGGGCGGAGAGGAACTTGATGAAATTCAACAAGGGCAAGTGTAGAGTCTTGCATCTGGGGAAGAACAACCCCATGTACCAGTACAGGTTGGGGGCTGACCTGCTGGACAGTAGTGAAGGGGAAAGGGACCTGGGGGTCCTGGTAGATAGGAGGATGACCATGAGGCAGCAATGTGCCCTTGTGGCCAAGAAGGCCAATGGCATCCTAGAGTGCATTAGAAAGGTGAGTGGTTAGTAGGTCAAGAGAGGTTCTCCTCTCCCTCTACTCTGCCTTGGTGAGGCCGCATCTGGAATATTGTGTCCAGTTCTGGGCCCCACAGTTCAAGAAGGACAGGGAATTGCTTGAAAGAGTACAGCGCAGACCTACAAAGATGATTAAGGGAATGGAACATCTCTCTTATGAGGAGAGGCTGAGGGAGCTGGGACTCTTTAGCTTGGAGAAGAGGAGACTGAGGGGTGACCTCATCAATGTTTACAAATACGTAAAGGGTGAGTGTCAGGATGATGGAGCTAGGATTTTTTCAGTGATGTCCAGTGATAGGACAAGGGGCAATGGGTGTAAACTGGAGCATAGGAGGTTCCATGTGAACATCAGGAAAAATTTCTTTACTGTGAGAGTGACAGATCACTGGAACAGGTTGCCCAGGAGGGTTGTGGAGTCTCCTACGTTGGAGATATTCAAGGCCCGCCTGGACAAGTTCCTGTGTGATGTACTCTAGGTTACCCTGCTCTTGCAGGAGGGTTGGACTAGATGATCTTTTGAGGTCCCTTCCAACCCTTAGGATTCTGTGATTCTGTGATTCTTTCATCATAGTATCTGCTAAGCAGATGCCAAGCCTCCTGTGTCTGAATTGTGTCATATGTCTGTAGTGAATCATAGAACAGTTTAGGTTAGAAAAGACCTTTAAGATCATCACATGCAACCATTAACCAGGCATTGCAAAGACCACTGCTAAACCATGTCCCTAAGCATGCTTCACTTAGAATAGCACATGTACAGAGCTGGTTGATTTTTCTCTCATTGCATTGGATGTATTTGGAGCCAAATTACAGAAGCAAGATAACTTTTCATATTGCACTGTCTCCACTTCATATGTATGCCCAAGCTGTATGCACTGCATATACAGATGCATGTCTGCAAAGGACAATGTAAGCAGGTAATAATGGCCTGTGCCAGCCATCCTCTCCCATAGCTGTGACTTGTGCTGGCTGGAACCAAGCGTGTAAGAGGCAGAAGCACTTGGGAGGCAGCTTGAGGACCGTGTGCTGCCTTTTCTCATCTTATTTGTGAACCAGTGGCTATAAATTTTTGGACTAATGGTGCAACACTTTAGGTGAACCAACAGCACAGCCACGTGGACCTGATAAGCTCGTACAATGTTTTGTGTAATGGTGATACTTAAACCAGGTGCAGAGCAGCTACCACAGCTCCATTGACAGAGGAGAGCCAGCTGGCTACAGTTTAGTAACTATTGATTTAGAAACATTATTAAACCATTAAATAGTGGGTTGCTATTTCCTAAGTTAGTTTTTGTTAAGGGTAACAAGATACTGGTAGTTAAATAAGCATTTTCTTTTTAAGTCACATCTTTCAGGTTTGTCTGTTCTTGGCTTCAGTGACTTTGACAGTGAGTTTCTGAATTACAGGCTGATGTAAAAGTGTTTCCTTTATGAAATTCTGATCGTCCACAATTTTATTATCTGATTATTTATCTGATTTATTATCTAATTATCTGATTTATTATCTAATTGTCTCTGTGCTTTCAACTCTGCTACACCTCAGAGCATTTTTTATATTTTTAAGTAACTCTTGCTAACTGAATTATGTATTTTCTTTCATGTCTCTCATCTGTGCTTAGGAGTATCAAATTCAGTTAAAACTTACTAGTAAGTATTTGTACATTTCTGCTGCTAATATTTTACATGAAGCAGATTAGTTCTAATTTGAGGGATAAATATATTAAATGCAGACTCTCAATACTATTGGTAAAATAAATGTTGTTGTTAAACTCATATTACCATATACTGAAGGAATTCTTCTGAGTGGTTACCATATTTGATGAATTACCACTCTGATGCTTTGCATTTAGAGAGGTAATTTGCCATGTTCAGGGAATACTAAAGGTAGTTGAAGTATATTTCTCAGACAGTAGAGTAAGAATGAAAGCTTTGGGTGCACTGTCCTACCTTTTGGAGAGTAGCCAAGCATAATATTTAAAATATCTTTTTCTTCTGTGGACCATTCAATTACTATATCAGTTACTACATGAGTAAGAATAAGCAACATTTTTCAAAATTAGCAGAAGAATAAAGAGCTAAATTAAACTATGAGTGAATTTAAAATACATGCAAGGTGAGCCAACAAAAATGGAGAATGAGCAAAGATCTAGCCATTCCGTGAGGACATTTGCAATCCAGAAGGTATTGCAGCTCTGTTAGAAGGGGGTTAGTGTAAAACAGCTTGACTCTTAGAAATCAAGTTTAGCATAGTGCAGTTGTTGTGGATCAAATACACATTTTGCAGTAAAACTGTCTGCAATGTGATTTGCGTCTTGCCTGACCAGAATATAATAAAAATACACTGGTGTGTTGCAGTAACTGAGCTGCTGTGCTACTGTTGATTACTTAAGTGATGCTTTTCATAAAATCAGAAAATAATTGAAGTGATGCCTGTGTAGAAAATGGGAATATTTGGAGAAAGTTGAATTGTCTGAGATGTGTATTTGAAAGGGATGGAGGCAAAGCAACACTTAAAATTGCCAAAGGGTTGATAGCCATAGCATGGCAGTTATCCCGGTCATGGAAGGAAAGACAAACACAGCATTCACAAACACCACCTGGTTGACCTTTGCAGATAATACCTTGAAAACCTGTAAAACGTGGCCATTCCAGCTCTGCGTTTGCCATTAGCAGATTCAAGTTGATGTCTGAGGACGTCTTTGCAGTTCTGAATTGAACAGCTGCACTGTTATTAGAAGATTCATAAAACCTACAAAAAGACCTCATGAATTTCTAAAGATTCTGAAATGAGGACTGTGCAGAATAACATCTGCTCATGTTTCCTAAGGCCTATTGTTGCATCTGCCCTGACAAAGACTTCCAAAGAATGCACATTGTTTATATGTTTTCTAAACACTTCATGAGACATCATTTCTAACAGCTCATTTGAATATCCAGGAATATCCTTTCACATGAATTCCCTCTGCAATCAAACAGAAATCAAGAGGAAAATCTGTTCTTGTTTTAATACTTGAAAAAGAAATCTGCTAAAAATCAAATAATTTGAGTTGCCGGAGGCATTGATGAAAATGGTTGGGAACTAAGCGATTAGTCTCTTTCTATGATTTTCCTTTGCTGTTACATGAAGCTTTTGGAAGTTTGCTCCCACTAGTGACTGGGGGGAGGGAGCATACACTGAATTTTCAATGCCTGTAAAATCTTACAGGCTTCTACAGTACTAAAATATTTGAATTTCATTAACAGGAGCTAAGAGGTTACAGGGAAATGTATCATCTCTTTTTTCCTCTTCAGAATACTCCAGACAGTAGCAGAGACAATTATGGCAATACTGAAAGTAAAATTATTGATTTAGCTTCTGAACAAGTTTTAGTTCCTCATTCTTCTCAAAGCATTATCAAGGTCAGAGTATTATTTTGTAAAATGGAAGTTTTTTTTGGAGAAGCTTGAAAAAAGCAGTGCTGTAACATAAGCTTTATAAAATCACTGAGCTGTATGGGGATTGTGTAGTTAAAATGAAAGTACTTCTGCTGCTAGAAAAAAACCTGCCGCAGCACATTTGTTTAAATAGAATGCCAAAAGAAAACTTCCCCTGGAACAACATCACAGTCTGAAGGACATTCTCGGTTATGGGCAGTTGATTCTGCAGGTGAGTGATCTCACAGCAGCTCCCCTTTGCTCTCCTGTTGCACTCTGTCTAGTCCAGTTCCCACCTTACTTACTCTGCTACAGAATCGGCACAGAGCAGCTGCAGTGGCCGGAGCAGTTAGATTTGGGCCCTGTGGGTGCTTTTGTTACATTGCCTTTTCTTCCTCCATTCTGTCACCAAGGTTAATGAACAAACAAAGGCTTTGTTTAATGTTAGACCAGATGACCATGAGATTTAAAATGTTCACTCCCTTCTCTGTGATTCAGTATTACCGTGCAGGTACATTGGGTGTGCTTGCCAAGGTACTGGCAAGTTCTTGTTGATTGATGTTTTCTAATTGTTTTGTGATCTTTTCTCCTCTTTCTCTCTTCATACTCAAGCCAGTGCTTTTAATTTTTCTTGTTTTTTTTTTTTTTTCCATGTAATTCATACTGATTACTGTAGGCAGTGGTGCTGAAAAATTATGGGCTGTGCTGCTCTCTTCCAAGAACCTGGCTTCCCATCAGAATGGGAATCAGATCAGAATGGTGGGTGCTCTGTTTAGTGTTGGCACCTCTGACCTCCTCCAGTGTAGAGGGCAGATATGGCACACTGTCTGCTCCTTTACGCTGCTTGCCATGAAAGGATAAGAGCAATGTGCTGTCTTCATGTTAAGTGAGGGTTTTGTTCTCCTCAGAACCACTAATGTTGGGTATTGGGATGTGAGAAATTCAGCTTGTACTTAGGAACTGCAGATTTAGTCAGTACATACTGTCCTAATGTTTAGCAGTGCTGCTTCTAAACCAAAGCCCTCTGACTTTTGAATACTGCCAGGAGTTTGTGGAAGAGCCAAGAGTAATTTCTGTTCCTGGCTGACACTGGAGCAGTGCTGCAGTGGGAAGTATCATCATCCTGTACAGTACTCCACTTCCATTAGACTAGAGTATTATAAAATTTCAAACATGATAAATAAAGTGATAATTTTAATATCCATATTAATAATAATGTTTCAATGTTTTTCTGAATGTGCATAATTATTATTTCAATATTGTCTCTAAGTTATGCAACAAGCCTTTTTGTCACTTTGAATAATTAGTAATTGAAAAATCTTCCCCATCTGTTTATAATAAAAAGCATCTGTTCAACATCTGCCAGAAAAGAAAAGAAAGAAAAAAAGTCTTTGGTGGAAGAGAATCTGTGGATTAGGGGAAACAGTCTCAGTTCAGAGGCCAGAAATCATTGAGTGAACCTGCATAATCTTCATTTGCACATTTTGAAAGAATGCACTCCCAGACAGAGATAGTTACCTAGGGGAAGAGGGAGAGCTGCGGAGCTCCACCTCTGCCTTGGCACACAAAGTCCTCCTTTCCAGCCGTTGTCTAACTCTGCCTGAAATTAATTTTTTCTTATAACAGCATTAATAAGAATCACACATTCAACCTTAAAGGACACCACTTCTGATATTGACCTGTTTTTTAAAACAGCTCTTTATAGTTGTATGCTAAGCCAAGTCTGTTAAGGTCTTTGCTTTGGGCCTTAACTGAAGCCTTTAAAGTCATTGATCCCTTTGGAAGGTGGGCATCTACATCTGTAGTCGTTCTCTTTGTCCATCACAAGATGAGGTTAGTTCATATTCCTCCAAAATTTATATAGTATTGTAAATAGCATGACTTTATAATCTAACATCCACTCTCTTTGACATCTTTTTGTTCCTTTCGAAACAGTAAAAAAATTACACATTGATTCTAGATAAAGGCTTTTTACTATTGATATAATTCCAGTCTGTAACAGAGACTCAGAACAGCACCTCTCTTAAAATATCAGTGTTTTTACCATGAACCATATATATGAAATGCTTTTTCTGAGAAAGATGAGATCGGAGTTGAACTGCAGATTTCAGTATTTGTAAATCAGTAAGTGGAATGAAAAAACAAAATATGTTGCTATCTTTGTTACTTTTCCAGAGACTTTTAACATAATGGCAATATAAATCAAAATTTGGAATATTATTTGCTAGTCCCCTGTAAATCCCTTTCAAAGCCCCTGCACACTCTGACTGCCAGAGAAGCACAGGAAGACAGCGAAGCTAAGCTCTCCCACAGGGCTTGTGTTCCCTCTGATCAAACCCAAACCACAGCAGGAATCTCTCCTTTATTTCCCTCTGTCATTGCACGTACATTACCACATGAAGCTTTTCTGAGCAAATCTGACTTCTTAACAGGTAGCAGGAGCACACTGATAAGCAGCCTGGAGTAACTACACTATCATCCTCCTCTGCTTTGGTTTGAGAGCAGTAGTTCTCTGAAAGGCCTGATCTCACTGATGTGAAAGCATGAAATTTACATTCTACTGGTTACAGAACTAAGCTAATTCTATTTTTAAGTGGATACTCCTTAAAGCATTGGAAGCCCCTACAAGATAGCAGAGCTAAGCAGTATTTAAACATAGGCTTCCAAACATTGCCTTTAATAAAGATTTAGATTAAAATGAAATTTTTGCCCTTTTTTTTAAATAATCTAATAAAGTCTGTTTACATTTGATTTCATCCTTTCATAATGCAGAATCTTCTATTTCATCTTCCATTGGCTTGCATATGTGAAGGACTAAAATAGTATCCGTTCTATTATATTCTGTAATCTGCAGATTACTACTCAATGACTTTCAAAAATTAGGAAGCTTGCATATTAAAGATCAGCAATCCATGATAATGATGAGGTCAGTTTCAAGGATAAAGATAGATTGGTACTTGGAAGTTTGATACTCATTATGTTCATATAAAATTTCAGGTTGATCTAGAAAGATCCCTTCAACTGAAAATTTCATTTTCCCAGGTCAAAAATACCCAAAAAGAAAACTTAAACATTTCTAATAGCCTTGACAATGCTTTGGTGGTAGAAGGTGTAGTGAGATTCACAGAGGAGTCTGGATGACATTCTTTATGAAAAGGGTTTTTCCTTTTGCAAAGCAAATTAAACAGATGTTGCAGGATTATGGCATTTTACGTTTTTCTTTTTCCTAGACTCTATGAACTTGATATTGTTTTCATCCAAGCAACAATCTATTGGACATTAAATATGTATCCTTAAAATACATTCTTAAACATTTTTATAATATGTAACTGCTGATATAATACTGTTTGATTTATTAAATACATGAGGTTAAATTAAAATTAAATTACATATATTTATATTTACATGGGTGTATTTAAAATATGTTTATATTTCTCTATGTTGACCTGCGTCAGTGCTCTTGCCTGGCTGTGCACTGCTCCAAAGGCAAGCAGATAAAGTTTCTGCAATATATTCTTCAATGTTGCTGGAAAGCTGCATTCAAATAACAGCAGTGAGACACATGCAGGAAAGCAAAGCCACAAGAGCTTTGCTTTCCTTTGTTACTGGCAATTCTGCAAGCTTTAGTCAAAGAAGAGTGGAATTCAGCCACAGGAAGCAGTTCTTCTGTCTATTCCAATAGTTTCTCAGAAAACCCCATTCTGGGAACTAGCTTACTGGAGTTTGGAAGGCAACTCACAGACCAAGCAGGCTGAGGTGAAGGAATGAGTGGGACTCTGAGTGAGCATACTGTAAATTGGGAAGGATTTTTTTTTTTGATTACTGCTTTATTTAAAATGCACATTAGCTCCATTGGTTCCAAGATACCTTTCAAATAGCTGGGTACTTCTGTCATTATCTGATGGTCCCAGAATATTCATTTCCTTTGCAGAAATGCATTAACATTGGTGATTTATGAGAAGAAGGATGGGAAGACAGTGCATGAATACTTAAAAAAAAACTTGCTGCTACAGCGGCTGGTGCCCTGTGGGGCTGTGTGTGTATTAGCACAACAGAGGCAGGGCAGACCCCATAGGGGGATTACTCTGCCTGAACCCGGGGGAAGTGCATTGGTACGGGTCCCCTTTTGTAGGAGTGCTGCCTGGTGCTACCAGTTAACTCAGACAAGCCCTAAGTGCAGACACATTGCAGGAATTCCTTGTAAGCTGATACGGTTTTCTTTCTTTAAACCATGAGCAACTTGAGACAGATCTATTCCAAGAGAAGAGTTCTGCAACAGGTGTCCACATACTTCAATGTTTTATTACTACATCCTGTAACAGAAAATATTTGAAAGTGTGTTTTACTGCTAGTGAAGGGTACTTTGAGGTGGCATGCAATAGCTTCACTGCCCTTAGTGCTGTGGAGAGGCAGCAACCCTGAAAAGAGACAAGAGATTTCCCGGTTGTTTCACTCACAGTCTTCAGTCAATATCCAAGGGTTTCCCAAAGCTCAGACTCTTCCAAAGTCAGAGGCCAGCTGGCATCCTGGCCACTGGGATAACTGCTCAGGGAGCCAGGAACGTGAGCTGACCTGGCAGGCTGCTGGCTGTGGCCTTGCTCCAGTCCGCATAGCTGTCACCATGGAAAATGCCAGGGTTCTGGTGGAGGAGCAAGCCTTTCAGAAGGTAGGTTTGTAAGAAACAAAACAAATGCTTGCCCAGAAGGCAGTATTTAGAATATTTATTACAAATTCAGCTCATGATGCATAAGGATTTATTTGACAAGATGTGCATGACTTTGACTTGAAAAGATGGAGTACTTGATGTGATACTTGAAGAAGTACTAAAGTAAATTTTCTAATGTAAGCAGATTCACAGGGTAATGTTTGTCAAAATTGAATTTTACAAATCAGCTACTCCAAGCCAGTGCTCTTGCTGATCCCAAACCCCCTTGGTTTCAGATTTTGTTCTGAACTTGAGATAGGGACAGTTTTTTAAACACCATCAAATACATACTGTTTTAATGCTGGGTGCTAAATTCACATGCATTTTATAATGTTTTACTTTTTAAATGTAAACCAAACAAACCACTATTGACCATTTGTAGGAATAGTATTAAAATACTCGTCCAAACACATAAATGTAGCAGGACTTTACAGGTGGGGGTGGAACTGTAATATCCTGGGATGTGTTAGCATGGATTCTGCAATGCTGGAGCTGAAGAGAGCATCCAGGAAACAGTATTGCTGAGCCCACAGGAGGATTGCCCCAGCTGGGCAGCAGGTAAAAGCTCCCTGCTTCCTCCTACATAGCCCTGCCTAGCTCTTCCGGCTCCCCTGGGCCCGGCCTCTGCCCCACATGGAGAGGGTAGTAGGTGGGTAGTGGGGCACAGGGTGGGTCCCCAACCACTGCTGCCTCCTTAAAACATCTTTCTGCCTGATTTGTTTTGCCTCAGCTGCAGCAGGGAGTCTTTCAGTGGCATCTGAGGTCTGACATAAATTGCCCTTGTAGATGTTAACCTGATCAATTATTCTGTAGTTCTCTTTAATCAGTTCTCATTTTGCATTAAATTTTGATGTTGTTTTATATCATAATCCTGTACGTTGTATCCATGAAGCCAGAAGTTTATCTGTAAGAGAATATTTTCTTATCAATTAATGTAAAGGACAACTGTTAGCTCAGTCAGTAACAAAAAGTTCATATAGTTTTGTATTGCTGTTCTGTCTCTTCTTCTCTTTGATGATGATACTGACTGCATTTAATATGTGTAGGACAAGAGGTGTAGTAAAAAGCTGTTTTCTGCAGCCATTCTTTCATCTGGTGCAATGTGAGAACTGTGCTGGTTTGTGCCCTTTGAGATTATTTAGTCCTGCCGACATTTACGTTTCTCTTCATCCCTCTGTTATATTCACAGATGCTTTTGTTACAGCTGAAATCAAAACCGTAAGATGACACATATGTCTGAATGTTTCACACTCATTCACATTCTCTTTTGAGCCACTCAGTAGAAAATAGTGTCAGCCCTAAGAAACAGGAGTCCCTTTTGCCAGCCTACAGATTGACAAAATTGTGCCTTAAATCCCTTAATCAATGACAGAGCCAAATACACAGAAGCATTAGCGGAGTAAAAGCTTTGGTAGTGTGGAATACATTAGAATGCTGCCCTGGGGCATCAAAGACAGGTGACTGTTCCATGGCAGGCAAACACAGGCCAAGTTCCCATGGGGGCGATCCAAATGAGCCATCTACAGCTCCAGGTTGTTATCACTTCCAAACAGTGGAAACAGTGACATGAGGTGCAAGAAGGTCCTTTGAATGGTGTTTATTGACGCAATTTCAGATTTTCGTTTGATTGCGTATATATTGAACTGCTCAAGTAACACTGAAAAGCAATTATCAAGCAATTACAGGAGCTAATTTGCCCTTTCAAAATTTGGTTGTATGTTTTGTGTCATCCTGTCACTCAGTGGAATCATAATTAGGTTTCACTGTAGCATAAATGTTAGTGAAATGTGCTGTCCAAGTCAATCAGTGTTATGAAGAAATTAATCTAACCGAGTTCCTCCTCTTAATGAACTTCATTAGCATCTAGCTTTTACCTCCTAGTCTGTACTGGTCAGACAGTAGCTTCAGCAACACTTTTGTTAGTACTTTGTCAACGCATCCTCACGTGGAGAAGACATGAAGGGTATCTTGTTATGGGGAGCTGTGTCCCATGGCCATAGATGAGAACATGGGCATTTAAGTGTGGAAGATCTGCTCATGAATTTTGACTCAGTTAGAATACAAATAGCACAAAATGAGGAGGGGCCTGAGCCTAGCACCACTGGTGATGGTTGTGTGGGGTTTACCTTTCACAGTCCTATCCTATATTTGACAACATTGACAAAATGTTTAGCTACATGGCAGTTAAAGAGCAGCAAAGAGTTTATAGTATAATCTTTAGGTGTAGATATCAAATAATTTTGGTGAGAAATTTGTTTTCTGCACTAGTTCCTTTTAAGGTTGCCAGGATTTGTTGCACCAGTTGTCTGAGGAGCAATGACATGAAAGTTTTGGGGAGGCAGATGCAAACACAAGAGTGCTGTCAAGATGCAAATGCTACAGGTTTGTGAATCCTTTAGGGATTAAGTGAGACACAGAATCCATATTACATTATATTGGTGTTTTATGTACAGCTGTAGGATAAATTATGATTTGTAATATATTATTTGATAAAATTATTATTTGATAAAATACGATTTAAGATACTATATAAGAAAACGTAAAGTGCTCAGATGTAGTTCAATTTTTCTGATAATTCTCTAGCTTTTCATTATTCGTATTGAAGTTCCTTTAACACTGTAGTACCTCTGGTTCTGGTATTAATTATTCAGCTGCTTCTCCAACAAAGCAGTCAAGTGCAAAGACAGTCTTTTGCTTAGAAGAGGCTTATTTAGGTGATGACTCTGTACGCTGCAGTTAAGCACGCAGTAAATAATACTGTAGCATCTTACCATAGCTTTTTATATGAGTCAGCAAGTGCATAGACAGGAGGGGTTTAGTCCTTATTGCTTTTTTTTTTTTTTAGCACATAATTAGTGTCAAATTTCTTTTCAAGTGCTTTGCTTATGGATGTTTCTTGTTAGAGTTTTGGTTTCCAAGATACCATTCTTCCCCCCTGAAAGACAACATATTTTTTCTGACTAAATCTTGCCTTTTCATCAATTATGCTGTGAATTTCCCCTGATGATATGGAAGGAAAAGAGATTTCATTTCCATTTTGATGACAAAATTCCCTTATATGCAATGGTTAGTGGCTGAGATCCTGACTTGATCTGAAGTCTGATGAAATCTATGAACATCTTCTGTTGGCTTTTGTTGTCTTTGGATTGGGCTGTGAGAGCATGATCCTGTCTGCTGCAGTGAGTAGGAATTGTGTCTTTGATTTCACTGAACACTAAAGAAGACATATAATGAAGAGTACATTTAATAGCAGTTGTCTGTTTCTCTGTTAAAATATGCTGCTTAAAAAAATCTTTGTTTCCTGGGTACATAATTTTATGTGTGTTGAAATAAAGTCAGACAGTGAAGTCTTCTGGAAATACAGTGGGCTTCTCATTTGCTTCTGTTTAGTGACTAATACAACAGCAATCATTATTGTAGATATTGTTGTCATAAAGCCTTATGTATCAATTATCAAATGGGTAGCATGAAGTTCTGTCCAAATGCACTGTAATAAAAATATCCAGGAGTAGAGTTGCTGTGGTGCCTTTCATCATGATGTTACATTTGAATGTCCTCCCAGGAGCCCTCCCATCTTATGTGATGCATCACACCGCTGTATGGGCCTGTTTGTTTACTCACTTTAAACCTGGTCCATTATCTGCAGTCATAGATACTTCAAATAGATTGCTGCACAGCTGTGAAATGACTCTCTGCTACTACCCCCTGGGACAGACTATGACAATGTCACTCTGTAGTCTACAAATCCTATTGCTTATTCCCCATGGACATTCAATCCCCACTGAAGAGTCATTTAAAAATATTTAATTGGCAGTTTGAGTTTAGGATTAATGTTAAATTGATGACAAATACAGTTTTTTCTTTTCCCTTTCCTGTTCTGAAAGAACCATCTCCTTGCCTTTTTTTTTTTTTGGTGCCTACAGCTACGGCACCTTTTCTGCCACAGGGTCACATTAGACTTCCTCGTTAACGCTCCTCTTGGTCTTACCAAATCTCCACAGTTAGCATAACAGATAGAGACATCTGTGACTGATATATTGCCCTTCTGTGAATTGGACCTCAGTACCTCTTGAATTTAATGAAGACCCAAAGTGCAGCCCATGTCTCTCTGCTCCACTTTCTTGTTGCTCTGCATTTCTACAAGAAATAAAGTGCTACACCTGCGTTTCAGCTTCATGTAGTCTCATGATCACTAGTCCCTTAGGAGAGAGCACAGACGAAGAGCCCACATGATCTATACTAGCAGAGACAATACATGACAAACACTTCTATGTATCTTGTGTTTCTGGGTTTCTCTTGGAAAAATGGAACCCCACAATCCAAATTTTCTATTGCTTGGCTCATACTCAGTACGTGAAGACAGACTACTTTTTCATACTGACGACAGCACATATGCTTTACTGTAGCTACTTACATATTGTAAAGCTAATTATTTTCATCATCTTTCACTGTTCCCATTTGTTGTGGTTTAAGCCCAGCTGGTAACTCAGAACCATGCAGCCGCTTGCTTACTCCCCCCACTCCCCCTTCTTCCTCCCCCCGCTCCCAGAGGGATGGGGAGGAGAACTGAAAGAACGTAACTCCCACGGGTTGAGATAAGAACAGCCCAGTAACTAAGGTATAGCACAAATCACTGCTGCTACCACCGATAATAATAATGATAAGGGAAATAACAAGGGAAGAGAATACAACTGCTCACCACTCGGCGACTGATACCCAGCCTGACCCGAGCAGCTATCTCGCCCTTCTGGGTAACTCCCCCCAGTTTATATACTGGGCGTGACATGCTGTGGTATGGAATACCCCTTTGGCTAGTTTGGGTCAGGTGTTCTGTCTCTGCTTCTTCCTGGCTTCCCCTCCTCCCTGGCAGAGCATGAGACTCGGAAAGTCCTTGGTCAGACTAAGCATTTGAGCAGTAACTAAAAACATTGGTGTTATCAGCTCTGTTCCCAGGCTGAAAGTCAAAAACACAGCACTGCACCAGCTACTAAGAAGGAGAAAAATGACTGCTGCTGCTGAACCCAGGACACCATTTAATTCTTGGTTTTCAAAGAAATAGTATTAGACACTGCATAAAGATTGATGACATGAGCCATTCTGTTATTAACAGTATTTAACGGCACATGACTTCAGGGTACATAGTACTGTTCTAGCCTATTTCAATAAGGACAGGTGACCCTTTTCATATTTGCATGCTTGCCTGTAGCCTTGTGTTGAAGGATTCAAATGTTTTGGAGCTCTAACAGTGGGCTGGTCAGGCAAGCGACAGAGCATTGTGCAAATGAGAGCACTGAGGTCGCTTTAGAAGCAGTGCGTAATAGCCCTCTGTCCTTTTGGAAATAGAGCAGTGGAGAAGGCCTTGTGGGATTCAGTTCTGACAGGCTGGATCTGCACAGACCGAGGCATTGAGGAAAGTCTCCTCTGGAAGGCTTCAATACCACTCACTGCTCAATTAGTAATTCCACAATGCCCCTTTAAACAAAGATGTACTTAAACTTAGAAAGGAAAGTTTTAACCTGTGTAGTATAGAACCTGAAGGCCTTGCAGGAAGCAAAGAGGCTGAGACCTGTATTTTGCATGAATGTGAGGCAGTGGGAAATGAGGAGCAGTTGGGGGAGAAGTGGCAGCAAGACCTCCTTTGTTAGTGTTCTTCTCTGGGAGGTAGGCAGAGAGACACGCACCCACTGCAGCAGCTGATGGTGAGACTGAGGGCACACGAAAGGCAAAGAGAGTGTCATGTTGACTGAGTCTCAGAGCACCCAGCATAGGATATGGGCAAGCGCTTGGGCAAAGTGGAGACACTGCCATCAGGACAGCACTGTACTCATGCTGAACTGCTCCCCACACCACAGCAGCAGCAGGGTGGCTCTTGGACACCTCCCCTTGTCAGCTTTGCCATTTTTGTCATGTCAAATCTAGCAGTGGCCTGGGTTGCTTTCCCTTGCCATTACTGCCAGCCATACCAACCCCAGCTGCTTGTCCACTAATCTCTTAGGAACTTGGTTTACTCTCCCTTTTCACCTCTCTCTAATGGAGTGTAGCTCCAGCTCTTTCTCCTTATCATTAGTGCTTGGCAGTGGGTGAAGCACTGGGAACATCACCCCAGTCACTCTCCTCCACCTCAAGCCCCTGAGCCATTCAGGGCTACATCTGCATCTCTCTTAATGATGTCATTTGCTCTCCTGTGTGACTACAGTGAGGGGAATTCCCTAGCGTTCCTCAGGATGTCCGGTACTGTCTTCACCCAGGCAGCCAGAAAGACGTTTCGTCCTGCTTCCTTTGTGCAGACACCAGATTCTTTGGAGCACATCACTTATTACCATGGAGTCATTAGTCAGACTTTATGAAACAATAACTTTGATGGACCATTTAAAAATATGTTGCTGTTTATAATGAGATCTGATGCCCTGGAGTTATAAAAGGAACTATAGGGCTACATGGGTGATTGCTTTGGCCTCAGGGATTTATTTTTTAATTTAATCTTAAAGTAAACAAATGGCGTTACACATTTCTGAATTATTTAACGAAGAGCATGACAAAGTGGTAATTGTAAAAGCTGCTCCTTCCCCAGGAGTACATTCCTTTTCAGCTAGCTAATCTTAGCTACCTTGCTAGATATAAAATTGTCTCTGCGTTGCTGCTTTTTCTGTTTCTGTCTATGTACTTTGGTTACATTCCGCTTGGAGTTTGGTTTTTTTAATTATATGTGAGTGGGCTCAGTTTGAAAGTAATAACATTTTTCATGTTTTCTCTTTTCAGTTCTTTTCCATACATTTTCTAGTGGATGCCTCACCTGAATTAGTTACAGTAGCTCTTTGGTTTGGCACATGATGGATCATAGTTTACAGCATTACTGAAAAGTCTGCAACTGGTTGATAAACAGGGTTGCATTTTGTTGTGTGTTATTTCTTGTAATTAGAGGTTTTATCTTTGTAGGCTAAGATCAATTTATTAATATTTATTATTTAGACAAATGATCAGAAGAACACTACCTTTCATTTTTATGTAAGGATAAATCTTGATTCTGCCTTTTAATAGCTGGAAAAGTTAATATACCTAGAAAAACTTCCATTAGGAAAACACTGAAAGAGGAGATCTGTACCAGCAGTTGCATATATCAGGATATATGATGTGATGCATCAGTCTCTTTGTAGGTGGAAGCAAACAGGTATTAGTTTGTCCTGGGAGGAACTGGCTGTTTTCACTGATGTCTGTTACACAAACATGATGATATCCCAGCTGCACTGATGGATATTGCATGTCCGTGTGTTGAAGAGCTTCTTGCCTAAACTGGCTCACAGAAGAGAACATGACAGTGAAACAAAGGCAGAGGTTTCCTAAAAATTGTCATGCCTACACAGGATTGCCATGCTCCTGTTGTGCTGCTCTTGACAGTGTCACCTTTTCTGATTTTGAATGCTACTGAGCACATGAAAGTACATACATAGCAACAGAGAGTCTTCTTGCAGTTCCTTCAAGGCAAGCACAGAGCTTAGAACACCGTTTCTTTTCAGAGTTAGAAGACATTCATCTGCACTAGTCCATGTCTGTTTTAATGAATTATGTGCAGCAAAGCCATTTTGCAGCTAATTGTGGACATCTGCTTCAGAGTTTGGAATACCTCAAATCATACTGCCGAAAACACCCTCTATTATCTACCTCTTATGATGCGATGCGTTTATGAAAATATACAGCTGATGGTTTATAACACAGTTTGTAGACTCAGACTTGTGACTGAAGTTTAAGTTGTGAATCTAAGTCAGACCATTTAGTTGATCTTTGGCTAATAGATCCTCTGGAGAGTCCTCACCTGGACAGCTCTAGGGCCTGAGCAGCCTTCACAGCCAATACACTGGTCACAGTTCTCTTGTGGCTGCTGCTATAGGTGTGTCCCAGCACAAACATTTGGTCATTTAGCATTAATTTTCAAGGCACTTCTTATTTTCTTACAGGAACATACTTATCAACCCCATATTTAATAAACTATAACTTTCTTTCCCCTTGACTGCTGAAAATGTTTTCATCTTCAGTATAAGTGTAAAGGTAAAAATTCCCGAGCAAAATAAAAAATAAATAACCTGCCTCTCTCTCTGACTAGAGAACGCAGTAAAACCCCTTGTGTTTCTACCTTGTATTTTTTATCTCAGAGGGATTTGTCTCAGGAGCCTTTGTAGTTTCTGAAAGTTCCATTTTAAATGCTGGTTAAAAGTTTACAACTTTTTAAAATAATGCTTATAAATAATAGAACTAGTTGGTCTTACTTTCTTTGTTTTCTCAGGTTAGTATTTATGTGCTTCACTTCCCAGTGCTCTTAATCCCTGTGAATTCACCAGGTTTCCACTGTGTGTGCTGAAGCCCCATCACTGGTCAAAGGGCTGTACAGGTTTGGTGAATGCAGTGTGATATAGGACCTTTTCCCTGACACAGGGCTTTGAGGTGCCACACAGGTGTCTGGTCCTGACTTTGTTGCTGAAGAAGAATTTCATGAGCTTAAAGAGTACAGACTCAGTTCTGGAAGCCCTGGCTGTTCCTCTGTCACAGGGTAACCAACATGTCAACACCACAACTGAACTTACAGCTTGACAGCTAGCAAAAATGTGAGAATGAACATAATGTAAGGGACTGAATGGCTGTGGGGGTCCATTTTGTTTCCTCCTCAGTGTGTGGGGAGCCTTTGGCAATTGCAGGACATTAATTTTCTGTGTATACATTATTCTTAATCGTATGTTGTGTCATTGCCATATGGTCTATATCTGGCACTTTGCTCTAGCAGCCAGATGATTTCTTATTGTTATCATAAGCAGCAGGGCGTAGATAGCATGACCTAAACCAGCTGGTCTCTAAAGTGCAAACTCTCTCAGTACTGAACTTGTGAGGCTTTCTTTATCAAAGTGTGTAATTAGTTTAAGGCAGTGGGTTCGAACCTTGTGCCTTGTTTCTGTATTTAAAATTAAAATGTTTAAATAAATTATGATTGCAGTCATACAGACATAGGACTTTAAGAATGCTCCCCTGTTTAGGTTCACTGCAGGGTAAGTGTAACAACTTCATGTTATCTGGAGCAATATTTAGATGAGAGATCTGTCATCAGCTGAAGTTTACCTGCTCAGGTCCCAGAGGACGATGAAGAGCATTTAAATATGCCAGCTGGAAAGCATTTGCTGTTTCCTTTTATTCCCCCTCTAACACTGAAAATCCCATAATGTTCATCTGTGTAGGTCTTGCAGTGTTCCATGTATCTGGAGGTTTGAGTGGCATTAGGGTGTGTTAAGCCATTTAGACAACTTTGATGCGTCAGTAATCCCTCCCATGAAGTAAAGTGGAGCAGCATCTCCTGCTAAGCCTCTCAGGCACTCTTGCCTACTCAGTTCGATTTGCTTGGGATTAGCAATTGCTTTATTAGGAAGTGAAATGCTTTTGTGAATAGAACCTCCTGACCAGAGCTGGTGGAAGGCAGCTAAAGATTAATCCCACCCTCCAGTCTCAGACAGCATCCCTGGATACTGCTTGGTACAGGAATCACTCATCATTACATGCATACACAGAAATACAGCTAATGAATCTTACATGTTGGGCCAGAGCTGCTTTTCTCCTTTCGAATGCCCAAAACCTTCCTTTGCGCTGAGTGGGAACTTAGTAGAGGATGGAATTATTCAAATATCACTGGAGTTTCAGTGTTGATTGAGGATTAAATGAAGCCAGTCTCTTTTGCACTACCCTATACTAAACTAGTTTAAATCAGAAAAATAAAACAAGATTTCCATCTCCCCTCCCATCTCTGCAGGCCCTAATCATTGAATAATAACTGTCCTTGCTTTCTGATCCCGCAGAAATACAGACATACATTTCAATATAATTTTGCTGACAGAACAAAGCTTGCCCCTCACAGCTCAGCTCCAGATGTCAGCCCTGTTCTTGGCGTGCCTGCTGCACAAGACAGTCTTCACTTCCCACTTCATCTCTGAAGACCCCCTTCATGTGGAAGACATCTTCTTAATCAGAAGCAAAGTTTTGGCCATGTTTTGACGTGAGAAATCTCCTTTGTTTTCTGTAGAAGGTTCGTGCAATTCCCAATGGTCTTCAACTGCTGATGATAAAAATATGACAAAAAAAATCTTTCCCACTTCTCTAGGGATATAAGTCAGAACCTGTCTCTCCAAACGAGGGAGAAGGCAAAGACATAGCAGGCCCTGAACAACTTCAACTTAAGGAGTAGATCTGCACTTTCATTAACTACCTGAACAATAAACGATTTTAAATATCCAGAGCACTATCATTTTTGTCTTCAAAGCTTTGGAGATCAATCTTGCTTTGTAATGACATGGAGAAAATAACTAAAGCAAAAGGATGCTTATTTACAGAAACTTACAGTAAGTTGAAACTAAAAATACATTTAACCTGAGCTAAAAAGTCAGAATAGCATATCCCAGGGTCTGCTCAATCATTGAGAATGGAAGAATAAAGCATTCTTGCTATATCAAAAGGAAAGCCTTGTACAGTAGGTCCTTCATTTTGGTCCATTTTGGGAAGTGTACTCAGCAGTGACAATGAAAGGGCACAGACTGCTCTGGCTAATGAAAAGCAGGCCTAGATGGTTCAGATTAACATTCTAGTGTGACCAAAGAGGCTCAGCATGTCTGAGTAATTTACTGCAAATTGGCAGACGGCTGTAGTAAAAGGATTACCATGAATCAGCGTAGATGGCAAATGTAACAAAGCAATAGTAAGTAAAAACAATATTGCTTTTCTCATTCCTAATAAAAAAAAAGTTAACACCAAGGGCTTCAAAGCATATTGAATGACAGCAGCTTTTGATGCCAGCTAAGAGCTCACCCAAAGCTTCTCTCCACTTTCTCATATCCAGTCCTGACCTCCCAGTGCCTCTGTCCCCACTGCTTGCACTTGTGCTGGTTGCCTGGACATTTCTGCCTGCCGAGTTGCTCTGACAGCAGCTTGGCTGCTGCAGAGTTACCATTGCAGGCAGAATCACCCCAACATCCTTTGTTCTTTACATCATCACCAAAAAGTCCCCGTAAATGGAACATGTCAAGCTTTCAGCCATTCCAGTGTCCAAACCTCCAAGTGTGTAGCAGTTAGGCTTAGGGACTATTCATTAATAAATGTTTGCTCTGGCACCTCTTCTTTTGTCCTTTCAGTGTTTGGTGCCATTTAACTACTGCTACGAAGGAGTGGAAGAGCCCACTCCAGATGGATCTGAGACAGCCTAGATTAAGTTTTAATGAGATGATCCCATGGGTTGGCAAAAGAAGGCAGAACAGAAATCATATTTTCCTGTGCTTGCCCTGCAGGATACCCAGCCTTGGAGGTGCGCGAGCTAGCTGACACTGGAGAGAGAGCATAGGTGTCATTTCCCTCTCCCCTTCCACAGCCTCACGGTGATCACATTCAGTTCCTGAAGCTCTTAGTGTTTTAGCACACTTCCAACTGCAAGAATTTCAGAGGGCATATCTTCCTTGTTTGGGAGGATAAGGTTAGTAGTTACAAATGAAACGTGAATGGATGTTGATGACTACTTTTCTTGGGCTGCTGATTCTGAGTAATTCATTCTGTACGGCATCTTGATTGACACGGGAGGTGCAGCCTATGATGAACAAGTTTAGAGCTGCTTTCTCACTCAGTGGAGTTTGGTACAGAGATACGCTCTAGAGTTTCACACCACTGCACGCACCTATATCATACAGTGTTAGTAACATGTCCTGGATCCTGCTGGACTGTGGTGTTAATGTTGGCTGATCTTCCTAATTAGCTTGACAGAGAGGTCAAAACCCTGTAAGAAATCTTACGCCAGGTTAGTTGCACTGTTATTTTACTGTTGTATTTATTACATGCTAGGAATTCCTAAGTGAAGTGTTAGATGGGGTCTCACTCAAGGAAAAACTGGAAAGTAAATTTGGGATTCATTTGAGAAGACCTTGTTTGATAAAGGTTACAAAAATTGCTTACTTTTAGTCAGATATTCCACTGTTTTCATTCTGCATATATGAATTGAAGAAAAATTCAAGTATCTTCCAACAGAGTAAAATTTAATCCGGGATAATACAATTATAAAGGTGTCACATTCATAAAAAAGATAATAATATCAGTTTAGTATAGATGGTGGTTTGTGAGTAATCTGCTATCATGTTGCTTTGCTCCAGCTTTACACTTTGTGGGAGCTATGGCTTCTTGCCAGAAAGCAGGAAAAATCAAGTCTTATGTGTATTAAAATGAATTTAGAATTTCAGCTGGTGATACTCATATGTAACTGCAATATAAAATTCTGCTACAGGAAGCCAGCTAGTTACAGCTGAAAGGAAAAGTTGGCATGATGCCGTTTAGGTTTACAGCCATTTCCATTGATCTAATATTTCAAAACTGAGTGTGTGCTTTCTGAATAGGGAGAGCAGCACCTCAGGGAGTCACTAATCTCTCTTCACTTTTCTAACGAAAAGAAGGCCAGTGCAGGCCAGAGGTTTGTGAAGAGCAGGAGGTTTGCTTGGCTCCACAAACTGAATTTCCCATGAAAACCCAGAATTGACAGAAAGCCTGCCAAAGGACAGGTCTAATGGGCACATCGATTACTTGGTTCTTCTGTGTTAATTTTTGTTTAGTTCAAATAATTACCCAAGCAAGGCCACAGTTACATAACACAAATGTCCACAATGCATCCAGGTTTACTAAAGTATAAAAATAACATCTGGGATCTGAAACCCAGAAAAACAGATTAGCTCCGAGTTAAGGTTTCTCTTGTAGCCCATAGACAGTTTGTTGCAATACAAAGCTTTAATCTAAGCAGAGTTTTTCAAAACTTACTGCATTTTGTTTTCAATTGGAAAACATTTTGTAGGACTCTGAACCAGAAGGCTGTTTCTCCATAGTGTCAGGGTATGCCCTGCAGTGGACATCAAGGGTTAGATTCTCACGTCAGCTGTACATGCAGAATTTCACCTCACCACTTGGGAGCCATTAAGAGCCAGTAAGGTGGTGCCTAGGATAAATCTCCACAAGAGATTATTATCGGTCTTTCTGTTCCTGAAGTCAACCCTGCAGATTCCTGTCCTGGCAATGCATACAGCTGGGCAGCGGGCTGAAGGGTGACTTCAAGTGAAGGTTTAATCTCAAGGAAGACAAGTTTTCCTACTGAGCATTGTGCAGGGCAGTGTAGTCTGTCACATTCATTATATATACAGTGCAACATGTTGCTTACTTGTGAAGTGATGTATGTCACAGATGTGTATGAAATAAATAGTAAGGTTGAATAAGCAGTTGTACTTTGCTCTTGCTTGATATTCCTCAGCAATAAGTCTGTTGGCTCTTTTGCTTTACTGGTTATTTGGCCTTTTGGTTTCAGACTTAGATTTCATTCATAAGGAGATCACTCCATTTGTGTTTCTATATTCTAACTGCAGCATGGGAGGATGAGCCCACACAGTTCATCTTCTGTTTCAAACACTTCGGTCATTTCAAACTGCTACTGCAGATAAATTAAATCATACATTTCAGAGCAAGCTAAAGCATTAGAAGAACATGGGGTGGGATGAAATACATCACTTTTTGCTGCTGAACTCTGTTGGTTCTTTCATTCTCTCTATCTCAGACTAATTATAGAGCATTTTCAGTCGTAACAGTCTAGAGTCTGCTCAAACATCTTCTTATGTATTTCTCCATCATAAATTTCTGTAATATTCTTGAACTGTCTGCATTGCAGTTGCTTTAGCTCAGAGGACAGTAAACAGGTATGTTAGACACAGCACTTTTCCTTAGTTAATAATTGTATTTTAGTGTGTATTTCAATTATGAGATCCAGGAAGACTTAGTTCCAGACAAGGTAGCTAGTTGGTGAGGTGCTGTACGAAGTTGAACAGAGAAATGGTCACCAGCCCAAAAGTGTCACTGTCTTTCTGCCTGCTGTCTTCTCAGAAGTTGTCAAAGGGCTTTTTCTCCCCACTCAGTTGAACATATATTCCGTTTCTTGTGTTCTGTTTCTTCAACTACTTACAGGGTACTTAAGTACCTGGTACTGATTAATTGGTATCTGATTCACAGACCAGAACAGTCCGATCAAAAGATCAGTCACCTAAAGGCGATCTCTTGATTCCTGTTTCACTTTCAAAAGGCATTGTGTCATCTTATATTGACAGTGTTAGAAACTGCATCGGCACATTTTTTCCCTCAGAGAATTTGTATAGATGCCTGTCCCTTCAGTTTTCACTCGCAATTATTGCCTCATATGACTGTTTTCACATTAATTCTGTATAAGCAACAGAGTTTTAGATTATCTTCATAGTGTCTGTAGCCTTTATATTAATCTTTTCTCGTACCTGCTGTATTTTTGAAATTTTTAAATGTTCTGATTTACTTGAAAATGGTTTCTATTTAAATACATATGTTTAATGCATTTATTTTTAATAGTGGGTGTTTTTTTTCTTATTTAGAGATAAACTTTCTTTTCACATAATTATTTTATATCAGTCTGTCATAACACTATCATCATAATGTAACTCTAACCATGAATCTTAATCAACTGCAATTATAAAATGACTGGTTGGGGATAAATTGCCACTAGTGTAACTGGAATTATTAAAACAGTGAGCTCTAGAAAGAGGGAGTGTGAATTGAGCTACTAGTTAGGTGCCTAAGCATCCAAAGCCATATGATTTTATTTCAGACACTGTGTTGTTCTGAGGAGTAAGGGTCAGCTTGCACTCACTTTACTCATATATAGCAAAAATGGATTATTTACTACAATAGGGTGATTAATAACATAAAACTGGTTACGCTGTCTTACCTATTTACAACTCAGTAATGAACCAGCTCTGAACAGCGTCTACAGCACTTCTGTATAACACTTATCTCCTCAAAAGCGTACTGTACCCATATCGGTGTGATATTATAGTGGTGTCGTGGTTTAAACCCAGTCAGGTAACTTGTTCACTCACTCCCAGTGAGTGGTGCCGAGCTGACAACAATCAAGGTCCGTGTCCTTCTCCCCCCGCCCCTGCGCCGGGGCTCTCCCCTTCCCCGCTCCCGGAGGAACGGGGAGGAGGATCGAGAGAGTGCAACTCCTACGGGTTGAGACAAGAACAGTCCAGCAACAAATCACCACCGCTACTATCAGCTAAAACAATGATAAGGGAAAATAACAAGGGAAGAGAATACGATACCACCGGCCAAGAAAACGAGTTCCACCCGGAAGCTCCTGTCCTTCCGGGTAACTCCCAGTTACCCCCCCCCCCGGGCATGACGTGCTGTGGTATGGAATACCTCCCCGGCTAGCCCGGGTCAGGCGCCCCATCTCTGCTTCCTCACAGCTTCCCCTCCTCCCTGGCAGAGCATGAGCCTCACAGAGTCCTTGGTCAGGGTAAACATCACTTAGCAACAGCCGACAACATCGGCTTCACCAACACTGTTCTCAAACTAGAAGTCAAAACACAGCACTGCACCAGTTAACACAAAGGAAAAAACATGGCTGCTACTGCTGAACCCAGGACAAGTGAGAATAGTCCCTCTCTGCCAGAGAAAGAAAAGTTGGTACTCAGTTGGGCAGTTATGGATTTCACACCTCCAACACATCACAAACCTCTGAATTCTGCTGATTATTTCAAGGTTCAATAAAGGAAAACTTTCCCAAAGGAAGTGTATAAGACAGTGTACAAGAAGTGAGGCTACCAGGTGAAGTTTCTGCTGGGCTTTCCTGGGCAGCATCTGCTTTTGTTCTGGTTTTCCCCACTGAGCTTTGCACTGAAGATGCTGGCTAGCTTTCCTCCTGCTCCCTCAGCTATGGGGCTGCCCAGCTCTTGCTGCAGCACTGTGTGTGGGGTTTCTGCCTGATAGGACATGCTACAGCTGAACAGCTGCTTTGAGGTCCACATGTAAAGTCACACTCCAGCAGAGAGCCTCCAAGAGGGGTGCCAAATGCTTACGGTGACTTCTGGAAAATAGTTAAATGTAAGTGAACAGCAGTGCTGTTTGGGAAGCATTTCAAGCCCTGCAGCTCTCCCATGGGCCATCTCACACAATTGAAAAACCCAACATATTTCTGGGTTCTTTTCAGTATAAACTCTTCCTTTTATTGGGAACTTTTCCTGAAGACACCTGGCATGTGCTCTCTGTCCCTTTTCTCCATTCCTTTTTTAGTTTCCTTAGCTCTCACTCCACTTCTTTCCCCCCTGCAACTGAAAGCTATTTTCTCGTGGCTACAGGGAGACTGTGACTGGGATCACAGCTGCTGCGTTGCTGGGGTCCCCTAGCCAAGCCTGGACTGTATCAGCCTGTCAGGCCAGGCTGGCCCCGGCTGACCGATAGGGCAGGCAGTTGCTGAGAGCAGCAGCATTTCAGTGGCAACAACTCGTCCAAAACCAGTTCTTGGATGAGAAGGAGAAGATAACTTCAGGCTGGTAGGGAATTATGTTTGCCAGCTGGCCTGGGGGAGCAGGACTGCTACAGTTAGCTGTATCTCCAGCTATCGGCAGTAAGGAAGGTAACAGAATAGAGTGAAGCCCAAGCCAAAAATCCCTGCTGCGGTAATTTAGCAGTTCAGGGGAGCTACCCCGTATGAGGGTAGTTGGAAGATGGTAAATTCCCAAGGGGAGCTCAAAGTTTCCAGTAAAATCTGGGATTGCTGACAAGGTCTTCAAAAAGACTGCTTGATTATTGCCTTGAAACTGGAAATGAATAAGAACAAAGGTATGATGGGTTTGACTATTTCAGAAATTGCTTTTTTTTTTTCCTCACTTTTGGGGTGATTCCAGCTGATGGTATTTGCCAGCTGGACACTTGCACAGGCTCTGACAGCCCTACCAGCACAGGGATAGTTCTAGTAGAGTGGAGTCTAAAGCACTACAGGACTTGGTACCTGTGGTATACAACCAAACTCTGTGTTTGCTCAGATTTAAATTTCTTATCTCAGGTACCTGTAGGACAGAGCCCTTCTCGAGCTCCGCATTTCCACAGAGTTATACTGTTACCAGTGCTAGTTCAGGTATGTCTCTGCGACCACACATTATAGCCCAGATACAACAGTAATTGGAGCTCAGCCACTAAGTTTGTGTATTTATGTAGGTGTATATATATGTACATATGCATAGGAGTTATTATGGTATGAGCAGAGGGTAATTAGTGGTGACTCAGTGCAGGGGAAAAAACTAACAAACCTGGCTGTCAGAAGTTCATCACACACTGAAATGAATGGCAATTGCTGTAGTGCCACTTTGTGGTGAAAATGAGAAACAGATACGCATAAACTTTACACTTAAACAGTTACTGAAACAAGAAGCTGAGATTCTGACTTGTGATTTAACTGTGCTCAGCTTGGGCACCCTGATGCTCCTAATCTCTGAGCCCAGTGACTCCCCTTCCCCTGATGTTAGGTCTGCACTGAGAAAGGTCACCATCTTTGGCCAGAAGGTGAATGATCTCTAGGCACTTTGGCCAAATCATAGAATCATTGAATGTTTTGGGTTGGAAGGGACCTTAAAGACCATCCAGTTCCAACCCGTCTGCCACAGGCAGGGACACCTTCCACAAGACCAGGTTGCTCAAAGCCCCGTCCAACCTACCCTTGAACAACTGCCAGGGATGGGGCAGCCATAGCTTCTCTGGGCAACCTGTGCCAGTGTCTCATCACCCTCACAGGGAAGAATTCCTTCCTAATATCTAAGCTCAGTCTTCACTCTTGACAGTTGAAAGCCATTCCCCCCTTGTCCTATCCCTACATGCCCTTGTAAAAGTCCCTCTTCAGCTTTCTTGTCAGCCTCTTTAGGCACTGGAAGCTGCTCTACCATCTCCCCAGAGTCTTCTCTTCTCCAGGCTGAACAACCCCAGCTCTCTCAGCCTGTCTCCATAGGAGAGGTGCTCCACTCCTCTGAGCATCTCTGTGGCCTTCTCTGCACTCTTTCTTACCTTTTATAAAATTTTTCCTTTTGTACCCCCTGTACACAACTTTCTCTTCTTGTCGCTTTTCTAGGGAGCAGCATGAACTTTGCTGTGTTCAGTGCCTCCCATTACTATGAAGTGAGAGTAGAAGGATGCCATGGAGCACTGTGCTGAGATAGGTGCCAGCAGATTGTCCATTATACTGCCTTCTTTCTAGGTTTTAAAATAGAAAGTGTGTCTTGTGCATTTCCTAAGAAGATCAAATTGCCTCATTTCCTCTAAGTATAAATGTTATAGCATTACTGGTGGGCTGTGCTCTCATATGTGCAGCAGAGTTTGATCTAGCTCAGCCACCAAGCCATTTCAGGTGGCTTCTAAAACAATAAAAAGAGGAACTGCTTGTTCTCATGGCAATACTCTGCTTTCAGTGGTTTGTTTTCCAGTCATGTGAAATCTGTCTTTCAGATTAGATACCATATACATTGCTCATTGTTTTGTTACATTCTCCAGAAGCATTCAAATGTCATTTTGAATGGGTAGATTCAGGGCACCAGTAAGCAAAGTTCAGTGCACTGCCCTGTTTTCACAGTCATACCTTGGGAGAAAATTGGGTCTTCTTTGAGCCTGCTAAAACATAGGTGATACAGAAAACAACCAGATAGATACGTTGTAGTCTGATGGCCAAAGAGAAGTGGCCTAAATCAAGTCTTGATTGCTGGCAAATCTGGAACAAAGTGCCCGAGATTAATTGTCAAAGGACAGCAATCCCCAGCCATAGCTGCTGAGGCTGTTCAAAGTGAAAATTGTATTTTACTTCTTGCCAGAGGCTATAGGAGAATCTAGAGATGCTGCTTTCCCATATTGGTCTTTGCGAGTATCAAATACTGATCTCGTCTCAATGACTCTAAGGTCTAGTTATCAACTACATATCATGGTAGATATGCAGGTGCAAAAACATACATTGAGGGGGGTGTTGGGAGAATGCATGGGGCAATAGCACACACTAGAGAAAAAGCAGGAGGCTGTTAGTTGGATGTTGTAATTTAATTTTGTATTGTCACAAAGAAACGTCTTATCTTTAAGAATTACCCAACAGTTCTACAGTGCAGTAGTGACTAGTTGGATCTGGGTCCTATAGCCTATAATTTAGTGGGCAGAAGAGTACAGCCCCCATAGTCCATACAGATGTGTGCTCAATCTTTAACTTTGTCAAATGCGCACAAACACATAAACTGCTGGAAAATTCTCATTCTTTCTTGTTTTTCTGAATCCTACATCAAGAGAGTCATGTGTGCAATTAGCTGACAGACTTCAGTGAAAGATTTTGGTTTTTGCTACGTCATACTCTCAGCAAGGCCTGACCTAGTATGAAATGCAGAGTTTCACTGAAGATGATAATGAAATATATATTTATATTACAGTCTAGATTTTGTTGCTGAGACTAAGATTTTCTCATATACACATATAATGTTAATGCAAAAAAACTGCCATAACCCGATAGATTGTGAATGTGTATCTTTATAAACCATTTGCAAGGTTTTTTTTAAGTCAGATTGTCACCATAATGCTTGGAATTGAGATAGGTATTTCTAATAATTCCATTTTGCTACTGATTTAATCTCCTCATATGCTTTTATAGTGCTTCCTTGTGAGTGAAATCCAAGGATCAGGAGTTTGCGTCCTCACCGAAGTCCCACAGCAGAATTGAACTTTAGGAAAGCAAGTCCTGGGCACACAAGGTAATGGTAGATTCCTGACATAGTTCCATTGAGCTGTCCCAGAGGATGAACAAGCTACAATAAAGTGAAACATTTCTTCCCTAGTTAACATGCTAGGCAACTGTGCTTTGATCAGGTTTTGAGAAACACATCAGTAGCTTGATTTCAAATAAGAAATCAGAAATGTTCCAGGCTAACTTAATTCTGACTCCTGAGTTATTAGTTTAAATTATGATAGTAAACAACCTTCTGTTTCAACATTTTTGGCTATGTCACAGAGCCAAAATACCCCCAGATTTGTATCTTCCTTGAGGTTCATGAACATCTGATGTCTTGGGTAGCTATGAAGAAAATAAACTCATTGTGTCCATATTGCAAAATCTAACCTTCATTCCAAGGTCTTTTTTGCAAGTATGTTTTCCAAAAGGTTATATGTGCAAATGCTTCTGGCACCAGGATTAGCAGTTTTAAATTTTATTTTCACAAACCTCCACAAAAGTATGGCAACAAAGGTAAAAACTTTTGACAGAATGCAGAATGATTGGAAACAATCCTTCTGATTGAATAAGGCTGGACTTTATTTCAGTCTCTTCAGCCTCTCACAGTTATGTTTCCATCCCTGCAAGCAGTATCCATCTGCACAGGTGATTGAGACAGACAGTTACTCATTTACAGAGGGAAAGCTAAAAGCCAGGCAGGAAACAGCTGAGTGGAAACCTGGGGTCCCTTATGGAGAAACAGCAAGTTGCACAGTTAAACTCTGTGTATGTGTGAGGTTCTTGTTTTGTTGTTTGTTTGTTTTGGTGGTTTTTTTTTATTTCTTTAAAGAGAGTTTCATAGAAAAGAAAATGTGCAGCAGGGCCTCTGTCCTCTGTATCTCTTCTAGCTGGTGTTTCTGGACATCATGTCAGAACAGTCCACATTCAGGAAAGGTCTCCCATTAATATGAAAGAACTGGATCTGGCCTTGGCTTCTAATTTTATTACAAGTAATAGATCTCTAAAAATATAGATGTTTGAAGGCTTTTTAAAAAATCATACTTTGAGTTGCAAAAGTAGCAAAATCATTTGGATCATCTGTATTCAAAGAAGATCGCAAGACTTGTACATCATGGCAGCTGTGCCAGTTTGGTAATATGAGAACCAAAGCCAGCCGAAGTGAAAACACAGTTTCTAAGTCATGTTATACTTTAACATGAATAAACTCCAAGTCAGTACCACAGACTTTTGCTGGAATCTGGGGAAAAGGAAGGAAAGAAACAGAAGAGGGTGTTAATTTCTAGTCTTCAAATTCTTGGGGAGTAAAACCCATCCATTTAGAAACAAGTTCATATTGCTCTGTGAAGCCTTTTAATAAGGTTTTTGAAGTTCTGCTAGTGCTGCAGAACAAATTTGCTTTTGTATCTTCATCCTGTCTCATTTGGTCAGTCTGTCTACCCTGAATGCCCCAGCTCCTGGTTTTGGCCATTCCAACAGTTTTGCCTTCTGATCCTATGGGCTACATAACCCTGTCTGTATCTTTCTTGCAGTGTTTCTTCCACACCTGCTGATGCTTCTTTCTGTCTTACACATCTTCAAAATCTGACTAACCCTTTGCCACTGTCCAAAGATCATCAGAGGAACTGACAAAGGGATCATAATTTCCTTTTTTTCAATCTCCACCTGAGTGTGACCAGTCCCTTACTGCTTTCAGTTCAGGTGAGAAATAACAGGTGCAAGAAATGCATCTCAGTTCAGAAGCTTTACAGAAATAACTAGTGCTGAAAACTGCAAAAACTAAATTACACTCATTTGATGTACTAATAACTAGGCTGTGCCCCTGTACTTTGCCCAAGGCAGAAGGTGGAGTGGGCACAGAGCAGGAACTTGCCAGGTGCCCCATAACCTGCTGCTCCCTGCAGCAGTGAGCGTGGCTCCGTGACCCCTCTGCCTGTGTGCATCAATACTGGCATAGGGTGTACATGTCCTGGCCTCAGGTCTTGGGGGTGGTTGAGGTGAGAAATAATGATGACAGAGCAAAACCAAACTGTGTATTCAGTGCCTGTTTTATTTTTCAAGGTGAATAAGGAACTCGGAGTCAGACCACGTACTTTTACCTCACATCTAGTTATTGCTGAGCATGACTTTAGTATGATAGGACGACAAATAAGGAGAAGCCTGGGTTTTAAAATACATTGGGCATTTCATATTGAAATACAATTTGAAATACTAAATTTGTAAAAAGTGTCTTTCAAAAATCCACACAACTTTACACTAAAGCTTTGTAGAAAAATTTCCTTGATGTTATATTCAGTTGTTGCTTAAAAATACAGTAGTATTTTAGAGTCCTAAAAATCTCAAGGCTATCTTTAATTGCCATCTTTTGCCAAATAAATTTAGTGTAAAAATGGCAGTGGTTAATGCTGACAGGAACCCTCCAAGTTACACAGACAGTGTCAAAGGCAGGGCCTGCCATGGTACGGTCAGCATGGTGTGTCTGACACAATACAGGCAGCCTTCCAAGAATGGGCAGAGCACTTTACCAGGCACTGGTGAAGCTCTGCCACCATGGTTTTGTTTTCACACAACAGACCTTGCCGTTCTCCAACTTTGTCTTTCAACATTCTTTTCAAGTCACTATGCCTCCTGGTGTCAGCAAGTGATGGTTTGGGAGAAAAATTAGATGTTAATGGTATATTCATGTGGGTTGCTGTGCAGCTGCCCTATACAGCCATGCCAGAGGCACATGAAGGAAACACTGGTCTGGCACCAGGGCAAGGATTGATAGAAAAAAGAACCTGGAAGTAAGATTTAGCTAAGTAAGTGAAAAGAAAGAGCCAAGTTTTCACAGGTACAGTCTTAAGCAACAAATGCATTACCTAAGGTCCTGAAGTGTGATATGTAGAGAGTTTAAGTCCTGTTGTAGCCTTTATGTGTCTTAGAGAGAGTCCCTGGCCTAGCAGAGGCAATTACCTGCCTCAACATTTACTGTGCCTGACATGGAAATGGAACCTAAAAGCCCACACCCAATACCAAGCAGGGAAATGAATTAAAGGCTGATAATGTTTATACCAACCCTGTTCCTGGGCTGTACAGGAACGCTGGTCTGCAAGAACTGGCTGTGGTTTCACAGCTACTTAAGTCACAATCACAAGATGAAATCAGTGCTGTAGCTACAGCTGCAGAAATTCCAGAAATTCCTGCTCCAGGTTGCCTGTAATGCAAATCAGGGTGTGAGCCCAGGAGAACCAGTGCTAATACTGATACCTCTCTCTGCTTGTTCCAAAAGGAGCGTTCACTTTTCTTTATACAAAATGTGTTTTACCCTGAATTTATCAGAAAAGATCAGATAATTGGATGATATAAACTGGCATAGCTCCATGGATGTCAGCGAGCATTTAATTCATGTGGTAATTTCTGCATTGCTTGGCAGGAGGAACTGCTGCTTTGTGATGGGCAGTAAGGCATGTGGATACTAAAGCATATGCAGTATCATTACTCGATGATTAAATTCCAATACTGTATTTAACAAGTTAGTGTTGTCTTAATTATTGAATCCACTCTGCTGTCATTCACCCTTAATGACTGTCTGAATGCATGTTACCTACCTGGAATCAAAATGGTTATATTTTTCAAAGGTACCATTGTTTGCGCCTTTCCAGAACTCTGACAAAATGTATTTGACAGTAAACTCTACAGTTAGAGCCTTGTCACAGTGCTTTTAGATCTCCAGATGTTTTGCTTATTTTCAGTTTCAACACATACGCTGTCATTTAATCAAGGAAAAAACAGATTTTTTTTTCATCTGTCATCTCTTTATCGCTAGCTCTTGGTGAATGACTAGAGAATTTATGTGACACAGATGCAGCCCTCAGCTCCAGTGATGAGATTATATATAGTGTAGTGCAAAAACTACACCCTGACTGCAAATGCCCTGCAGTTGTTACAGTCACGTGCCATTTTTCTGAAGGAGTCTGTAATACAAACTGCTGTTGGATTTCTAGCACATTGCTGGGCTTCTAAACATTTCTGAAGTCAAGAATAAGTTGAAGAGCTCTGTCTAGTGGCAATTTCAATAACTGCATCAGAAGGTCATTTTTTCTAACAGAATTCAGCCCACATGTGTTGAATCAATTGAGTTTAAAAATAGATGGTTGGCTTGCTTTTGCACATGGCAAAGGCTCTGAGTACTTTGGGAGAGACACTGGATAAACACGTGAAGCCATATTCTGCCATGCATCTTCTGCTAGTTCTTCTAAAAGATTTGCTGCCTTTACTTAATTTTCACCTGGAGCAACAAAAATCCCTTATGCTTTTCCACCCCTGTAGTTGTAATGTGTAAGGCCTTGCACTTTCCTTCCTCCCCCTTCCGCCCCCCATCCCCCATGGTATTTGGTGCTTGATGTTCAAAAATCATCTCATGCTCACAATCCTGTTGTACTGTGCTGGAACCCTTGCAGGACCAGATGTCATTCTGGTTTAGGTTTTGTGAAAGTTCCATGGTACTTCCCTGCATAGTTCTTAACAAAACCACATAAATGGGTAAATTATTCTGGACCCTGCCAAAAAACTGGAGGTGGGAAACTCCCCATTCTGGGCTAGCTGTGCACTCACCTGATGTGAGTATAAGTAATACTTATAAAAGTATAGGTATTTTTTTGTGATCTTTAAATACCATTACTCTGTTCTCTGTATGCCAAAAGGTCAAGAGTTGAGGTGGTTCCAGTGCTGGGATGGAAGGTAATGCCCAGCAGGTGGGAGCGCTCCTCTGCATCTGCCAGCGGCATCTTTACCTGCTTCTCCTACCCTAGCAGCAGGCTCAGAGTGACTGGCACCAAGGGGACGTAGAGTGTGATGGGGAAAGGGCTGCCTCCAGCTGCTTTTGAATATTGGGGGCAAAAAAAAAACCCAGTTACAAACAGGACATTAATATGCCCCTCTCTGTAGAAGGATCCTAGATACGAGTACATATGTTCAAAGGTTGTGGCTAAAGAGTAGATTGTCACTGGGCTGTTTATTTTATACAGTGAGTAAACTGTGAATCTAATGATGTGCATTCTTCAGGACAGCCCTTTGAATAACTCACTACAGTATGAAGATGATTCTAAAACACTGTAAAAATTCTAAATCACATCTCCAAAACCTCAGAAATATTTTTTTCCTAAAATATCAAAAAGGTTTATAAAAACATTCTTCAAAGAATTTCATTTAACCTCATGATTTTGGTGCTTTATGATGTATGGAATAGGAACAAAACCACACAAATTGCCTGGTGGCTATTCTGTTAACAGTTTGGGATTCCTATCTCAAAGGATGCATCTGTAAATTCAGAACAGGCTAATGAGACACATCCATAGATACCACTGCTTGTCATCAGTACTAAATCACTGTTCTGTTTAAGACCATGGGTCCTGTGGGAAAAAAAAAGGCTAAGTGCAAGGTAGTCCAGGTGAACCTTTGCAGAGGCATTTGAAGCTGCCAGAGACTAAGATCACGCCAGTGACAACATTCTATGGCAAGAAAAGCAAAAATTTTTTTTCTGTAGCATCCTTGTGGAATATTCTCAGGTTTTCTGTAGTATGCAAAGTCACCCTTTCTACAGTGTTGATTTAGATTGTGCCTGTGTCTCAATTTCAATAGATTCAGACTGTGTCTCAATTTTCAGAGTGGTATGCTGTAATGAAACACTTTGAGCCCTGCAAGCTTTAGATGAAAGATATTTTCATTAATAATTTTTTACATACAAGTTTGGAAAACAATTATTTTTCTTTGAAAAGATCGTATCTGTTAATAAGTTCAAAGTAGGAAATGATTTTTTTATTAATGAATGAGGCTTATAAGAGGTGGAAGCAAGGACAGGCAGCCTGGGAAGGATACAGAGATGTTGTCCGGGAAGCTAGGGACCAAGTTAGGAAAGCTAAGGCTCAGTTAGAATTAAACTTAGCTAGAGGTATTAAAGATAACAGGAAGGGATTCTACAGGTACATAGCAAATAAAAAACAGACCAGGGAGAACGTAGGCCCCCTCAGGAAGCTATTGAGAGAACTGGCTACACAGCATTTGGAGAAAGCTGAGGTTCTGACTGACTTCTTTGCCTCGGTCTTCACTGCCAAAGGCTCTGACAGCACCACCCATCTTGGAAGGTAGACACAGGGACTGTGAGAATGAAGACCTTGTGCCCACTGTAGGAAAGGGTCTGGTTCAAGATCATCTTAAAAATCTGAATGTACACAAGTCCATGGGACCCGATGAAATCCATCTGGGGGTCCTGAAGGAGCTGGCGAATGAAGTTGCTAAGCCACTGTCCATCATATTTGAAAAACTCGTGGCAGCCAGGTGAAGTTCCCAATGACTGGAAAAAGGGAAATATAACCCCCATTTTCAAGAAGGGGAAAATGGATGACCCAGGGAATTACAGACCAGTCAGTCTCACCTCTGTGCCTGGCAAAATCTTGGAGCAGATTCTCCTGGAAGGCATGCTAAGGCACATGAAAAACAACAAGGTGCTTGGTGACAGCCAGCATGGCTTCACTAGGGGGAAATCCTGCCTGACCAATTTGGTGGCCTTCTATGATGGGGCTACAGAACTGATGGACAGGGGTAGAGCAGTTGATGTCATCTACCTGGACTTGTGTAAAGCGTTCCACACTGTCCCACACGACATCCTTGTCTCTAAATTGGAGAGACATGAATTTGATGAATGGACCACTCGGTGGATAAAGAACTGGTTGGATGGCCACACACAAAGAGTTGTGGTCAATGGCTCAATGTCCAGCTGGAGACCATTAACGAGTGGTGTCCCTCAGGGATCGGTGTTGGGACCGGTCTTGTTCAACATCTTTGTCACTGACATGGACAGTGGGATTGAGTGCGCCCTCAGCAAGTTTGCCCATGACACCAAGCTGTGTGGTTCGGTCGATACGCTGGAGGGAAGGAATGCCATCCAGAGGGACCTCGACACACTTGTGAGGTGGGCTGATGCCAACCTCATGAAGTTTAACCATGCCAAGTGCAAGGTCCTACACCTGGGTCGGAGCAATCCCAGGCACAGCTACAGGTTGGGCAGAGAAGAGATTCAGAGCAGCCCTGTGGAGAAGGACTTGGAGGTATTGGTTGATGAGAAAATGAACATGAGCTGGCAGTGTGTGCTTGCAGCCCAGAAAGCCAACCGTATCCTGGGCTGCATCAAATGGAGCGTGACCAGCAGGTCAAAGGAGGTGATCCTGCCCCTCTACTCTGCTCTTGTGAGACCTCACGTGGAGTATTGTGTGCAGTTCTGGTGTCCTCAACATAAAAAGGACATGGAACTGTTGGAACAAGTCCAGAGAAGGGCCACGAGGATGATTAGGGGACTGGAGCACCTCCCATATGAGGCTGAGGAAGTTGGGGGTGTTCAGCCTGGAGAAGAGAAGGCTGCGTGGAGACCTCATAGCAGCCTTCCAGTATCTGAAGGGGGCCTATAAGGATGCTGGAGAGGGACTCTTCAATAGAGACTGTAGTGATAGGACAAGGGGTAATGGGTTAAAACTTAAAACAGGGGCAGTTTAGATTGGATATAAGAAGGAAATTCTTTCCTGTTAGGGTGGTGAGGCACTGGAATAGGTTGCCCAGGGAGGTTGTGAATGCTCCATCCCTGGCAGTGTTCAAGACCAGGTTGGACGAGGCCTTGGGTGATATGATTTAGTGTGAGGTGTCCCTGCCCATGGCAGGGGGGGTTGGAACTAAATGACCTTAAGGTCCTTTCCAACCCTAACTATTCTATGATTCTTCTAGGGATTCATTCCTTCACGTGGATGAAGTTATACTGGTATAAATGGGCCTAGACAAACAGAACATACTCCTCTGTTGAAAGTAATTTCACTGATGCAAGCACTTTCATGCCCTTTAGTTTATTTCCTCTGAGGTTTATACTGCATGAAATATGCCAACATAGTCAAAGCAGAGAAACCTTTGCATCTGAATGAAAGCCTCCTCTACTTCATGCCTTCAGTTTTCTGTGCCTGTGGTTTTATCTGAGGTGTTGCAATATATAGTCACCTTCCGTGATGTGCTGGTCACAGGGAGGCTCATTCCAGCATGGTTAGGTAACACGCGGGTGACAGCAGCTGCAATGTTGTGTGGTGGTGATCACCCTCTCCTTCAGTTCAGAGTTTGCACCTTCGGTTTTGTTCAGATTGGCATGAAGGCAAGTGGCTGGTGTTCCACTTGATAGAAGGTGAGAGAGGACAGCAAATGCTAACTTAATTTGCAAATGACCTGGGTATCCCAAGTTTTTGAATGCAGACACTATGGCTTGAGTATCTTGAGGTTCAGTTAAAGAAATGTGATGGACCGAACATCTGGCTGAAATATACCTGCACTCTCATGGAGATGGCTTGGACTGTGGTGTTTCACAGTCGGTGTCAGTACTACCTCTGGAGTGCAGCATACCGTGCATATACTCCTTGCGGTTGGTTCTCAGCAGCTCCCAGGTGTTAAGGTGTTCTCTCTGGTCTATGAAGTTTTAGCAGCCTGACACACATCTACTTGGTCTTGCTTTTCTTGCTCTGTCATACTGAGTTGTGTGCTCTTCAAGATGAGAGGTTTTGGAAACCTAGAGCCAGCCTACCTGCCCTCCTCTACACTGCCCACTCCTGAACAGCTTTGATTCTTCAAGAATGATTCAAAGCATACTTGTACTTAAGATGCTGATGGTAAAAAAATATCTATCAAAAGGGAGAATGGGTGTGAAGGGAGAAGTTAGCGAAGCTGTTGCAATTACAATTGAGTTGTATATTTGTGTGGTATATGTGAATATTCATCTGTGCATAGTGCTGCCTAGATCTGAGACAGCTGCCTGTGCTAATTCTGATAAATTAAACAAAGTAAGCACAAGTACTAAAGAGATTGCATATTGCATAAAGCATTTCCGGGTAAAGATTCATCATGCTATTCTTGTCTAAAGAGTTAAGTTTAGAGGAAGATCAAAGGTCAAAGCCCAAAATATGGAAGATAGCTCCCTGGAAGTTGCTCAAGATTTCAGATGAACTGAATATCCAACAACAATGGAGCAGACAGCACGTCCATGCTGTAATAAGAGGTTAGAGTTAAAGAGCAGATGCTGCACAGATTGCAAAACAAGTGGCACAATCCTTTTTATATATAAAACTCACTTGAAACAAGGACTCTTCCTAGACAGGCATGGCTTTATTTCTTAATCATGGCAAGCAGGTAAAAATACATAAGTAAAAATAAAGCTGTGACTAGCTGAAAGTCATGTGCAACAGAACTTTAATATGAAGTCTAAACTTGCACATTTGTTTGAAATCTCCAATGAAGCCAAGAGAATTTTATAAAAGGAGTGCATTCTTGTTAAAGCTATCTCCTCCCTTGCAACACCTCCACTCAGCAACATAGCCTGCAGCCTTGACTTGCTTTTTCATAAGCAAAGACTGAAGATAAGGAGAGGGAAATGGTGATAGAAACTGCAGTTTGTAAATTGCCCTACCCAGAAAGAATTCTGGACTTTGATTCAGTTGCTTTTTCCAGAGTATTGCTTTATCCCACTTCTCAGCAAGGGCTTATCACTGAATGCTCCATCACTTCAGCTTGCTGCCTTGAATTTGGCGAATTAGGTTTTTCAGTTATTTTTTACTAACATTTTAAAGCTGCAAGTCCTGGATCCTGTCTCCTTTTTCCCATTCTCCCTTTGTGCTGGATTCTCTTTCTTGTATCTTGTTTTCTAGGTTCTGACTCATTTCACTCTCTTTTGTGTACTCCTTTGGCATCTCCCATGATGTCTGTCTGCCAGTTCCCTTCAGTCCCCATGTCTCCTGCACTCAGTATGTTTCTTGGATGCCTGCCTGTTCTCAGACTTTAAACCTCAGTATTTCTAGGATCTGCTCTCTTGAGATTTTTTTTCCTTTTTTATTTCCTCACCTTTTTTAATATTTCTAACAATTTCTCCTTTGGCCCTGTGCTGAACTTTCTCTAGGCACAAGGAAAATCAGAATGTTCTTTTGCAACCTGACATGGAGCATATTGAATTCAGAAGGGTAGTATAGAGATTTGTTTAAATATGCTCTGGGGGGGGGGGGGGGGGGGGGGGGGGGGGGGGTATTCAGAGTGCAAGGGTCTCTCAGCTGCCTCTTTAAAGAGCAGGGTCAAAGTTTTAATATTCTGTAATGATCTACATATGCTAAACACTTCCATTTGTGGTCCAACTTGGGGAAAGCAAGAGATGACAGGTAGCATTTCTGGCAATTTTATTTTGTTCTTTTTATTTTTGTTTAAGGGTGTTTCCCACAAATGATCATGTATGGTCACAATCCCTCTCTCATATTCTCTTTTTCATTGTTTTTATTTGGGAAAACGGGTACAGAAAGAAATTAAGTCTGTGGATCTAGAAATACATTCGGCTCGCAGAAGTACTTGCCAGTCCATACATGAAGTGCTCCAATCTGCATGAGAACTTGATATCAGACTTAGCAGCTGGATGAACATTTGTTGCAGGCTTGCTTTTTAACCTGTAATCTTAAGGCAGTAATTTCTCATGTCGTATTTGCCAATTATAACCAACATATTAATCACATACTGACATACATGAATAGAGAGGAAAACTGTCACCTCATCCTAAGGCTAGAATATTGTGTCATGCATTAATCTGTTTATACATTTGTATAAATAGGCCATATGGACATCCATTAGTGAATGTTCTTTGCAAATTTAGCCCCTTCTTTCTACATGTGATAATTCAGTTCTGACTTCTGCAGAGCATTTGCATGATTGGAATAAACTTATGTGCTGGACTAAAAAAATAATGTTTAATTCAATGAGGAGCTATAAGTCTTTCAAAGAAGTTGAACTAAGTTGTATTCATATTTATCATAGATATATTTATAATCTTTCTGCCTATGGGTCTTTTGCATAGTAATTTGGATCATATTGATCACTCACAGATGACTGATCACGTTAAGTCAGACACTATTTTTTTTTTTAATGGATTAGATATGTCTAACTTCTTTTTTAGTAATGTTACCTTCATCAGATCACCTGGGTAATAATGTCTACACGTATATACACACATACACATGTGTATGTATGTATTTAAGAACACAAATTTCATTCTATGTGCATGGTTTCTGTGCAGGCAGAAAGTACTGTTGACATCACTCCCAGGGCTGCTGTTTCCGGAACAGGCGGAAGCTGGGTGGTGTTAACCCTCCCACACTGAGTGCCTTCACAAGCTAATGCATGCTGTATCTGAACCTTCAGCCCTTCTTGCTGGAGCAGACATCCTTCATGCAGCGGTCACTGTCCTTCGCTGAGCTGAAATCTCACCAGTAGCTCAAGTTTCATGGGGGGCAAATGATGGTTCCGTGAGCTCACCCCGCAGCGCAGGCCCATGATACTGGCCCAGTAGCCTGTGGCAGTCATGCTGCCCTGTCTGGCCTGCCCTGTGCACATGTGTAATGTGCCATGGTTCATATAGCCAGGAGGTTTATTCATCTTCACCTTAGGGTTCATATAAACTAGACGCGTAGTGATAAACCACACAGATGTCTGTTACAGATTCTTAAAACTCTCTTCCTGATTTAGTGGTTTTATAAATAACTGTTTTCTGTTTACTTTCATGAGTTGCAATTGACAGCAGTGGGACTGTTGTTAAGGTATGTTTCTTACTAGTGCTAGATGTGTTCATCACAGCTAAAATACTGCAGTGAATACCAAAAGAATTATGCCTTAAGTGCAGACTGAAATGTAAATCTCAGGGTACTGTCCTCCAGTGATGTAAACTGCTTTTCATTTGTTTGCTCCTTAAATTCTTGTATTAAAGATACCTTAATATAAGTATAGCTGTCACTTAGCAATGCCTATATTTAAAGCAGTCTGCTGAGGATCACTGCTCTTTGCAGCAGCCATAGTAGATGGAGCAAGGAGAAAGATCCTTGAACTGAATTGTGTTGAAGGGAGAAATATGATGGCACAACAGATTTTGTATGAAGGTTTGCCTGCGTATGTTCTTCAAGAGGAGTCAGTTACAGGGCACTAGGATGTGCAGTGAATGTAATTGCTGCAGTATGCAAAGTGAAAATCAGTAAATCCACCGCTCCTTCACATCTGCTCTGTGGTAGCATTAACCCAGGGAATATTGAGCAGGAATGCAGGATGGAAGGCTGTAATAGATAAGGACAGTGTGCAGAGGAGGCAGCTCAGGAGTCAAAGGCAGTGTGAGTAAAAACAGTGTCTGGAGCTCAGGGTCAGTTGATACGATTGTGAATAATGCATGTGTTGCTGGTTAGATCTGTTTAAACTAATTTATTTCTTACCAATTTTTTGCAAGTGATTTAATTGTTATGATAAATGCTTGTAACTGAATATCAATCACAGTTTAAAGCATTATTTGCTTTAAGCCTCAAATATCTAGCGTTAATTTTGCAGTAATATGACTGGTAAGCTAGCATGTAAATATTATTCTGACCTGTAAATCAAAATAACTATGAATTACTGCCCAATAGCAATGATCACACTAGATGTCTTAGCTGCAGCTCTGTTTTATGTGGGCGTAATTTAAATGGAATTGGGTCAGCAGTAATTTAGCCTAATTAAGACTGTGGTTTTTGGACTCTTTGACGGACTCTTATAGCTGAGCTGTATGCAGATTTGAAAGGAACAGTGTCAAGGGACTTGTGTGGATGTAAATGAGAACAAAATGTCATCTGTAACTTTTTTTTTTAAGCATGTGCTTTTCCTTTTACATAATGCAAGGAAAAAGGATAGGTAAGGAAATTTAAATGCATGATTGTCTAACCTGTGAATTATTTGCATTGACAGATTTATAACCTCACCCTGTGGAGAGAAGTGAATAGAAGTGTGTACTGGATAAGACGCGATATGGACAATTCTCATAATAGTGTGCGTTAATTTTTTTTAGAGGAGGATTTTCTCAAAAACTCAGATTGCTGCTTAGCTCGATTCTCAGTCACAGATACAAATCTTGCCATTCACCTAATGAGAACAAATTTAGGCTCGCGATGACAATTTCACAAAGTCCTACACCTAATACATACTTCACGTGACAGAAAAGAATAAAAGTTGTCTTCCTTTCACAAAAGCAGTTGTGTAGATAATTTTGCATACAGCAGAATGCCATATCCTGGCACTTCACCTGTGTTGACAAACAGCATCAGATGCAGGTTTGCCAAGGTGATATCTGGAGGTCTTCTTATTTACTCAGAAACGTGGACCTCACAGCATTCTGCCAAACCAGCCTGGAGAGGCAGCACAGACAGCAGAAACCCATCTCTGGGACAGCCTCACAGGAGGGTGACCTGCGTTAGCTCAGGCTCCTTCTCCTCTGGGTTTACATCAGACTGTAATGCTTGGGAGCTGTGAATAATTAAGATGGGGATTATATTTCTCTCACAATTTGGCAAAGAAAAGCAGTAGATTTTACTCAAATTTTATTGTACCTTTAATCTTTTACTGTATCATCTGTCTCCAGGTGAGATCAGTCAGTTGTAGAAAAACCTCTATGAATTCAACTTAAGCGCTTTTTGGAAGGAGATGAAAAATGCTATTAGGAGTGATTCTTAAGGTTCAACGGAGGCTTGAAGAAAAAGGTTCATCATTTATAATCCAATTTAACCAGGGTAACTTTTTTTGCTGAGTTTTATCTCCTCAAGCACAGGGAAATCTAGCTTTCTCTCCTTCATGTCCTTTTCACATTTCTACTGCTGCTAGGCTGTTTTGGGACTAAAATAAGGTGAAAAAAGAGTGAATCTAGTTCTGTTGCCACCAGGTGAAGCAGTGGCTAAGGTCAAACACTTTCACACTTTTTCCACCTTCAGAGTTTTAGTCATACTGCATTTTCAACTGGAGGCTTGTAAAGGTTAGTTTGAAATAAGCTTATCAGTCTAGGAATGCAAGTCATGAACTTCTTCAGCTCTTTATCTAACATAAGAATTTGAATGCAGAAGAAACAAAGGACTAATAGGCCTTGGGGTTTTAAGTCACAGATGCCATGTGACCGTTACCGTAGCATACAGCACAATGGATCCTTGAGCAGCTAGCCAAATATATGCCGATTTTTTTTTTTTTACATAAAAACTAAACTGGAGTTGTGAATGGTTAGGCACCGAGTTGGATGCTGATGAGGAATGGTGCTGCTGGCTGGCCACAGGATGAGTGAGTGTCCTGGAGCAAAGGAGAGAATCTTTTGCCTTTTTCCTTTCTAGCAAGGAAAGGGCAATGGTGGAACCATTCTCTGAAACTGCTCCAGTGCCATTTCTGATGTAGCTTCTTAAGCCTTCCTGCACCTGCTGATTTCCCCATGAGGTTAAGGAGATACTAGGTATGTTAGCCTGTGCTCAGTTCTTCTGTTTGTCCACGTGTTTACAGAACATAGCAGCTCTCTGTGGAGCAGACGTGGCACATGGCTTGTCCACATCTCTGCAGTAAAAAGTGCTGTTGATGTGTTCAGTTACAGCTTTGCTTGCAGGCTGGTGAGCCACTGCCCACCAGCAGAAAGCAGGTGAGAGAGCATCCTAGAAAATAGTCTGGTACTGTATCTCAGGTCTTGAACAGGACTCAGAAGATTTGCCTGCTGATGGACCTTGTCACTGCTGCCCCACCAAGGTCTGGTGCTGCATGCTAGGCATGGCAGAAGGCAAATAAGGAGCCTGACAGAAACTTTTTCTCAAACCGTGGAAATCAAAACAGAGGCTTCATTTATTAAAATGATTAAGTCATGTATTCATTTCATGGACTGGGTTTTTGGCCTGAGAATACAGAATTTGTAACTGCCTGTTCTTCGCTTGTTTTTCCATGTTTCAGACATTCTCCAGTCATGTTTTGTTCCATCTATATCCTTTTCCCCAAAAGAACATAGTGTCTGCTGAGCAGCAGCTTTATAAAAGAAATTAATCCCTAAGGCAGGACACTTGTGCTTTTGTCTTACCTTCAGTAGATTTTGAAATGTATAACTTATATCCATGTATAATGTATAATGCAGTGTATAATTCCAAAGATTTTCAAGAATCATAGCAACTTTCCCTGCTTTACATGTTCCTGTGTTTTTAACTGTGTTTCTAAGAGGACTCCTTTACTAATGTAGTCTTTATTAAGTGAACAGTCTTTAATAGTGTTTATCACAAACGTACATTTAAATCTATTCTGTTCCATTCTGGCTTTTTAGAACAGTCTTTTCACTTCTCCTTCAAGAGGGACGAATGGACAAAGTGTGAAGCACGTGTAAGTGAAGTAATGATGTACAGCCTGGGAGAGAAAGTGGATCTTTTGTTTTTTTGTTTGTTTGTTTGTTTTAAATAATCTTGAAATCTTTCTTTTAATGGGTTCAGAAGTTGCCTTCTTTCTTGCTTGTTAATGTGGACCTATTATAACTGCTAGCTCAGCTTCTGTTCAGTTTGTGAAGAGCTTTTCATACTGTACTTTTAAATACAGAGTTAAAAGCATGCTGAGCTTTTGTTCTGCCCTGACAAGAGCTTTTGTGTGTGTGTATGCAGTGGCTACCTTCCATTTGCTATCTTGTTCTTTAGTCCTGGGCAAATCTCTGTATGTTTTAGAAATGGACAGTTCTACTATCCTGGCATTACCATTGGTTACTGGGAGCATCTGGAAGGAGTAACCCATCTTTGGATTCTTTATTTGACTGTCCTTCCTTTGCATAAATGAGAAATGTCTGTTCCCTTTGGGACAATGGAATACAGTACTCTTCTTGGTAAAGAGACCTCAGGCTCTTTGTCAGTGACAAGTCAACTGTGAATATTTGTATTTCCTCAAACACACCTGTTCTGTACATCTATGCTGATATTCTATTAAATATTCATAACCTCTGCTGCTCTATCCAGTAGCTCTGGAAGGATGCAAGGCACACAGGTCCTCCTTGGGCAGCTACTAGTGATGATGGGTTGAGAAAAATAATCTGTGTCAGAGTTATTTCTTAGGTAACTTTAATTTTTTGCTTTTTTCAGAAAGGTATGTGTGAGTATATGAATACATATAGGTGCAAACCTAATGACAATAAGCATGCTAAAAGAAGGAAAGAACTTGCTTTAATTTTAATTTGCTAAGCAACATGCTTGGCATGGTTTTGTACCTCTCAACAGTATGAGTGAAGAAATAAGAATGGGCTAAAAGCCAGAGCTCCCCTTTCAGCTCTATTTCCCTTTGGGATGGCTGTATCATTCTGCACGGAACTTTTTGTGTGCTTTTATAGCCCTGCCAAGGGCCTCTCAAGTCCTTCCTGTACAACCCACATCCAACTCCAGCAATCCTATCCTTGGTAAAAGGGATGTGGCTGTTTGGCCTGCCATTTCAGCACTGGGTGCATTTCTGTGTCAGGAGCAGCATAGTGACACCCATCCTTGTTCCTGTTCCTGTCTGCATACCTTCCTCTTTCTTCTTTTTCTCTAGAGAAAAATATATGGGCATTTATACATATAAACATATATAATAGTGTGTCTAAAATGCCCAAATAATTCATTAACATATAGAATAAAAGCAAGGTTTAAATATTCATCCCAAAATAATGCATCTATCTTTTCTGTTTCTGTGATGAATGCCAGGGTACCACACCCTCCGCGTGGACTGTGGCCATGTTTTCACTGAACACTGATAGAACAAGAAGAGGGAATCTGCTGTGTCGCTTGGCTCCTGCTGGCCTCTCTGAAGCATGGTGAGGGCTGCCAGCAAGACCTCAGAGGCATATATTATCACCAGAATGAAATTCCCATTACAAGGATGGAGCCAAAGACTCACAATTTAAAAATCTGATTTAATGCTCTTAATGGATTAAGGCCATACTTTTATTGTGCTTTCCTCCAAGGAAAAGAAGAATTGCAGTTGTACTTTATTAAAAAAAGGTGAATGATAAGATTTGAGAGAGTTCAGGCTGATCTTTTCAAACAGACATCATCTAGTGTAGGGATCAGTTGTTACAATACAGGTTTTTTTTCTGAAATAATAACCATGGATTAAATCAGTTGGGTAATTAAGAATCAGAATTTGACTGTGCAGAGGTCAAAGAAAGGTTTCTCATTATACTGTAATTTAAATAAATCTTTCACTCAAAGTAGGACTCTGTGACAAAGGCTATTTCTGGACTTAAATTTTCGAGCAGCCCTCTTTTGTTGTAATACAGTGTACTTGTGATAGATCTCTGTTTCAAAGAACAGCTTTCAAAATGTTTGTGTCACAGAAGCTGGATCTTCATGTTTTTTCCCCTGTTGGAAGTGTCTCAATTTTTGTAGTTTAGGTTTGGATGGCCAATTACAGTTAAGTAGTTTAAGTCCAAGAATATTAGTGTGCTTTTTTATCAATGTGATTGGACTGTTCTATTAATGGTTTACTTAAAACAAAGATATATATTTGCTGTGGCGTTTGCTGGCCAACCATAGCTATCTGGAGTATTTCAAGTATTTCTAGGTTTTCACTCACAAGGATAAGAACATCCGCAGCTGGCTGTCCTTTCTAATGTCTCTTACTTCTGTCTTAAGTACTTCTCTTGGAATTCTCAGAAGATTTGGGAATGGCTTTTTAAACTTTAAGTTACTGATTAGTTGTAGCTTGACACCTGGCAGGCTGTTCTGATGGATACCATACAAAAAGACCCTATTGCAGAGCCTACTAAAATGAGTGAAGAGGCTCCTGATGCTTTGACTAAACTGCCAGCTAAGGGATCCATCCAGCTCGCAGATGGCAGAAAACAATTTATTTCAAACTTCTTGCAAAAGATTGTGCTTATCATTACCAACAAGGCCAAGTTAGAAAGGGCTGAGCAGACTTTCTCCCTGTACAATGCCATAGACTGTGGATGTAGCTCTTGAGGAACCTGGCTGACGTTTGCCAAAGGTCCCTTGAGAAAGCATGGCTGGATTCTGCCCTTGGTGGGAGCCATGTGCCTGCTGCTGGCTATCAGAGCATTGATGGTACCAGGCAAGCAATAATAACCTACACAGCAGTGCTGAGTGTTGTGGAGCTGGTCTAATGTTTCTGCCTTGTCTTCAAATAGGATCTGAGTATTTCCAGTTCCTGTGACTTTTTGGCACTGAGGGCTTGTAGTAATGAAAAAGATGGCTATGTCTGGCTAGGTTTCCTCATGCCCTGAAGTTGTACAGTGAATGTTATCATTAACAGAAATCAAGTTAAACATCAACACCAAAGAGAAGGGAATCAGGGTACAAGAAGAAGGCTCAATGTGTTTGTTTCATTAAGGCATATGCATGTTCTGCAGAGAATTTTCATACATTTATTAGCGGTTCAGTTTGTTCTTTTGATCATTAATTCCTCTAAAAAGTTACTTATTTTTATAACACTAAAAAAAAGATGTTAAAAAAAAAAAGCTGCCAGACTGTTCATGATAGTTGATTTGCATTTTGCTATTTCTCCAGATGGCCTAAACTCTGTCAAAGCTACTGCAGGAGTCCCCTCCATATCACAGTTGACATGGTGAACTACAATTTTTATTGTATCCTCACTGGATCCACTTCAATCTGTTTAGACCTGGCATGTATGAATTGAGCTTAAAAATTAATTCTAAAACAGTAAACTCACTCAGGAGTATTTACAAAGGAGTTTGGACAGGCTTAACTGAACAGATCACAAAGAATCATTAGTTATACAAGTCGAAAGGTGTGGATTGTACCATGGCTTAGACTGTAATGTAAGACCAAATTCCTTTCCTGTGAGCTTTACTGTATGGTTATTGCCAAGTCACAAGAGTCCATAAAGGCACGGGCAAAGCAGTATACTACAGTAAAATCCATAGAAAGTATCTGGACGGAAAAACATCTTCCTTGAAAAAACTGAACATTCTCTCCCATTCAGCACATGAGAATTCACCTCTTGCAAGCACTTATATCTAATATCCCACATCTCTAAGCTAGGTCTTAAAATAATCGCTCTTATATAACTTAAAGTGAGATGACTAATATGATTTATTTTGGTTATTTTGCTACTTGAAGAATTGATTAATTATGATACAGAGCAGGTGGGTATCAAGCTAAGTAAACCGGCTTGTAACACGTTTTTCTCTTTTGTCTTAGAGAGAAAAACATATTTTGTTTCCGTCTAGCTTCTGGCTTTTATCACTGAAAACCCAAGAACATAAACCACATTATAACATTGCCTAGGAATGTTATCCATTGCTTCAGTAACTGCTTATTCAGCTAGTGAACACACTGATACTGCAGTGCGGCACTTGTGAATGTTGGCCTGACAAGTGCCAGCTTAAGTCAGTACTGTAGGACAGAGGATGCCAGCAGTTTAGTATCTCTCTTCTTATTTGTCTTACTTTTTAAGACACGCAGAAACAAGAACAGGAAGCATTTTACAGTGCTTCATAGACAAACTGCCACTTTAAGTTCTCTTTCTAGGTTTTCCAAGTAATGACACAAAGGTTAATTGTTTTTCTCTTGCTTTCAGACTGTATTTTAACGTATTATCAGCCACCTTATTTGCCTTTCATCACCTGGGAAACTTCGAATGAAACTGTAAATGAAGCATAAACACTTTGACATCACACATGTATTTAACAGCACAGAGCTTGCTAGGAAGAAACCATGCAAAATTTTCTGAGAGCTGCAAAGAAACATTCTTGCTGTATGTGTGCACACCTTAATCTACACTTAACTTCTTTCTTCTAATACCCCAGAGCATAATTCAACGTTAAAAAAAAAAACCAACCTGTGCAAAATACATAGTATCAGCCTGTAAAAATAAAACCCCAAAGCAGAGTAAGATCATGCACAACTATGAGCAGTGTTTTAACAGGAACGACATTTGCAGAGGTCTTGTTGCCATTCAGACACCACAGAGCATTGCACCTCTGCTGTGAAACTACTGAGAATTCCTAGTCCATGTATTAGTTCAGAGGACTTTTTTTGGCTCTCTAAAGCCTGCTGAAAACCAGCGCTGCTAAAAGTTGCTTCTCAGCTTAATGGATCATGTAAACATTCAAGGTGGTATCCCAGTGCATTCAGGGCAGCTCATATTTTGTTTCTATGGCCATGAAGCAAGTGCCATGTTGGCTTCTAGTTTCAGATACTTGTAAGGCCTTTGCCAAGTCAGTGAAACTCAGCTGAGTAAGTTCTCATCCTCTGAGAAGGGCTCTTGCCTTTTAAAGCTCTTCCCAACTAGGTAAAGTATGTGGACTTAAAACTGCCTGAGCAGTCTTCTCTTTGTTAGGTCCATGCTTACGCACCGCTGGCCAGCCAGCCTGCTGGAATAAATAAGTTTGCATGACTCCCGTGCTCAGTTTTTTCAGAGTAACTTGAAAAGTATTTAAACTCTTCATTATCATTTATAAAACTGTTTATTCTCCACGGCAGCTACGCTGGGCAAGTTTTCTGCTTATTTTGGGTCCAGTATTGCCTCTCTGGAGGAATGCCGATTTCAAGGTCTTGATCACCTTCAGTTTGATTTAAGGGATAAAATTAGTCTCTGACTAATTTTGAAACCAACTGAAAGGCAATAAAATGTTTTGTCCCTGGGGACTTGTTTCACAGATAAAATTAACAATCTCAGCCAAATTTACTGCTTAGGCAGAGTGCGTTAACTGTTCTCCTTCAGACAGAGGCCTTTGGCAAAATGGTGCTTTGTCCACTTTTTTTTTTTTCCCCCTTCCTTTTGAATCCAGAGTTTTCTCGTTTGGGATTCTGCTCTGTTCTTGGCTGAGTGTGTGTCTCCACCCCCCTCTTCTCTCTTTTTAGTCTTGTTGGAAGTGGTGTATGAATTCTCAGACTTCTCACTCTGCTTCTAACTTGCTTTTGTTTCAGCTGAAGGTCTTTCCCACAATATTCTGATTTACAAACCCACTTTCCTTTTTGTCTTCCTCATGACTGCACCTTTCAGGTCTAGAAGTTCAATTGCCAGAGCTAGTATTTACAAACCATGCCGTAAATGTGCTTCATAAATTGTGCTTCTGTGATGCTCTGTGGTACTGAGATCACAAATGTGGATGCCCTATCCCTGGCAGTGTTCAAGGCCAGGCTAGATGGGGCTTTGAGCAGCCTGGTCTAGTGGAAGGTGTCCTGCCCATGGCAGGGGGCTGGGACTGGATATTCTTTCTAACTGAAACAATTCTATGATTCTGTGATTCTGTAAGTTCTGTGCTAGCACATTACCATCCTGGTCCAGTCTGATGCTCTCCCATGCTTTACTGCTGCAGGAGGAAGTACTTCTGGTATCTGTTACACTGGGAGATGTAGTCCTAGTGAAGCCATGTTTGGAAATAGACCCAGAACCATTGTTGCTGCTTTTACTAATCTGCACTGAGCACAGACAATTGGAAAGGAGATCTAAAGGGACAGCTGGAGGCTTCCTCTGTACAGGAGAGATACTAAGCTGTAGAAAGCTCTGGTGTTGCGAGTTTTGTGTTTCTTATTGCCACAGTGATCTACCAGAAGTGGTATAATGACTCCTGGCAGGTCATGGGCATGTCATTTGTGTCTCCATGACTTGACAATAAACAGGGGAGAATGGTCCTTACCAGCAGAGCAAAGTGCAGTGAGAGCACTCAAGCTGACCAGGTACTAAGACAAGTACTTTAGCTTAAGTTGCTTAGTTAAGGCTTGTGCTTTTAACAGACATGCTACACCTAAGTGCTGAAGATGTCCTTTGGGGTTTTGTGTACTTGTTTTATATATAGATACACACACATAAAACCATGTATAATTTAAGTATGAGAATTATTTTGGTAGAGCTATACAGATTCTTGTGCATTGCTTATCTAATCATGTTAACAGTCTCCTATCTTAATTAACATAAATTTATTTGAGAGATGTGAATGATTAAAATTATTTCAGAAGGGCTTGTTGTCTGAAGAAAAATTATAATTTTTTAAAATAGTGGTGTATGGAATGAGAAAATGGAAGGTTTAGCCTGGGATGAGTCTTTTCATTCATAGGGCTCTTTGGAGCAGAGATATCATCAGCTTTGAATTTCTGTATGGTAGGTTAGGAAGTAAGTCACAGCCACGGTGGAGGATGAAAAGAAGGACTTGCATAATATAATAGAAATTATTTTCAAATAAGAACAGTTCAGTGACTGCTAGCAAATGAGCATGAATCTGACTGGAAAGGAGACAACTTTAGAAAACTCAAGCTTAGGGAAACCATACAGCAGAATTTTGGCACACATAACAGAATAAATGCCACTAATTAAAATGTATTTGAGCTAATTAGTGGGTTCAGAGTTGAATTAGGAACACTTCTCACAGCTTGAGGAGGAAAGATAAAAGAAGGGCCAATTTTTCAGAATGTTTAGGAAAGGAGCAATCTTACATATACATGCTTTGAACAGCACATTGTGCATAGCACACTGCCATGTGGAAGGGACTGGTGAAATGCGAGAATGGCCTCTCACTGAGCAGATCAGGGAATTCTGTCAAGCTCACAGTTATTCATGTCCAATTAGTCCTACTGCAGCCAAAATCATGGTTGAAGTCTGTAATAAAACTCCCACAGTTTTTCACAGAACCAGGATCTCACCCATTATGCGTGCATTGATGCATAGTTTCCACTAAAGGAGCTTCAGCCAAGAAGCTAAGCGAAGCATGGAATCTGAAAGTAGAAAGTACAAATGAGAAACTTGAATTTAAGGAGGAAAGGCACACTTCAGAGTTTCAGCTCATTAGAGAAAAAGATAAGAGCTTCCATGCCTCATACTTTAGGTTTCCTCATTTTCTGATTCTGTTGCTATGGCATTCATAAAATCACAGCATTTTAATGCAGCAAAGGAAAAATCTGAGGCATAACTGTGGATTAATCAGTTGTCCAGTTGTTTGAAGCTAAACCAGGTTCAGCGTTTCTGAAAATCATCCCGGTTTAGGTAAGCCATTAAATAGGGCTTAGGTATCTAACCTGAGAGATCTGGGTCTGACTTGTGCCTCCATTTACCACAGCTGCCCTATCCACAGAGGCCATAGCACTGTGTTCAGAGTGGGCTTGTGGAGTTACATGGTGTGAAGGTTCAGCAGTCAGCAGAGGGCAAGTAGAACCACATCTCACTTGTAAGTGCAGGATGGACTGTCCAAGTCCAGCAACACAGAGAGGCTGGAGAATCCTAGCCTGCCAGGGGCTCCCTCCTTCTCTGAGTGCAAAGAATCATAGAATCATAGAATAGTTAGGGTTGGAAAGGACCTTAAGATCATCTAGTTCCAACGCCCCTGCCATGGGCAGGGACTGTTCACTCTAAACCATGTCGCCCAATGCTCTGTCCAACCTGGCCTTGAACACTGCCAGGGATGGAACATTTATCACTTCTTTGGGCAATCTGTTCCAGTGCCTCACCACATTCATAGTAATGAACTTCTTCCTTATATCTAATCTAAACTTCCCCTGTTTAAATTTAAACCCATTCCCCCTTGTCCTATCACTACAGTCCCTAATGAAGAGTCCCTCCCCAGCATCCCTATAGCCCCCCTTCAGATACTGGAAGGCTTCTATGAGGTCTCCAAGCAGCCTTCTCTTCTCCAGGCTGAACAGCCTCAATTTTCTCAGCCTGTCTTCATACAGGAGGTGCTGAAGCTGCCATCCTCCTGACCCTCCTCTGGACTTGCTCCAGCAGCTCCAGAATTTTTTATCTATCATTAAGGAAGCACATAAAAACCACAGTGGTTCTCCTTTTGTTTTTTTTTTATTTCTGTATGAGCAGAATGTGCATTCCTGAACCCTCCTGCACCCGCAACCAAAAAAAACAAGAAACCAACAAAACACAACGACCACAACAAAGGAAACCAAACCACACAAACACAAAACCGACAACAGAATAAATCTAAAGAGTCAGAAGCTGTTCTTTGGAGACATACCCACAGTAATGATCCTCTTCCTCCTGTCACTTGTTCAGGCACTTTCTGTGCAACATGCAGACAAAGAAAGAATAAAAAGCAAGCACACATAGAAAATAGCAACCTTTAGCTGTAAAGATGTGGTTTTGCAGCTCTCCAGTTTCCTTTAGTTTCTAATAGCAACCACAGAATGTCTTCAGCTATGGCAAGCAATGTTTCAGTCCTTTTGTTAGTAAATGTTTTAAGTACCTTATCTTCCTGCTAAACTGTTTAAATAGCAACATCTTATGAACTGTATTAACCAGTTAAAAGCGTTTATATCTACATTTGTCAGAGACTTTCCTTAACTTTTCTTATAGAATGGATGTTCTTAGAATTACCGAGATGAAATTCATTGTCAGAATTGCAGACGTAAATGCAATCCTAAAACTGGAAAAACAAGGCATATAAATACATAAGAGATGAAGGGTCCCAGTTTTCAGTTTCACGATTCTCCCTTAAAATTCAGATTCATTGTACATTCCCTGCACAAAAATTAGAAATAAATGGAACTTTTGGAAAGTTTGATAACCTTTTACAGAAATTTCCTGCTTTAACAATAGACAGGCCTAATCCTGATGGACCTAATTATCAACATAGTATGATAATTATCAACATTTAGTGTGAGGTGTCCTTGCCCACGTCATGGGGATTGGAACTAGATGATCGTAAGGTCCTTTCCAACCCTAACTGTTCTATGATTCTATGAACATGGAAGTCCATGGGAGTTTTACTAGTGAAAGTATTGTAAATCTAAAATTTGTCAGAAAATAAAAAGTAACAGCAAAGGAGGACATATAATTTAAGCCAAGGCAGGAAATAGTTTTTTCATATAAATTTGAAATACACACACACAAAATTTGGTTAAGATATTGAAATCTCAAAAACTTCCTGTTGGAAAATTCCTAAGCACCATTACAAGAATCAAAGAGGTGGCAGTACCTCAATCATCAGTCATGTCTCTCAAGGTACTCATTCCTTCTTACTTTTTTCCTGCTGTTCTGTTCCAAGCTACATCCCAGTTTAACATTTAAAATTTAGCTAAGCGTTATTCAGAGCAAAACCTCTCACAGTCTACAGTTGTATAGAAAAGAAAGAGGGGGAGAAGCTAGGAAGGCACTGCGCTTTCTATATGGCATGGCTGTAAGTGCATGGAGATTGCCTGTGTTGCTGGAGTAACAAGTGTCCTCCTCAGTAAAAATCTGGTGCTCTCATTGGCAAGAAGCTCCACTCCCTTTCAGTTCACATCTCTGCTGGAATGCAGAAACCAGTAACAGAAGTTTTTCACCAGTGATCTGGCTCTGTCACACTTGTATCTCATCTTTTCTTCAGTTTGTGGTGACTTCTGTCTCTCCTATTGTTGTGGTAGGGTTTTGTGAGACAGTAAGAGTCCTATTCCTTTATTATGCATGCTAATTATGAGCTGGAGACTTGCTCATAACTTGGAGACTAATCTTCTGGGTACTTCCGGCTCTTTTTCAGCTGACTGCAAACAGGCTGCCCAAAGTCATGAAGAGCATGAAGAGCTTAAAAAGGATGTTATTTATATTAATCATAGAATGATTAGGGTTGGAAAGGACCTTAAAATCTAGTTTCAGTCCCCCTGACATAATCAGGGGCATCTTATATTTCATAGCTTAGCTGCCAGTTAATGCAGATGGGACATACAGGTGATTTCATTGAGTATTAAACAACAGCTAGGCACTTCCTTGGAGCTCTTTCATCCCCTTCACCACTGCTTGCAGGCACAGAAGAGACAGATGAAAACACCAATTGCAAGAGGCTGCCTGCAGCAAAAGAGTTGAGGACCCCAGACAGCAGCAAGGCTCACCTTCAGGGTCATGGCTGGTTTGGGACCCAGTTTTGGGAAGGGTTTCCAGAGTAATGCATTACATGCATGGGAACTCTTTCTGCTGCAGTTTCCACTCCACAGGTTCTTGCTTACCCCACCCTAAAACCGACTGGGAGGTAAAGAGGACTGATAAGTGTACGGGTTGTATGGATTTCACATCACTGATACAGCAAACAGACTAAATCAAATTATTTAAAACCACCAAATTACAGGTGCTTTCTGAACATCTTCAGGTACTTGCAAGGTTGAAAAGCTGTACCCCTGCACACAGCAGAGAGAGAGCCCTGAGGCTGATGACAGAATTTAAATGGTTTTGAAATGAAACATACGAAGTGTACTGGTATTTTTCTCTTTTTTCTCTTGTTTGCCAGAAAGCACAGCCCGAGCTCTTGAGTTTTTACAGATCTCCTGTAAGTTACTGCATGATCATTTTAATTTGGTTTTTACATTACAATCTTAGAAAAATGCATATACTGAAACTTGTAACCTTTCCAAAGCTATGTTTTATCTTATTATGACTTGTTGGCTTGTTTTCTTGGGAGAATCTCTCACCTGTATCTGAGTGACAAGATATAATTCTGCTGTACTGAGTTGGAGAGAAGACAATGGTATATTTAATATACCTGAAAAGTGTAGAGTATAATACTGATTACACTGTTATCTATTAAAAATTATTCTACAGGACACATAAAGGGAGCACTGCATTTGGGACTGTGAAGCACATTAATTCATAAACTCAGAGTCCAACTAATGCATTCTCTGTCAGATTTCACAGGGAGGATTTTGATTGACTCTTGATTTGGGTGGGGGGGGAAAGATGAACAGTCCTCCATCTTCCTTGGCAGATTTTCAGGGAATAACAAAATTCACCACTGAAAATGCCTGTACATGTCTTCTAATCTGTATTTGTCTCCTATTGGTTGTGATAATCATGGTCTTCTGGACATCATAGAATGCTGGGTGGCAAGCAGGTATAGAAATGCTTTCTGGTTTGGTGCACATTCATAATGCCAGCTTTTAGGTGTTTTGTACTAGCTCAGAAATGGTGAACTGATGTAAAATGTTCACTAGTGAACGTTCACAGTCATTAACTGGATTAACCTGTTTGCTGTGACAACGTGGCTGAAAGCTTTGCTGGCAGGTTTCTTCCCTCTATATACTGGGCTGTGTTGGGGGCCGGGTTTTACCTTTGGCAAGCAACTGCACTTTATCTGTAATGGGGCCCAGGGAAAGATGCTCTCCCTGCTGGTACTTAGTTCATTTCAGGTTTTTTCACTTCTAGAAAAGCACCTCAGTGGTCTTACACCAAGACCTTGCTTTGTACAAGGCGTTAATAACTATGTTTAAATGTCCTTATTCTTTTAAATTATATAGTCGATTTTACTTTTCTCATGATGGCAATTTTATTGTAAGGGTTTTATTTCCTTTTTACTGTGTACAAACTCAAACACTGAGGTGGCTGTTAAGAAACAAAAATTATTCTTGCATCATAGTTAATAAGTATGTGTAAGAGAATAATCTTGTAAAAGCTGATTGTCTCAGTTATTAATAATTAGGATTTATGAGTTAAGTAATATGCTGCAACTATATCAAATTCCCTGGGAATTTAATGTAGAAAGTCGAGAGATAATTTTAGAAATACTCCCATGTGTGAATTTTCCTTATAATTAATGCCTGAGACTGTGAAACCCTAGGTGACAACTGAACTAGCATTTTAGGTTATGCCTGTGGCTGCTCCTTGTATGCCTTCCTATTTGAAGCTGATGTGGCAATCTGTCTCATTTGTGAGACATAAGAATTTGTCAAATTTTACTTTACTGTGCTTTGCTTAGTTTTATTCTTAGTACTATGTGTGGTTTTCCAGGATTACTCTGGGAGAAGAATTAACATATTTGAACTTCATGTGCACATACATGTGGTTGGCTGTTCCGTTTTCTTCTGTATTTTTTTCTGTTTACTACCTATTAAACAGGCTTAGTATAAGCAGTTTTTAATATCTTAAAAAAGATAATAGAGCACTCTTCATCTATTTTTTCTGGTTCATTGATACATGAACTCTTGCAAGTCTGGAGGCAACAATTAAAAATCTAACAATTTTTTTTAGTCAGGAGCTTAAGCATGAGCCCATACTTAAATAAGCAAGTTATTTTTTTGAACTTGAGATGTAAAATTTGAACTCTTGAAGTTAGGCATGTGTTGATGCACCAGAGTGAATTACAGCCCATTGAGGCTACCCTGGTCCTTTCTCCTGTGATTCTGTACTCAGGCATGTTTGGGGGGGATCAGTTAGATAGCCTTGGCAATGCCATTTGCCAGCAAGTCTGATGATAGCCCTTCTCTTTAGATCTCCCTCCTTCTCTAATTAAATTATTTTCTTGTAACAAACACAATCATCACCTCAGCTTTTAAATTTCCTAAGTATCAGTTCAAGATTTGGCATCTGCCAGGTACAAATGCAGTGGGGTTTCTTGGTTAAATACACTCTCAGGATAACAAACCACCCTGCTGCTTCTGCCAACCACGACAACTTGAACAGTTTCTTAAATCCATGTGCTGCTTCTGCCCTGAGAACAGAGCTCTCATTGCGCATTCAGAAACCACCCGTCTCATATGCATAGCGCAGGACTAGCTCTGCACCCCCAAAAAATCTCTTCTGCACCCCCCAGCTGGTCGCCAGCCCTAAGCCCTTCAGGCAGCTGCTGGGTGGTGGGCTCTGCCATACTGGGCTGCTGGCCTAGTCTTGACATCAAAGCTTTTTGTATTATTCTTTGTTAGCAGAAGTCTGTGGAGAGATCAAGCTTGTATCTTGCAGAGAATGAAAGCAGACTGCTTTCTCAGTCTCAGCCAGGTGTGAGGAAACATGTTCAGCCTAACAAAGGTTTTGCTGCTCCCAGCTGCTCAGCCATTTCCTAAAAGTCTCTCAGATGTAAACGACCTGAATGTTTCACCACTAATTCAGGTGACAGCAAACTTGAGAATGAAGGCTAAGATTAAAGGAATAGGTATGTGCCACATGTCCTTCGGTGCCTTATTGTCCCATCTCCAAGCCTCTGGATTGCAGAGTGTCCTAGGCTGTGAATGTCAAGCCTGGACTGAGCATCTTGAAGTATTCAAGGTGTTCCTGTTCTACTAATCTGCATCAGATACATTACATGGGAACAGAAATCACACCCAGAGGTGATCTGTCATCCACCTGAGGGAAGCCTGACAAATAATCAAGTTTTGTGATTCAGTACTAGGAAAGCATTCTAAGTTTTATTTTATATTCATATCCAATGTGACATTTAATAGTGGAGCTAAATAATAACCCATGCTTAATGTTCCCCATAATGTGATAACATGGCTTTTAAAACATAGGGATATTTTTTTTTTTCAACAGAAGTAGACACAAGTTTTGACTGTGGAGAGGAAGATAGTGGAACAAGGCCATGTTGTCATTGTTACTAGATGTGTAGTTAGAACAGAAGTGTTCGTGTACTTATTTCAGGGCCCATGCTGCAAGGCTCTCCCCTCCTGGCAGTGGTGGCCTTGGCAGAAGAAAGTGGAAAGCAGAACCTCCCGTGCCGGCACCAAAATGTGAGTCGTGTTTTGTTTTGCTTTTTAAAACCTCCTGTTATCTTTTTATCTACGTTTAAGTTATGTACCAAAGTTACAGTTAAGTTTTACTAGTTTTACAGACACATGCTTATGTCCTGTTCTCTTACAGAAAAGCTACTCCTCCCAGCTTTTCTCCAGTGCTTCTTTAGCAGTGAGCCAGCCCCAGCTGGCCGAGTCCAATGCTTTCTCCCATTAATGAGCAAGCGTAGGGGCAGCAAGAATGTGCCAGCCTCTGCCCAGGTTGGCAGTCGGGGATCACATGGTTGCACACAGGCATATCTGTCAAGGATAAAATCAAACATTTTCCCTGTGTAGAGGTACTTGTGCATTCTTCCAGCGAGAAGCCCGGCCGAGGCTGTCCGTATGAGTTGGAGAGGGGCTCTGTACACTGCAGGCTGGTGTGCTTCTCCATCCACCAGAACTGGTCTAGATGCCGCTCCTGCCCGTGCTGCACCTGAGTGTACGGTAACGCTGTGGTAACTACTTCAGCTGTTGGCGAGGTGTGACGCTAATTACTGCTGCCGGCCCCGGCCTCCTCCGAGACCGCGCTGCGCGGCCAGCCGCGCCTTAAGGGCTTTGCCGGGGTTACGGTTCACTGAGGCCCAGTCAGGCTCCGGCGGAAGCCTAACCCCTCCTGCTGCTGTTACCTGCGCGTCCCGGAGCTGGCCCGCGCTTTGCAGGCAGGGGAGGGGCCCGGCGGCGGGGCCGGGCTGGGCCGTGGCGGGCCAGCCGGGCACAGCGCCGCTGTAGCTGCAGCCACAGGGGCTGACGGAAGGATACGAAAAGGCCGCGCGTCGCAGGTGGGGCGGGGAGGTGGCCGTGTCCCCCCATCCCCGCGGGGAGCTGCCATGAGGTGAGGCCCTGGGCCGGCGGGCAGACTGGGAACTGGCCCTCCCCTCCCCTACCCGGCGGTTCAGCGCGGGCTCTTCACTGTGGGATCAGCGCCTGTCGGCGGGAAGCGCGGGGTGCGTACGATCCGGGGGTGTCTCTGCCCTGCCCCTCCCCTCCCCCGCGGCCCGGCGCCCGCCGCGCCGGCGGGGCTGTCGCGGCCTGAGAGGTGCCGCTTGCTTCCCCTTCGCCGAACTGCAGGGAGCGGTGGTGGCGGGCGGGAGGTGCTGCCGCCGCCCTGAGGTCGCGGCGGCCCCAAGGAGCGGACGATGGATGGGGAGGGCGAAGCGGATCTCTCAAGCGACAAGGCGGCGCCGCGGTGGAAAAGGAGGTCGACCCCCCGGCCGCAGTCCCGTGTCTGGAACAAGCCCCGGCCCCAGTCGTACCAGAGCCCCAACGGGGTGCTTTTCACCGACTTTCCCGTGGAGGACAGGTGCACCTTCACCGTAACTCAGCCTTCCGGCACCATCGGCACCTGCCTAGGCAGCAGAGCGTTGCGAAGGAGCCCCTTGTTTTTCAGCTCCAGCATGGGATCGGTGTCCAACGGGACGGTGCGGCCTCCAGCCCGTCAAGCGATCTCCCCTGAGCGGTCCTCTCAGGTGCTCCCTATGGTCTCCAACAGTTCTGTTGGTGTCACTGCCAACGGCACCATTACCTCACCGGGAAGCCAGCTGGGTCGGCCCCTCAGGATTTCCAGTCAGTCAGCACTTTCACCACAGCGAGAGCGGATTGTTTTCACGGGCAGCCCTCAGCTCTCACCTACTGGAAACACGTCTTCCCCTAGTAACAGCAACGCGGCAGCGCTGCCCTTGCAATACAGCCGGGTTTCCAAAATGCCAGAGAAAGTACCGCCGGTTTCGCAGGCGATTTCCCCAGAGCAAGGAGTGCCTCCTCAGAGGCCTGCATCCCCTCGGGATCAGCCTGCCATCCTGAGCACCAACAGCCCCGCCGCTCTCAAAGTAGGCACGCAGCAGATCATTCCTAAGAGTTTGGCTTCCGAAATAAAGGTAACGAGTAAAGCCAACAGCCAGAATGAGGACATGAGCAAGAGAGTGCTGAAGGTCCGCAGCATGGTGGAAAGCCTCAGCGTGCCTTTGGTTGCCGACGCTGAGGAAGAGGCTGAGGGTGACTTGGAGAGTCCAGGGACCCTGCGTCGCGGCCTGAGATCAACATCCTACCGCAGAGCGGTGGTAAGCGGTGTGGACATCGACAGCTCTAATAATTTTAAGAAAAAGAACAGGATGTCACAGCCCATACTTAAAGCAGTTGTTGAAGATAAGGAGAAATTTTCGAGCCTGGGGAGGATAAAGGTAAGTTGTGTTGATCAGTGGCATGGGGATTTGAGTAGTGTAGGTTACACTGGAGTGTAATTTGCAGTCTCTCTTGTCTGTAAATGCTGGGGGGGGAGGGGGGGTGTTCAGTTTTCTTTTTGCTACCTCCGAACTTTATATGGATGAGTCTCACAGGTCACTTCCAAGTGTTGCTTTCAAAGTAAAGTGGCAGAGGCTTCAGGGACATGATTACTGTGGAAATCTGGGCAGTTCCAAACTGTGTTAATGGTAGTCTCATGCTGCGTTTCTTGCTGGATTCCCCAGCACGTTGAGGTTTTCTTTCACAATCAAGATGATGTTTTAAAACCTGTTTTCCAGAAAGTAATAATAAAACCAGAAAAAAAAAACCAACGTAATAAAGACACAAAGTCTGCTAAAGTAGTAGCATCCTCCCCTACTCCTCTGTCTGAGACATAACTTTTAAAATATTTTTAAAAATCAGAGTGAGGGTTTGTTTTTTTTTTTTTGTGGGGTTTCTTTTTGTTTGTTTTGGTTTGTAATTGGTAGGGACCACTTCAGGTATCTTTTTATACTTTTAATGCCTGCAAGTAAAAGCTGAATGTCTGTTTATAGTTTTTGGTTGTAATCCCTTAGGAGTAGTAGATCTATATTTAATGTTAGCATTTTCAAATTGTAAAGACTTCCTGAAAATCTTTTTACTTGAACATACAATATAGTAATCTTCTATTCCTTCTTTTTAAATACAGTTTGTTACTTTAAAAATGTATTTGTTACATTCTGCACAGTTTTTAATTGTGTAATAAAGTACTCCAGGCTGACGGGCTAATGCTGTAGCTATTGAAATAATTATCAGCTCTATGACAATTTTCAGTGAAATTAAAAATTATGGTTTGTGAAAATGCTACAAGTGGTGAAATAGTAACTGATTAAATTGTGAACTCCTACAGCATAGGAAGGTGGTTTGTTTTGGTTTGGTAACAGATTTGTAACAGTAAGTTGTATTTAAAATAGGAGGACATGATGTTGTCCTGTCCTTACACCCTAAACTCTTTTTGCTGATAATATTTTCTTTAAATAGACCTCTTAGACCATAAGACTTGTTGCACCAAAAGAGCTGTTTTATTTCAGGGGTTTCTTTAGTCTTATCATTAGTTTACAGAATATTTGATGTGGCTGTTATTTGTAGAGTGTGTGGAAAGTGGCAGCTGCTCAGTCCTGCACCTTATGTCCTCGTAGGAAAGGCCCAGTGACAGGGGACAAGTTGAGAGTTCATTGAATTCTTGTAAAGCTAGTAGTATACTACGCTTTTGAAGCGTAGGAAAATGAAGCATTTGGGACAAATACGTATAAAAAGCACACAAGAGAAGGAAAACTAGAGCAGATTTTCACCTTTTGTGTGGAAACAATCATTTTCATGAATACGTGTCCAGCTCCAGAAGTTTATAGATTAGGGTCTGTCAATTTGGTGCCTAAGTATCAAATAAAACAGAAGCTCTTGGTACTGTTGGTTATTTTTGCATTCTTCTTTTAATGTGTATTCATCTCTTTCATGTTAAAATCGTCAGAAGAAAGTGCTGAAAGGACAAGGAACGTTTGATGGAGAAGGTAAGTCCTTTTCTGTACAGACTTGATAATATGCTCAATCACGAGAAATGAACTTCAGGATCATTTTGCGCACTTTCGTATGTAGTCAAAGGCTAAGTACCTTGTTTTACAGTAAACTGGCTAGAATATGGAACTGTAACTTTGGTTCTAGACATACTTTAGAGACTATTTTAAAGAATACAGAATGGCAGGCTAAAAATTGGGGTTTAGAGGCTTCTTTTGCATTCAAACTCCTGTCCCTCCTAGAAGATAAACTGACCAATGTGTCCATATCAGCTCTGACAGTTCTTTAGAATTACATGGATGAGGCTTATTCTTCCTCCATTTGGCACTGCCTTCCTGCCTGTTCCTGGTGTCTCCTCCCAGGTGCAAGATGTAACTTTTGTGCATCAGCTAATGGGTTTGGGGTAAACACCTGCAGCAGGTGCCTGAATTGTTGCTCCTTGAGTTTATGGTTCATGCAGCTATTTCACTCTTTTCCTTGTAAGGCAAGGGTGCTGGAGTGAATTCTTTGACTTCCTAATACTCTTGCTACAAGTTTCAAGTTCGTCAGAAGAATGCTGTCTGTGTATCTGTTTTTTATGTTACTCATTAGTTCCAGGCTTTGCCAAGTTTGCTGCTTTTCTCAGTATTTTGACATGAAAAAAATCTTTCCTGGCTATGAGTCCATGGCAGTTTCATTGTAACAACTGCTACTTTCTTGGCTTTTATTTGCTAGATGCCTCCTTAAGGTCATCTCAGCTGCTGTGTTGCCTTCCTTTTCTTCTTGTTTCTATTCAAAACATTCCACTTTATCCTCTCTGCATCACCCTGTCTTACTTTCAGCTTTCTAACGCTATCTCCTGATGATGCTTTCTACGTTATCTTCCAGTGGCTTCCTTTTATCTTGGACTGATCCCAACTAATAACTTTCTCTGTAATGCCTCTCAGAATTCAGTTGCTGTACACAATTTCCTGACTTAAAAGTGTATAAACTATACAGCCATGTTCCAAAGAACAAATACAAAAGGCCAGACCTTGTGTAAGATTTAGCCACAGCTATATGGTCTGAGCAGGTGAAACAGATCCAGCCAGCTTGGTGTAAGACCTCAGGAGCTGCAGCTGTGCATGGAGCAGCTACACCTTTTGCTCCTTTCTCTTGTAGGGGAAGATTAGCTATTGTCCAAATCCTGGCCTGTCTCTGCACTACTGTTTAGAGTTTGCTTTCTTAGCACTTAATCCTTCTTTGTTATTTTGGCCTCAAATTTCTCTGTCCTTTTCTGACTGCTTTTAAAAAGGGTGTGTGGTAAGGAGGTTGGGAAATGGAAAAGTTATGCTCCACACCTGCATTTCTTTGCCATTGATATTACTGAATTAATATTAATACCAAATTAATACTGAAATACATAATGAATGTATTTTACCTCAAGGTTCATAGGCCTCCTGCTTACCCAAGCAAGCTTGGGAGTTTCTGTTTGGAATAACTTGACCTCAGATTGCTGAAATTTGGATCATTACCTTCTTTTAGTGAAATGCAAAGATGGTAATTTAAAGCTGACAAAGTTGGTATGGATAGTGGATTTACAATGGTCTGGTAGATTAAAATAGCTAGACCTCCAGATTAATGACTCTGTTCTACTGACATGCTTGTTCCATTTTTAAATTGCTGGCTAATTATGAGACATTGTACAGCAAACCAAGGAAGAAAAAATTGTTTTCTGCTTTTTCTTGACAAAGGATGCATCTGTTTTTTAATTCAGTCAGTGTGGATCTTCTTGGTAGCGGTACAGTGATCCATTGTTACTGTGCTGCACCATTGTCCATCCTAAATAAGATGCTATCTTTGTCTTGTGGAGTTTGTGAACGGCACATTGACATTTTGGTTTCTTTCATTGTTTAGATGTTAACTTACAGTTTTTATGAAAACAACTAAGCTAACTTTCTAGCAATTAATGGCATATTGGTGTTGTTTTATAGAAGATGCTGTATTATATCAGAACTATAAAGAAAAAGCTTTGGACATAGATTCTGATGAAGAGTCTGAGCCTCGAGAGCAGAAATCAGATGAAAAGATTGTTTTTCACTGTAAGCCCCTGAGATCAACATGGAGTCAACTGTCTGTTGTAAGTATTTGATCATCACATAGCCAGACAAAGACGGAGTATCTAACAATCTCTTGAAGCAAGTCTCTTTACTTGGTACTGGAGTTTTTGGATGAAGTTTGTCACCTTTTCTGTTCCAAAATATAAGATGTCTCTGAATACTTATTTTTTTTCCTCCAACAACTTTACAGCTATTGAGATGTTATTAATCCAAATCCAGAGGTCTCAATTTAGCTTTTGTCTAGGTTTTATATAAGGTAACTCCAAAAGCTTAAGGAAAGCATAAATCATATTTTAGCAGTCAATGCTAGTAGGTATAGACTGATGCTCCTGCCAGAATCAGTTTCTTTGGTTACCTGACACCTTCCTTTTTCTAGTATAGGTGTTTGTCGGCTTCTGTGGCCACACCACAGAGTGGTTGGAGTATGTGATTGAAATTACCAAGAAAAAACCTGTATAGTTTTAAGATGAAATTAAATACAAGTTCGAAATGTAAAGGAATTAATACTTAATATTTTTACACTTTTAAGATGCTGATTTTTTTTTTGTTGTTGTTTCTTTTTTTTTGTCCAGCAGAGCTTAAAAAGAAAAAAGAAGTATGTCTCTTGCACACAATTGCCAGTGTGGCAGTGTCGGCCATACTGCTGCAGGTCCTTAGAGTTATGGTTCACAGGCATGCATGATGATGCGTCTGGCTGTTCTGAATGACCTATGGTCAGAAAGCTCAAAAAGACCATTTTACATCCTCACAGTGTGTGAACTCGAAGTGAAATCTGTGTAGTTCCTTTGTTGTTCTTCATAGTTTGCTTTCAGTGAATTGGAGCTGTGCAGACCAAACTTTAATCGGGACTTAGTCCTGTTCATTTTTTTTAATTGCTAAACTTTAGTTTTCTTTTTGTAAAGACAACATGGAAGTCCTGATCAATTACTAGTCTTTGTTTCTGTGCAATTGAGAGAGTTAATTTTAGGGTCCTGTATTTGGCAAGGACACAACTTTACTGATCCGTTAAGCAGGGGGGAGTGCCTGTGTGAATTCACTAAAAGGGTGAATTATACTAAAGAAAAGCTTCAGTTAGTTACAAGCAAGTTTCTGCCAAATTGTTCTGAATAGCTGTAAGCCTCCTTCAAGTTGGTTTGACAGGATATATTTAAAGGAAACCATTTTAGATGGTGGTATTCTACTATACTTAGCAGAGTCTGTGAAGGATCTGCAGTGGATTTTTCTTAGCAGCATTGTTAAACAAAGTAGAATTTGCTGTTTCAATCAGTACAGTAAACTTGCTAGCTTCCCTCTTAATAAGATGGCAAATTAATGATGCTAGTTAATACTTTACAGGTTTTCATTGTATGCATGATTTTGAGATGAAAGAAACTAAAAAAAAAACCTGTTTCTGTGGTTAATTTTATCCTTTGATCATTTCTGTGGCTTCTGGATGTATATCCCTAAAATGAAGCATTTGGGATTTCTGTTGGGTTTTGTTTATGTAATTTGTATCATTATGTAGAACCTCATCTTTGTATGTGGTATAAGAAAGATTATTATGTGGCATGATCACCTAGGATACTTGACCGCTAGGGTCATTGGCTATATGTATCCTATATAAATTAGTTACTGAGGCTCAGCAAAATCTTCTAAGGCTATTTAGATTGTCTAGAAGAGCTGTCTTAGAGATGTTGATGACCTTTTGCAGTTTAAGATATTGAAATATGAATCCCTCTCGTTCAGTAATTATAAAGAAAGCATAAGAATGTGGTTTTGAAACGATGTGCTTAATGAAAAAAAAATGTGCTTAATATTGTAAAATGTTTGTTTATAATGAAGTCAACTAGGTTGGGGCTTTTTTTCTACCTCCTAGGCAAGCTAGCAGTTATGTTCATCAGCTGAAGTATTTTGGAAGGAATGCTATTCAGTAACAATAATAATTTCAAAACCATTAATTTATCATGAGACCAAAATAATATAAAGATCATTTCAGTAAGAGAACCTTCCTGTACCGTGCTCACGGTTATATAAACCAACTTGTGTCTTTGTGATTTCTAGCACAGGAAACTTCCTCATTGTCTTTACTTGATTTACAAGATTGAAAGTGAGGAGTATATGGGAAAAGGGAGTGCACTGTGAAAACAAAATACGGGAATCTGAATCTCATTGTATCTGGGTTTATAACTCTGAAAAATCTATGCATTGTCAATGTGTATTAAAAAGTGAATGTGGAATTGTAATAGCAAGTCATCTGGAAAATGGTTTCAATGTATATTATGAAAGAGGGAAAATACTATGTTTATGGTATTTGTTAGCAGTGACTATGCTAGGAAATCAAGTGGAAAGAGAGGAGAAAGAATCCACTCTTTCTGTAGGATGTTTCTTTGGCCATATAGGCTTGACAGCTATATGGAATTGTCAAATCCTTTGATAATAAAAGGGCATTTCTGTCTTCCTGCAGTGTATGCACAAATGTGAAACTAAGATTGAGCTTTTAAGGGGACATTTAAAGGTGCTGTTTAAACCCAGTTCATTTCACATTTCTCTCTTCAACCCTCTTCTTTAGGTTCCTATTACAGATCAGACAGTAGTATCTAAGATTAGTTCAGCTAGCAGTATGTAAGCAGATGGTTATGTAAGGAGCTACCTTATCTACTATCTCTGTTCCTTCCAACCTTCATCTATTAATTTTAAAGTTTAATTTAGGGAGCATGACTAGTATTTCCAAGATGTATTCCAATAGAATCTTGCAATGTTTTTGAAGAATTTCAAACAAATCCTAGGCAGTGATACCAACTTGTGCATGATATTGAATGTGTTTACTTTCCAACAAATGCAGCATTTGGTGGGTGTGGATACTGAGTATGTGCATTATTGTGCATGCAAAGAATCACAGCAGTGGTTAGTTTGGAAGAGACCTCTTGAGTTTTCTTGCCTCTGCTCAAGGAAGGTCATTTAGAATAAGTTGTCCAGGACTGTCCAGTAGTCTTCACTGTTTCCATAGGTGGAGACCTCGCTGCCTCCCTGGGCAACCCATTGCAGAGTTTGACCACTGCATCAGACTGGTGGACTTTTGACTTTGATGTCTGGTGTTCCAGGTTATTACCATTCAGCCTGGAGAATGATATATGTTCACTTTTCATTACTACTGTCAATGCTGCTGGATTCTTACAAATATTCTTGAGATCTAGCACTGGAAACGGATATCCCATGGTCTGGGTAATGCTCATAATTATTGAAGTATTTAATATTAAATGGGTGTTTTAGGATTAAGTCCTCCATATCATGCCCAGTAGATTCCATGTATTTATGTAGCACTGCACTGAGATTTTGCATGTTCTCTCAGCTGCTCTCTCTCTGACCCAAGCTTTGGTCATCTTATCTGTTGTTTTTCTGATCATCTTCCTCTCATCTGGGACAAGCACAGTTGTGATTTTTTTTTTTTTCATTAATTTAGAAACATGCTGCAAGTTGCTTTACCAGGTTACTCAGTGTCGCCTTTCCATGGTTGTCTCTTGTCTGTGGTATCAAACAAAAACTACCTTGTTTTACTGTTGAGGAGCTTCATGGCAAATCTTTGTGTTAGCTCTTGTTTCTCTCCCAGTATCAAAGGGTGGATGTTCAGTTTGGTTTATGGTGCAACCCCTTAACTATATTTCTCAAAGAATTACTTCTGGTGAATTCTCCCACTGCAGCGCCTCCTTATTCTGGAGGAACTTATTGTACATAACCACTGAGGTAATCTGTTGTTCTGTTACCCTTTCCTCCTTATCTCCATGGTTTAATCAGTCATAACTTATTGCTGGAAAACAGCAGTCCAGTGTGATAGTAAGATTTTTTTGTAGCTGTAGTGTTGGGCCTCTTCTGTTCTTCCTGGTTATGTTTTTAGCTTGTATTAAGATTTTGTTTGCACAGTATCACAAATGTGATTTTTTTTTTTTTTTTTTTTTTTAGGCTATTTCAGCTAAAACATTTTGGACACTTCAAAGTAGGAGTTGAATTTTCTCTCGTAGAGTATGCCAAAAATAGTCTCCATATTTGAGTGTCTTTCTTTTTGAAAATGTTGCTGTTGATCAAGAATATAAGGTTGAGCCATTTGTTTATTACTGTGTACATTAATATGTACTTTGCATGTACACACCCATGTATGACAAAATAATGATCACGAAACACAGCTACAGCTTTCTGAACAGAATACTGCAGTTGTTGCATCGACCTCACAGGAAATTTGCAGTTGCTGTATTAACAGGAAGCATTGAAATATCTTGGATATGTTCATAGGTATTTCCTGTGTTGGCATATTTTTAGAAAAGTCTTCCACTGCATCCAGAAAAAAAGTGACACTGTACTTCCTAGTGAGTGCTTTAAACCTTTCAGGTCGTTGATTGAAACGTACCTTAAGAGTGTAGTAGAAAGGCATCTAATCAGTTCTAGCTTGGTATTCAGAAGTGTATGCTTGTGGTGACACAGGAATCTGTAACTCTTATTCAGAAGAAAAACTGCTCAAACTCTGGAATATTTATGTTGGTTTTGTAAGTATGTACATGTGTGTATATGCTATGGTGTGCACACAAACTAAAGCACAGCAATTCTAAATGTTGTGTCATCTTTACTCTTGAGCCTGCTCTCCAAGTTTTGGGTGCCTGGTATGCAGGAATAAAATGAGGTATAAAATATCCTTTAAAATTCCAGGGAACAAGTAGAGCAAGAAGACAACACTCTTGACAATAGTACTTGAGGAGCTTTTGGAGAAGACTGAAAAAAAATGAGAGAATCTATATGCATCTGCTAGGTCTCATGTCCCATGACATTTACTCTGCAAATAGAATAGTATCTTTCAGATGTGTAGTGCAGTGGATTTTCTCCTCTCCTCAGGTCCAGTGTGTTGTATGCGCATGACCCTACTGTTTTGGGGTCCTATGTGCAACACCCCTCTAAGAAATGTGTAGTCAGTTCTTCCTTGGCGCTTTGCTTTCTGGTTTGTTTTTTTAATACTTTCCTGTTAAATGGCGTAATGCATGTGATTTGCACCAGGAACAAATAAACTTCAAGGGTCTCTGGTGTGGAATTTGGTAGCTGAGCGTGTGACTTCAGGCTGTGGAAAACATGGCTATGGCTGCAGTTCCTGATGGTTGTCTGTGGAGAGCTGGGGCAGACTTGTCTTGGGTGATTTGGCTCTAGGGTGCCAAGTGGGGAGAGGCATTGTAGGGTTGAGAATAGAAATACAGGACTTCTCCATGTCTGTTTAGAGTAAAGCTGGAGCTCCTCTGAAATAATGTTTTGGCCAACACCAAAGGTCTCTACACCTTTAGATGTGTTTAACAAATGAATACACTGAGACATATCAGGCTGACTTGGAAAACAAACCTTGTGATGTGTGTGTGTCAGTCAGGAAATTATCTTGAAATGAGAAAGCAGTTTCTGTGTGTGTGTCTGTGTGTGTAAAATCCAGGGGTGCTGTGCATGGTGATAGTGATTTGACCGTGCATGTTCTTGCTGCAGTATTTCTGTGTTTGTGTCGTGGGATAGTTTTTAATGAAATTATTTAGGTTTTGATAAGTCAAATGGCAGATGTTTTTGACTCAATTTCTTATTTCTGCTGGTTCGTTACTCCCTTTCTGAAGTGGACAGATGCTTTAGCTGAATTATTAGTATGATGTTTTGATAGTCCTGTTGAGTGTTTTTTAAGTCACATCTTTTCCTACAAAAGATGTTAAGAATTTTAATTTTTTATATATATTTTTAGGTGAAGAAGAATGGATTATCAGAAGCGATCAGCCAGGAAGAAAGAAAAAGACAGGAGGTACTTTTTTGAAGTAACACACTCATTTTGGTTGATTGTTTAGGGATGCACTGTATGCCTCTTTTAATACTCTTTATTTGTTGATAAGGAGACAAGTTCACCACACTGCTTCCTGACCTGGAGTGAAGTATCTTCTCTCCCCAGGGAAAATAAATAACCAAAACCTGTGTGTTGCTGATGTGCATATGTCCCTGCCATGGGTCTCCTGCCAACATCCTGTGGGTCTTGCTGGAGAAGTGATTCCTAGGTATGCTCACTCCAGCAGATATGGCCTAGTTGATGGCTACTGGGCAGCAGCAGTCACTGCTGCATGCTGTGCCAGGGAAGGTGTACAATTAACCTGGTGTTCACAGAGGGTAGGAGGTGGCACATAAATTTTTAAAAGCAGTGAGGAGCAAAGAACAGCTTTTTACAATGCTCCTTAGTTGTAACTAATCCTGTGAAGTCGTGAACAATTCTGAACACGCGAACGGTGTGTATCTGGTGTAACTAACCTTTCTCCTTTCACACTGAAATGAAGTAGGTGCTTCCATGCTGGCAGCAGTACAGGCAACAGCAGCAATTACTGATGTAGTTACCTTATCTCTCTCTGTCTTTCTCCTTTGATCCTTTTGTCCTCTAGCTTTACTCTTTCTCTTTGCTCCTTTTGTCCACTTGATCTGCTTTACCCTCCTTCCTTACTTACAGGGGCTATATCAAAATGAATGAGAGGTGTTGAAAAGAATAGCGTGACCTAGCCAGCTATATCCCTGCAGTTCTTGAGGTATGTCCTTAACAGGGAAAACAAAACAAAAACCAAGTGTTGTTTTTTTTCTAATAGAAACACTAGCATTTCCTGCTGTGGTAATTTGTTCCAGTGTCTTCATTTTGCTTCAGGACATACCTCGGTGAATATAGCCCAGTGAGATGTGACGGGTATTTTCTGTGAAGCTTAGAGTATAGCAAGCCTCAAATGTTAATTTAGCTGTGTAACCTACAGCTGCTGTGTTCATTCCTGAAATACAGAAACATCTTGTGTTACATACATGGGATTTAGGCAATGGTTTGTTCATTTTGGGTTTTGGTATTTGTTTCTTCCATAGTGTTACTACATTTCCTTGGCTGTTTTCTTTTGCTTGGGGAAAATGCAGTGCAGCAATTCAGGCCATGTGTCCTGCTTTTGTCTCCTCCTGCTGGGAAGCTTTGAGGCATGATGCATTTATTTCAGTCATATCCTTCAGCTGAGTTTAGCCTATGTTTCCTGGAGTCATATTTACATCCTTTCAAAGAGAACAAGTTCTTTAGATGCCTTTTAAATGTAAAGTCTTCAGTGTTATCATAAATGTTTTCAAGCCTGATAGGGTTTTTTTATTTGAATATTAGAGGCCTATTCTTTCAGAGAGTGTCTAAATAAATACTCTGAAGATGTAGTTGTACTACCAAGTTTTCCTTATGCTGTATTTTTTTAAATTGCTCATTATCGGTTGTTCTTTATCTAGTCTTTAAATTGCTTTTTAGAGCCTATTAGATTATTTTTGCCATTATAACATATTGTCACTGCAGAAAAAATGTTTGCTTATTACCTTGATTAAATGTCAGTGTCATACAGTCATACACATACCATCTTTCAGAACACATTAGTGAGATGGATCTCTGTGCATCTTTTGTCTAAACAATAGACAGACTGATGTGAACTGAAACTTTTTTGATGTTTTATTGTAAGCTGGGAACACTTAACTGTGCCATATGTATACAAACTGCAGTATGCATCTGGCCTTTTGAGAGTGTTTCCTGTCCATCAGGAGTCAAACCTCTGCTTACCTTGCTATCAGGCAAATGAACCACAGAATGGTTTCAGATGTCATTCATAAACAGTGTTAGCAAGCACCTGGTAAACAACCACATTCAGAGGCTGGGGTGGTGTAGTTACTGTATGTCAAAGTCAAGATTGTTCCTTAATCGTTTTTTATTCTCCAAAATGTGTTTGGGTCATGGTAAGATGATACACTCTCCCTCCTTACACATTAGAAGCAAAGAATCTTTCTTTGTCTGACTTTGTTCTGAATTTGTTTAATGACTTTCTGTTACCAAACTGGGAAGATATCCATGAGGGTCTTCAGTAAAAGCATGAATAAAACCCTTCCAGAACAATAATAGGAGAGCTTATATATTTGCCTGTGTTGAAAAATGTCTGGGTAGAAACGAATTAGACATGGTACTCTACAGCAGTTGTTAGGTAAATCCTTTCTTTGTGAGCACAGCTGGCAAAGAGGTACAGTGAGACTGAAGACTGGAAACATAACTGCCAGGCAGAGGCCAAAATACCCTTTTGGGGCACCTTTCTGTACATTGTTTGCTGAACAGTGGATAGGTTTGCCACCAGAGTTTGGTTAATGCGTATGCTCTCTATAAATTCTTGAGGCTGATGAGCTTGGCAGGTAGTTTAACAGTGTTTCAGGGATCACCTTTGCAAACCTTGTGCAGCAGTTTTGACTCTTGAGAGTAGTATGTAGTATGTTGTAGCTGTTACCCAACTGTTGCTGTATCTTTCATCAGATCCCTTCAGCTTTTTAAATAGATAGTAAGATAGACTACTAGTACATACATTAAGCCTCCTTTGCTTGTTTCTGTAATGGCCTTGTAGGTTTTCTGTGAGTGCAGTCATGTTTGCACTGCTTCAGCCTTTAAGGCTTCAGCTAAAGCAAATTTTGTTTTGTTCTAAGAAACCCAAAACTTGTTATTTGATTATGAAGATCCCAGTTCTTTGAGGAAGACTATTTAGAAAAGTAGGAATAATTTTCAAAGCACAGCCTGGGAACAATGAGATTCAGGATACCCAAGAGAAATTGTATTTGGTTAAAAGCTTACCTTAGTAACACCAGCAGAATTCACTAGGTTGGAACTCTAAGAAATCTTATGAACAAATGTCCCTTGGAGAATGTTTTGCATTTTTTTTCCTATTATGGTTTGTCTCTTTTGGTGGTTGGAAATAGGAAGACTACCTTCAACCTGCCTATAGTTTCCCTTGCCTTTACCTGGTCAGGGAAGAGCAGGGTTTCTCTATTGCATGTACATAAGACCATCTGAGTGAACTCCTTCTCCAGACTGTAAGCTGCAAGACTGTTTTTCTGTTTGTAGAGCCATGGGCATTAGCCTTTCTAAATACTCAGACCTGAGCTGTGTCATTGAAAGTACATGTTTCTCCTTCAGTTTGAGAATGCTTAGAGAAGTTAGTTGCAAATAACTAATGAAATTACAGATACAAGTATTAACATTAGTTACATTAAAAACAAAGTTATATTGCTACCTCTGCTGATTGTATAATTCTATGTTAGTAATGCTTGGAAGGTAGCACTGATGACAAATATGACTTAGTGGAGCTCTTGACAGAAGGGCTTAGGGAATTTTTTTTCCATGTATATGCATACAAGAGCTCTATTAGTCCAACAGCACGTAAAGCCTAGAGAGGGGAAAGATGTCTAAAAGCTGGATAGGTTTTTACATGAGATGAGCATTTCCATAGAAACAAGTAAGTGAATTTCAAAGTCCATTAAAAGTTTGCTTTGTGTCAGCCAGCTGATGAAAGTTACCATGGCCACCCTTTAAGTGGTAGGGTGATAGAACAGAGTTGTTTGTGGGAGGAGAGGGAATTTGCTGGAGGTGTCTCTCTGGTGCCTGGTCCCTAATGCCTGAAGGGGATGGTGGCTGCTGACCCTCCTGTCTGCTCTGCCTCCAGGCTTCTGGCCCTGCTGCACATAGCTCCTGCAGCTTGGTTTATCCGGTGCCTGCTCTGGATGACTAAAGCCTAAATTTTATGAAGGAAAACTTTGCTTCTCTGCAGATGCTGGCAGAGTTCAGTTACACGTGATGCTTTCAGGTAAATAGCTTGTCAGCTTCCGTTTAAAAATTGAAAAAGCAAATACTGGCTGGTCAACAGTAGTATGACTGAGAGAAGCTTCCAGGTGGACCACAGAAACATACATGTTTTTTAATTTGAAACCAAACCACCCAACAGCAAACCCCATGTTTCATGAGTAAGAATGGGGAATGATTGCAGTTGGTGTTACGTTTGTTTTTTTTTTTTTTCTTCAAACTCTGTTTGCAGTTGCATTGAAATGTCTGAATATAGACTATTTTAAAAAGTTTTTGGTGGGATTTTTTTTCCCCTTGTATTAAGTCACTCATTTCTAAGTAAACAATGCAGCTATCATGGAAATGAATGTTTATGTTGCAATTGCTATCTTACATTCAGTAACTTTACTTTGCACCCCTCCTCCACATTTTCTTTTAACAAAACAAACAGAAAAGAAACCAAAAGAGAAAAGCCTAGTCCATAATAAGCCTTTTCTTTCCTCACTCCACTTTGCAGGCAATATTTGAAGTGATATCTTCTGAGCATTCTTATTTGCTGAGCTTGGAGATTCTGATCCGGATGTTTAAAAATTCGAGGGAACTGAGCCTCACGATGACCAAAACGGAGAGCCATCACCTCTTCTCCAATATCACAGATGTTTATGAAGCAAGCAAAAAGTAAGTTTAGCAATGCATGTCTACATTTAAAAAAATATACTGTAAAAAAATTATATTTAAAATTTAGTAATTATAAATTTATTTGTATTTTTAATTATGCCTGAGGGGTGATTACTGGAAGTCAAAATATTGTTCAGGCAAGTAATGGAACGCAGTATGCAAAATAGTGTCTTTGGTGTTACCACAAAATGCAGGAGCAGCTGCCACGTTGCAAATTCAGCAAAAAATTAGGCCTGACTTTAAGAATGAGAAGTCAAGTGTTGCACATCTTAATATGTGGAGTCTTAGTTTTCGATAAGCTGTAAATAAATGAGAATGGAACTTGAATTTTTCTTCTTTGAGAGCACTGAAATATATGTGCTCTGCAATGCTGGAGAGTCATTTAATGGAACACAAACAGCTGAAGTTTTACTTTGCTAACCATAGGTTCTGGTTTTGTAATGTGAACAAGCCCTTGTCTTATATTGTATTTTCCTTATATAACTTAGAGGTAGCTCCTTGAATAGCGGAGCTTTGTTTAGTACAACTTTATTGATATATGGTATTGTTTGCAGACTGAGGCTCTGCCTTACCTATACTCTTGTTCTCTGAAGCATCTTGCTCTTACTTGGAAAAATCTTAGCTTTTCTCACCAGAATACTCTTTTTTTTTTTTTTAAGTTGGACGGTTTTTTACTTTTCTGCCTGTACTGCTTTAGTAAGAGCACTTACAGGTAGGCTGGACTGGAGGTGTCCAGTTATTGTTTTAATACTTGTTGGGACATACAAGCAAGTTTCTCACTGAAGTCTGAAGTAATCATATATAATGACAACTGTTCTTCCAAAACTAGTTTGAAGATGGGAAGGCACAAATAGCAGTGGACACACACATGAATTTGACAGAATCACCATGCCACTGTGCTTAAGTTCACATTTAATGGGGTAGGAATGGTATTAGTTTATCTGAAAATTGGTAGGGAAGGACAGACCATGGTGTTTTTTAGTAGAAATAAATATCCTTCAAGCAGTTCCTAAGGAAAATGTTGATACATTAAGCATGCATAGCTAGTCTTTACAGTCCACCAAATTATCCCTAGTGTGCCATTATTAAACGGAAAAATGGAGCAAGAGTTTCATACTTGCTCTTAAGAATGGACTCTTGCCAGTGATTTCCTTGATCAGTTGAATCACTGTTTACTTTCTGTGGAGCACTCAACGTGCAGAATTGCATCATACTGTGTGACTGTGGTATCTTTTATGTAAACAGCACAGGCATTTTAGTGTTTAGGAACAGTGCTTGTGCACACCACAGCACCTGACACCAGGGACTTGTATTTCTATTAAAAAGATCTGCTGTGCTGGGCTTTTTGCCCCCTTTTTTCACTTTGGTAAGTTTCCTCAGTACCAAATCAATAATGAGCAAAATGGACACGCTACAAATATTGCCTAATGAAGAGGAAATGTTGGCAGACCACGATACAAATGCTGAAGAGTCTTGTTTATGACTGCTGATAATTACTGCCATCATTATTTAATATGGGACATGTATACAGATGTGCACTCCACAGTGTACTGCAGAGTTATAAATACTCAAAACTCTATTCTAAAAAGTTGTTTAACGAGGCTTTACTTTTGTATAATTTGTTCATTGTCTTGGCCTGTTTAATAGCAATATCAGCAGGTAAAGTACTAAAACATAAAGTCTGTGTTTCTTTTCTTACGTCTTCTTTCCAATTTGAAATAGCACAATGGCTAAAAGATGCACACTGGCCTAGATAAGGTACTGATTATCTTAACTAGAGCACTGTACAGCTTTAAATGTATCTTTCTACCTGTGGAACAGAAAAATATTAGCCTTCTTTCAGAAGTGGGGCTAATGGTTGGATAGGAATCTGTAAGGCTGGGGATATTGCTGGAGTTGTTTCTTCCCACCTTTGCCAATTTTTAGGTTTTGTTTTGTTGGGTTTTTTTGGTTTGTTTTTTTTTTGTTCCCTTTTCTTTTGTCACCTTCTTGTAGAAACTGATGTTCTGAACTTTGTAGTGTTATACCTGCATTTACCTTTGTGGAACTTCTCAGGTGTCATGTTCCCATCATGATAATGTCCTTTCTTGGTGTCTGTTTCTCTGAAGTCCTATGAAGTCTGCGGAATCCTGCACCTCTTCTGCTGCAGTTTGATTTTGTCTTCTCAAGTTTCTGCAGTAATAAGATTTTGTTTTGTGGAGCATGCATGTGAGAGTCTAAAGTATCGCATCAAGTGCAAATCTAATTTAGGAGCTATAGAACAGTTGTACATTTATTTGGACTTAATTGGTATACTTTCATTTCTCCATGTCCCTGTTCCCTTCTGTTTCTCTTAGAGTTGAGGTCTTTTGCCAGGAGCAGGGTATTGTCTGAAGCCACAGCCATCACAGGAATGGGAGTTGCACAACAGCCATGTTGTCAGGAAGGGCAGGTTATCAGAGTCCTTATTTTCCAGGAGTAGTACTTTTTAAAGGTTTCTCCTTACATGAAATGTGAATTGTTAAAAGTATCATGAGCCCATATTTTGCTAGACAAACGCTGATGGTGCAGAACCATTGAGTTAGAGGGGAACTGACATCTTTTTTTAGAAAGCTTAATAGAAATCAAAGGTTTAATTGGGCTGCAGGCTTTGCGTCTTGTTGGGTTGTTTCCATAAGCCACAGCTGACTGTACTAGTATAGCTGTGTGAATCGGGGGGTGTTGTTTCCTGCATTGAAGAAGCCTTCCAAATCATTAAATCAACTTTAAGTCTCTCTCTCTTAAAATATTTAAAGCAGAGATGGGGGTAGGGAGAGCAGTATTTTTAGGGGAAATCTTACAGCCCTTTTGATTAACAGTCCTTAAAGGGAGGAGGAGGGAGTAGGGAGCAAGAATGGAAAAATACCACATTAGCCTAAAATTATAATCTTATTCTTTCTTGTCTGGAAAGGCTAATGCTTTAAGAACTTGGGTTTTTATAACTTGGCGTGAAACCAGAATTTATAATTCCTTTTTTAAACTTAAATGAAAACATATTTTGTTTCCTGAGTTATGCAATACTGTTGAACTATAACAGAACTTTCTGCTGCCTTTCTCCAACCTCATTCGTGTAAACAACAAAAGCGATTTTAGAACAGAAGCCTCTTGGTATCTCTGAACTATTATTTCCCATTTTCAAGGTCTTTCAAGGTAGCAAAAGACATCCTTTTATTATAAAATTGTAATAAAATCGAGCATGTGTCCCATTATGCTCTACTTCAAGCAGCATTTACTTAAAAATACAGAATCTGAGTATGACTGTAATTATCAGTGGTTTTGGTTGCTCAGAGTCTGGTGAGCTGAAGAATCTGAAATGATAAATCTCTTCAGACAAAATTGCTTAAAGCTTATATCTAGGAATTTTGAGTTAGAACATGTTTAATGGAAACTCTCCAGAAACGCCAAGATAGGCTTCTAATGCATGACAAGGCCATTTTGGATGGAACAAAGCTGCTTTTGTTAGAAGCAGAATACCGACAGCAAAGACTGTCTCTGCTTTTGGGAGCTCATTGGAATGTCCCTAACAAAAGAAGGGTTGATCTGAATAATTTGTGCAGCATACAGTGTGTTTATGAAAAGATCTTGTAAGGTGGCTTCAGAAAGCTTAAGTCTTATGTATTTGCCTGTACGTGAAATACTGGATTTCATAGCTGACAGAACACAAAATCATACAAATTGCAATCTGAGCCAGTGAGGGCTATTGGATTGAGATGTAAGCTGATGGGGAAGGCATAGGCCATTCAGGAAGCCATACAGGAATAAAAGCCTGTAGTCTGAGAATACTGTGCAATCAATCTCGCTAGTAAGAAGAGCTCTCTCCAGTCTCGGTATGTGGTGCAAGAGAGGTCAGCTTCCCAAGGGCCGGTCTTGGGAAAGAGGAGTTACGGGGAAATTAACAAAATGTCATGAAGAACAATTGATCTGACAGGTAAAACCACCAAATTTACAGAAGAAAGGAAAATTTTAGCATTTTTCTCTCTCTCTGGCATTAAGCCAAAAGAAGCTTATTGAATATCAGAAGATCAGTATGAGCAGAAAAAGACATGGACTAAAATATTTCTTATTTCTGACAGTTTTAAACTGGCTCGATTTCGGTAGAGAAGCCCCCGGTGTTTTGTGAGGTAGGCTAACATGCTGTCTAAGTGAATCTTAATTTAATTTTACATATGTAAATTTATGCTAGGAACTAGGTGGGCTTTCTCATAGCACTTTTTTTGTAAATTACGTTAGTGTTTCATCTCTTTCCAATGATGCAGCTTCATCTTTTTTCATAGGAAAATACAATCCTAGTCTTTTTTAAGAAGTGTGTGTATTGAATCGTATAAGTGGGCATTAATAACATTACTTTTTGAGAATGCAGAATTCATAGAATCATAGAATCGTTAGGGTTGGAAAGGACCTTAAGATCATCTAGTTCCAACCCCCCTGCCATGGGCAGGGACACCTTACGCTAAATCATATCACCCAAGGCCTCGTCCAACCTGGCCTTGAACACTGCCAGGGATGGAGCATTCACAACCTCCCTGGACAACCCATTCCAGTGCCTCACCACCCTAACAGGAAAGAATTTCCTTCTTATATCCAACCTAAACTTCCCCTGTTGAAGTTTTAACCCATTACCCCTTGTCCTGCCACTACAGTCCCTAATGAAGAGTCCCTCTCCAGCATCCCTATAGGCCCCCTTCAGATACTGGAAGGCTGCTATGAGGTCTCCACGCAGCCTTCTCTTCTCCAGGCTCAACAGCTCCAACTTCCGCAGCCTATCCTCATATGGGAGGTGCTCCAGTCCCCTGATCATCCTCGTGGCCCTTCTCTGGACTTGTTCCAAGAGTTCCATGTCCTTTTTATGTTGAGGACACCAGCACTGCACACAATACTCCACGTGAGGTCTCACAAGAGCAGAGTAGAGGGGCAGGATCACCTCCTTCGACCTGCTGGTCACGCTCCTTTTAATGCAGCCCAGGATACGGCTGGCTTTCTGGGCTGCGAGTGCACACTGCTGGCTCATGTTCATTTTCTCATCAACCAGCACCTCCAAGTTCTTCTCCACAGGGCTGCTCTGAATCTCTTCTCTGCCCAACCTGTAGCTGTGCCTGGGATTGCTCTGACCCAGGTGTAGGACCTTGCACTTGGCATGGTTAAACCTCATGAGGTTGGCATCAGCCCACCTCACAAGCATGTCGAGGTCCCTCTGGATGGCATTCCTTCCCTCCAGCGTATCGACCGAACCACACAGCTTGGTGTCATCAGCAAACTTGCTGAGGGCGCACTCAATCCCACTGTCCATGTCACCGACAAAGATGTTAAACAAGAACGGTCCCAACACGGATCCCTGAGGGACACCACTTCTTACTGGTCTCCAGCTGGACATTGAGCCACTGACCACAACTCTTTGTGTGTGGCCATCCAGCCAGTTCTTTATCGACCAAGTGGTCCATCCATCAAATTGATGTCTCTCCAATTTAGAGACAAGGATGTCATGTGGGACAGTGTGGAACGCTTTGCACGAGTCCAGGTAGATGCCATCAACTGCTCTACCCCTGTCCATCAGTTCTGTAGCCCCATCATAGAAGGCCACCAAATCAGTCAGGCAGGATTTCCCCTTAGTGAAGCCATGCTGGCTGTCACCAAGCACCTTGTTGTTTTTCATGTGCCTTAGCATGCTTTCCAGGAGAATCTGCTCTAGGATTTTGCCACGCAGAGAGGTGAGACTGACTGGTCTGTAATTCACCCGGTCATCCATTTTCCCCTTCTTGAAAATGGGGGTTATATTTGCCTTTTTCCAGTCGTCGGGAACTTCACCTGACTGCCACGATTTCTCAAATATGGACAGTGGCTTAGCAACTTCATTCGCCAGCTCCTTCAGGACCTGTGGATGGATTTCATCAGGACCCATGGACTTGTGCACATTCAGATTTTTAAGATGGTCTCAAGCCAGTTCCTCTCCTACAGTGGGCGCAAGGTCTTCATTCTCACAGTCCCTGTGTCTGCCTTCCAAGACTTGGGTGGTTTGGTCAGAGCCTTTGGCAGTGAAGACCAAGGCAAAGAAGTCGTTCAGAACCTCAGCCTTCTCCAAATCCTGTGTAGCCAGTTCTCCCGTGAGCTTCCTGAGTGGGCCTACGTTCTCCCTGGTCTGTTTTTTATTTGCTACGTACCTGTAGAATCCCTTCCTGTTATCTTTAATACCTCTAGCTAAGTTTAATTCTAACTGAGCCTTAGCTTTCCTAACCTGGTCCCTAGCTTCTCGGACAATATCCCTGTACTCTTCCCAGGCTGCCTGTCCTTGCTTCCACTTATTATAAGCCTCTTTTTTCATTTGCATTTTCCTCAGGAGCTCCTTATCCATCCAACAATGTCTCCTGGCCCTCCTGCTCCTCAATTTGATTGAGACAAGATAGTGATCTGAGTAATCCTTTTTTCCCCTCTTTGGTCTGCAGTGATGGTCTTAGTCTGTGTTCTGCGTTTTATCACAGTTCTTGCTGTTAGCAGGTTTTGAAGAAAGCTGAATAATATCTTGAGGACATCCAGCTGAGTATGGTTACCCTGTTGGATAAGTGCCACAGGTGTGTTCTGGGGGAGAATTTCTGTGCTCTTTCAAAGAAGGTTGTTAATGCTGGAAGCTTTGAAGCAGATAAGTGGCTTATTGATAAGGCTGAATGATTATGGTGATTATGTTGGATATGGTGGACAGGGTAATGAGAATAAGGGAGAAGAATCCTCCCACATCATGTGGAAGTGAGACATGAGGCACCTGTGGCTCTGCAGAACCTGGAACATTGTCCTGCCCCTCAATAGATGCTGGGGAACACTCAGACCACGCATGGCACTGAGGCTGTTTGAGGTGTTGCACAGCACTGCTGGATTTACCACTTGTGGTTTTTTGCCTTTCTGCCAGCCTTGTTGTATAATCTGCTTTTACTGCCAATGGGGCCTTTTTTGATTGTTGGGAGACTTCAGGGATTCTGGGGGACATTTGTAGAGCAGTGAGCCCAAAATATCCCCCTCACCCCACCCTTTTTAAATTTTATATGCCCACAGAACACATTTATGGATTTGCATCATATTGATGACTTGCACTAAAAACAAGTGCATTTATCCTTGTTTTTCTTCAAGATTGCTTCCTTCGGGGTTGGTTCTGACATCAGCGCTAATTGCTGAACTCTCTGGCTTCACCATCTAGGAATTACTCATTTAGAGGGTTCTTCTGGCAGCTGAAATAAATCCCTGGGTTGACCTGCACTGTTCCTTTGCAAATGACTGGCAGTGTTGGTAAAAACTAACTTCATAATAATATGCAAGTGGAACTTTGGTATGCATTCCTGACCCAGTGATAGTTCTTTTATAATTTAGCCTTTTTATTGGAGACAAGATCAGGTAACATGACTTCAGTACTCACGAGCACCAAATCTGAACGCAGTCATACTTTCCTTGACTCATTTTATTGGCTGAACAGAATTTAAAAATCTTTATACATATATCTGCATTTTATAATTTAGTAAATACTTGGCAGTTACCCATTCCAAAAGTGCCCTTGAAGAAAATACATAGTTTTCCAGAAAATACAATGAGCCTTTAGCGTCAAACTGTTCACTTAAACATATTGAAAAGAATACCCTTAACTTGCAGGTTTTCATCCGCCATCGTGGTGTGTTTTCATGCTATATCATAGACTAAACTGTTGCCACCTGTTCCTCAGTGTAGGAGAGGGACACAACAGGACAGTACTGAGGCCATGACATTGCCATGGTGACTGTCTGCTTGACAGTGCGTGAGCTTGTTCTTCCCACTGCTGCTGTGCTGCCCTCCTTGGTAATCCAGGCTTTGACCCCGGAGATTTCCTCTTATGTAGCTCTGGTGGGTCACCCACAGTCATAGTGGTGACCAAAGCAGGAAAATGCTTTTTTGGCCAGTACCTGTGGAAGAGTTTCTCAGCCCAAGATACTTACTTGATAGTGAGCTAGAGGGGTTGCCAGTGGGGATGGGTTTAACTTGTAAAAGATTTTCTGAGAACAGCCAGTGGTTTATTTGTTTAGAGTAGTAAAGAGAAATGGTTTTTCAGTATGTTCCCTTCTGTTCTGTGTGAAGTCCTGTTCAAGCTGTCCACTGCGTTCTTGGTTTCAGATGCCCCTCTGAAGGAATGCCAGCTAATTGTAAACTGAATCTATCCAGTTTGCTTGTCTGACTTATGCAGTCCTCTGTGCAGTTAAATATAGCTCATGTTAGATTTCACAGCCTCTGCTCACGTGTCCTTATTTTTGCCTTTGCGCCTGCTCAGAGGATCACTTTTGGAGAGGCTGTCTGAGAATCTTCAGTAATGCTGTGTATGACACGAGTGTTGATGAAGGGCATTTGCAGCTGTCTATCTGTTACCAGTGAATTCAACCTCATCCTCAAGTCAGTTATTAAAACCAGGTAGGACTAGAAGCCAGGATAAACTTCTTTACTACTTCGTCACTCTGGCAGATTGTACAGTATCTTCAAGAAACACCAACATAAACATGAAACTTACATTGTCTTTACGTTTCTTTCTCTCCAGTGCTCAATGTATGAAATTTAAATACTAGTTGCATAAAACTTGTATTCCTTCAGAAAATCTGTGTCCCAGGGGTCACTTGTGGTGTCATTTCAGTGCTGACCATATGTAGCCATGGTTTTGTTTCTCTCTAGCATACTGCCTCCATGGTGTTTTACCCAGCAGATCTTGAAATGTTTGTCAAACTTTGCATAAACAGTTTAATCTCTTTAAAATAGTATTAACTGGTGTGATCTTTTGAGGACACCTTTGGGTCATGTTATCATGTTAATGACTGTGTTACATTATTTTGCAAATTAAAATAAAAGCTATGGAGCTGGATTTTGGTTTAAAAAACCCTAATAAATCAAGGCAACCGATTTGCCTGTTTTCCAGATTCCTGGAGATGCCACCTTGTGCTTTGCTCAGAGTAGGCCCTTCAGAGCATTGTTTTTGGAAGATTACTTGATGAAGTAGTGTATCAAGTATCTTGTTTGGGTTTTAGGGTTTTTATATGGTATGGGGATGTACCCTGTATGTATCAGCTCTTTTTAACACATAGCCAAAACCTAAATGACCACTGTTTGCCAAAATCAAGAGTAACGTGTGAAGGTCCTCTAATTACAAACTGTAGTACTGACTGAAGGATAGAGGGAACCCATTCTTTTGATGAGTGTTACTCAAGAGTTTTTTCTAGAGTAAATCAGGGTGGTTTTCAGCACATTTCTCTCCCCCTTCCCCTTCTTCCCTGCCCTCGCCTCCCTCACCTTTCCTGAAATAATATGACTGCAATAGCCTCAAGCATTTGCATGCCAGGGGAGAAAAGAGCTGAAGAACAGTCCTGCTCAACCCTCTTCTGTGGTGGAGTCAGGTCCACCCGAAAAGGCAGAGGATGCAGGCTGCACCTTTAACCAGTTGGCTGTTTTCTGTGCCACTCTGTTTTTTCTCTTAAGGCTTTTGCAGTCTCTCCCATATAATACTGTCTCTGGTTCTTCTTCCTTCTCTGTAAAACATCATTCTCCTTCCTTATCTCACTTGAAATAGACTGACGGCAAATGACAAGAAATAGTGAGCAGTAATGTGTATCATCAGGAAAAGGTTCAGTAAAAGAAATGGCAGAGCTCCCAAGGCTGTGAGAACTCAGCTAAAATTACTGTGTCTCAACTGCATGATTGTAGGTGTGCATTTTCGTTGATTTTTTTTTTTTTTTTAAATTGTGGGTTTGCTGGAGCTTGACATTGTTAACAGTGTTTGTCAGATGAAAGGTAATTCAGTTTCTATTTTAAATATACAAAAGAGATATTCTTGAATAGCGGCCATTAAAATCTTACTTTGTTTTACCTCTCTAGAGAATTCTAGTAATTTTTTTCTTGCCTATCTATGCCTGTATTCAGAACTTCATCTGCACACTGTCCTCTCTGCTAAAATTATTTTGACACATAGATGATCTTTGTGTCCCTTTCTGAAAAATGTATGACTCTGAAGCTCTAAACTGTCAATCTGTCTTCCTGAGGAAATGCAGCACAGATGGTATGTAAGTCCATGTCCCAGACTCTTATAAGGAGAGACTCACTGTTGGGTCCCCTTGGAACTTATAATTAGACTACTTTTCAAAACTCTTCTGCTAGTCCTTGGTCTCGGACTTTGTGTTCAGTTTTTTCTTCTATCATTATGTACTCTAGGAGATGGTTCATTCTTCTTTCTCTAGCTGAGGTCATTCTGAGAACTGATTCTTCTCTACTTGTCTTCTAATGACTGTATTTAATGATAACAGTATAGCTTCTTTTCTTAAAAGAAACACCACCCAACCCCCAAATCTTTGCTGCCAGTGACTTAAGATGTTTTGTGTTATCCAGCAACAGATGGGGTTTGTGTGAAATAAAATTATTTATTTTGAGGTGAAATATTGTTTGAAACAACGATTGAAACTATATTCTAGATGACTGGCCTTATTGTGAGTTTAACTAAGAGTCATAACAGCATGCTCTGTGGTAGAGGGCTGTTACAGGACAAGCATAGTAGAGTTTGTTTGTTTCATCCTTTGTTTTTTGCTGATGTAAAAGGTCTGGGTTTGGTGCTAGTGGTGCCTGAAGGTTTTCCCCCTTCCTGGTTACTCTCTCAGTTCAGCCAGCTGCCAGCCAGCCAAAGAATAATCCACAAAACAAACCTGGTCAGTTTTCTGTTGTCTCCTTGTCAGAGCAGTTCCTGGATCTCATTGAGTCTTAACCCACAAGCAGTTGTGGTGACACACCTGAAAGCATGGTAGGAAAAAGAACAGCATGAAGCTGCCATTTGCCGTGATACTTATTTGTGTTGAAACCTATGGGTGTATTCTGTAAACAGATTTTCTGTTTAACAGAAAAAAGGAATAAAACCCCCTCAGTCCCACAGCAGAACCTGTAGCTCTTCTTCATTAGCCTGACCTCTACACAGAGTTATATATGTAAATGTATTTAAGGACAGTAAAGAAAATGTACTTAAAAATTTTAAAGCCTTCCGGCTGTAACCCAAAACCTATTTATCCAATAGGTGCTTAGTATGTCCTTTCCACAGCACCACTGTCATGAGCATCTGAAACTCACATGGATCCTCTCAAACTCTGTGTTTTGCTGTTGGTGTTGCAGGGCTTGTTCTAGTAGCATCTTAGGACACTTTCACCAATTTTCAGATTTACTGTTGCTGCAGGAAGCACAAAAGAGGAAAACTATATATATCTGTGTATTTGGTAGTAAAGTGGGTGGATGTTCAACAGTTATATGAACTTGCGTCTCTGCTTTCCTTGTACAGAGACTGATAAGGAATGAAGAAGCAGCCTTTCTTAGTTGAGAGAGTGCTCAGTCTTCAAGACATCAGAATGGTTTCAGAGAACTCATGTTGCCTTTCTTCCATAAAACAAACATGTAGCTTTGAAAAGGCACCAAGTTGTTAGTAAGTTTAGAAATATCTGTGCTTAGCAAGGCTGTCATTGTGGGAGCATGTATGTGTGTTCCCTTGGCTCCTCTCATGTTCCACTGTGTCGATGTGCTTTATTTAAATAAGATTTTAAACCTCAGATTCATGAGACTGAAGCTTTCATCGCAGATGAATTACATTGCGATGCTCCACGTTACTCTGGACAACAGTGAGGTTGGTCTGTGCAGTGTTTATACCTGGGAAGTCTTGCCTGCCCGAGTGTGGTATTCATTATCCTACATGTCATACTGTAAATTCTGCTATAGATGTGGCTGCATGAATATGAAAATCGTGTACACAGATGCTTATTTATACCTTTTATAGGAAGAGCAGCTTGATGTGCCGCTGTATCAAAACCTGCAACTTTCTTCCTGTCTTTCAACATGTGATAGTTTGCTACTCCAGATAACTTCTGCTACAGATATGTAGGAAAGAAGCTAATGTGCCTGTGATGGCACAAGGAGAAGTCCAGCAGCATGTGAAGCTGTACTGTGTCATATCTTGCAGTGCTGTGTCCTGCCCCTTGGACCTTCCCATGATGGGTGTTGCTGCTCTCCCTTCTGAACCTGCAGAAGGCTGACAACAGCATAAAGTGGTGATCGGTACACTTGCACTTTGAACTTGCTTTCCTTTGGTTGTGGAGGTTCAGTGGTTGCCAGGTTGGCACAGGTGAAAGATTAACCTGGGAGTGTTTGCAGTCTCCCTCTGGTGCAGGGCTACCAGGAGGTGTGTGGCTGCAGCGGTGCCCATGGTGATACCCGCTGGACTCTTGAGTCACCTCGACACTCTACATCACCCCTACTTCTAGGCTGTGGTGGAGAGTTTCCTGGCTGGTAAACTTCCCTTAAGACTAAGCAATGCTTGAATTATGGCTTTCTATGGTTCATATTTCTATCGAACAAAAATTTCTTCTCAGATACCAAGATTGATTAGTTCTTTTGTATATAGTAACATCATCTAAGGCCCAGTTAGAATTAAACTTAGCTAGAGGTATTAAAGATAACAAGAAGGGATTCTACAGGTACGTAGCAAATAAAAAACAGACTAGGGAGAACGTAGGCCCACTCAGGAAGCTCTCAGGAGAACTGGCTACACAGGATTTGGAGAAGGCTGAGGTTCTGAACGACTTCTTTGCCTTGGTCTTCACTGCCAAAGGCTCTGACCAAACCACCCAAGTCCTGGAAGGCAGATGCAGGGACTGTGAGAATGAAGACCTTGGGCCCACTGTAGGAGAGGAACTGGTTTGAGACCATCTTAAAAATCTGAATGTGCACAAGTCCATGGGTCCTGATGAAATCCATCCACAGGTCCTGAAGGAGCTGGTGAATGAAGTTGCAAAGCCACTGGCTGTCATATTTGAGAAATCATGGCAGTCGGGTGAAGTTCTCGATGACTGAAAAAGGGAAATATAACCCCCATTTTCAAGAAGGGGAAAATGGATGACCGGGTGAATTACAGACCAGTCAGTCTCACCTCTCTGCGTGGCAAAATCCTAGAGCAGATTCTCCTGGAAGGCATGCTAAGGCACATGAAAAACAACAAGGTGCTTGGTGACAGCCAGCATGGCTTCACTAAGGGGAAATCCTGCCTGACCAATTTGGTGGCCTTCTATGATGGGGCTACAGAACTGATGGACAGGGGTAGAGCAGTTGATGTCATCTACCTGGACTTGTGTAAAGCGTTCCACACTGTCCCACACGACATCCTTGTCTCTAAATTGGAGAAACATCAATTTGATAAATGGACCACTCGGTGGATAAAGAACTGGCTGGATGGACACACACAAAGAGTTGTGGTCAGTGGCTCAACGTCCAGCTGGAGACCAGTAACGAGTGGTGTCCCTCAGGGATCGGTGTTGGGACCGGTCTTGTTCAACGTCTTTGTCGGTGACATGGACAGTGGAATTGAGTGTGCCCTCAGCAAGGTTGCTGATGACACCAAGCTGTGTGGTTCGGTTGATACGCTGGAGGGAAGGAATGCCATCCAGAGGGACCTTGACACGCTTGTGAGGTGGGCTGATGCCAACCTCATGAAGTTTAACCATGCCAAGTGCAAGGTCCTACACCTGGGTCAGAGCAATCCCAGGCACAGCTACAGGTTGGGCAGAGAAGAGATTCAGAGCAGCCCTGTGGAGAAGGACTTGGGGGTGTTGTTTGATGAGAAAATGAGCTGGCAGTGTGTGCTTGCAGCCCAGAAAGCCAATCGTATCCTGGGCCGCATCAAAATGAGCGTGACCAGCAAGTCAAAGGAGGTGATCCTGCCCCTCTACTCTGCTCTTGTGAGACCTCACGTGGAGTATTGTGTGCAGTTCTGGTGTCCTCAACATACAAAGGACATGGAACTGTTGGAACAAGTCCAGAGAAGGGCCACAAGGATGATCAGGCGACTGGACCACCTCCTGTATGAAGACAGGCTGCAGAAGTTGGGGCTGTTGAGCCTGGAGAAGAGAAGGCTGCGTGGAGACCTCATAGCAGCCTTCCAGTATCTGAAGGGGGCCTATAGGGATGCTGGGGAGGGACTCTTCATTAGGGACTGTAGTGATAGGACAAGGGGTAACGGGTTAAAACTTAAACAGGGGAAGTTTAGGTTGGATGTAAGAAGGAAATTCTTTCCTGTTAGGGTGGTGAGGCACTGGGATGGGTTGCCCAGGGAGGTTGTGAATGCTCCATCCCTGGCAGTGTTCAAGACCAGGTTGGACGAGGCCTTTGGTGATACGATTTAGTGTAAGGTGTCCCTGCCCACGGCATCGGGGTTGGAACTAAATGACCTTAAGGTCCTTTCCAACCCTAACGATTCTATGGTTCTGTGATCAGTACTGGCTAATGCTAACCCTTGGCTATTGCGAAGTGGGGGCTGCAGGTGATAGCCCAGGTCTATAGAGCACAAGACAAGTGACATGGCCAGTCGTTTCCCTCCATTCTCCCAGGTCTTTGCTTGCTGTGTGTATTAGTTTGGCTTTTCTAACCCATCTGTTAGATGGGAATAGCCTCACACCCCTGTTGCTAGACACCCTCACAAAATTATTTATAAGTTCATTTTTTTGTGACATCCAAGAGATCATTTTTTCCTATGACAAATAAGTATGTAGGTGACTTTTCAGGCTCAGGGAGACAGGCAGAAGCACCCTGCTTCTTCTCAGTAGTGTAAAAAGCATGACTTTGTTCAGCATGGGAAAGGTTTTTAAAATGAAGACTCCTGTTGTGATGTCTTCATAATTTATCAGGAAGATTTACATTTGTTGTGCCAGAGTGTTCTTTGTGGTTCATTTGTCAGGGGGTATTAATTGGTTGAATCAAGATGGGTGTTTCTGAAGTGCATACCATTGAGCTAGATCCCGTGAGCACTTCCCCACTATCTTGGGAATCCCGCTGGAGCAGGCTATATTGTCAGGGTTGCCATGGCTTTTCTTACTGTTCTGGATTTCTGCCAGAATACTATAAATAGCTGAAGAGGCAAGTGGCTTACCAGGAGGACAGTGACTTGCGTGTAGGCTCGCTGCAAGTTTTGTTGCAGAAAGAAAGAATAGACTGTTGGCGTCTTTTTTTGCTTAGTAGTTGCTCAGTGGCTATTGCCTCATAAAAGGTATTTTTCTGGGCTGCTTCACAGTGTTTGGTGTTATGAATATATGTGTATATATGTACCGTTTACCATTATTTGGACTGTGGTAACTCCTCTAATAAACTGATAAATTTCAAAAACCTGTGGCTGCAGTTCCTTGCTGCCATCACCCTCTTCAAAGCCATTCTTTCTTAAAAGCTCTCATTCTGATCAAGCATAAAAATTCTAGGGAAATAAGGCTGTAATTTTTCTCCATTTTAATGATTTTAAATCCCCCCCATCCCCTTTCCCCCAAGAAATTGCTTTGTGATGCCGATGTTATGCTTCTGTTCCTGGTCAGAAATTTCAGGTTTTGAGAGGCTAATCAGAATTTTTATTACTTTAACCTGAAGTTATCTGAAATTGGTAAGTGTTTTTCCCGTTCCTTTATCTCTAAGAGGAGGAAGCTAAATTGTACTTGCTTCTACTTCAGGGGCTTTTTTCTGTTACTGGATAGTGATGTATCAGCAGTAGCATCACTATGAAGCAAAATCTGCATTATAATCTTATTTATGCCAGGCATACAGCTCATTATGACTTCAAAAACATTACTCAAGAATAATAATAATGAACTTTGAAATAAGTGACCCACGAGCCAGACCGCAGTTCACTTCCACACACAAGATGGCTTTGGTGGTGACAGACTGCTATTTCAGTGACTGTGGCATCTGCTGGATTGGAACAGAGGCCCTGTCCAGAACACAGGGTAACAGTGGAGAATTACATGAACTTGCAAGGAGATGAGACATTAGTACTGCAAGCAGTAGGAAAAAAAAAGTCAGGTAAATGCCTGAGAACCTTGAGTCTGTAACTGCTACATAACCTGTATACAAAACAGTAATTATATTGTACTGTCCCTCCCCCTCACCAGCCCAGTAATACTCTGGTGTGTGTGCTGTCACTTTGCAAATAGAATCAAATGATCTCATGTTTTCGCTATAAGTTTTATGTGTTGTTTTTGGTTTTTTTTAACTCTTGGCTCTCTTGGGTGCTGACCACCTGGTTCTGCTGGCATTCCACATTTACTTCACTTTCAGACAGATCTACTACCAAGTCTCTTCTTTCCAGTCTCACTCACTCAAAGGCTTTGCTTTCATTTTTCTGCTGTAGAGACGCTTGATGTAAATACACAATTTAGATTCCTTGCAGTACCTCCAGCTTTTCTGTATATTCCTTTTGTGTGCTATTCTTTGATTCTACATACATTTTGATTCTGTAAGGTAATTATTTTTCTAACTCGACCTGCCTAGGATTTTTTTGCCTTCCTAATTAGAACTTTTTAAATCCAGCGCAGTCTATTTTTGGAATATCCAGATAGCAAGATAGACTATTCATAACAGTGTAAGTCCTGCTCAGCTAGTGTCATTATCTAGGGGTGAAGGGAGAGTAAATGTTGAGAAGAAATGTTGAACAAAATGGTTCATGGCATCTGTTTAAGTAGAGCTCTGTTGGTGGGAGTTTTGCAATTGTAAATGAGACATCATTCAGGCATAAGAAGGTGATTTGTATGAAATAGTTTATAACATCGTGCATGTACCACTGTGCATTTATGTTCCATGAATTAACTAGAGGTTTTTGATGAAGTTATGTATTCCAGTAATTAATTACAACAATGCCAGTGAGTAGGAAAAAACAGCTTGAGAAAATTGCCTGAGAGTATTGGCAAGTTGTTCTTTCTGCTGCTTACCAGTGTGCCAGTGATTTGCCTAAAGACATGGGAAGACCCTTTAGAGGAGCCACCAGAGCTTTAGGGAGGAAGCTCTTGTCATAAAGACAGGGCAAACTCCAGTATTGCCGAGATCTCTGGTGTTTCTCGATATTGCTATAAAAAGAAAACAAACAGGAAATGAACTAAACCTGTATTTCTCAGTTTGGCATGTAGCCTTTGGAAGGGGGGGAGTTTGGAGTGTTACAAATTGGATGTCTCTTTCAAAGAACCTAAGGACAAGATGAGGGAAATCAAATGTTGGCTTACAATGCTGTTTGACTTTACTTAACTGGACCTGATTTTAACTAGAAAAGTTCTAGATTTAACACAAATGCTTTAAATAAATCCTTCTGGTATTAAGAAAAAAAAAAGTAAAAAAGGCCAGTCACCCAGTGCAACTAATTCATATTTGGTTAAATTGAATGTGATCACTTGATCCTCAGTACTGCTCATTATGACAGAAACTGTCCTGAAACTTTAAGTAAAAGGATTTTATGGTGCTTCTGGTTCACTGGTTGTGTATAGAATTAGCAGATTGGATGCAAAACCCCCCAAACTTCGACTCAAACTTTTGATACGTGATTTCCAGAGGTAGTATTTCTTGCAGTTTGTGTTGTGGGGTTGGGATTTGGGTGTGCTGCTTCTCTGCCCCCTCCTTTTTTTTCCCTTTTTTCTTTTTTTTTTTTTTTTTAAATCTTCTGTGGAAGACTTTTACTGCTCTTTACAGTGACTCCGCCTGAGGATGTCATTGATGAGGTACCAGATAAATTCTGAAAGTGGAAGTTCTAGCCCAGCATGGCCAAACACCTTGTCAGCATGCCATAACATACAGCAGAAAGAAATGTTGTATTTCCTCATTTCCTGAGCAAAGTGAATTGGCTGTGCACTGAGCAGTTCTCTCAACTATAAACATCTGAGTAGAGCAGAAACAAGTTCCAGTTGTCTGCGGTTCATGGTGGTCAGTGGTTGTAATCTTACTGTTGAGGTTCATGGGAAAGTGTAGGCTCTGACTTGGAGACTCATTTTTTTCATTCTATTTTAATTTTTCCCCTTCTTGTACCCCATGACATTTCACACAACTGTTAACTTTAGTGGCTGTCTATGTATTGTATGAGATCTCACAGCAACTTAGTGTGCATTGCCAGTTAGTGCTGGTCTGACACTAAGAAAACCAAATATGTAACGTAATACAAGAGAGCGACAACTGGAAATGTTTTGTGCTTTGAAATGAGATGGGTGGAGGGCAGGAGGGTGCTGGAGGACTCTCCCTTCCAAACACATCCAGGCTGTGAAAAAACCCTGCTGCATCACTTAAGGGGAAAACTGAAGAGAAAGCAGCACACTGCAGCAGGCAGCAATGCGTCTGTTTGTAGGCAGCGTCTTGTTTTTCATCAGATGATAATACTGATACACATCCATCAGTTCAGTCTGCAGTTAATGTGTCAGAACCTTAAAAAAAACAAAGCCAACCCAACAAAAATCCTGCCTTGATTCTTCTGACTGTAGTTGACCAAGTGAGAATCTGCCAACCACTTGGTTCAGGCGGGTTCTTCTAAGCCCACCTGAGGAAAAAAAAGGCTTAATTTTAGCGAACCCATGTTGTTAAACACTTGCGTGACAAGCTCCTGTTCTGCTCTTCTTACATGTTTGAGCTTTGTTTGTAAAGCAGATTATGGAGAATGTTGGTGGCATGCTTAGAAAAATGCAGTGCTGCAAGGTGACAGGTTCTGAAGAACCAGTGTTAGTAATAAGAAAATGTAAAAAAAGGCTGAAATAAAATGTTTCAAACTCTTTTAGCTTCATGTGAGATCAAGGATTTCCTTAATTACCAAGTATTTCCTTCATTTTTCTGTGCTGTGTGAGAAGCTTTTCATTAGCTGGTTTGCTCTAGGGAGTTCAGGATTCAAGCGAATCACCTTATGGAATGGCAACACCAGGATGGGCAAGATTTCAGCAGCTTGTATATTTCTGAGGGTTGCGCTGATGTTGGAATGTCAGTGTAGGTAACTAATGACCTGCAGTAGCTGAGCCATGAGAGCTCTCGCACTCCAGACAGTAAGGTATTTCTAATAACTATTGGAGAAATAAAGGCTTTTGGTTTCTGGTGAAATTAGAAATGCAGAAAGGAGTGGAAAGCTTTTAGAGGCCAAAGGGACTCACAGGCAGAACAGAGGACAATGAGGAAGTTCATACAACAATTGTATTTAGGAGAAAGCATCTGTCAGGCTTTTGGTTTATGTTCCCATTTTCACTGTTTCCAGTCTGTGTTTGGTTTAAGAAGTGGATTAAGGTATATAGTACGCAAGCACGTTGTGCAGCTCAGCCTGCTGAGTACTTTTGTTTTCTCTGTTTAGGAGTCGCACATAACTTTATTTTATTGAATATTTCTGGTATTGCACTTCCTTTATTACAAGAGGAAATGTGTTAATGTGTGCTTGGAATTGTTTGGTTTCTTTTTCACCCCTGTTTCTGGAAATTCTCGTCCAACCAGCTCAGTAACACTGTTCTGGTTTTGGCAGATAGAGAATGGGAAGTAGTTTTGCCAATATTGCTTACACGGAGCTCCGCCAGGTGACACTGCCACCCTTTGGCCTTTGTCATGTAAAGGTTTCCTTTGCTGGTCTGACAAAGAAGAAATGATCTCAATCTTTCATGAACCATTCAAGTTGCCATTAGTTTATAGAAGTCATGGATTGGGTCAGGTGCAAATTGTTTTAAGAGAAATTCTGGTTCTGTTTGGGTTTTGTTTCTGATTTTTTTGTTTGTTTCTTTTTTTTGTAAAAATGAATATTTTTCTTTTCCATAGGTTCTTTACAGAGCTTGAAGCAAGGCATCAGAACAACATCTTTATTGATGATATCAGTGATATAGTTGAAAAGCATTCTTCTTCAACATTTGATCCCTATGTCAAATACTGCACCAATGAAGTCTATCAGCAGCGAACACTGCAGAGATTACTGTAAGAGCTAATTTTAAAATATGGTTGCAAAATTGCCTCTTTTCTAGTAGGAGTGAGTAGTAGGCTGTGGTATTTTGTGCAAAACCTGGCTTCCAGCTAAGCATGTGCTTACCTGACTAGTTTTTCTTAATGTGCAAGTTCCTTTGAAGTTATTGAGCTGTGCCTGGCTTCAAGGGCCAGTCCTGATTGTGGTCCTGTGTTCCATACCCTGGTGTCGTGGTTTAAAACCAGTCAGAGGGCTCCTTCGCTCACTTCCCCCCCTTCTTGCCCTCCCCCTACTCCCAGAGGGACAGAGAGGAGAATCAAAAAGAATGCAACTCCCACGGGTTGAGATAAGAACAGTTTAGTAACTAAGGTATAACACAAATCACTACTGCTGCCACCAATGATAATAATGATAAAGGAAATAACGAGGGAAGAGAACACATCACGTCACCACCAGCCAGCCAATAACTTGCCCACCAGCCCGACCAAGCACTGACCAATACCTCCTCCAACCCTGCAGTCTCCCAGCCCTTCCAGCTAACTCCCAGTTCCATCCTGGGCATGACGTGCTGTGGTATGGAATATCTCTTTGGTTAGTTTGGGTCAGGTGTCCTGTCTCTGCTTCCTCCCGGCTTCCCCTCCTCCCTGGAAGAGTGCGAGGCTCACAAAGTCCTTGGCCAAACCAAAATCAGCTCTGCTCCCAGGACGAAAGTCAAAACATGCACTGCACCAGCTACCAAGGAGGGGAAAAATGACTGCTACTGCTGAACCCAGGACACCTGGCCACTGATACGTGCGGTTTAATCAGTGTCAAAGACACTCTCCTTGTCTATTACGTGGGAGTCTGTTCATGTGTAGGAGCAGCTGAAGTTTCCAAATGTCAGTCCTGGTCTAGCATATCTAAGTAAATAAAGCTGAAGGCTTAATTGATATGACTCCTTCACAGCACACTTTCCTATTAATAAAATAATGATTTATTTAAAATCTAGCAACTTTCACAATTCTTTAGTAAAACTTACCATTTAATTCTCTCCCACCTTTTTTCACCAGAGCCACAAATCCGGCCTTTAAAGAGGTGTTATCACGGATTGAGTCCCATGAAGACTGTCGGAATTTACCAATGATCTCTTTCCTCATTCTTCCCATGCAGAGAGTTACTCGTCTTCCCTTACTGATGGATGTGAGAACAGTTATTTTTCTATTTGTCCGTGATGCATGTTCTGTTAATGTTAGCCTTCTTGCAATTCCCAGCTCATTCCAGTCTTTTCACATCTTCTTACTTCTACCAAGTACAGGCTGTAGATGGTCTACTGGTTATGAATTACTGTTGCATTTGTTTGCTTGCTGTGATTGGTACCTTCTGCTCCTGATGCCCCTTTCTAAAGTTAAATATTTAAACATTCTAATAGAGAAACTTTACAGTAAATGGTCAAAATTAATCTGACCCCAAGGAGGAATCCAACACAGAAACTGTGCATAGTGTTAGGACTAAAATCAAACCCTACAGTTTAGAAAACAAGAGTTTCCATTGTACAGATTAGGTAAGGACCCTTCTGCAGTAAATACTTACTTTCAGGAAGAAGGTCACAGAGTAGCGCTGAAGAATGAGCTCTGTACTTGAGGGCACAGGAACTGTTCGTAGATGGAACAGCATCAACACACACTATTTCTCACCACCTGGTTACACTGTGGGCATTCCCTTCCTGTGCAAGTTACTAGGTGCCTTAGGAAGTGCAAGTGAGTACTTCTGAAGCAAAGCTTTCATGAGACCTCACTTGGAGTACTGTATACGGTTCTAGTGTCCTCAACTTAAAAAGGACATGGAACTGTTGGAACAAGTCCAGAGGAGGGCCACCAGCATTATCAGGGGACTGAAGCACCTCCCCTATGAAGATAGGCTGAGACCTCATAGCAGCCTTCCAGTATCTGAAAGGGGCCTATAAGGATGCTGGGGAAGGACTCTTCATTAGGGACTGTAGTGACAGGACAAGGGGTAATGGGTTAAAACTTAAGGGAAGTTTAGATTGGATATAAGGAAGGAATTCTTTCCTGTTAGGGTGGTGAGGCACTGGAATGGGTTGCTCAGGGAAGTTGTGAATGCTCCAACCCTGCTGGTGTTCAAGACCAGGTTGGATGAAAAGGCTTGAGTGACATGGTTAAGTGAGGTGTCCCTGCCCATGGTAGGGGGGTTGGAACTAGATGATCTTAAGGTCCTTTCCAACCCTAACTATTCTATTTTTCTAAAGTTCACACCAGGATTCCTGGCATTTCTGATAAAATGCTAGAACTAAACTTATGAGGTGGACATCAGCAGTAGTGCAGATAAAAATCCAGGCTCTGGTTCTGGCATTGGAGAGATCTACAAACGGGACAACTAATTTTGTTCTGCTACATATTTGCAAACTATGCATTGATTAATTTGATCATCTGGACAGTATCATAGTTCATTCGTGGACATTGGGTGCTCTCTTCTCTACAGTACATTTCTAGGTAAAAAATGGCATCGTAACTCAGTATTACTGTGGTGTGTCCCTAGGTGGGCCTTTTCCTTCTTGTTTTTTTTTTCTCCTCTTCCCCCTCTTGAGCTAAAAGCATCTAAACAAGCAAACCAAGCATTTTATCTTCCACTGTCCAGTTTGTTTCATTTGTTTGTTTTTCTTGGATATTGTTGTGTAAACCTTACATTGAGACTTCCAGTGAGTATGATTTTTAAGGCTTCAGTATCAGAACTATGGCTTCAACTACATTCAGAGGAGAGAACATACTTAAACCACAGACTAATTTAAAGTAAAATATCATAACATGTTTTTTTTTCTCAGTAAAAAAGTAATTTATCTGGTCTGTCATTGATTGCCTGTTTCTGGTGGGGCTTCATCTCTAACTGGTAAGAATGAGCTCTGCAAATAGATGTAACAATTATGTAAATCATGGATTGGATTTACTTCTCATTGCTTTCCAGCACTTCCTCTGTTTGGATGCTGCAGCTGTGCTCCCTTCCATGTGCTTTTTTGTTCTAATAAGATAATACTGATGTATATATTTTTTTCCTGGTTCTTGTACCAGTGTTGCCTGAAGAGCATTTTCTTCTGTTAATCCTTTGGAAACACCTTCCATGGAGAGGTCAGACAGAGTAAGCTAGTACAGTTTTCTTACTGGAAGTGCCATTGTAAATAACTGGGTATTTCAACTTCCAGGAAAAGCTTAACACTGGAACAGGAAGGACCTGGTTCTGTATGGCTGTAGTGGGATTTGTTGTGGGTTTACAGAAGTTGGAGATAAGTTGGTGAATCTTCCCCTGTCCTGGGAGGGTGAAGCCTCATTCTCCCACTGTGCTGCTGTTGTGGAGATGGGCTACAAGATGCAAAACACTGTGTGGCTCCAAAAGCTTTCAGAGGAGGTGTTCTGCTGATGTGACAAATCACTCTTGAGGAAGTGATCCAGTGTTCTCTCATTGATCTGTCCCAGCTGTGACTTCACCTCTGATTTCAATTAATATGTATGTGCAATTCTGTGTTTGTCACAGCCTGTGCTTCCTAGTCCTCTGAAGTCACTGACGTTTTATTTCAGACCATTTGTCAGAAGACTCCCAAGGATTCATCAAAATATGAGAACTGTAAGCAGGCTCTGAAAGAAGTGAGCAAGGTAAGTTCTTCAATTTAATTTGGATGCAGAAGCTTTTCTGCTTTGACTGTTCTTCTGAAATCATGCTGCATACTTTTGTCATTTTGGAAGCCCACTGTGAGAGGTGGCTGGGTTTGGGTTATTTTAGTCACCTGATAATTAATTACCATGTTATTACTCATCTTGTTCACCTGTTTCATTATGTAGTTGGGCACACTTGTTCTGTTTGCTACCACTCCTGATGACAGAAAGCTGTATGGCAGGACCAGGCATACCAAAAAAGCCCAAGCCCTGTCCTGACAGTAGAGAAAAGAAAGGCTTGAGTTTCTCTGGAAGATTCCAGATTCTTTCTGCTTTTATTGTAAATTAACCAGCTCACCTCTTGTCAGTGGCCCAAAGTTGTTCTCTCTCCTGGAGTCACACTTTTTTGCCAAGAATCAGTGGTTGCGAAGAGGAGCCCAAGTCCATTTTCCATGCGCAGACTGTAAATTTCAACAGCCCTTGTAGAATAAATTTTACTTCCTTCCATGTGGACCCGAGAAATCAGATTACCTTTTTTAATTGGTGGGAAATTCCAGTCTATCCATTTAATATATTCTGGAAATTGTCAGCTCCTTAAACCAAAACGTGGCATGAAAAGAAAACCTGAGGATCTAAGAACTGGTTATTTTTTGCCACCGAGATCTCAGAATTTCAGAAAGTGCAGTGCATCAGGAACTGCTGCGAATGGGAAGTGCCTGCTGTGCTTTAGTAAAGCAAAACAAATCTAGCAAGTTGTGGCTAGACATTACCTTGGGCCTAGAACATCCTTATCTACTTTAAGGGAAAATGGATGATTTCCATGCATAAATAATGCAAACGGGAAGAGCACTGAAGCATAAAACTGCTGAATTCTTTTATTTAAGAAAGGCCACTAAGGATCGGTTTTAGGCCTAAATTACTGTTTGGTTATTACTTAAGAAGGTATTCTAAACCAGGCAGCATTGTGCTGCTGCCACCACAGCTGGGTTTTCCTGCAGGAACAGTGTACGGTGTGTGAAGTGCGGGGCTATAGAAGGGGAAGAGGCCAGTTGATGGTTGGGAAGACCATGTGTGATTATGTGGGGTTATAGGGAATGTGTTTTCATGCCCTTCCATCTTTGCCCCCTGTTTTTACCTGCTCCCCAACCCCCTGTGCAGACTTCAGGGAAACTGTAGCCTGCTGTAAGACTGCAGACTCTGAAGGTCTGCTGTAATGAAACCTTTTCTGGGGTACTGTTTGCTTTAGCTTAACAAGCTGGTAGCACAATGCCTCTTGGGGGACTGCCGAATGCGTGTGGTGGACATGGCAGCATGTTGTCCTGCTGCGCCAGTCTGAAGGTTGCTTGTTTTGGAGCTGATCATTAACTTGGGCAGAGCTGTGGCCATTCTCCATCAGAACTTTGAGCTGAACCTTTGTACCATATGGATGCCCCTGAAGAATAAATAATTATTGTAGCAGTATTGGATAACGCAGCTTGAGGGGGACCTTCGGTCATGCAGCCTCAAAGCAAGAATTGCTGTCAAGTCAGACCTGGTCACTCAGGGTTGCATTTTCTGGTCTTGGAAACATTATGGCTGTGACCCAGCATGAAAATCTCATTCCTGTGTCAATTTTATGCTCCCCCAGAAATGTACTTTATAAATCTACAAAAGTTTGTATTACAGATCTTGAGTACATGAAGCCTGTTAGATAAATGTCTCTTTTTCTTAGCTGGTGCGTTTGTGCAATGAAGGTGCTCGGAAAATGGAAAGGACAGAAATGATGTACACAATTAACTCCCAGCTGGAATTTAAAATCAAGGTACCATGATTATATTTGTTACCATAAATCATGTAGCACATGAATAGCATGTTAAGTGTTAATAGGATCATTGCCAGCATAAAAGTAATTAGTGCAGGCTGTAATACTGACATGACCATTCAGCCAAGGAACCAAGTTTAGATTCTGGAGCAGGTGAAGCTCTGGAAATTCAGAGTAAGTAGGGCCTGTTGGACTTTGAATTGCTCTTTTGTCTCTCTCTTTCCTCCTCACATAAAACAAATCTGGAAGACTGCACAGCATCATTTCTAATGTGGGCAGGAATTGTTGCAGCTCTCCACTGCAAATGGAGGCCATTGAAAAATATGTCTGCTTAACTGAGTAGTTGCTGAAGTCTCTTGAGAGTGGGAACTTGTTGGAAGAATGAAAGAATTGTTCTGGGGGAGCTATTGCATCATGAAGCAGTTTGGCTTCTCATTTTGGCATGTGCTCTGGCAGTGTGTGGAGATGTTCTGGTAAGTTTATCATACCTGAATTGACTTTTCTGTAAGCTGTAGATATATAAATATAGCTGTAGATATTTTTAAGGTTTTGCTTAGATTTCTGGCTGTAGGTGAAGAACAAATTGTGTTTGTCTCTAAAGGGTACAGCAGTGTTTGTAATTGATACAGCAAACAGTGGAACTTTAATAGCCTCTGTGCTACACAGTAATTGTTGCAAAGAAATGGTTTGTTATGGCAGGATTAAAGTTAAACCTTTTGTCAGGTATTTTCATTTCAAGTAGAATGATTATGTTACAGCAAAATCTTTTTTATACGTATATTGAATTAAGTATTCTTTGCTGTGAAGATAAGTTGCTATGAAGATGTTGCTGTTGGGAGAGAGACCAGCTGCTGCTGCTTGGTGTGGAGATGGTCCTATATGTGATAGGAACAGTATGCCTGAGTGATTACTTTGACGTCAGGAGGAATCCTAATTGTGTTTGACTATCTGGATTCACAGCAGCATGAAATAAAAACCCAGGTCCATTTCTGGTCAGCTCAGGACATGTTGCTTGGAATCCTGGTCTGTTTCTACAACATTCTGGTAGTCTGCTGTGAAAACTGCCCGTCTGAGGCCCCATGCTTTTTGTGTGAGCTGCCCGAGGGGAGGGTAGCATTGGGGTGCTGCACAGCACTCAGGAGCTGCTATAGGGAGAGCCCAGCACCCTGCTTGGAGGTCATGCCTGCAGGCAGGAGTCACCTGCCTTTGCCTGTGACAGCCCATGGGGGGCCAGCAGCAGCTGCCAGGACCAAAATAGTGCGATGCCCACCTGAAATAGCAGGCAGCTTCCATGAGGTGAAATCAGTTAAGCTAAACTACACCTGTATTAATACAGTTCACTGTGATAATGCCAAGGTTTTGTCTTGCTTTACAGGTATACTCAGATAACCCTCAGATAACTGTAAAGAGTCTTAGGAGGCTGAGAGATTCCAATTTTTTTCTAGTATTGAAAATAAAATCTAGGCTTTTATTAAAAAAAGAAATTCTCTACAATTATTTTTTTGGTAGGAGCAAAGAGCAGCAGCCATGGTCATAGTTGATCTGACAGGAGTTTGGGGAGCCTGACACCCTTGGGTGACCTGCTCAGCGGTTTCATTCGTGCATTTTGAATCTGCAGAAGTGCCCAGCAGGGCCTGAATGGGGATCCCAACCTCATAGGAGCAGGAGGCTCCGTGTGACTCATCCCTGTGTGTGTGGTCACTTGCAGCCCTCACCAGCTTCATGGCAGTGAAACTGCTTCATGTATGTTGTTTTCTGTGTTTTTTAATGCACGTTTTTAATTTGTGCATCTTAAATGTGCACTTAGTGGTTCAGACCTTATCTGTGGTTTGAGAGCTTGCCAGCTGGTGTATAAAAGACTGCTTTGGCTGCATTTCAGCACATTTTTAAGTTCTGGCAGCTTGTTTTATATAGAAAGGAGATGGTTGACACGATGTACTCTTTTGGCAATTAAGGAAAAATTAATATTAAAAAGCTGCCTCTCAAATAGAGTCAATTAGGAAAATGTGATGAACTTGCTTAGAGTACAGATTAGAGGAGTTCAGTTTGTCTCAAATAGGAATCTTTTAAGTACTTTGTAAAAGAGTTGTCACGGTCCTATAATGCTGTTTTATAGCCATTATAAATTAGATCAGCTATGTCTGTTCTTGTGGGACCTCATAGAGGGCTTGGGGATTTTTGTTTATTATTTTGTTAGATGTAACTGAAGTGTGTTTCACAGGAGTAGAGAGGAGCTACTCAGATGTCACTTTTGTACATGGCTCATCTGTAGAATTGAATTTTTAATTCAGATGTCAAAGTTTTTAATTCCTAAATCTTTCACCTTTAGCACCAGAAAAGTTGTGGGTTTTTTTCCTGCAAATGTGTTAATTTACTGTTCATGAAACAAATGTGTGTGACTTCAGTGTTCAGGGACCATCCAGCCCAGAGTCCTGTTTTGTGAAGTCGCTACAAGCGTGATGGTATGATGGCTGGGGCATGGGCTGATGTTCCCCACTCTTCTATACTCACCTGGAGCCATTACTGCATTTCCAGAAATGTAAAGGCCACTTGTTCAAAAACTTTATTCATGTTTCTGAATTTGAAGGGACTGAACCAGCAGAGTTTTGACTGAAAATATGCCATACGTTTTAAAGCTGAATGTTGATACAAATCTGTGTTTTCAGTGTGTGATTCCAGTGATGGGGCTTAGGAGTTCTTCTGGGGTGTTGTGTCTGAGCACCAAGCTGAACTGCCTTGTCATAACCTGTGAGGTTTAACAATGACCCTTTAATAATGTGACCAGCCATGGTAAAAATGACCTGATACAGACGTAGGAGAAAGCAATGAAGTGGTATTGGCAGAAAGCCCAAGTTAGTGGCTGATCCAGGATGAGTGACAGTTAATGAACTTAAAGTTACACCAAGCCAAACTGATTCACTCTGATTCATTAACAGACTTGGGCAAAAAAATCTTGTTACGAAATAGGGATTTGAAACAAAATTCAGCATTTCCAAATGAGAGAATACAATAGAAAATGCATTTAATAAACTAATGGGTAGTACAAGCCTCAAAACCTGCAAAAATCATATCAATCAAAACGGAATACGTGAGCTTGCATTAATTGGGAAGAAATATCCAAAGGGAATTTCATCAAGATTCAATATGCTGATACTGTCTTAGTAGCATGAATGCAAACTCGCCAGGAATCGCAGCAGATAAATGAAACATGTTGGTATTTATTAGTAGCCACTTGAAGTATTTGGGCTTTGAAGGGTCCCTCACATGGGTCTGCAGCGTAGCGGAGGTCACCTTTGTGCCAGGGGAAGTCTGTGTTCAGGTACCAGGTGAGGGCAGGATGTTGGTTACTGACTGTTCTGGGTGCACTGGGTCAGGAATCAGTCTAGGGCAAGGTAAAATGTGGAATCTTCTTTAATGGGCTTCTTTAATGGGCAGCAGTTTGCAACAGCTCCAGTGGGCTGCTGCACTTTGCATTTGAGCAGCCTTCACCTGCTGTTAGCATGCTGCCTGCTAAGGGAAGGCAGGGGGGTGGAAGTTCTGCGGTGCTGCATGGGGACAGGGAAAACATCTTTGGAAAAGCCACTGTAAAATTGTACCTTGACACTCAAAACCAAGGGGTGGTTATATGGAAAATGAGGGAGTTACTATTCTGCTTTGCCAACAGTCAGATCGCAGTCAGAGCACCGTCTTGGTTTTGGCATGGTACTGTGGGGCAACTGCTGACAAGCTGGAGTTAGCTCAGTAAAAGGCAGCTGAAGTGATTAAAAGATATAAAAAGCCAACCCATGCAGAATGAAGATGACAGCTGACAAACTGAATGAAGAAATACTTTTTTACAAGTACATGAAAGGTGCTTTAAATGAGGAGGAGGAGGGAAGCATTTTAGGTGAAGCTAGGACAGTGCACCGGTAATTGTATGATGTTTCAGGAGCTACTAGTGAGGACAGCAAGTATGTGGAGAACCTCCCTTCCTGCTCTTAAGGGAAATAATGTGGGAGGTTTGGTGTGGTAATACCTCAGAAGAATGATTCTGCTCAGACCTTATAAATTGAGGGGTGAACTGACTGACTTTTCTGGGAGCCAGTGACAGAGTTGTCATGCCTGGTCTGAGAGGATGCTCTAACAAGCGCAGACCCCACTGTAGTGGCATGCCTGGAGCTGTCTGACTGGCTGCGTAGCAAATCACAGAGCAATTGTGGTTGAGTGTAGCAGTCACCGTTTTCTGGCCAAATGGAAGATGGGGAAAAAGCTGAAGGTGATCCCGAGGAAGGACAGTTGTTTGCTAATGTGGCCTTTTGTAAGTCTACAAATGAAGAAATGTCATTTGAAGACTTTCAGATGTGTCTTTCAAACAGCAGGTGAATTTATGATGTCATGAGTTTATGATGTTATGATTTATGATGTCAGTTTATGATGTCATGAGCTTTATGATGTTATTACTGGTTTGGCATTAAAATGGACAGCTAGTTCAAACCCTATGTAACACATACTGCTTTACGCATTTTTTCAGAGCTGTGTCGAAACTTCAGTTTACTTAGTAGAAAATGGATGCTACCACACGACTGCTAAGCCTTCTGCATTCCTCACCTTACATTTTAACAGCAATGAAGCCTGCATACTCTGAACATCTCAATAATATTCAGTGCTGTACTGGGACCAGTCTAATCTTGTGTGCTGTCCTCCTAATCTGTTTATGTCCGTTTAACGTGCTTACGGAACACTTCACAGTAGGTTGTACAGCGTATTTCTGTTAAAGAATTTTACATTTTTCACTCTGTGTGTGGCACAGAACACACGATCAGAATGAGGCACAGTGTTGTACCAGCTGGCCTCAGGGAAGTGATGAAGCTTGGTGTGCCATAGCCCTCGGGTTTGAGTGAGAAGCTGGAGCTCTTTTTCCCAGCTGTGTAGGCAGAAAAGCTGTGAGGTACCTAGAGGAAAATTCAAAGTTCGTATGTGCTTGAAGAACGATTGCTTCACACGTTCTACAAAACCTCACATATTCCTGGAGGATGGTCTCTTTAATCTCTTTAGGAGATCTCACATGGTCTGTTCCATCCCAGTGGAAGCAATCAAGTCTGCTCATTCTTCCCTTAGATGGACAATTATACCATGTGCATGAATGATTTTCAAGTATTTGCATGCTACTACTTGTGTATTGTAGGAAGGACAAAGATACTTTAAGTCTTGATAACCTGTTATTTGAGTTTAAGCATGTTGTTTTTCCCCCAAATACATAATACAGTTATCTGATTGTTTTTAAAGCTCTACTTTTGAAGGATTAAAAATGTTATTTTCTTGCTTTGTAGCCATTTCCACTGGTTTCCTCTTCACGCTGGTTAGTGAAAAGAGGCGAATTAACAGCGTATGTGGAAGACACTGGACTTTTTTCTAAGAGAACTTCTAAGCAGCAGGTGTACTTCTTCCTCTTTAATGATGTCCTCATTATCACCAAGAAGAAGAGGTAAGAGTGTCACCAGCATAACACTGCCTTTGTGTTCAGCTCCTTGAAGTCACAGAGAGAACAGCCGAGTTACAGTTGTCTTTTAAAGTTACTGTGACTGTTGCGTGTGCTTCACCCCAGGGGAAGGGAACACGGAAGCTTCCTGGCTTCTCATAGCACGTGTTTAGCAATGACAAGTAACTACTAAACAGGATTTATTTTTGGCAAACACTGCCAAAAGTCCAAATTGTCAAACTAATTTGAAGAGTTCATCCTTGGTGCCTTAGCAATGGGAGAAGTTTGGGAAGGATAAAGAGGTAATGTTTATTCCCCTCCGTGCTTTCCACAGTTGGGCTGCTTTGAGGAGTGATGTGTGGGGGACAGCTCTAGCAGTCTCCATTTTACCACTAGATTTGATGAGGGGTTTAGACAAATTGAACAGAATGTACATTCTCTGCTGTTGCTATTAGATACTACTTGATAGATAAACCTTATTCTGGGACTAAAAACTGTTTTCAAACAACTGTTTTTTTTTCTCTGGGTTGGCCAGTTAAGCCAAATACTAGCTATTTTTAAAAGACACCCTTCAAATTCATTATTTAAATAAATTTTGAGGAATGAGATACGGTATAAAATCTGTGAAGAAAATGCTAATACTTAAGAAAACTAAATGAGAATGGAGGAGAAAAATATTAAGTGAAGATTTTGGGGTTTCTTAATAAAGATGGGAAGGCAAGTGAATAGATTTCTCCCCAGCTATCTTACTGACGTGAACACGTTTCTGAGATTCGGTGTTTATCAAAGCTTATGCTGAAATGCTTCTGTGAAAGTCCCTTGTTCAATCCCTGGCAGCACATCAGAGCCGCATCACACTTCTTTGAACAGTGTGTTTCTTCTCTTATGGGACTGCTGTTAACATATTACTGTACTGGTAGCTAAGTAAATGTTGGAGTTGGGAAAACGGTGACGCATCTATTATCTGTGTTGTTACATTGTTTATTGGTTTCCTATGTGATAGCCTGGTATCCAGATTATAAACCAGATTTTTATAACAACATATCCAAAATTTGGGATTTATGACAGCTGCGAGCTGTTGGAATTGAAATGTCCTAAAGGGGCCCAGAGGTCAAAATTGGAAGAACGCTTCATGTGGATGATCAGGTTCACAGTCACTCTTTCAAGACCACCTAAACAAACAGATACAATTGAAAAGCACTAATTCCTGCAAGCCTCCCAGATATTCTCAGCATGAAGCATGTGCTTTGCCTGAGCGAATCAGCTTCTTAATAGGAGTTGAGTTCTGGGTAATATGTTTTCCCACCCCCAGTGTTACCATGGATGCCACAGCAGTGGACAGAAATACTTGTTGCTGTTTGAGTTTAAATGTTTGTGTTTCCCTTGAGCAGTTGTGTTTCAGAAGATTCTTGACATTGTTAAAAAAAAATAAATAAATCCTTCCTCGTTACTGTGCTAAAAATAATAATTGCTTAGTGCCCCAGTCGTGCTGTGCACCCTCACCCCAGAGTTAAGCTCCAGCCATCCCCTCTGAGCGGTTTGCCATATATGTAGGACCTCGCACAGGCAGCCAGCAGTGGCTCGGTCGTAACTTCTCAAGGGCTAGGCTTGGTGAGACCTGCCAGAAATGTCATGTGGGTAGCTGTGGAGTAACTCTGCTCCAGCCAGGTAGGGCATATGTCACTGCTCCCATCTGTGTTTCAGGGACACTTGCCAGATGTCAGACTTATTATCTGAAGAACTGAGTGAGCAATGGGCCCAGAAACCTGTTCATAATGAGAACTGTTACATTTTAGCTGTAAAAAAAGATAAAGAGAGGTCTTGTGGTGGTGTATCCTCAAGGCATGCTCCTGAGTTCACAACATCATAGAATGGGTTGAGTTGAAGGGACCTTAAAATTTTCATGCATTACCTTGATAAGAGCAGTCAGTGCTAGCATGTGTCAGGATGTCCACTTCTTGGTGGAAGGGACAGCTTTTGTATGGTTGGTGCACAGGAAGGTACTAGTTAAGTCTTACACATGTGAACACAGATGTTGTCTGGCATGAAGCAAAGAGCTGGGTGATGTTTGGAGCACTCAGTATATACTTCAGAGTTGCCTGTGCAGTCAGTGGAGAAGGCAGGTCCCTTTGGAGAGCAGTTCTGAGTTGGAAGTCTAATTCAGCTTGTCCAGATTGCCCTCCAGAACAGTGTCTTTTGTTCTCTGACTCTTCAGGTAACTCTGGGAAATGAAATGGAGAAATTTGGAAAGGTAAATGTTGTGAATACTCTGCAAAGACCCAAGTGTAGACTGACTTCAAGTAACCTAAATATTTCACCTATTCTTTCAGCTTTGTGGTAGTGTTTTACCAATCATAGAACCATGGAATACCAGATTGGAAGGGACCTCAAGGATCATCTGGTCCAACCTTTGACTTCTGTTCCCTCTATTTATCCCCTTGCTGTACTGTGAATTGCCACCATTTTGGCCATGACATCCATTACAGGGACCAGAAAACCAATAGCTTATGCTGACATTGGGTTTTGAAGGTAGTATTCTGACACAAGGAGTAATTAATCTTTTAGAGTTGTTCTTTTAAGCTGCCTCAGCTAGTCAGAAGATGCACCAGTTAGTTACATCCTGTACGCTTCTGGGAAATTTCAGGTGAGCTCCAGAGGGGCTTATAGTTTTGAATGAGTGTACATTCATGGAATACTCTGTTGTTGGTAATCCCCTAAGGAATCCCCTACCACTAGAATCCTGTCTGTCTTAGTGGCTCTGGCTTATCATCTCTGGAGGTGCCTCAACAGCAGAATGCAGCTGGACTTCATACACTGGATTCACCCTGAGGTTCAAGGCTGCTTGCAAATCCAGGGTTTTCTCTTTAAATGCAGGAGTGATTTTGTAACTAATGGCAAGCATAAATGCAAAGTAACTTCTGAGGAAGACCAAGGACTGCAGAGTAGTGTAGCTGGAAAGAGTAAAGGGGATTAGGGGGACTATGAGCTTGCTGTTAAAGCATGGGCAACCAGAACAGATGATACTAAAGCAATAGATAATTTGTCTTCATAAAAGCACCTCTAAAATGAGTACACATTCCCTGCAAAGGAGTAAAAAATAGTCCTGTTGTTTCATGTTCTGAATTGAAATAAAAGTATAGCAGAAAAGTTCAGTCTTAAGCTAAAAACAGATGTGGGCCCATTCATATTAGTTGATGATGGTAATTCTAAAGGACATGTTACTCCACTGCCTGGCTGCATGGTTCTGTTCATAACACATCTGTGCGCATCAGCACTTCCAGCTGTGTCAGCGTCTTTCATTACCCATTTGGAAAGAGGAGAGTTTATGGGCCTCATGGGGCACAGGAAATAAAATGGTGAGGACTGCCTGGTAGTGTCAAATTGGACTATTTTGTTGAATGGAGACAAGGAAGAGGAAGGATTTGTAGAGGTTTATCTCTGACTTTTTAGTAAGGAATGCTTTTCTTACTAGTTATGCCAACGTGTAGACTGCATCTCTTTTTCAGACAGAAGATTCCCAAAGAACTACAGCAGCATTCCTTGCTGGTTTTGCAAGCTCCATCTTGGCTAGGCAGGGATTCTCAGACTGGAATACTGAACCGACTTCTTTAAAACAAACAAAACCCAACAAACCCAAAAGCCCCCACTCCAGTCACACCAGCCAGCCTTTTCCTGGTTTAGAGTTTATATTTTAAGAAAAAAGAGAAAAAGAGGGGGAGACTGATAAATATTAGGTTAAAAAAATGTTTTTTCCTTCTTCAGTAGGTACCCTCAGCTACTGTGGGTGGCACCCAAAACAACTGCCTTCAAGGGATAGATAAGTAGCATCTTTTTGCAGATAAATGAGTGAATTTGAATCTGGAGGTGGATTTAGGGGAATGTGAAACATGAACCTCCTCTCACAAACTCTCTTAAAACACACTTTTATACAGTAGGACAATCCCAGTAAATGCAAGTGTGTTACGTTTCAGGGATGAGCTGTGTGTGCGTCTTTCCAAAGGAAAAAGATGTACAGAATACATTTGCATTAAAATTCCAGGGCTCAGCAGCCCTGAGTTAGTTACATATGCAGAAATTGAAATCTATCTTTCTACATGCTGATAGTTGAAGATTTCTCCCAGCTTCTCACTGTGCTCATGTTAAATGGCTTTAATTAAAGCAAAACCTATCTGTAATCTGTATTTTTTTCTACTTTGGGACCCAAGAAGTCATGTGTAAAAGCACAATTAACCTGGCTTCATTCTTACAGAGCTTTGGCAGAGTTTGCTCCTTCCCTCTCATTTCCTTTTTACTCTTAAGGAATATGGAAGCAGCAGACTAATCAAAAGTGAGCTTAATCAAAGCTATGTGGAGAGGTTTGAGATCTATTTGAAGTTCTTGCAACGGTGCTTTTGGAAGTTGTGGTATGTTTGTGCCTTTGTCAGTTGTATCTGAACAGGAGTTGCGATTCCAGGTGAACTGTGGGGAATTGTTGGTCCCGTTTTGAGACTTGGAGAAAACTAAATGGGGAAGAAAAATGTTATCTTCTGAACTACAGTGATTTCAGTGCTGCTATATGATAAATCTTACTAAGCTTCTCTGTCATTGCTTCTGGTTTCTTTATAAAGACCCCAAGCTGCTCGACAAAAGGTATTTGCAAGAATTAGTTCTGTTAGTATCATGTTCTGTCATTTGAGAATGTACAAAGCTGTACTGCAGAAACCCCACATTTCAAGTATTTAATTCACAGAACAAAAGTAAAAGCATACCCCATGTAATTGAAATAAGAACTTTCACACTAGATGCACTGGCAGGACCTATTAATCCACAAAAATCCACAAATACAATATGATCTGTAAGCCTGTTGTCACTTGAAGAGTAGAGAAATTAATCACATCCTGTACAAGTTACAGGGATCAGCAATGACTTAACGTTTTGAGTCATAGTGTTACAATGTTGCTCAGTTGTGTTTTAGCAATTCTTCTGAAGGATGAAAAACGGGAATTACAAAGATCATTAAGTTAACTGTCAAGGTATTGGCAGGTATTTTCCCAACAGCCCACAAAATGGGGAGCATGTATCCCAACAGCTGTTAAGTAGTCATCTCTCCATTTTCTTACATTATCTGAGCAACCATACAGGAAGAACACGCTTCAGTTACACCTGCCAGAAGGAGTATGTCACCATCAGCATTTCAGATGGCTTAAGTTCCAGGTGTTTGGGATTTGATTTGTGTCAGTTCAGTGCTTGGGGTTGTGTGGATCTCTGGCATCTCGAGTATTTTTTCAATTTAAATTCTCTTAATGAACCATAGCAAACTGAGGCTCTAGTACAGCTTTTCATCAGTCGAGATTGAGAGCTAAATAATGTTTTACTTTAAAGTGGAGTATATATAGCTGCTCCTTAAAGATTGATCTGTTAGATTTACTGCAAAATTTGATAAACACAGCAGAGGATGGGCTAGGAGGGAGAACTGGTTTGATGCCTCTGTAAGTGGGTGTTTTTTCTATCTTTTCTTGTGGTACCACTGTAAGACAATAAATCTGGCAAAATTTATCAAGCTTTGATGAAATTATGAGGTAATCAGTTTATCACTGTTCTGGGTTTATGATAGATCCTGGTAAACCTGCAAATGCATGTAAGGCAATGCTGGGAAACATTTTGCTTCAGTGGAAGCAAAAAAGGCGTTTTGGGGTGATCAGTCTTTCCTTGTGATCACTTGCTGTTTCTTGAGTAAGTGATGTAGATTCTTTTAACTGTTTGTGGGCTTTTTAGGTTTTTTTACCTGTATTTCACAACTTAAAAGATTGGGAACACACCATGATTTTCCACTAGAAAAAAAAAAAAGTTTCCAGTATTGCCTTGATACGAGTAAATAGCAAAACCAACAGACACGAGAACTGTTTGAACTCGCATCAGAGCTCTGAAGATGTCTGGGTATTCAGAAGTTGAAGCATGAGTCATTAACTGCATTCTGACAGATGGGCAGCATGCCTTGTCCAGATATGCTTCTTCCTGTCTCTGCAAGGCCTTCACCTGCCAAGATGATTTTGATTAGCTCAGGTGAATCTCACATTTAGAAATAAAAGGCTGCTGTGAAGGGAAGAATGTGTATTTTCATTTAAGTCCTGTTGTTAAAATCAGTAACACTTTTGTGCTCTGATTTGTGATGTCTGATGTTCTGTCCCCTGCTCCACCTGCATTTCAAACCTAGGGAAAGTAAAGCTGCTAACTTAAATAATTTCTTAGAATTCTTTCTGGTCACATTGGGAAGTTACTACGTGCACATAGCAATCTTTATCCATATCACTTAGAGTTGGTATAGTTATTTACAAAGTACTCCCTCTAAGAGGTAAATTGCACAATGTTTTTGCAAGAACAATAGTGTGTGAGAAGCCTTTGTCCATTTTTAAAATTATTTAAAATGTATTATTAAAATTATATAAAAGTATTTAAAGTGAAGCTTGGTGGTGGTCATCTGGAATCAGAGCGCAGATTTTTAGGGGGCATTTTACAGGGACAGGAGCAGGGAAACTTTTTTTTTTCCCCTTGTAAAATTCAGGTCTGATATTCGTTTGAAGCTACAGAAGTAAAAATGAATTTCTAGGTAATTGCTGTGCCTGATTTCCTATTCAGTGGAGTAAAGCCAAGCTCACTCCACCTCAGGACCACCAAAGTCATTTAACTGTGCTGCTAAATTACATTCTGTGGGGTTTAAAAACTGATCTACTTTGTGTCTTGGAAAATTGGTACTTTCAAAAACAAATAGAACAGATGAAGATCTGAGGTGCCAGAAGAATCATGCCATACTGTGTCATTAAAAGTGGATTCTGTGACTTAGTTTGCTTCAAGACATAATTAATGGAAAATGAAACATTAAATTGGTGGGGTTTTTTCTTCCCTATTTTGTTCTGCAGTGAGGAGAGTTACAATGTCACAGATTATTCTTTAAGGGACCAGCTGGTGGTACAACAGTGTGACAGTGAGGACCTGACTTCTTCTCCTGTAAAGAGCACTTCAGCTATGCTATACTCACGGCAGACTTCTGCAACTCACCTCTTCAGACTACTGGTCCTCAGTAACCATGCGGGAGAGAAGGTGGAGATGCTCCTGGGAACAGAGAGTCAGTAAGTGAATAGTTACCATTTCTGTAATTTTTCACCTCCCAACCCATCTGAGTTTTAGGCTGTCAGCAACAACATTCCCATCTCACCCTGTGGCACACCGTGCTGCTGTGCATGCTGAATAGTTGAACATGTGAATCTAGGTATAATGTGGGTTACTACAAGGAGAATGTTACTTTTACTGTTGTAACTCAGGGAAGCTTTCTTCATACTTACCTTGGTGAGAAGACCTTGAATAATCAGACTGCAGAGATTCATTTATGTTTGCTCTGTCTCTGATGCTTTCATGTGCTGGTTTGTTCCTTACAGGTTTAAAGTATCTTACCCTAATTGTCAATTCTTTTAGCAGTATGGTGTTTACACTGTATTGTTTGTACACAGAGCACAGTACTATCAGGAGGAAACTGGCACAGGTATGTCCTTAGGCATGATGGTGGTTGCAGGCAAATCATCTTAGGGTATGAATGCAGAATGCTTTTGTCCTGGAGGAGTGATTTGTGAGTTAGTTATTGTAACAGTTGGATGGTGCAGAAGTGGAACAGTACTGGATTAAATGGGAGGAGGCTGGTGTTGCCCTGCAGAGCTGTGCTGGGATAGAGGTGGTCCTTGTTCTCCTGACAACAGTTTTCTGCTTTAGAAATGAGCAACAAGAAGTGTCTTGTTCTGTCGGGAGCACATATCCAAGAGGCTGTCATCTTGCTCTGGTGCCATTAACTTCTACACAACCCTCCACAAAAGTGAAAGATTTTATCTGTTCTCGTGGAAGCTGGAGGCGGGAGGGAAGACATGAAGCAGATGTAGCCCAGCCTGGAAAACTTTAGTTTTAGGTTTGCTTTCAAAGTTTAGAATAGCCCTGAAAGAAACGATAGATCATTAATGATTTCCATTAAAGATCTCATTATAAAGTAAGCAGATGATTCAGACGTGTTTGGAAATGCGTTTTTATTGGGAAAAAAATGCAGGACATTTTTAGTTGTCTGGGCTTTTTATGAAAAGAAATTTTGTTCTGCAGATGTATTATTGATTTGCTGTATACTGTTTGTCATATAAATAGTCCAACAGATTGTCATTCAGAGAAAAAAGATTCTGAAAACAGTTACTGTGTTTGGAAATTACCTGGTTTTATAGAGCATTATCCTGTATACAAAAGTTACAGGAAATAACCTTCTCTTAGCTTTGAGAAGGTCAGGAAGGGAATCTGCAGTGGGAACCCCAAGCTGAATGGTTTAGAGTGCTCACTGAATAGAGTTAAGTTTTAGATGTACAAAAATGTTCTATCTGCCTTGTCTCTTCATGTGGTGTTTGGGTCCCAAGTACAAAAGTACCTGCATTAGGTCAGGACTTCATATTGCCCGGTGAATAAGGCACAAAATACACAGTACACACAGATTATAAAGAAATATACACTTAAACTGGAAAGCAGTCTGATATCTTTGCCTTTTTCTTAGAGTTGCCTGAAAGGAAATGTACTTTTCCTGTTAAGAATGGTTGGTTACAGGGAAGGAAAATAGGAGTATAAATAACACCTTTTTCTAGGAAAACAAACAAAAAAAAAAATCCCCAAACAAAAAGAAAAAAAAAAAGCCCCAAACAAAAACCACCAAACCCCACCAGCCCCAAAAATGCAAAACAAACAAAAATCCACAAAGTTAATGAATGTAATGCAAAGTTGTTTACAGAGTTTCCTTTTTCTGGTTGCAGTACAACAAGTTTAGTACCACCTACTTTTAATGACTGAAGTGTAGCATATGCTGTAGTTTTGGCCACTGGTATGAGACCAACTGGCATCAAATGTTAGCAGGAGCCAGGCAGTAACTCATCTTTGAGGAAGAGTGGGTATTGGGATTTAAGAAAAATAATCACATTCTTATTAAATGCCATTAAAACAAAATCTTTCTATTCAAAGTAATGAGCTTCCAAAAGAAGCATGCACAGAAAGACTTCCATTCTGAATCCCGTTATCCCCAGGAAGTTTTCTGAGTCTGTGCCCAGAAAAGAGATTTCTTGAGCTATTTAAGAAAGGCTATGAGAGAGCATCAGTGTTTCTGAAAGAGAATGATGAACTTTATTGCAGAACGATGTGTAGTGGTGCTGAGCAGTGGTGCATCTTGGAAGACATGCTGTAGAGAATTCCCCAATAATTTGTGTAAATGTCCCATTCTGTGACACTTCTAAAGGGCCAGAATTTTCTATTTTCAGATGTTTCAGATTTTTGATAATACCAGGTCTCAGCAGCAAGCAGTTGTGTTTCTTTACGCCAAAGATGGCAGCAAAAATTCTTCCTAAGGGGATGGAGAACAGGAAAATTCAGTCGTGCAATTCCCTTGTGTTATTATAAGCTCTACTGATAGCAAAGCCCCTCAACAAACAGGAGATAAAAATCTAATCTCACTGAGATGTTTGTTTTGGGAATAGAGTTCAAATTTTGATCTGCCAAAATTTGAAGCTGTAAAGATGAAGTTGTTATAGCTCAGCCAATAACAGGGGTGATTCAACATTAGCTTTCTTTTTCCTTTGCTGTTCAACATGACTTTAGCTTGTTCCACTCGCGTTCAAGATCGGTTGTCGGTAATTTGCACCTCTGTGATGCATTGTGTAATTAGAACCTAAATAATTCTTTCTGCTCTTCTCAGAGATTGTTTTTTTTTTTCTAGGTTATATACAAGGTGAGATTCAAATGACTAATGTAGGCCTCTGCTAGGTCCTCACTTATTTGTGCTAACTCTGATATCCCACACTAATGTATCTGGAAACATAATGTGCTCTCCTTGAGAGCAGAGAAGCTTCAGTTCCCCCTTCCTACCTGCTCCCCTTCTTGCTTTCATTCTAAGTGTGTGGTGCAGATAGACAGTTCTTACTTACAGGAAACCTGTTGGTTGGTGTTGTGTATTAAAATGGCTGTATTGGATTTATTTTTTTTCTAAGTAATACTACTTAACAAGCATTAGTCACAGATCCTAGTGGAGAAGTTCACCTATGTTACGGAAAAATAGCTTAAGGTATATAAGACATCATATGTGTTTACAGGTTTCTTTTATACTCCAACCTGCTTAAAATAGTTAAATGTGCTTGAATAATGTATTACTAGTAGTAGTATCACACCTGGCCATATTTTGAGAGGAGAAAAAAGCGGTTTTGTTATGCTTTACAGAGCCTTGAAAGGGGGAGTTATCAAGAGCATGAATTAGGAAATGGAGTTTTGCTTTGCTGTTTGCAGGAGTGACAGAGCTCGCTGGATTACAGCGCTTGGACAGGATGGAGATGGGCAGAAGATGGACAGGACAAGTAAGTTACAACTGATGAGATTTGTGAGAGCTTTGGCAGAAGAATGGGAATGTGCTGCCCCTTAGCTGGAGGCATGAGCATGTGTAGAGTATATGTATCCTTAGAAATGCTTCTTTCTGTTTCTGGGCTGTGTTGCTTTAGTATACATGAAGTTGCCGTCTCTTCTGTGCTTGGGGGTTTCTTGGAGTAGTTCAGTTTCACAAAGTATTTTTAATTTGCATTCATTAATTATAGTTTGGCCAGTTGTTCCAGTCTGGTAGCAAAAGTGCAAAGTTCCTTCCCTTACATGTCCATCCAGTTTGTTCATGTATAATTGCTTAGACAGGAAGCCCTGTGCATAACTTGCTGCCTCCTTTGTTGTGGTTCGTTTTTTGTGGTTGTTTTTGTTTGGGGGGTGTACTCTAAAAAGGAAATGTTTAAATTAATTATATATGTATTTTCATAGAAGATGCTCTGTTATATGAAGGGTTTAATTCAGCCTGGCTTACTTTTTTCACAGCTCTGACTCAGGTAGAGATCATCAGAACCTACACAGCAAAGCAGTCAGATGAACTCTCTCTTCAGGTTGCTGATGTCGTTTTGGTTTATCAAAAAGTAAATGATGGTGAGTGAGTGAGAACTTTGCTGTCACTAACCACCTGTCACCACTGCAACTGATCCAGTTAGAAAAGTGTCTTTTCTAATGTCTGGTTGGAAAATGAATTAGATTCCAAGAAACCCTTGAGCATTTCAGTTCAGGTTTCGGAAGGACAGCCTCTGATTAGGCAACAAGTATTCAAAGTATGTCCTGGCTGCTTGTAAGTTGTCTGCAAATGAGAAATAGAATTCTACCAAAAACCATGGGGCTCATGTAGGAATGCTTATGTTTGTTTTATTGAGTAAGCACCAGGTTTGTGTAAGAGAAACATTTATGTTAATAGTCATGTTATACACTGTGCTTCACTGCCTGCTTTTGCCTGTTTGCCGTAGCATCAGGTAACCCAAGATCAACATTGATTCTTGCCTGGATGTGCAAGAGATTCTACTCATATCTCACACTGTGCTGACTCAGTGATGCTTGAAGCTGTCAGCACTTGATGTATGAAATGTTAATGATGTTATTCAGTATTACATACAAAAATCAAAGTCCCTAGCAGTTGTGCTGCATTGCTTTTGCTAGATTGCAGTGATATTGTACTCTTTATTTCAAAATATATTTGAACTACAATATAGAAATTTGACTGATTTCACGTAGTATTTATTTTTACATACTACTTTGTTCCTAGTCTACATGTATAAAAACCCATCTATCTTAAGAAGTAGCAGATTAAGTAGCTTCTTCTGCTACTTCCTGTGAAGATAAATGTATAATGTAGGTGATGACTGTGTCTACTCAAGTGCAACACACAGAGTTCTAGCAAGTTACCTTTAACGTCACTTGAAAAAGTTTGTTACTCTTTGTCCCTTCACCTTGCAGGTTGGTATGAAGGGGAGCGGCTCCGAGATGGTGAAAAAGGCTGGTTTCCTATGGAGTGTGCTAAAGAGATCACATGTCGTGCCACAATTGACAAGAACATGGAGCGGATGGGACGCTTACTGGGACTTGAAACCAATGTGTAGTATTTGTGCTTCTTCATGCTGCACTGCAGGATTTGCACTACCTGTTGTCAGTGGGCAGGGCTATGTCCCATGGCTAACACATGGAAGATGTGGGTCACCAATGCAAAAAACCTAGTTAAGGAAGCACTGATGGTTCAGACACTCATCCCTTTATTTTGAGAGCTCTGAACTGAACGTTGCTCAACCATTAGCAGATTTCAGCTACAAGTAGTTTCTTAGGCACTGGAGATCAGTCACACATCTTTTGACTTGAGTTTCAGTTTCAGCTTTAGTTCTTCCATCCCTGTCTCTTTAAGTATTCCTTCTCCCTCTGTTTTTGAGTATTTTGACTTTCTCTCGGAAGCAGAACTCCTTGCAGCAGTTAGTGTGGGAGGCTGAACACCTTACCCATCCACTGAGCTGGATATAAACAGCAACAGAGGGGGTTTCCTTTTCCTGAGAAACTGCAGCATTACAGTCCCAGTACCAGACAGTATGTTACTAGGATACTCCCTAGTTGTGTCAGAATCCATGTGTAGAATAACTAATCCTGTAATTCATAAAGGACTACCTCTCCAGCAGAAACCCAGGGAAATCCCAGGCTTTGTATGAAGCGATTGTCTCTCTCTTCGAAACTAGCAAAGCTGACACAAGACTTTCTCTTCTCTTCTCTTACTGCTGCAGTTCTGAAAGGATTTCTGAAAGCAAGAAACAGCAGACTGCAAAATGTATGATGTTGATTGTCTTGGTCTTAGATCCATATTAGCACAGGTGTTTTAAAGGAGTGTAACTGCTGGAAATGTCTATTTTTTTTTCCAGGCAAAAAGGCACGAGAGAGGTAGATAAAACATTACTGGGACTGTGCTGCATTGGTGCTGCTTCACATGTGCTCTTCTCTGTTCCAGAGAAGACATCTCACAATTGCACTACACACACCACCTGCTAAATTTTAGCATCTGCAGTTCAGCTTTGGAATTTCACAGAAAACCACCACTACTTCATGTTGTGTGAAGAAAATGCACTCAAAAATAAAGTAGATTTCAGTGCATATTTTTGTATATAGTTGTGACAGTTTGTATTATAAAAGTCTTCACCTTTTTAAGGACCAGCTGGTAACTCAGCAGGGCAGAAAACACTTTCAACAAAAATGATGGGAGAAGTTGCAGTATCAAGGCTTTCTCCTTGTTAGATTCTCCCCCTTTGTTAAAGGGGGGTGTATGTTTTATGTACTGCAGTTATGTTGATTTGATGTGAGTGAATTGGATGTTTATAAAGATTTATCTCTGTACCAATTTACAATACATTAGGCAATAATTTTGCACAAAAACACCTGACAGTCTGACAGCAGTTATAGAGCCTTGTAAATTAAGTGAACTAATAGTAATGAGAGAAACTGTAAATTGAACAGACTATTTAACATAGTAAAAATACTGCTAATATTTTAACAAATTGTGTTGTACACAGGCAGATGTTTAACACAGCTGAATGTATAAATCCAGACATTAATTTTATTCAGATTTTTTTAATACAATGTATATATTTTTCATACCTAGTTTTTAAAAAAAAGCTCTAGTGATTTTTAAAGACTTTTTTCATTTTTACTATTGTTGGACACAGTTTTTTGGGAATTAAAGACTATTATGACTTTATAGGACAGCAATCAATAAAATTGCTTTTAATTCCTTACTAAAAAAGGTTTGTTTGTTTTTTTTCTTTAATAAATACCATTACACTGCAAGTTATTAACGTAGAAGTGAAAGCCAAAGAACTGAAATCTCTTCTGTAACCTTTGGCATTTTAAAGTTTCTGTTCTATAAAGACAAATACCACCACCCTGTGTATTACTGCATGTCCCAGATCCAACTTACATGCGTACCTCTGAACTTGGAAAATGGCATAAAATGCCTGGGAGAGCATCTCATCTCCGAGACTGTATTTAAGGAGAATGAGTAGGAAAACAGTCAGGAACGTAAGACTCTTCTGCTACCTTTGCAGTTATTTATAATGCATAACTTAGTATAGATACGCAAAGATGACCATTACTTGTATCAGTGCTGACAGCTTGGGCCTCCCCACTGGCCCCAGCTGTGATCCAGGAACCCCAGGAGAGGGGACAACTGCTTTGCTAGTGCAGGTGCAGCAGCTACACTTTCATTCCTTTATGTTCACCACAACTGCAAAAAGGATCAAAATATATATACACAAAAAAGTTACTTTATGGTTAGCTGCTGCAGAAGCACTTCCTGAAGAACAGTGAGTTTTCCAAGGAAGCAGCTGAATCTATATTTTCCAAACTACATGACACCCCCACGCATAGGAATTAAAGACTGCACTGCAGATCTGTTTAGTGTAGCATCAGTATGTTTCTGGAAGAGGCATCTAGCAGGCACAACACCGATACCTAGCATGAGCTCCTAAAATCTTTGACTTTCACTCTAAATTCCACTGTAGCTCAAAGAGGGTTTAGAAATTTAAGACAGCCTGACAAGCAATTTATGTAGAGTTTGTACAAGCGAGTTTTCAAAAGCTAAGAGTTTCTTTTGTTGTTGCTAGAAGGGGAAAAAAAAAACATAAAACCCAAAGCAGTACAAAGCAACTCCCCAATATTTGCATTAGCAAAACCAAGTCATCTTTGACTTGCTCTAAGGTAAGTACTTCCATTACAAAGGAAATGGTCTAAAGAACTCCTTCACTACTGTCACTAATCAGTGGGCACATGTGCACAAACACACACGCACATGCTCTCTTTCCCTCATGCCCAAGGAAGAAGACTTGACACTAGTATCTCCTTTTTAATTAAACAGCTCAGTAGTGACAGAATACAGCTAGGAGTTTGTTACCACAGAATTAACTTTCATTTCTGCAGAGCCTGGAATTTGTACCACTTCCTTGCATGACTCCTCCAATGAGGTCTTCAGCAAGTTGACCAAAGTAAAAGACTCAGTTCCCTGAATCAAGTTTCATTTTACACAGTGCCATTAGATACTCATTATTTATGGTGGGCAGAAACCACGCAAAGTCCAAGCTGTAGGACTAGCCCTGAGAACAAACCCCAGTTTATATTTACTCCTCACTGAAGCCAAGACCATACAGAGTATCAGAATTGCCAGGGGAAAGAACCCACTCAATCCTGAAGAGCTGAGATGCCTACATGGGGTTTGTGAGCTCCTGAGGGCCACCAAGCACCCTTCAGAACCAGAGCCACCTGACTCAGCATTTCCAAGTACTCTGATGACACATCTAAATAACAGTTAATACTATCATTAATCTTCATGCTTTATATCATCCCTGTGACACAATAAATAGAACACTTTTATCTGGCAAACTTAAAAAAAATGCTATAATGCCCTATTCTTCTTGACTTTCATGTCAAAGCATACATTTGTTCTCTATTACCCAAAGCTAATTTGCTGAAAATAAAGAGCTAAAAGTAGCACCACTTTAGTCAACCTACACAACTTGAGGAAATGCAAACACCGTGCACCATCATATTTACATGCACATACGTTAAACTCTGTATCTATAGGCTACATTCACCCAACATATTCTTTTCCTGGTGGTGTGGTTTAAACCCAGCCAGACAGCTTGTTCACTCGCTCCCAGTGAGTGGTGCTGGGCTGGAAGCAATTGAGGCCCCCCCCAGGGGCTCTCCCTTTCCCCGCTCCCAGAGGGATGGGGAGGAGAATCAAAAAAGTGCAACTCCCACGGGTTGAGACAAGAACAGTCCAGCAACCAATGTACAAACACAAATCACCACCGCTACCACCAATGACAACAATGATAAGAGAAAATAACAAGGGAAGAGAATACAATACCACCTGCCGAGAAACAAGTCTGACCCAGCAGACCCTGTGTCCTTCCGGGTAACTCCCAGTTACCCCCCCAGGTATGACGTGCTGTGGTATGGAATAGCTCTTTGGCTAGCTTGGGTCAGGTGTCCTGTCTCTGCTTCCCCCTGGCTTCCCCTCCTCCCTGGCAGACCATGAGCCTCACAAAGTCCTTGGTCAGAGTAAACATTACTTAACAACAACTGAAAACATCGGTGTTATCAGCACTGTTCCCAGGCTGAAAGTCAAAGCACAGCGCTGCACCAGCTACCAAGAAGGAGAAAAACGACTACTACTGCTAAACTCAGGACAGTATCCACCCCTTATTCCATGCCATTCACGTCATGCTCAGATCCCACATTTTCAATACACCATCGCTCTCTCACATATATACATCCATATACACACTCAGACCAAGAGAAAGAGATAATTTTCTTAGTACATGGACCAATCCCTATAATGCTGCCGAGTCCATTTGGTCCATGATGTCAGGTTCCATCTCTTGTAACAATCTTTCAGGGCAGGAAAGGCTGTGTGCAGTATTGAATCGTTGTCTGCTGATGCTGGTTGTTCCTTTACTGCAGAACTCGTCCGGTTCTATCAAAGTTCATTCTCTGTTGGGATGATGGTTGGAGGGAAGTCAGGGCCAGTCGCTGGTGACCTGAAGACATCTAGTTGATGAGCTATAAAAATATTACACAGCAGGCAACAGCATACAATTGAGTTCACTGGCTGTTTTCCCCTAAAATGAAATTGGACTTCCCCATCTTCCCGCATGAGGTTCATACATTGGACTTCGACACCGCATTACCCACCAAGTATATCCAGGTCCCTGAGCAAAAGCAATCCCACGAGTGGGTTTGCCATTACCTGAAGCAGGAATAACCCAGACTGTCTTCCCCAGCAAATTCTTCATATGCACCACGGGAACTTTGTCCCCCTCTACAATATGTAAAAGTTCTGACTGGGCTGGGCCAGCCCTGTTGGCAGATCCTCTGGTGTTGACCAACCAGGGGGCAACCAGGCTGCACCCGGGCAGCAATATCTTTCCACAGTGCAGCAGCCCCGATGGGTTTACCTCTGCATTGCCAGCTGCTCTGCTTCCATTGCTTCAACCACCCCCACAGGGCATTTGCCACCATCCGTGAGTCAGTATAGAGGTAAAGTACTGGCCACTTTTCTCCTTCAGCAGTGCCCAGGGCCAGCTGGATGGCTTTCACCTCGGCAAACTGACTCAATTCACCCTCTCCTTCAGCAGTTTCTGCAACTTGTCGTCCAGGACTCCATACAGCTGCCTTCCATCTCCAATGCTTTCCCACAATACGGCAAGAGCCATCAGTAAACAAGGCATACTGCTTTTCACTTTCTGACAGTTTATTATATGGTGGGGCCTCTTCGGCACGCACCACCTCCTCCTCTGGTGACGTTCCGAAATCTTTGCCCTCTGGCCAGTCCATGATGACTTCTAGAATGCCTGGATGACTGGGTTTTCCTATTCAAGTTCATTGTGTAATTAGTGCAGCGCATTTACTCCATGTAGCATCAGTTGCATGATGTGTAGAGGAGACCCTGCCTTTGAACATCCAGCCCAGCACGGGCAACCGGGGTGCCAGGAGGAGCTGTGCTTCAGTGCCAATCACTTCTGAAGCAGCTCGAACCCCTTCATAGGCTGCCAGTATCTCTTTCTCAGTTGGGGTATAGCTGGCCTCAGATCCTTTGTATCCCCGACTCCAAAAGCCGAGGGGTCGACCTCGAGTCTCCCCTGGAGCTTTCTGCCAGAGGCTCCAGGTAGGACCGTTCTCCCCAGCTGCAGTGTACAGTACATTTTTTACATCTGGCCCGGTCCGGACTGGTCCAAGGGCTACTGCATGAACTATCTCGCGTTTAATTTGCTCAAAGGCTTGTTGCTGCTCAGGGCCCCATTTAAAATCATTCTTCTTCCGGGTCACATGATAGAGAGGGCTTACAACTTGGGATGTGCATTCTCCAGAACCCCACTGCACCCAAGAAAGCTTGCGTTTCTTTCTTATTAGTTGGTGGAGACATTGCTGTTATCTTGTTGATCACATCTGTGGGGATCTGTCTACGTCCATCTTGCCATTTTATTCCCAAAAATTGAATCTCCTGTGCAGGTCCCTTGACCTTACTGCGTTTTATGGCAAAACCGGCTTTCAGCAGGATTTGGATTATTTTCCTCCCTTTCTCAAAGACTTCTTCCGCTGTATCGCCCCACACAATAATGTCATCAATGTATTGCAGGTGTTCTGGAGCTTGCCCCTGTTCCAGTGCAGTCTGGATCAGTCCATGGCAAATGGTAGGGCTGTGTTTCCACCCCTGGGGCAGTCGGTTCCAAGTGAACTGGACACCCCTCCAAGTAAAAGCAAACTGTGGCCTGCACTCTGCTGCCAAAGGAATTGAGAAAAATGCATTGGCAATATCAATCGTGGCATACCACTTGGCTGCCTTTGACTCTAGTTCATACTGAAGTTCTAGCATGTCCGGTACGGCAGCACTCAATGGTGGTGTGACTTCATTCAGGCCACGATAGTCTACTGTTAGTCTCCACTCTCCATCAGACTTTCGCACTGGCCATATGGGGCTATTAAAGGGCAAGCGGGTCCTGCTGATCACTCCCTGACTCTCCAGTCTACAGATCAGCTGATGGATGGGAATCAGGGAGTCTCGGTTGGTGCGATATTGCCACCGGTGCACTGTTGTGGTCGCAATTGGCACTTGTTGTTCTTCGACTTTCAGCAACCCCACAACAGACGGATTCTCTGAGAGACCAGGCAAGGTGGACAGCTGCTCAATTTCCTCAGTCTCCAAAGCAGCAATACCAAAAGCCCATCGGTACCCTTTTGGGTCTTTGAAGTACCCTCTCTTGAGGTAGCCTATGCCGAGGATGCATGGAGCCTCTGGACCAGTCACAATAGGGTGCTTTTGCCATTCCCTCCCAGTCAGGCTGATTTCAGCCTCCAGCACAGTCAACTCTTGGGATCCTCCTGTCACTCCAGAAATACAGATGGGTTCCACCCCTTGACAGCTTGATGGCATCAGGGTACACTGTTGCACCGGTATGCACCGGTATGCCTTATACTTCTGTGGGACTGATGTGCCAGGCCATTTGATCCACACAATCCAGTAAATCTGACTGTCCCCTACCTCCACCTGGCTGGAGGCAGGGCCCCTCTAATAATCATCACAGCATTGGACACTTAAGTTGTGGTGAAAGGGATTATTCTTCGTTATCACAGGAGCTGGAGTAAAATCAGCTCTTCCATTCCATCTGGGAAACTGCTCACCAGAGACTGAAGCCGTAGCTCTCATGGGATGATCAGTCTTGGCCCTTGCTCCCCTCTTCAATTCACTCACCCGTTCCTCCAAAGCTGAAGTAGGTTTTCCATCCCGCTTTGTCATGTCTTCTCCATGATCCCGCAGGTAAAACCATAGGGTAGCCCGTGGCATATACCTCCTGTATCTCCTCTCTTGAACAATAGGACGCCTTTTGTTAACAGCTGAGACGTATGTTGGTACACGTGAGGAGCTGGATAAATCAGATACATCGTCCCTCAATTGTTTGAGATCCCAGGACAGTTTTTCCACAGCTGAGATGATGGAAGGGGTGAGATTGTCTTCGAACCCTTGAAGTTTATGAACCATTTCATCCACTGTTAGTGGTACTATGTCATTCCAGGTTACTGTTGCCAATGAATGGGCATATGATGACAGCGCATTCAGTGTACGTTTTCGCCACATGCATCATGTACATTCAACTTCATCTGGTTCTATGGGTATATCCCCATTATTCAGCTTGATGTGACAGATCATCTCTACGATGGCTGATTCCCTCAGAGACTGGATGCCTTTGCCTAAAGTAGTCCACTTGGCCGAATGACTCATAACATTGTCCTTGTATGGAAACCTTTCTTTCATAGCTGCCAAGAGCCGCCTCCAAAGACTGAGGGACTTTTTCTCTCTTGCAATTGCTTTGTCAATACCCCCTTCTCTAGCAAGTGATCCCAGCTGCTTGGCTTCTGTACCTTCTAGTTCGTGACCATCGGCCCCATTGTCCCAGCATCGAAGTAACCAGGTGATGATGTGCTCCCCTGGTTGACAGGTAAAATCTTTTCGCATATTCCGCAGCTCGGTTGAGGTCCGAGGTCAAGAAGTTATCTCTTCTTCTTCTTCTTTGTCATGTGATGATGACTCCTGATCAGATTCTGGACCGGGTGGTGAATTCATTGTTTCTTCATCTCACTTCACCCTTCTTGCCTCTTTTTTCCTTCTCTTGTGTACAGGGGCAACCGATATTGGTACGAAGTGATCCTCTGGTTTGACTGCAGTGATTATCACTGTGGTTTGAGTAGCAACTGTACTTGTTGCTGGGGGTGGTGTAGCTGCTGTGCTTGGAGCTGGGGTAGCCGTGCTGTCTGTTGCAGTTGAAGTTTGAGTAGCTGCTTTACTTGCCACTGGGGTAGCTGCGCTGTTCATTGCAGCCAAAGTTTGAGTAGCAACTGTACTTGTCACTGGGGGTGGTGAAGCTGATGTACTTGGAGCTGGAGTAGCTGTGCTGTTGCTTTGCCCTCAGATCCACCGACATTTTCTTCCTTTTGAAGGTGCTGGATAGTGTTGAACAAGGCCCTGTAAGCATAGGCCAAGCCCCAGCACGTTGCCATGATTTGTCCGTCTCTGGTGTGGCCAGAATGACCACACACCTCATTTAAGTGTTTTACCAATTTTTCTGGATTTAGCAGTTGTTCAGTGGTGAAATTCCAAAGTACTGAAGGGGCCCACTGACCTAGATACTTGCCCATACTATCCCACACACCCTGCCACTCATGACTGTCCAGCCTCAGGGCTTCTTGGGAAGACAAATGCCACAACTCAGTCTCCCCTTCCTCCTTTGTCTACATCTGTTATTGCTGAGCAATATGTCCACACAGTCAGTGTAGGCCATCACTGGGATCAGCTGTACCAGCTGTGTGCCCTCCCAGCTGCTCCTGCACCCCCAGCCCACTCCAGAGAAACAAGGCCAGAGGCTGAGCAATACCTGAAACATCCCTGTGCTACCAAAAAACAGTGCAAAACCTGGCATTTGGAAAAGGCTCATTTCAAACTCTGAAGAACACAGAGGTTTCTGATACTTTTTTTTTTTTAAGCAGAAGTGTATGTTAAGCCACACACTTGAAGCACAGCTGGGTAAGTACAATATCAGAGCTCACACATCAGTCACTTTCGGAGTAAAGACCTGACTATGCTGACATGCGACCACATCAGGGTGCATTTCTTCTGGTGGTGGCCTTACTACCACAGCGGAATCCTAATCCTCCACCATTTCTGAGGCAAGGACAGGCTGGAGAGTTGGGCAGGAAATAACTTGATGAAATATAACAAGGGAAAGTGTAGAGTCCTGCATCTGGGCAGGAACAACCCCAGGTTCCAGTATAGGTTGGGGAACGACCTGTTAGAGAGCAGTGTAGGGGAGAGGGACCTGGGGGTCCTAGTGGACGACAGGACGACCATGAGCCAACACTGTGCCCTTGTGGCTAAGAAGGCCAATGGCATCCTGGGCTGTATTAGAAGGGGGGTGGTTAGTAGGTTGGGAGAGGTCCTCCTTCCCCTCTACTCTGCCCTGGTGAGACCGCATCTGGAATATTGTGTCCAGTTCTGGGCCCCTCAGTTCAAGAAGGACAGGGAGCTGCTGGAGAGAGTCCAGCGCAGGGCAACTAAGATGATTAAGGGAGTGGAGCATCTCCCTTATGAGGAAAGACTGAGGGAGCTGGGTCTCTATAGTTTGGAGAAGAGGAGACTGAGGGGTGACCTTATTAGTGTATATAAATATATAAAGGGAGAGTGTCACGAGGATGGAGCCAGGCTTTACTCAGTGGCAAACAATGATAGGACAAGGGGTAATGGGCACAAACTGGAACACAAGAGGTTCCACTTAAACTTGAGAAGAAACTTCTTCTCAGTGAGGGTGACGGAACACTGGAACAGGCTGCCCAGGGAGGTTGTGGAGTCTCCTTCCCTGGAGACATTCAAAACCCGCCTGGACACATTCCTGTGTAACATTATCTAGGTGTTCCTGCTCCGGCAGGGGGATTGGACTAGATGATCTTTCAAGGTCCCTTCCAATCTCTAGCATACTGTGATACTGTGATACTGTGAAGGAGGGTGTAGAGAAAACTGCCATCTGTCTTTGATTTCCTCAACCAACATTGCTATTCTTACCCAGGCTCTGCTATTGCCACCCTTTCATTTTGCCTTTTCTGTTACTAGGTAGAAATTCATACATCATTTAAGTACTGCAAAAAAACAAGAACATGAAGGAAACCGATACCACTGGCCAGCCTCTATTTTCTTCAGGACTTTTAATTCAGACCTGCCAGTAACAGAGCTACTGCCAATTCTTCCTCAAAACTCCACAGATTTGTAACGCGGAGCAGCCCGCCGTGCTGTGCTAAGTGACCCAGCACCGAGCGCTTTCTGCTCCCCCGGCAGCCAACAGCCTGCTCCAGGAGCACCGCTCTTCCCTCAGCTCCGTGCGCCATCTTGCGTCCTCCTCTACCGGTTGCACCTTCCCTGCGAGACGCCCCGTGTTTCCCCTGATTATTTAATTCCCCGTTCCACAAAAATCATCATTCATTTAACCCCTTTTTAATCCTTTCAGTTCCAGCCTCACCTTCGGCGGCTCCGAGCCGTCCTGGGCTCCCGCCTCCTCCAACGTCCACTCGCTACAGAGCGCCCTGAGGCGGGCGGACCGGCAGTGGGCCGCGCTTCCCTGCTGACGAGCTGCTGGCGGGTCCCGGCGGGTCCCCGCAGTCCTCACAGTCCCCCTCATCCCCACACAACCGCGGGCGGCTCCGGGGCCCAGGCAACGACCGGGAGCCAACGCCAGGGCCCGTCCCCCACCCTGCCCGCAGCAGGCGGGACTTTCATGGAATCATAGAACAGTTAGGGTTGGAAAGGACCTTAAGATCATCTAGTTCCAACCCCCTTGCGTTGGCAGGGACACCTCACACTAAACCATATCACCCAAGGCCTCGTCCAACCTGGTCTTGAACACTGCCAGGGATGGAGCATTCACAACCTCCCTGGGCAACCTATTCCAGTGCCTCACCACCCTTACAGGAAAGAATTTCCTCCTTATATCCAATCTAAACTTCCCCTGTTTAAGTTTTAACCCATTACCCCTTGTCCTGTCACTACAGTCTCTAATGAAGAGTCCCTCCCCAGCATCCCTTTAGCCCCCCTTCAGATACTGGAAGGCTGCTATGAGGTCTCCCCACAGCCTTCTCTTCTCCAGCCTGAACAGCCCCAACTTCCGCAGCCTATCTTCATACGGGAGGTGCTCCATTCCCCCGATCGTCCTCGTGGCCCTTCTCTGGACTTGTTCCAACAGTTCCATGTCCTTTTTATGTTGAGGACACCAGAACTGCACACAATACTCCACGTGAGGTCTCACAAGAGCAGAGTAGAGGGGCAGGATCACCTCCTTCGACCTGCTGGTCACGCTCCTTTTGATGCAGCCCAGGATACGGTTGGCTTTCTGGGCTGCAAGCGCACACTGAAGCCGGCTCATGTTCATTTTCTCATCAACCAACACCCCCAAGTCTTTCTCCACAGGGCTGCTCTGAATCTCTTCTCTGCCCAACCTGTAGCTGTGCCTGGGATTGCTCCCACCCAGGTGTAGGACCTTGCACTTGTCATGGTTAAACTTCATGAGGTTGGCATCAGCCCACCCCACAAGCGTGTCAAGGTCCCTCTGGATGGCATTCCTTCCCTCCAGCATATCAACCGAACCACACAGCTTGGTGTCATGGGCAAACTTGCTGAGGGCGTGCTCAATCCCACTGCCCATGTCAGTGACAAAGATGTTGAACAAGACCGGTCCCAACACCGATCCCTGAGGGACACCACTCGTTACTGGTCTCCAGTCAGACATTGAGCCATTGACAACAACTCTTTGTGTGCGGCCATCCAGCCAGTTCTTTATCCACCGAGTGGTCCATCTGTCTCCCATAGCTATATTCCCTTTAACCCTGACCCACAAACTCTGTTGACTGCTCACCTGTCCCCAGACAGAGTTCCATACTCTCCAGCCTATCCCTAACATAAATAGCAACTCCCCCTCCCCCCCTGCCAGGCCTGTCTTTCCTAAAGAGCCTGTAACCTTCCATTCCAACACTCCAGTCATAGGAGCCATCCCACCATGTTTCTGTGATGCCTATTGTATCATACCCCCGTAGATGTGCACACATCTCTAATTCCTCTTGTTTGTTCCCCATGCTACGGGCGTTTGTATAGAGGCATCTGAGCGAAGCTCCAACTGAAGCCGGCTCATTGGCTGGAGTATCTCCAAACTGCTCCAAGCATGTATTATAGGTTCTGGCAACTGACTGGGTGTGTTGGGATGGAATGATGCCCCCTTCCCCCAACACATCTCGTTTAAAGCCTCCTTGACCAGTCTGGCAAGCCTCCTACCAAAACTGCTCTTTCCCTTCTTTATCAGACCAGCTCCACCAGCCCCCACTAGACCTGGCCTACAAGCTTGGGTCCCGTGTTCAAGACACCCAAACCCCTGACTATGACACCACCCTTTTAACCAGTTATTAACCTGGCTAATCCTCCTCGATTTTTTTAGGTCCTCCCCTGTATCCTGGAGAATTGACGAAAAGACTATCTGAGCTCCAGAGCCCCTTACCACCTCCCCCAGGGCTCTGTCGTCCTTCACGTTCCCCAGACTACTACTATCTATATCCCTAGCACCCACATGTATCACCAGGAGTGGCTAATAGTCCATGGGACTTACTAGAGCAGGCAGCCTCTCTGCCACATCCCTTATCCGTGCCCCCGGTAGGCAACACACCTCCCTTGAGACGGGATCTGGCCGGCAGACGAGTGCTTCTGTCCCTTTCAGTGTAGAGTCCCCTACTACTACAACCTGCCGCTTTTTCCTAGCGGCATGAGTAGAGATCTTCTTTAGCAGTGCATCAGCCGGCTGTTTCTGGCTCAAGTGTGTTTCCTCATTAGCCCCCATGGAGGACAGGAAAGCAGTTCTGCGTGGGGACAACAGATATAGGAGGAAGCCCCTTGCTTTTGGTTGCCCTTTTCCTCCTTTTCTTGTTGTTGTTTTTTTTTTTTTGTCACTAATTCCCAGCTTCCCAAGTTAACGGCCTCCTTCTTTCCTTCATGATGCTTAAAGCACATCCACCACCCCCAGGCCAAGGCAGGATATTCCTCCTCCTCCCTGCCCGTTTGAAATGGCAGCCTCAGCACCCCGGGGGTAAAAGTATAAAGTGACTGGGGAAAGGGAGGTTTTTTGCAGCTGTGCTGTAGAAATGTAGAAATTCCTCCACTCCTTGTTAACCCAATGAAAAGCACAATCTAGTCACTAAGACTCATTTCCGTATGCAAAGTTTCACCTGACCAGTTCTGTGTTCTTCAGGGTATGGGTCACAAGTACTCCCAAGCCTCGTGGTCAAGAGCATTTTTGCTAAGCACAAGAAACAAACCCAAAACCTAAAAAGGGAGAGGGTTACACTTCCAGGCAAACAAAATGAGACACAAGAGCTTTGTTCCTGAAGGATAAACCTAGAAATGACTGTAGCTACGGCTGCAAAGCACAGGTAACAGGGCTGCCAAGTAAACTGCCAGCCTAGTTAAAAACCCCTGTTTTAGCTCCCTCCAGCAGCAGGGGAATAGAACCTAACCCCAGATCCAGCCCCAGCCTGTAAAGGAAACATCAGGTCTGCCACCTGCACAAGTTTGATCAGAACAGTGTTTCTCAAGTTGCTCTATGCAAAATCCTACACAAGCCATGCTATTCAAGTGTTCTTACATAGCTGGAAGCATTCAAAACATTAAGAACTAAGAACAGAAATAACACTTTGAAAAAAAGACTCTACCATAGTACTATATAACCCATATATTGACTGGTAAAAAAAAAAAAAAAAGAAAAGAAAAATTAGAATGCAATGAAACCTTAAAGTGTATTCCATTACTTTTATCCAACCATGTTTTCTGTAACTTGAAAGTTTAGTCAGCAGCAATGACAGATGGGCACAGAAAGCAAAGAAAGATTAATTTAATGCGATGAAAGGCAGAAGAGGAGAGTATATTGGAAGACTCTTTCCTCCCACAGCACAAACTTAACAAGTGTTTTCAAGTTCAGTTTAATTAAGCTATAATTGCCTTCTGTAGAAGTGTTGGTGAGAAGACTGCTGCACAGCTGGAATAACACAGTAAGTTAATTACCACCCTCAATTAAAAAGAAGAGTCTTTTGAGATGTTTTTCCCGGTAGCAAGAACAGTTTAAGAATTATTTAGCAGTGCTTTAGCAGGGTTTTTACAAATCTGTTACCTGATGTCTTAATAAAAAAAAAAAAAAACAAACAAAACGCTACAGCAGGACAAGAACCATACATCAACTACCATTGCTAGCATTGCATTTCTCTTATTTAAAAAGCTACACGGAACACAGAATACCATGCATATACAGATATGACCAACTATTTTGAAATACCTGCTCTTCAGCACGAGGGAATTGCCAGCTTACCCTAGAAAAGTTTTTCCTTCATCTAAATAAAGGTTATAAAAAATAAAAAAAAACCAAACACAAAACAACAAAAAACCCAAAAAGGTGAGTGTTGTCTTTATCAATACAGATGAAAGTGTGTCAACTATAGTGTTCACTCTGGAACCGTGGAGCATAGTTTTTGGCACTTTCATTCTCCTGTGTTGTGATCAAGTCTATTATCGCTGTCAGTACTGCTGTATCCCTGGATTTGATATCATTCCAGTCCACAGGATGTGGGTTTTCTATTTTTTCTTGCAGAAGATCATCAAGCTCTTGTCTTAAATTCTGGAATTAAAGTATTTGTTGGAATGAAGGAAAAAAAAGGAAAAGAGAGAAGAGGCCATTAGAGCTACACACAACAAACAACATCACTACACTAAGTTCAAAGCCCTAGGGCCTTTGTTCTTCTAATATTTACACATGCTGCTCTCCCAGCAATTCATTTGAACATTGCTAGTTTCAGATCAAAAGCTGCTTCTCAAAAACGAGCAGTATTTCCTTATATGACAGATGACCACTTCTGGATGTGACAGCCTTTAACAGTCTATACATACATCCACTGGCCAACTATTTCAGGATTAAAAATATCTGGGTTAAAAAAAAAAAACAACAAACCTCAGATACAACTTCTAGATCTAGTATTAAACAGAGCTATACTCAGCCCCTCCTTCCTGGAAGATTAACTGCTAGCTTAAGAGCCCATCCTCATGCTTCCATATCTGTGGGGACATTTCATGCACTGATCAAGTCATCCTACAGCTTCTGCTAAGGAGAAGTATACAGATCAAGCTCTTCAAATGTCTCAACCAAGACAAGTTTATAAATCCTATCATTCTATCCTATGACTCTCTTCTGAAGCTTCTACAGTTTTTCAGCATCCCCATGAATTCTTCAAGCAGAAGCTGCACCAGCTGAACATCACCACCATGTTCCTGACACCTCAGCAGGCACACAGCTATTATACTGGAAACAAACAAAACCAGAGTGCTCACCTGCTCCACAGGCCAAACATAAGGGAACACATTACTGTTTACTTTTTCCCAGTTTGCCATGTGATACAGACTGTTCAGAATACTGTTTCTACTACTGCATTTATCTACACACCTTCACTAGATCTCTTTTGTTTACTTTGTGTACTTGAACTGCTTACTGGGAAAACATGATGTTTTCATTATCACCTCCCTACAGCAGTAACTCACTAGCTACTCAGGAATATCAAGCACAGAATTCTCTAAGAAGAATCAGTGTTACACCAAGTCTTCATCTACATTACTATTAAACATAGTCACCTTAACTAAGTGTGCTATTCTTTCTGGAGACTGGAAAACAATCCATTCATCCACAGCAATGGTATCCTGATCTTTATCCTTCTGAATGGATATGTCTCCTCCAAAGAACAAGAGACAGTATGGAGAGACCTCTGTACAGTCATACAAGTAAATCTGCAAGGAGACAAAATTGTTCAATCACCCTTCAAAACATCTTAAATGACGTCAGAAACCCTTAACAAAACTAACAGAATTCCATAAGATTGTTTTTCAGTCATTCACAAATTTGCAAAACATTTATGAAGTGACTCAGTGGGGAAAAAAGGCACATGAAATCACACTGAACAGTAGCAGAACAGTGCCGAATACAGTCCTTCACACCAAGTGGTAAAATCAAACCAAATATTACATAAAAATTAAAAAATAAAAAAAAATCAGCATATTCACAAATGTTACACTAGATTGAAATGGGGGAACACCCCCCCCCCAACAAAATCTAACAAAACTCCAAAACCAAAATTACACCTGTTATTGCCAGAACGTTAAAAAAACCCCAACCAAACCCAAACCCTCCAAAACCCAAACTAAAAGAACACAAACACGAAGCCACAGAAGTTAGTTACTTGTGGAACGATACTAGCAGTATCACAAAGTATGTAACCTGATGGCATATAAAAGGAATGACCCAAGAAAAGAGAGCTTCAAAACAAAGGCACTGTTCACATCTCCTTTGAAACCTTATCCAATCGTATTAAAGAGTTGTGAAAATAAACTACACAAATATAAGCCACATACACTGCTAGTTCTCATCTTCAAATGGTACACAAGCCAGTTATAATGGAACTCTGTTTCTTCCACATTAACTGATTTAGGATGAATGTTAACTGTGCCATCTGTCTTGGTGCAAACTTTCACCCTTAAAAAAAAAGAAAAGTTTTTATTTTAGGATTGAAGTAAGATCATGGAAGTTCAGCACAATCGGGTCTCAAGAAAATCTCTAATTCTCTACTAGCACACTAAATTCTGAAAATACAGGGACATTCAAAGAAACTTTAACCCTTTTCATAGAAGATTACCACTGAATCTACAGTACAAATTTTCAGACATCTCTCTCTATATTTCAAGAAGCTTGAATTTTTTGTCAAATCTACCCCCCTAAAAATCAAGTGCCATTGCTGTTCAAACGAAAGGCAGTGTTACTGAATTAGGGTGAGAGAGGCAAAACGGTTACTGTAACAAATCTCTTGCTTAGCGCATCAAAAAACAGCCTTCCTGGGCAGCAGGCACACAAGCAGCTCCACCATGCGGCAAAGACAGAGCAACACAGCAGCTTGCATCAGGTGTCCGAACTTCCTGCATCCTTCAGGCGACTCCAGCATGATTAAAGAGTTATCAACTGACTAGCAGCGCCAGGTATAAACAGGTGTAAATTATGCTATATTGAGTGTAATTTTGACTACCTGTCTTACTCCTTTCACAGAAATAAACACTTGGGTTTTCTTAGTTGGCTTTTTTTTTTTAATTATAGGCATAATGATTCCTCTTAGCTTGTTGTTTTGACAATACACACCCAGGAAGCTGATCAAAATCTTCAACCCTTAAATCTATGCTCACTCTTTAATCATGTTCACAAAGGACAGTACCAACATTCAGACAAGAGTACCATTACTGTGAGTAACAGTTAATAAGAATAATAGTCTGATAATATAAGAAGCGACAAAACACCAGACCAGAATTTCTGGGCTCAATCTTGCCAAACAGTAAGAAAGGACTGTGTTTCAACCACTGCTTGTTGATGGTCCAGCTCCTTCAGCAGCAGTGTTACTGATACACTGTAACACTAACCATGGCACAATAAGGTCACACAAATCATTTCAGGCTAGCAGGTACCCAAATGTTAAACAAAGTAAAGATCAACAATCCCAAGCCCTCATCTACCCTTCCCAAAGGAAATAACCCACAACCATGACTTGAGCTATAAAAGGATATTCATTCCTGCAATCAAGGCCTTTGCTTCACCTTGCCCAACTACCCAATATGTAGAAAATGCCTTGAATACAACCAATATTAAGCCAAACCCTTACATTTTTCTCTTTTTGCTGAAGCTTGGCCGGATCTTTGCAACTTTTGGATATAAACCAGCACAGATGACCGCTTTGAGCAACTTCTCATTATCTGTAGAAGACAGCAAAGTAAACCAAACAGTTCTGCACACTGAGATTTCAGCTATCAGAAATCTTCCAATTCCTTCCACTATTTACCTGAGTTGGTATTAGATTTGGGATCCTTGGGGTCTCTGCTATTCACAAATCCAGCTGCAAGGAGATGCTCAGCAAACTGCCCTTTCATGTTATGCAGCATCTAGGAAACAAAAGTAGTCCCAAAATGATGCTGTGCCAAAAGGCCTCCCATTTTTCCCACAGACACGATCATCCTCTAAACTGTTAGGATTTTACCTGAAGTGTATTTGAAGACAGGAAATATTCCCAGCAATAGTCTTTCTCAGTTCTGAAGCCACGACGCCGAGTTTCTTCCCAGCCCTAAAAATTAAAACCATAGCTCAAAGGCGTTTGTGACTGAACACATAAAAAAAACCCAAAACAACTAAGGACAATGAAAACATGGAGGTCAACAACCAATACAGATACATTTTTCTCTACAAGAGAGGAAGTAAATCCTTTGAACCCTTTATGCATCTGCAGAACAGAGCAGAAATACACAACTTCACAACATTCTGAATCAAAAACTTCCCTTTTCAATGTGAGGAGTGAAATTGAGCTAAGTTTGACAGAATTTCAGATTCAGGTTTTTATAGAAACCGAAAGAACAAGAATACAGCAAGGTAATTATAACATTGTTTTCTTTGTCACTTTCACAGACATCACAAGAAATTTGGTGACTGAGCCTGAAGATAAGATTCCTTCACACTATACAACAGAGTATATACTGAATATATATATATACAGAATACAACAGAACACATACTGATCAGTTTCTTCCTTAGAATAAACCATATCACTCAAATTATAATTCTAGAAGGAAAACAACATTAAAACATGCCTACCATGAAAGCATTCACCACAGTTAGATGATCGCTTTTAGTGTTCTTTGACAGTTCCTTTCTTCTTGCATCTGCTACTTTCTCTTTGCCCTAAGAATAATTAGAACCTATAAGGTATTCATGACACAACAGTTCCGTTTTCCTAATTATTATATATACAGCAATACTTTGTATGCAACATGAAATGTAATGAAATCTAATGAAAAGTAAAGCTCCTTCCAATATTCTGTAGACAAGACCTCATAGTACATGAAGGCAAACTTTCACTAATAAAAATGTAATTAAAATGAAAATAAGATTAAAGTGATTTTAAATTATAGCATCTCAGTAGGTCCCAACATCCTTCTGAGATTCTTAAATTCTGACGTGTAATTCTCGTCCTAGAAACTTTACCAGAGGGATGACAAAAGGGTCTTTGAAGCTGAGGCTGGCTGCAATTGTAAGAACTGGATCCAAGCAGCAGAATAAAGCTCCAAAGAGGATCATTTTTCCAATATGTGGTTCAACTGGTAATCGTGCTAAATGGACTCCTAGTGGAGTCAGTTCCTCTTGTCTGTCCAAAGCATTCTGTCAGAAGGAGGAGAAAGAAAAAAAAAACAACAAACAAAAACAGGCCGGGGGGGGGGGGAAGAGTAAACACAGTATTAGAAATGGAGAGGATTTCCTTGAAATAGCCACTAGTCTACCTAGAGAACAACAAAAACCTAATAGCTGAAGAACGTAGCTGGCTGTCAATGAGGTATGGTAGGAAAGTGATCAAGCAAGTTATGAAGAAATTAAAATGCTTAACTAGAGCCAAGAAAATAGCAACCAGCTTTGTGCTGGTTGTGGGGTTTACTAGGCTCAGTGTCTTTCTGGACAAAAGTATGAAGAATTACTAACATTTGAGTGTCTTCCTATTCTCCTGATCCAGCTTCCTTTTAGAATTGTCTTTACCCTTACCTTCTGTTTGCATTTACTTTACCCTTCACTACTGCATAGCATTGTCACAGAACACCAAACGTATGGCTGAATTTTAATTTTACCTACACATCCATAGAATCACACCATCAGTGCGAGATAGTGCTCTTCACCTGAATCAGAAGTTTCAATTTATTGCTAAAACCAATTTGTACAAATAATACCAGTGGTACAAACACGTCATTAATCTCTCCTTCCCCAGCATCCAAAGGGGCAATGACATACAAGATCTGTCTCCTATAAGCTTTTACTGGCCCACAGAAAAAGTATCTCAAACTCTTCACTGATCTGACTGGGATAGGAAGGCTTGGTGGATGCAGCCATGAACAGGGTGATACAGAAGTTATGAGTTTAGTAACTATCTGTAGGGAACTTCAATCAAGGTGCATGTATGTTATGAATAATTTAGAAAGGAACTACTCTATGCAGCCATAAACATCATTTATGATGCAAAATTATTTCCTCTCTTCAGTGAAGATATATAAAAGTCTACACAATACAGTATGGGGTTGCAATGTCCAGACCTGTAGAATCCGAACTGTCTGATAACAAACAATGCAGTAACATGGTTATAAACAAGTACCGCCTTGCACGTAAATTAAGTAATACTTTACCAGCTCCATTAGATGATTTATGGCCAGCATTACAGCATCACGAGATGGTGGATCCATTAGTTTGCTCAGAAAATAAGCAATTCCACCAAGCTTTAGAATCTGAAGGAAAAAAAAAACAAACAAATAACAAAATAACAAACACTCAACCAAAAACCTACAGCAATTGAAGAAAGATGGCTACCTACACTTAGTAAGCAATGACCACACTGATTTCAGGTGTGAATAACTCAAAAGGTTCAGTTTGAATTTCACCAATTAAGAACTAAGGAATAAAATAAAATTAATGATGACATTTGAAGCATAAGGATCTATTTTTCATTCAGTATGCACAGACATGGTATTCCATAGGCACGCATAAGGAATTCCATACGAACTGCCTAAAAAGGGAAACTCATGTCAGTCCTAAAACTACTTTTTAGTAAATTTCTCTTAAGATATCATCACATTCCTTGACACACTGGCATTCCCACTGAAGCTCCTCTGACTGAATGATATTCGGGTGGAGAGGAAAGGAAGCACAGCCCAAGATTTTGTTAACAGACTTCAGCTTTTATTTGTACTAGACAGCCCTATTTTTCCCGGGCTTGATGCCTCCAGACACAAGTATGCCTTCTGCAGAAGTTGCTACAATTACCAGCTTAATGTCTGTTACTACTGCAGTAACAGAATTTCAACTTGAATACAACCCCAGGCTCACAGTTGCATTATCTCTCAACCTATTATTCTAATGGAAAAGTAGATAATTAATAGGTTTGAAGATTCATATGTTTACCTTGATTTGTAAACAGAGTTCTTCCAAAGGTGTCCTCAAGATCTCTGGTAACTGATAATCATCTAGAAGGCTAGCCCGGAGTCCATTGTACAGATGATAACAGTGGCCTGGCTGAACTCTGCAATTATTTAAATAAATAACTGTATGAGGTTTTTTTCTATGCCACTATGACATTATGTTTATAAACGGCTTTCCAAAACAACTCAAGGAAATGAAACAGAGGTGTATTCAACTGTAAAAAACATTTCAGCCTTCTGAAACACAGACCCATCAACAGGAAACAGGCATGCAGAACACAGTAAAAAAAAAATCAGGACTTCTCCAAGAATGAAGCACAGCACAGCACAAGTGAAATCAGTTCCCTAGACAAGAAACCATTCTTTCCCTAAGTACAAGAGGGAGTTGTGCTAGAATCTGCAGCTGAACACGGGAATAACAAAGTCACATCTTCAGCCTGCATGTGCTCCAAGACTAAAGAAATTCAGCCCCACAAAACTTAAGTTCTAACTACCCACATTATTCTTACCTTCCTGCTCGACCTTTCCTCTGCTTGGCATTAGCTTTACTAACCCACTCTGCTGCCATTGTGCTAATGTTGTTCTGTGTGTCAAAGTGAGTTTCCTTTATTTTTCCACCATCTATAACAAACACGACGTCATCTATTGTAATGCTGTTTAAGGAAAGAGAGAGAAAAAAAAGCAGCTCTTCATCTTTGCAAGCTTGATGTAGGATTTAAAAGGGGGTTTTAGCCTCTCCTTATCCCCTCCCAAACTGTGAGCCAACAATTACAAAAATTTGTTTGGAATTTCATTCAGAATTAGGTTTCTAAGCAGCAGTTCAATAAGTACATTTATTCTCCTAGGTCTAGCAAAAGTCATCATGTGGGGTTATGAAGCCTATAGGGAGAACAGGCAGGTCACATTTATCATGTGCAACAAAGACAAGTCATTATAGTAAAATCTATGTTTTAATTGTTTAAGACAATTAAAGGAAATCTCCCGTTTAGTCTATAAACATTTCTAAACGTAATGGGTTATAAATGAATGGTACAAAACAAAAAAACATATGTTTTGAAGCATTAACAGGTTAATACTTTAAATTATGACTTTCATTTATTTTGTTAAGTATAGAGCCGGTTTGGGTCTGTATAGCTAGCTATTTACCTAGTCTCTGCAATGTTGGTAGCAATCACGATTTTCCTTACTCCTGGCGGGGTCTTCTTAAAAACCTGTAATTATCCATGGCCCATTTATATGTTTGCCAAAACCAAACATATGCTTAAGTAATGTTTTTTGTAGTTGTGAAGTAGAACAATAAAAGAAAGGCATACCTGAGTCTGGTTAACAGTAGGCATCAATGAATGTAAAGGTATGATAATAAACCTATCTGAAAATTAAAAATCAGTAGAAGATACAGTATAAGCACAGAAACTGTAATTTTACGGGAAAATCAAACTATGCAGAATAGAGAAAATAAGCTGTAAGTATTCTGTTTCTTATTCAGAATTGATAGGTATATGTATATAATAGCAAATTATAAAGTAAAAAGATGTAAAGGATTTTTTTATTATGCTATGATGACAAGTTTAAGAAAGCATATGAAGTTATGTACAGTAATTTATATTTCATTTTTAAAGACTCAAACCATTTTAAAATTGCTGAAGTTTAATAAATAAACTGTCACTGCTTCATCTTTCAACAGATTCAATTCCTTATCTGTGGAATGTATACAACATGAACTGCACAACAATTACCTGAACAGTCAAGAGCATAATTAGACAAGTCAGATGGAATTATGAGTTACGCAGACAGGACAAATGAATGTGCATCAGATTTTTAGTGTCTTATAATAAAAGCTTCTAGGGATAAACAGAATTTAAAAGAACTATCGGCAAAACAGTAAACAGAAGCTGCTGAAGAATCAAGAAAAGAGGAAATGAACACAGAATGAAGAGAGAGTTTAGTTTGGAAGTTACTGCAGCTACAAGAAAGGACAACAGAAAAAGATGCAGGTCTGAGATTCTTTCTCAGACTGTTCACACCTACACTGAGGAAAATGAGCTACCATTAGCAGATGAAAGATACCATATAAACGCAAAAAAGCTGAACACACTACAATCATTTTAACAGGAGAATGGAGGAAAAAAAAAAAAACAAAACACCCAAAAACCCAAAACCCCACACCAAACCCAGTGCAATACCAGCAATCACATAAAAAACTTACGAGTTTGCCACTAACACCAATGCTAGAATTTCAATGTAAAATTTTGGGTTTACCTGATTTAAACATGACTTGTGACATCAAGAGATCATGCAACGTGCTAATGTTGTCCCAGCCTGGAAGAAACACAAGAATTGCACCATCCTATACATAAAAGGGAAGGGAAAAGAGGTCAGAATAAACTGCAAAGAACAAGCTACTTGCACACTAATACAGAAATACTGGATATGTAATACTTGAAACCTTGCTGACTGGAATTTGGAGCAAAGTTTGTAAGTTTGTTTCCTCTAAGAGTTACATATTTATATGAACATAATAAAATATTTGATTTTAAACATGTTTCCCCTGAAGTGTCTTTAAACACAGCCAAGTCAACACTAGAAGACTTTTAGCTGCAAATAAAACAGATATACAGGTTTTACAATTTTCAATACAGGAAGAACAAAACACAAAACAGCAACTCCTCCTTATTACTCACACCTTAATTGAGCTATCATCTGCAATACTAAATTGTTTGATACTTTTAACAATAAAAATTCTCATTAAGGAATCAGACATGGTGTCAGCCCTCCCACAGATGTTTTTCCAACTCAGAAACAAACATTTTAACTTCAGGTTATAAGAAGCTACGTTACACCTATGGTAACAGATGCTATTCTTATGCTTGCTACTTCTTCTTCTAGGAACTTTCTCACATTAATAATCTGATAATATTATTACTAAATAACAAGGTAAGGCACATTTAGAGATAACTATTAATGCAGCTGTACTAACTACTAATCTTGACAAGCTGGAAGCTGGAAGATTCTGCTAGCTAGTTTGGTAAATGTGATTAGACTTTAGCTAGGTTGTACAAAAATTCATTCTTTGCAGCATCCAAGCTGTATTTAGACACAGCTTCCAGCAGAAGAACTATTAAAGCCAACCGCACAGTGTAGATACGGGGCAGTGAACAGCTTCCTAAGTATCGCTCTTGCCCCCTCACGCCAATGCTGCGGAATTAAGAACAGGGATACAGTTGTACACTAAAGAGGTCTTCAAACAGTTTTCTACACCTGTTTCACATAATCTAACTTTTACTAGAAAGAATACTACCTTTAACAAACACAGACAAGGTCACAGAAAGAACTAGAAGTTAAAATTTAATTTTTAATTATACTATTTTCCATCAAATAACTAAAGTGTGTAATTAATTTGAAGGCTTCTTTAAAAACTTAGTCAAAAGAAAAAAGTTCACCAATCTGAATCAAAATGGCACTCAAACCTTCAGATATCTCTCCCACTTTATCTACTAAACAACCTCTCATAGATACTGTCATTGAAAGAATTCGGGGTCTTTTATTCCCCTTGCTCAGAAGACACCATAAATGAGTAAATCAAATGTAGTTCTCAGTTTTCCAAGTTTCTTCTGTATATAGTTCTCATTAATACCCACAACCCCCACTCAAGGAAATGCTTAGACATGTGTTCCCCTTTAAACACAGATTCTATCCCATCGTTTCAATAAACACTGCAACTAACCACATTCTTAACTCAGGGCTTAAATAGTAATTAGATACTTACAGCTGTTAGATTACTTCTCAGAAGAGCAAAACAAGAAATTATTCTATCTGCATGAGAAGCCAAACTGTCAGCTCTGACATTCCCAACAGCCACTAACCACAATTCAGTCACATCATTAGAATGGGAAGACAGGAGACAGAAGTGTACCTCTTCTTCCAAAACAATGTGCCTGATAAGTGCTGCTATAAGGTCAAGGTCAACCTTGTCATCATCCATCATTTCCAAGGCATCTATAGTACTTGCTGAATACCTGCAGGCATGAAAAGCACACACAATGGTACCTTAGTAACACACACAGCCATGCACTCAAGTTTCTGTTATAAGGCTCTGCAACCACACATCTATGTAATCCACTACCAATCAATTTATTTCGTCCGCTCAATTACGGTACCTCCAATGTGCTCTCAAGATTTAGTTTAGTGCAATTATCATCAGTTTGGAATACCAGCATTAAGAATTACCATGTTATGGCCAAACAGCATCTGAAGCATTTACACAATCTCTCTCTCCCCACAGATTAACAATGTCCTAACTAATCTGAGTTTACCTGTTTATCTCTCTAACTCACAGTGAGTACAGGAAGCATCTAATCTGTTCAGCTCTGATTCATGAAAGTTAACAGTGTCAAAAGAATTGCCAACTGCTTCAAAAGACATAGTGGGAAAGGGAAGGAACACAAATGGACTGAGCAGAGTATGGGACAGGCCAGAGGAAGACACACCACTGAGGAGTTTTCCCTTAGAAAAGGGAGATAAAGCTGAGCCACCTGTATTCGTTATTGTTGCAAGCTAGATATACACACAGTTCCAAATGCAGAGGGTAAGACGGGAATAAAACAGTGAGATGTTGTTCCTGAGAAATCAGTCAGGCTATCCAATTAATCGACCTATCCAGATCACCAAAGTAGTCAAATGCTGTGTTTCAAGTAAACAGTCTCTACTAGGTGCTCAAGAGGCAAAATTATTTAGGTTGGTTTTAAATCACCCGAGAGGAGTACTTAAATATTCTGAGAAAAAGGGGTTTTAATTTTGGTTTTGGTATTTTTTGTGGGGAGTGGTTTATAAACCAGCACACTTTTTATTATGTTGATTACAGGACTAAAATATTATGAAAACTCTCAAAGACTGAAGAAGGGAATTATTCATTAGAAGAGAACTAAAGACCAAAGCTGAAGAAGCCTAATGTTATGGTGAAGACTGTAATGGGCAACACCAACACCAAGCAACTCCACAGCTGTAAGCCTTCTTACAATTTGCAGAAGCAGAGGAAGCTAATTCTCTGTGATAACTCGAAAGCACTTCAGCGGTTGCCAGCCAACGGTACTGGCAATTCCATCATTACTGTTTTCCACAGTTACAACTATCCCATCATTAATAAAAGCACAGTAATAGAACAGAGCGCTTATTTCTGTTTCTCAGTTTAGAAGTGTCTAAAAAGTTGATGCTAAAGAGTAACTCTCGAGAACAACCTGCCCCGCAGCTGCCTTAAGTAGCCTGGCCATCGTTCCCTGTAGATTTCCTCTTTTTCTTCTTTTTCTGGCCTGCTTACATGTCCTTGCATGAAGCCTTTCTTCCACCGTGGCCGACGGTCTGTGTTTTCTGGAGTATACCTTTACATTTAAATAACACATGTAAGTCAATTCTGAAACTACAGCACTTTAAAACCACCTTCAAACTATGGATAATATGTTGCACTTTGGCTATACCATGTAAATAAGACTACGCTTCTTTCCTGAAAGAAATCTTATCTATAAAACCAGGTACCAACTCCAGTAAGGGTGAGAATATGCAGAAAAAGTCTGAGCAAATGGAAAGACTAGCTTGATTTAGTAGCCCAAAAATTCACCACACTGAAACACAAGTTTTTTTTCCCCCTCCTCAAGCCAAAAATTCACCACACTGAAAGGCAGACAAGTTGTTTTTCTTTCCCTTCCTCAAGCCAGCATTTCCAGATAGCTATATGCCATTTTCAATTATGCTAAAATTTAACTTTCCTTGAAAGGTTCTCTGTCAAAAAACAGCTAATTCTTGCACAGGTTATTTATACCAAGGTAAATTTTGAGAAGACATAAAAAGCAAAATAACCCAAAATACTACGTAATGGTGTTTCAGATAATACACTTACCTCAACTTCTCAATTACGTCTTCGAGAAGATATTCTGCCACAGGGAAGGTGAATCCAGGTATGTGAATCATTGGACAATTATCTGTTGAGGAAGGCATAACTCTGTTTTAAAATGGCAAAAAATACTGTACTAAGAGACAATCAATAATTTTTACTATTTTTGCAATATAGTTGCCAAGTCTACCGGGTTTTTTCATTTATTTTGAAATTCTCACAGAAGACACCAAATTCAATTCCAAATAGAGTGGCTAATACAAAAAGCACAGGGAGCTGAATAAAAAACATTGGTAGCAAGCAGTACATTGTTTGCCAGCATGTTCACCGTGCTTCAATCTGGTTGCCCGCTCAGACCAAGACTTCCAAAATACGGTAAATATTATAATATGAAAACTCTGAATACCCTTTTGGCTTAAACCACAACCCCTTTCCACCATACAAACACATACAGAAGTAGTGTATGCTCATGATGAGGTAACACTGAAGGGAATAAGCATCTCCGGCAGCTGGCAACTATCTAAAATTGAAGTCATTACCTCACTTGCTAAAAATCAATCCTAAAACCTGAGAACTGCATTATACTGTAGAAGCCTAAATTACTTACGAGGAACATTTATAGGAAGCACTTCACCTACCAAAATACTCCGAAAACTTCTCTGCATTTAGAGTAGCACTCATGAGTATTACTTTCAGATCCAAACGAATATTCAAAAGATCTTTAATAATGCTCATTAAAACATCTGACTGAAGGTTTCTTTCATGAATTTCATCGAGGACTACATGACTAACGCTGGACAAGTTCCTAAAAGAGAAGAGCAGAAAGTAAAGCATTTTGTTCTTTGCAAAATTAAAAATAAAACAACCGAGACTGTTAGAAAGAGCTCAGTAGTCAAGTCATTTCATAACTGTATTAAGTTTCTTATTAAACAGGAAAACTTACTTATCTGACTGGAGCCACTGTAGGACAATTCCTGTAGTACAGTACAATATTGAACCTTGTTTCCTTGGTAACCGACTGAAAGAGACACATTCAGAATTCCTCAATTCTCTTCTGTGTTTTACATAGTGCCTTACAAGCTTAAAATCAAAACGTAGATAGTCATTACAGACATTACTGAGTATGCCTCATTCTCTTACTTGCTCACCTAGAGTTCAGCTGGAGGAACAAAGGAATGAGCCCACAGTCACAGCACTTTTCCTGACAGGTTATGAACTACTTGTCATCTGACAGAACTCCTGACTTCCCAGACATTTTCATCACTTGCACATGGATCTGCTGACCCCAAATTCTCATAGCTAGCTTAGCTCAACACAGATGATAAAATATGCAGCAGTATAACATTATTGATTAAATTATAAGAAGAAACACATAAATGAGCTTCTATAAATTCAAACAGGACAAGGGGGAATAGCTTTAAACTCACAGAGGAGAGATTCAGGTTAGATATACGGAAGCTCTTCACTGCGCAGGTGTTGAGACATTGGAAGAGGCTACCCAGAGAAGCTGTGGCTGCCTCATCCCTAGCAGTGTTCAAGAGTAGGTTGGAAGGGGCTCTGAGCAACCGGGTCTGGTGTGAGGCAGCCCTGCCCATGGCAGGAAGCTGAAACTATATGAGCTTTAAGATCTTTTCAAACACAAACCAGTCTATGATTCTACAACTGTATTAAATTAAAACACTGAAAGTACTAAGCTGTTATGTCTCACCAGCAGTTTTGGTGCAATTATAATTGACATTCCATTATTTGCTGGCAACATTTATCTGGTTTTTGTTTTTTGTTTTTCATAGACTACTCCAAATGTAATAGCCTTTTCTCTATGCACTAGGTCTACAAACTCTTGTCAATCCACCTAATTTTATTACCTGATCCCAGTGGGATTACTCAACAGGTAACAATAGGTAGCAAATACTTAAGTTTTCCATAGAAATATGTCTTGTAGCATTCTCTCTTTTAGCATTTCTGTTTTTCCTTGAAATTCATGGATTAGGAACATCAGTTTTATCTCTATCTACAGCAGGACCTTTTAAAAGAGCTGAAAAAAGGGCTTGGACAAAGTATGATTTGGTGCTAGCTACAATGCTGCATAAAATACAACTGCACGCAAGCTTTGTGCTATATTTCTAAAACCTTATTCTCTACACCAGGTAGCCACAGGAATTCTTTTTGGAGAAAATATCAGAATGTCATCTTAATGTTATCTACATTAAGAACTACTTCTCAAATTTTCTCTTGCTTGAGTAATAGATAGCACTTTACATAAATGAACAAAAACTGCCAGAGGAGCCTCTCTTACCTCTGTAGACGAATTTGGTATCCTGTACTCTTGCCACTACCGCATGCTTCTGCCCTTTCAGCAGCCACCCTCTCAGCCACCTTAGAAAAATAAATAAAACCAAAACAGTGCATTAAAGAAATTTTGTAACCCCACAAGGCTGATTATGATTTAGCTACTCAGCAGCAAGGACTACTTAGAATCAAGATGGTACACAAACAACAAAGAAACACCCTAAAAATCACTTTCACCCCTCCACTGAAAACAGCCTTTCCCGTCAGCAATCCGAGAACAAGAGTGTGACCCAGGAGATATTAACCATAACCATATAGGCATTAGCAATACTCTCACACTTTCAGCAGGATGAGCTTGCCTTAAAGGAAGTATGGCTCTATAATCATTTGACATTTAACTATCAAGAATCACTGTGAACTTAAGACAAATTCTTTCTTTAATATACCACTAAACCATCTGGAAACATTACTGTTTACCTTCATTCACTTTTGCACTGCCCAAATCCGTTAAAATCACAGATAAAAGCTTTGATTAAATTCAGGCACAAGAGTGACCTGCAGTGCCAGTACTCTCTTAACAACCAAAACTTATGAAATATCAAAGTAGTGTATATTAACAAAATTGTTATTTGCAATAGAATCTAAGACAACCGAAAATAAACACCTTCACTGTCCGCTATAGGCTGAATGCTTTAAACTTAGCATGAGTACATGTGAGGGTAGAGACATCGTTCATTCATTCAATGACTGCAAGGAAGGCTGTAGTATTTCCTCAGATTTAATGGGGGGAAGGAAAAGGAAATCACAAAAAGTATCTCTATTTGTCAAAGCAGCACTTACCGAGATGGCACTGATCCTCCTAGGCTGAGTACAAACAATCCTGCATGTAGACCCTTTCCCTCGCTCAATGTAATCATCCAGGATGAACTGTGTCACTTGGGTTGTCTTTCCACAACCAGTTTCACCACTGATCACAGTTACTCGATTATTGTTTATAAGGTTTACAAGTTCCTGTTTCCAAAGAGAAAACAAATGCTTTATTGTCTGAAACAGATTTTAGAAGCATTTTGACAATTCTCTGCTACTGTGCAGTAAACTTAGAAGAAAGTGCCATAGCACCTAAAAGAAAAGATACCTGTTTCTTGTAATACTAAAAAAAAAAAAAAAAGTTTAAATAAAAAAAAATTAAGTTTAAAGCACATAGAAGTATATTCTGCACATTTGCGCTTCACGTGAGATTTAAACTGTATCGAACCTGAATATTAATTTAAAATACTCAAGATCCTGTGCAAAACCAACATAAAATAACTAAAATGAAAGCCTGAAATAAGTTTTTAAAATTTTCTCCCTCCTACCTGCCACGTGCTTGTCTTTGGTGACTGAAAACAAGCGTTCTCCCTCTTGGACTCCAAGACTTCACTAACTAAAGATTTTCAGCACAATATTTCAATATTTCTTATACCAACAGGAACAGATTTCTTACACTCCTGTCTCTACCCATAATCCAAAGGATTGTAAAGGGGAATATAACTATTTTAAGAAACAAACACTAACGGGAAGGACTACATGATGACAAACACATTAACTTTGGAAAGAAAGCACATTAATTGTTCACTGAGTCTGCAAAAAAGAACATAACAAAATACCCAATTTCTATTTCGTATAGGCAACATCAAATGAAGAATAAACATCAATTAGTAATAACCCATACTATCATTTATGTTATACTTTGACTGGGAGACTAATGTCAGTAAAAGCCAGCAGTACAGCCACTAATTCTGTGGGTAAAAAAGGTTTAATCAGCATTTTGTTCAATTCTAACTTGGGCAAATATTAAACAAAAGGCCACAATTTTACCTACGTAAGAAAAAGAAAGCATGACAATTTACATAGTTGTCAATTACTCTACCCAAAATCCAAGCAACTAGGAACATTCTAGAAGTTTAACTGGCAGAGAAAGTCCACCTACACTTAAAAAAGTGTACATAAATGTAATCATTCAATACCATTTCCACAACTAATGCTGCCCCTGCTCATAAATCCTTATCTAGCCCCAGAGTAACTTCATACATATCTTGAAGCAGTGAACCAGAGCTACTTTCAGGGAAGAAGTCAAACTCAGAGTCAGAACGTAGGAGGCTTCATCACCTTTATAAAAGGCAACAGAAGTTTCCTGTTAGTCCCAGTTACACAACAGTTTTTTCCTTTCTTACAACAGAGGCAGAGAAACACGCATTCTTTCAACTTAAATACACATTTACCTGTCTCATCCCATACGAAGGGAGTTTCTCTCGGAATCTCTGAGAAAAAAGAAAACATTACGTATCTTTAAACACCTCTTCAAGACTGAAGTAATATAAGCAATTTCACCTATGATCTAGGCTAAACTGTAAAATAACAACAAATTGAACAACAAATTGTTCAATTAATACTTATATAAATATAGGCCCACTAGAAAACATGTTCAATTCTGAGAATGTTTCAGTTCGATTAATTTAGCAAAGTTACTCAAAACCAAGAGCTCAGTATATGAAGAGGTGCACAAATACAGTTGCAAGATCAGGGCCCTGGATCAACAGAAGGACCATCTGCTCACAGAAAGACTGTTTCATTTAACAGCTTTATATATGGCTATTAGACCAACATAAACTATGTTTTTGAGAGGCAATTCCTTCAGAGCCCATTTTGATGCTTTCAGTTTTAAACATAAATGCAGGGATGCAATCTGTTTAAAACAAACAGAAATCCCACCTAACTAAACAATCAACAGTCTTAAAATTTTAGCTTTTATGCAAGCAGAAGTCTGTTTTATAATAAATTACTGTGCTACTGACAGGTAGCATTTTGTAAATTCTGGTGCAAATGTAACATCACAACAACTTCCTAGTAAATAAACCACAGGAACTTATGTTTTCAGGCTAATCTAATAAAAAAAAAAATAAATTAAAAAGCCAATTAAGAGCTTTCTATTTAACACATGGAGAAGTACCTGCATTTCAATATATCTAGGATCAGATTTCTTCTTTCTTAAGTCTTCTTTAAGTTGCTCATCTAAATTAGTATCCTGCTCATTTTTTTCAAAGAGGTATTCCACATCCCGATCAAGAGATGTTTTTTCCAAGGCTGGTCTCTGTCTTACAGGAGCTTTTTCAGCCTCCGCTTTCACTTTAGGGGGTTGTTCTGGAGTAGGTCTGAAATAAGTGCAGAGAACAGAGGTTTCTAAGATTATCCAAGATATGCCAGGCCACTGTGAAGAGTGCACTGAGCACCCAAAGTAAACCTTAAGTCTGAATTTGAGACATTACACTCAGGAGTCACTTGACCACCAGCCGATGACAGTATAGTGTATACTATGAAAACAAAGTCTGAAAATCACCAGCCATCAAAAATTTGACATCTGGATCTAGAAGTGTAACATATTCTTTGCACCTAACAAAGCAACAAAACATTCCAGAAAACTACTGCTGAGTCCACTGCCAGAACCACTGCCCTGTAACCAGATCATTTGCAAAACGGAGACCCAAACTCCCCAGTTCACTGGACTCAGGAGTAAAACTCCTGCCTACCTATTTCATTGCTATTATTTAAAATCCTCTATGTGACAAGAGCAGATGCTATTTCAGAGAGTCTCAGAAAATACCTCAAGATGATTTACTTTCCAATAACTGAAAAATGAAGTCAAATGCCACTGCTGGAAGAGTCGTTCCAGAGGCCAGTGGAGCTTAAAATTTCCATATATCTACTACAGCAGGCCTGGAGATCAATTACAGGCTTTTACAATTTTAAAGAGAAATTAACACCCCAAAGTCAGCAACAACCTGGAAGGGTTGCTGTTTACAAGCAATGGTTACAACCAGCTGTTTCAGTATGGCAGTACCTGTGGAAAAGACTGAGTGCTCGTTAACCTAACTCACTAGCTACATGTAAATAACTTCTAACGTATCTTCCTGTTAGTCTGTGCGAAGCTTGTTCAAGTCAAAGTAAATAAAAGCATTAGTAACTGTTTCTCTTTACCCTTCTTCATCCCCAGACCACCAGGACATGGCTTCTTGCTCTTTTTCATTTTTAGTTTGGACAGTGTTCAAGAGCTGCACAATTCGCTCTTCTCTACGTTCATCCATACGCACGACGGCTCTCTGAAAGAAAAGCAGAACAACTCTCATCAACATGTACCTGACACATAAATAAACGCACTCACTTCTAACACGGAGGCCCGGCCCGGCCGCCGCCCTCTCCCCGTTAAGGGCTCCGTTGAGTCGGCTCCCTCCCGGCTGGGCTGCCGCAGCCCCCCTCCCGCGCTGTGTGAGCAGAACGAGGCGCCCCAGCACCGGGAGCACAAGCGGTACCTCTGCCCCAAGGGGGCCGCCCCTCACCTGCTGCCGGTCCGTCTCCTTGCTCTTCTGACCCTGCTTCCGCGCGTACCACAGCCCGATTTCACGGCCCTTGAGGTGGCTTGGGTGGCGGCCGCGGCCCCCGCCGCGGCCCCCGTGTCCCCCCGCGGCTGAGGAAGGCCCGCCATCGCCGCCGCGGCCCCAGTCCCGGCGCTGCTCGTAGCTCATGGCCGCCCAACAACCGGCTCCACCGTCACGCCCGCGGCTCGCTCTTACTGCCTCACTTCCGCTCACCACCCTGCCCCGCGCCTCCACGCCCCGCCCGCGTAGGCGAGGCCGGTAGGCCGCCGGTTCGAGTCCCCCAAGCTCTCTGGGTGAGGCAGAACTGCGACTAACTGAGGCAATGTACTCACCGCAGTGTGTCATCCCAGTGCATCTCGCATGACTCCGCTCGTTTCAGCTTAGAGACCCGAGTTCTGACTTCTCCTTTCTGAGGTGACAGACAGGATTTTAAGGAAACGTCAGTCCCCATCACTACCCTCTGTGTACCAGAGGGGGTCTTCTCATTCCTTCTTCTTTAAATAGGATATATGTGTTTAACATAGCCCCCAGCTGTGGGCCTGCTGGCTGTATGTGTATAATTTGTCCAAGTTCTCCAGAGCATTAAACCTTTTAAATGAGATAAAATTATTCACAGAATTATTCCTCTTTCAACAGTTAATTAACGTTCTTTTTGTTTCCTTGAATATCATTGTGCATCTGTAAATGCTTGTTTGGTCTCATTTCTTTACATATTATTTTGCCTTTGCTTCCTTGTTGGTTTGATTTATATTCACTTAAAAATCCTTCACATTCAGATCTCCAAAAGAGTGTTACATGCTGATTTTTAACTTGTTTCAGGTAAAGAGCTGCTTCTTTCAAAGGAAACCATTTCCCCATTCCTCCTTTTTTCTCTGCTTATACTTTACCTGCCCTTAGCCCAACAACCCCCAGCAGTTGGCTATGTAAAGAAATAAGAACTAGGTGCTTGAGTTGAAGATATGAATTTTCTTTTTTCCCTTTCCCCTCACAAAATGCTTTATGCATCCACGAAGCCACTTGTCTTGCTGCTAGGGTTATCCTCTTCCAAGCCTATGGAAATGCTTTTCACCATGGCGTTAACACATGCAAACCAAAATCCTAGCGCCTTGAAGATCATCTGAAAGGCAAATTAAGGAAGGAGTGTCAGAGAGAAATGAGAAATCCTGCAGCAAATATACTTCTTTACTTCTCCTCATCCTGCACCTGTGGCTAAATGTAGACTATGGAAGCACGCTCCATGACTCTTTCCACGCGTCATCCTACACCAACTAAGAGTACTTTCACAGCATTCTTCACAGGTCTCACAGTGACAACCAACTAGGGAGTAGAAAAGAGCCAAAGAAAATTTACACAAATTCTCAGAGATCCAAGAAATGTTAAAAGATTCCCTTCTGAAACATGTCACTGGCCTACTTACAAAGGCCTAACTAGGGAGAGTGGCCCAGTTCCTTGGGGAAGGGTGGAAGGGGCAGGATTCTAGATGGGAGAACACGTCTTGCTGCTCTGGTATGAACCTTCGTTTGGTGGCACAACATGATGCCCACAAAAACGAGCTTGCCTTCCACCTTTCATTAGCTTGTAGGTGAATATAAATTGCGGCACTTACCATCTCTAGTTCCGTTATTTCGGTATGCGAGGACAGCAGATGTGTCTGATACTAACCTGAAACCAGCAGAACCTGGAATAAATGGCCCCTGGTCACCACCCGTAACACATCCCACCAGCAGTGTGTGTGCCCAGCCTCTCAGACACTGCTTGACTTGGACATGCTATTGCATCTTGTGTTGGGTTCTGCATGACTGAGTAAGCTGTCAGCAAGCTGGTTTTGTCTGTTGTATCTCCTTAAAAACTATTGAAGAAAAATGCTCTAGGGTACCTGAAATCACTTGTGTGACTTCAACAGATTTATTCTGACTGATCCAGTATTCATGACAGTGTATCTGGACACCTCACTAGTGCACACATTTGGAATAAGTGGGGTTTTAGTGCAAGAGAAAATTTCCATATGGATGCATGTGGCTACTGCATTTCAGCCATGTTTCTCAACACTGCAAAACACACACACACATTCCAAAGAAGACATGACAAACAGGTATTTTTAGTGGATTTGTAGATTAAGATGTTGGAAACATAGTAAATGTATTAATGTATTCATGTAAAAATAATTTTCTAGTATGTATGAAAAGATGTATTTCCTGAAGTGATCTCAGTGGTTTGCATATTGCAGGCCTTTTCCACACCTTGTAAGCACTGTCCACATTCACATTCAGTAGCCCACTGCTGTGACATAAAGCCTGTACAATATGGGCTCTAGGCAGCAGCATGCTCTCAAAGAGGATGGAAGATAGTATTCTACCTTCAGTACTTTGAAGAGAGATTCCTTGAAGTTAAACTCCTAATGAGGAAACATTAAACATGTCAGGTAAACATTGAGAAGGGGAGACACAATAAAAGAGGATTCCACATTACAGCTCCCAGTGAGTAAATCTTGCTACTTGCAAACCAGTAGCACTGCAGTCAATAGGATTGTCTCTGTGAGTAAAGACTGCCTGTGCAAGGACTGGAGGCCTTTAGAATTGGTTTGCTCCATGAAACAGTGTGCAGGAGTACACAGATATGAGTATAGTAATTCTTGTAAGAGCTGTTGCTGGAGTCTAGAAAAGCAGTATTTATTCTACTCCAATACATCTAAATCTGCAAAATTCATTAAAAGAGAAGAATGTAAAACTCAAACACTCTTACTGAAAATCATTACGGTGATACACACTGGGAAGGGAAATCATGTTCCAGAATCTATATGGCAACCCTAAATCTGCAAAAGTAAAATAGCACATGATTTTTTTTTTTAATAAAATTACTGTATTTTGAAATGGTATGTCACTGTAAGATATATTTTCTAACAAGATTAGTACAAAAAAATTTACATTTCAGAATCTGGCTCTATCTTTTATTTCAAGAAGCACAATCCTTTGAGACATTTAAGGGCCTGGCCCTGCGTTTACACAGATTTATTTTCTTATAACTCTGCTAATATAATGCTATTCCTAGTGTACAGGAGTGCCACTGAAAGGAAACTTTGACCCACTGGATATACTGCTGACTAAAGATTATCTCAAAAATTATTTCCCAGTTTTTTGTTTTCTGTACTATTATTCAGCAACCCACATCCCAAGAGCAGGGGCAACCTGGGCACTGATTCAAGTCACATTTTCCAAGGGATTTTTTCACTCGGCTGCTGTGATGTTTGAACAGAGAGGAGGTCTCTTTCAAGTCATCTTCCAAAGGTCACTGACATACTTTGCCCTCAAATGTCAAGCTGTCACTGAAACACATTAATAGGTCAGACGGGGGAAAACAACAGAGGAGGAAAAAAAAAAAATCCTTAGAAAGCTCCTGTAAGTGGTTTCAAAAATTAAGTCCTAATGATAAACAAAGACACCTCTGTGAACAAACAACCAGTACCAAATTTTCTCAAACACCAATTTTTCTGATGCTCTGTGCATGGAGCTGATACCTACTCAATAATTACAACTTGGTTTTTCAGACACTAAGTTGTTTAATGATGTGAGCCATTTAAAGAAAAAAATAAAGAGACATTGCACATTATCAAATTTACAGATTCATAAATAAAACCTATGTTTTATTACAGCTGCAAGACAACACTCTACAATTAGGTCAAGCTTTGGGTCACAGCTATATAGAATTTTAATGCTTTCAAATATTAACCTTTTGTAAGCATATCCATCAGAGATTAACACATCAGCACGTAATCTTGTTGACATAGTTGAAATCACTCCCAAGAAAAACACACACCTGACCAAACTGAAGTTGTGTTGGACTGCATCCTTCGCCACAACTTTGCTAGCTTTATCTGGATCAAGTGTGCCTGTTGCTATAAAGATACTTTCTGCATTCCCTCAACAGAACATGAAGGAAAGCAGAATCTTCAGAGCAAGCAGAATGTGTTTCTCTGCTCTATGTGTACGGATAGAGATTTATTCAATAGACTTACCACTGGTTGTTCCTTATATTCTAGTTAAATCCGAAACACAACATAGCATCTTAGCGGAACTAAAAGCCTTGAGGCATTCATATGAGAGCCCTTGTTTTCACCTTCGAAAGGCAGCATGCAGAAAGCACAACTTGCAGAGTGATCCATCTCTATCACAGCAACCTGCAGACTTTGACCCTGGTTTTCTTTAGTGTCACACCAGCACAGCCCCACCAATTGTGATGGCAGGTCCGATTTACATTGGTGAAGTGAGAAGGCAAGTCACCTGCTTGTTTTCATGCCTCCGTATCAAATGCTGAGTGTGATCAGACACAGCAGTTGGCCCTTTTGCTCTGTCTGCTCATAACCCATAACAGAATCCTGATGATTGGATTGTGCTTATTTTCTCTTGTATGTTCCCACCAAATGAAAAAAAGGGTGACTGCAGATGCCTAAATGGTTATGTTGTCACGCGTGCCACTGGAAATTAAATCTATTCCTTAATAAACAGTGTAAATTTTAATTAAACTGCTGAAAGTCCTCGGAGTATATTTATCTCTGTTTAACTGAAATGAATGATAAACCCTCAGAAAAAGAGCATTCAGTCAAAATGCAGTGGCATTTCAAGCATATGCTGCATACTTCATGTCAGACTTGAGAGCTCCATTGTTTCCATTGATTCCACCTCTGCTTATCTGAATTTGACACAAATTACAGTATTTATTGATTTTATCTTGGCTTTATACTTAGTTCTAGTTTCCTTATAAGTCACTAGAGACAGGCTCCTCCTGAGGGTGATACAGGTTGGGACCCACTTTAGGTAACCAGAGCACTCTCCTGAGGTCGATGTCTAAGCTCAGTCTCTAAGTTTGGCCACCCTGAATAGCTCCTGATTCCTCTTAAGGAGTCACACATCAGTTGTAACTCTCAGATCTGAAGCATGAGGATCCACCCAAGGAGAAGTGATGACAAGTTTACTAACAGAATATATATGGCATAAAACCCAGTAGTGTTCTTGCTGTGAGACAGTGGGACTCCTTCAACTCTCTGCAAGTGACATGTGCTGTTGGGGTTCTGTTGAGAGAAGTATTAGCTTCACATGGGCCTTAAGGAAGAAGGGGACATTGTAAAGCTATTCCTTGCTTAGGGACAACTCGGACATAAAGAATTATTCAAACTAATTTTGATGTCCTAGCTCTTCAAACATTTCAAATGCTGTCTTGATCTGGATTGAGTTACAAATATTCTTTAATGTTGGCAAATGTATTAACTTGGTAGAGATCATGGAGGCGAAAAAGGAGACAGCATAAAATAACCAACATTTGTCACATTTGATCAAAGAAATGTCAACCACAAAAACACTTCAGTTTAACAACGCTGTATTTACAAAATGTGCATGCTTACATTGCAGCCACCCACATTTAAAGGTCTATACACTGGCCACTTACATGGTTGTTAACATAAAAATCATGGATAGAGCAGGAGAAAATTAAACCATTTACAGAACTTTCTAATTCTCAACTTAAGTCAACTAAATAAACTGACTTGTGCTTGTGCTACATTTTTTTTAAGATAAATATTTCAGGTCTGGCACATCAGTAAAGAGCAGAACCTCACACCTGTGGAGCTGCTCCCTCAGTTTCCACAGGTTCCCACAGACAGACCACTCAGTGCCAACAAGCAATCAAAGCTGTTTTTTTAAAACTTTATTTATGATTCCTTTTTGACGCATGTGTTTCTCAAATAAATATATAAATAACTGGAAATTCACTATGCAAAGTTGTGAAGCACTGAAGTATTTGTTATACCATCCATATATCATTAAAAGTTTTAATCTAATTTACAGTGTACACAAATAAAATTTATTTATCTGCTAGGAAAAAACATTTGACACTGTATCTGCTAGGGTAACTTGAGTCAAGAGGAGCAATGTCTGTCAAATCATTTCAGATGTCTAGATTAAATGCCTTTTAATTGCTGTTGCCATCTTCTTCCCGTTTTATGTATGCTTTATTCAATATTTGTATTTCTTCCTGATAACCACCTTTTTCCACATACTGCTTTTTACTGTTCTGCCTATGAGCTTCAACAGTGTCCGGAATTGATATGTTAATACCGCTGTCAGGATCATTTGATGGTATGAAGAGGGAGTAGGAGGCAGTTTCCCCTAAATCGCATGAGACAAACCTATTTTCTTTCCTTGAATAACGTAAGGATGGAGACCTTACCTGCGTGGAGGACTGGCTAATGTTACTGATGATTGACACAGTATCCAGGGCCTCTTCATTGTCACAAATTTCAAGTACCTCTAAATGAATTTTAACACTTGTGTCAGCAAATGTATCAGGAGACTCCTCTGGGTTTGGCTCATGACCAACACTTTTAGATCGATATACTTCAATTTTCTTTGACATGGGTGTTATTTTTTGCCCTTCAGTGCTTACCTCATAGGTGGATAAAGACAGTGTTTTTCCTGTGGGTGCCTGAAGAGATACAGTTCCTTGAAATGCACACAAAGGGACAGCCAAAGCCCCACCTGATCGCTGGAAAAGAGTGACCATTATTTCATGTTAATTTTTGAAGTTAGAATCCATTATAAATAAGCAAATTAGGTTTAGTTTGTTAACTTATTTTCCTGACTTTTCCGTTCAGTATTTTAGAAATATTTATGACTTATTATCATTACTATTATTGTATTTATGACTTTAAAGAGTAGAAAGAAGGGTTTGATAATTATACATTTAGTATTAAAAGTGAAGTCTTGTGGAGACAGTGTTCTCAAGGGAGAATGCATAATTAGTACATAAACTCTGAATAATCCTGAAAGATACAGCAAGGCCATGAGAGGCTCAAAGAAGCTTAAGCAAGCAAGATAAGAAGAAGCTGGCATTCACTGTGTTAATGAGAACTGTGGACTGTTGCCAAGCTTTCGAGGTTGAGTTCTCACACCTGTGCTTAACCAATTATATGTTAATCACTAAGGGTCTTCGAGACATGTGTCCAATCATAATATGCCAAATCACTGTAACTGCATGTAAGAAATAGTATATAAGGAGTTAAGGCTTTGTAATAAATTTGGCAATCGCTTGATCACATCGATTGTCTCTGCGTTGTCCATGACTCCCTCGTCAACAAAGTCTCTGCGACTCAATTAGCTTATGGACACACACACTTTTCTGGATAGTCTACACATAATGTTTCATTGCAGCCAGTCCCCAGGGAGACAGCCTGCATTGGCAGGCACCTCTCTAGCTAGTACTCAGAGGCATCTCTGAAAGTGTTTCCTATCTGCTTGAATCAGATGGAGACACTGATCTGTTAAAGCTTCTCACAGTGACCAAAATGACAGAAATTATACCAGAGGACTGTTCAAACACAGGAACCTACACTGTGACCCTGTCTCCCTTGGGCACCCTGTCTTAATGACTCTTAATTAGGTGCCTAAAGTTAGCTGGCTTAGCTACCAAGCTGAACTTCCCAAAACAACTCGCCAGGTATTATTTGTCATGGTTTAACCTCAGCTGGCAGAGAAAGAAAATTCAGTTAAAGTTCTGCAGTACTAAAGGTCATCCTCAAACCAAGAATTTTTAGCAGCTGCAATGAAAATATTGTTTCAGAGGCTGTAAATAAATAAAAGCATTACATAAAGAAATCACTGCAAGTGCCTGCGTTGTAAACAGAGGACACAGCTTGCTCCTATGTAGATAGCTATAGCTAACTCAGTGGTAGGTTGTTACATGTTCTTTTCCATAGTGTTGCAGGACAGATTCTGGCTCTCACTCTCACGCTATAAAGACTCATTTTTAACTGCGAAGGTTCTCCTTCAGTGACTTACACTGGACAGAACAAAAGTGATGGCAGAAATAGACACACACAGCAAAGAAACACCAGACTCAGGTTCTGGAGAATCTCACTGAGGGCTCATCTTTTGCTCCATCCTCATTTGCTTTGCTGCAGCTGGGCTTTGACTGCTTGCTGAGAAGGACACTGGTTATCATTTGAAAACTTCGTCTTATTCACTAAAAAGTACTATACATAATAAAATACAGCTTGGCCAAAAGCAGCCTCCGTGGCAGGCAGTGAAGTGCTGACTTTGCGAAAGGGCAGTTCAGGAGGAAGAGCTGCATCAATTTATATGGAAATTGTGCAACAAAAAAGACTACTGAAAACCAGGGCAGCTGCAAAACCTGACTCAGCACACACACAGACAGGAGGGAGAGTGGTATTTGAAAAGCTGCCAGGTAGCAAGGTAAATCGCTCTGTACTGTCTTCTGTGTTGCTGTTGCTATCAGGACCTGTTGATGATCTTTCAAATCTACCACACGCATCACTGACAGGCAAGACAGCTGGGGTTGTTCAGCCTTAAGAAAAGGCTCCAGGGAGACATTTGAGCAGCGTCCAGTACCTAAAAGGGCCAACAAGAAAGCTGGAGAGGGACTTTTTTCAAGGTTATGTAGGGATAGGACAAGGGGGAATGGCTTTAAACTGAAAGAGGGTAGATTTAGGTTAGATATAAGGAAGAAAGACTTCATTATGAAGGGGGTGAGACACTGCAACAGGTTGCCCAGAGAAGCTGTGGCTGCCCCATTCCTGGCAGCGTTCAAGGCCAGGTTGGATGGGGCTTTGAGCAACCTGGTCTAGTGTGAGGTGTCCCTGCCTGTGGCAGGGCAGTTTAAACTAGATGATCTTTAAAGCCCTTTCCAACCCAAACCAATTCTGTGATTCTACGATCACCTCACCTTCACTAAAAAGCATGTAAAGGGAATAGGATCCATTGCGTAGAAAAATCTTGCCAAACTGTGACTTAATGTTGCTCTTTGACAAAGGAATTGACCTGACAAAACCCTCGGAGCTGGCTTGTCCTGCTGGAAGGAAATCAGAGTTATACTACTCTCCTTAATAGATCTATAAGAGAAAAATGGTCCTCAAGTGTTCTTCCAACGTGCAGTTACAGAGGCAGCTATCATGCTGTGTCATTGAGCAGGCAGAGGTCCCAGATTGGTGAATGTTAGCTGACAGCAGCTCACTGGCAGCTCCTGGCTGCTGTTTTGAGTTCAGAGCCATGGTGGGTGCAGGGGCTCCCTCAAGTGTAGATCTCCTCAGGCTAAGCACCAGCAGCCTTTGCTTCAAAGCAATGAGGCGGGAGCTTTTTTTAAATCTCAGCTAGGTGTTGGCCCTCACATTTTCTGTAGTAATTAGTAATGAGGATCACTCCTCCAGAAAAGATGTAAGAATAACTGTTTTCTCAGCTTGAGGAAGCTGTTGTCCACCCATCTTCCACCCCAGTTGCTTAGTAAGGCCACTGGAGCAACAAATCCAGCTCTGGGTAACATCAAGTGGACAAAGCCTACTGTTCTAAGCAGTACAGAGGCACATGGTAAGCATCTTGCATATTGTAATGGATAGAGCCTGGATACCTATCAACTTTGGTAACACACATTTAGAATGGAGTTTCTGTTGGATACAAGCCCTATGGCTCTATTTTCAGCCCCTTTCTAGTTTCTGCACTCAACACTCTGAAGTCCTTTGCAGGGTCTGTTTGAGTGTCTGCGTTTCTGGCTGTTAATCAAGGTCAGAGTCTGAAGAACAGCCTAAAAGAGCACTTAGATTATACAGAAAGACATCTAAAGAGTATGGGGAAAAAAAAAAGTTAAATAAGAACTGATTACTTCAGTGCAAGGTTGCATACTACTTAAGAAAACACTGTAGATGTGTCATCTTGAATGTCAACAAGATGGAGGGTATGTCTGAGACATGAGCAATCTCACTCACTGGAATGAATACTCCAGTTCTGGAGAACGAGAAATTTTCCCATCATCACACATTTAGTGGCTCTTTCCAAAAGTCTGTTTTCTGTTTAGATATCAGTATTTACTTTTAGAACTGAAAAGGATATGCTAACACTTCTAGGCCACTTCCCAGTCCCTAACCAGGAAGCCAGTAAACTATGCAATTTGTGCTAGAAATTTTGCTCAGTTATAGACACCTTCACCTGTTTCTACAAACAGGGAATCCATTCCTCTTCACAAACTGTGCATCATAATGCCACGCACTCGTGACTGCAACAGGCGCTTGACTAGTAACCACTGCCCTTGCAGGCAGCTTTCAAATCACAGCTTTAACATCTTCAGTGCAGCAGCTGAATTGCAAGGAAACTAGACAACCGTCAGCTTTGATGAAGTACATGCGTGTGAAACAAACCATTCATCATCAGTGCAAAATGTTCAATGTTTAAAAAATCCAAGTAATTACTGAAAATAACTTACTGAGCACACTTTATTGAAAATTAAATCAAACCCTGGAATTACATGATAGGGGAAGGCAGGAATAAAGCCTGAAGGGAGATCTGAGCCAGTGAACTGAGAATACACAGCTAAGTCCTACGGGGAACTCACACTGCCTTGTCTGGTCCTGAAGCGCCACAGCCCTGGGAAGACTTCTGTGCTCCACACTGGAGGGGAGACACTATGGTCACTGATGGTGACTGTCCCTCTGCAGCCGGAGCAGCAGAAAGGACTCTGCACCAGCGCCAGAAAGGGGATAGTGACCGAGAATGCAATCTGGCCCTCAGCGATGCACGGGGCACTGAACAGCGCAGCCAGGCTCTCTCCCAAGTTCAGAGCTGTTGCTCACCTTGCGCTCGCTTTGCAAGCTCTGCTCTAGAGTCAAGAAGCCCAATAGAAAAATGCCATGATTAAAAACAGCCCAAAAGAAGAAAAAATACAATTCTGGTTTTATGTACAGCCAGGTAAAATTGATTATTACTGGAATTACTTTCAGTATATATTATTACTAATGAGCACAGAATGTAACCCTTATTTTGTCCTTGATATGATTACTAAATATCCATTTTTGCTTCCTGTGACACACCCATGGAAATAAATAGGAATCTATTAGCACACCAGACTATACTGGCACATCCTGTAAAGAAGTATTTTGTCTTCTACTGTTCCATTGTTACCTACAGTTCAGCTTTCTGATTTAAGACTTTCAATGTCATTTAATTCTGAAGCAGTAGGAAGAGGAAGCAATTTGAGTAACACTTAACAGTAGCTTTCACTTCATCCATCCAGGTTCTTGCACCCCAACTCTGCATTATTTTAGCTTGAACAAAAGCATCCACAACTGTAGAAAGGTTATGATTCATTTTTACTTCAGTGAAAAAATAAAGAGAATCATGGTGCTGTTTCTGAACATCTTTCTCCACAGCCTCTGCTTTTTCCAAAGGTACTGCTCCACCAGGCTTATTCCACACTACTTTGCCCCACACTTTGTGTTTCTGTATTTAAAAGAAAACCTATTTTTTAAAAGAAATACACACATTAACTCCTTGCACACAATTTATGCTATGCATTCTCTTTCTAAAGTACTTCTACATGAATGTTTTTAGGAAGGTACAGAAAACTTGGAGCCACTTGGTTCTTGGATCATCTTCAGAATGACAATGTTTTGATGATAAGTTGACAATGCATGCAGGAATCAGGTACTGGTATAAAGATGAAGACCTTTGTGAGACAAAACAAACCCCTCTCTTTTCAACCAAAGTGCCACTTTGCAGCTGTTGTGTCTCAGCAGTTTTGCAAAGTATTAGATACTCATATATAATTATCATTATTCCTAAACAAAATGCAGAAATTCTTCTCAACTCCAGTACTGTGTTTATTTTATCAGGTTTGTAGTTATACTGGGATTTGTAGTACTATCTCAAAGACACCTCACAGCTGAAGTGCATTCTTTCTAACTGTCATGCACCCCATACCAGTTTGCCACCTGTGGCTATTACATAAGGTAAGGAAGCTTTGGTACCCATGATTCTGATCCTGTAAAGTCAAGACTTGTCCTTCTGAGACCTTACTTTCTCTCAACTAGGAGAGTTGAAGGAAAGATCAGATACTTACCTGCTTGAACACAGATGATTTAAAATTTAGTCTGATATGGTTCTTATATCCACTTACAGAGCCTCTTTCTCTGTGTGCACACAAGCACAGATACATACAAGTATTTACTTATTAATTGTACATGGCATATATCTATATAAAATATTTACCTTTTTACAGTTGATTTCTTAATTTCTGCTAGGATTGAAAGATTTCAACTCAGAAATGCTCTAATGTTTCAATTTTTAAAAAAAATCACAGCGCTCCCCAGTCAAAATACTGTAAGCCAAAATCACTGTTCTTTATGCTGAGGCCACTTTTAAGTGAATACCACAGATTATCTGCTGGGTCTCATAAAAGTCGCAGGCTAGTACTAAATCTGAGCTATTCCCCTGGAGGACGGATTTCTGCAGATCTGCATCACAGAAACAGCAAGTTGGTAATTTTCAAAGTTGATTAATATGTATCCACACACATTTCATCACTTGGGACTGTTGCCGGATCTCTAATGCCATGATGTCTGCCTTGTGCTCCTGCCAAGAGGAGCTGGCCCTTCCTCTGCTCAGTTTTACTTCTTGTGGAGAGTGTTTGTTTCTATCATGTCCTACCACAGGGCATCCCCCTGTGCAGCTCCTGCCCGAGACAGCTGGAGGCTATTCTGTCTGTTAGAATCTGGTACAGGGATTTCACTGGAGAACTACATGTACCAGCACATGTATTTTTAACAAGCAAAGATAAAAAATTACAATGAAGTAAATAAAAAAATGTACTTGTTCCTTAAGGAGCATTGATACATTCTGAACAGAGAAAACTCTGCATGATTGGTAAAGCAAATGCTTTCATTATTAAATTTTCCACCTTCCACATTTCACAGAAGACAGAAAGTAGTTGTGCCTATGAGAAAACCATCCTCATAATCACTGTAGTTTCAGACTCAGCTCCCCGAGCAGAGTTTGAGCCAGATACTGTGGCACAGAGGAGGCCTCAGCCTCTGCAGAGGACAAAAGCGAGCCCCAGCAATGGGCTAGACAACAGGCCCTTGCAGAAGGGTTTCAAACTGTAAATGCTCAAAGCAGTGAAAAAAGGCCCCAAAGCCACTGACTTGCAGTTTTTCAATGATTCTAGTAAGACTGTTTACGGAACCTAGAAGTTCTGCAGCTTTCCCTGCGCAGAAATAAGTTTTTGATCCTTAAAGCTTTTTTGAGGGGGAAGGGGAAGGTAACATTTACAGAATCTGTTACTTATTTCTCCTTGCAAACTGGCGGAAACAAAAGAAAAACACGCTTTTGTATTTGGTTTGCCGTGCAATAGTTATACTTACGTGAAATATTAACAAAGGGGTATTAAGCTGCAAGTAGACTAAGAACATTTTAATTTCATCCCTTGCCAAAGCAGAACCTCATTCTGCATGCTGGTAAGTACCTCCCAAGGGTATGCAGCATTCCCTCTGCTTCCCTTCAGTGTCTACAGGAGTTAATCAGCAATTTGCAGAGATGCACTTTATAGAAAAGTCAGAAATATACCACTGAAATCAACTCCGAACACTGTTTCTGATGTATCTACATGCGATGTTCAAAATAATTTAAAACTCTATCTTACTGATCAATAATTTATTATGCTAGAAGAAGCCTAGAAAATTCTTCAAGGCTAACAAGTTAACATTCCAAACATTTCTACATACTTTTCACATTTTACATTAAGTGTAACTGGATTCATCCTGTTACTAGGACCCTAAACTCAGTCATCCCAGCTTTCCAGCACTTAGCACCTGCAAAGACCATCGTCCACTCTGGATAAGCACACAGTTACCAGGATTTCCTGGTAATCTTTTGTTTCAGGGAGTAGATGATTCCACAGCAGTTAAATGAAAGCATGAACAACTCCATTCTCCAAAGACAGCTATCAATTAATACTTCATCTCCTGAGAACAAAGCTGACGCTGTTCCAGAAGCAGATCCTTAGCCAGGTAACACTTCTTAGCAACTGAAATCAAAGATAAACTGTTCAGAACCACATGACCTGAATGGTGGCTCACGTAGCTTACAGCTCACTTGGGTTTTAAACACAATAAACTGCTGTTGCAATAAGGCCAGTGCAGAAACAAAAGGTTAACTGGGGGAAGAAAGGAAATCCCTAAGAGCCTGAACTCCTACATGATCAAGCGGAAAAAGAAAATCTGCTTGGAAGATTCTCCACTGCAACTAAGTTAGGAGATACCCTCTCTAACTACGCAAGAAGGCTGTGTACTCAGACATTTAAAATTTGAACTAGTTGCCCAGACACAGTTGCCTAGTGCCATCAAAGATGACGCTGAGGATTTGGGATACCCTCAAAAACTTTCAAATATAACAAAAAACCTAATGGGAGACCTACATCCTCCTGAAGCAGAAGCTGGAGGCCAAGTGGGACTCCCTAAGTCGGCTCCACTGGTTCTACACGCCTGTGTTTCAGCAACGGACTCAAGCCCAAGGTAGTCTGTAGACTCTCCCTCATGAGCCCTAAGTTTCAAATGTCATGAATCATAGGCCCTGGAATAAGGTAAGTGTAATATTAGTGTTACAGCAAAATAAGAGATCATATTAGAGTGTGTATCTCCATCTCTGGAAGAAGCGGAGAGCTCAGATGTGAGGTCCCAGAATGGCAAGTGACTCTTCCAAGCCTGCGGACAGCACATTGGTGGAGCTAAGAACAGACAGCAGGTTTTGCTGTGTCCCAGTCCAACACCACTCCTATTGGGCCATGCTGCCTTTGAAACAGAAATATCAGCAATCTAAAGAAAGCTCTAATGAGTCTGCATTGCTAATTACTTTGGCGGAATACAGCTCTAGATGAAGAGTTCTATTTTTAGAATGTTTTCAGTAAGTATGTTGATGTTTCTTTCCAGAGACAATGTATTTTCTTTTTATTTTAGAATAGAGGCTTAGTCTTCCATTTCCCTACAAATAAAAATTAGCTGCAGTAAAATTCATTACTGCAATGATTCGCCCTTTGAGAGGCTGGCTGCAGAAAATTTAGCGCTAACGGGGTACAAGAAGACTGGACAAGCTAGGACAAGCTCAAGCTCACCTCAGATGACCTGAAAACCAACATTTGTCATTGGCCTGCTCAATGTGGACAGACATTTCTTTGGAACAAATTAATAACAGAAAGTGCAACACAGGCATCTAAGGTAAGAATGCTTCCATCTATGTACCAGAACTTCTGTACTCGGTTATCTGGGGCTGAAGTGAGTGAGCTCAACAGAAAGTCCTTTAATATTCCATGAATAATACATATGGCACCTTTAGAGACACCCTGCAATGTGCCTGCAGCACAGACAGAAGCACAGAAGGCACACCATTTTAAGGCTGCATAGATGAGTCCAGCATTCTCCGTACTTCTGGGCTTCGCAGACAGCATGTGCCATGAGCTTTACTTTCTGTATAATCGCTGACATCCTAAAGAAGGATAGATGCTCTGCACTTATGCAATATTATTAAAAACCCTCCATATTTTTCATGTCAATACGTACTGTTTCAAATCTATTACATTTAAATCGTCTTCTTCAAAGGCAGAATAGCTGATTTTACAAGAAACAGCTCTCTTCAATATGGAAACAGGCTGGCATGTCCTGCTTCCACCAAAATTCTTGCCTGCAGGACACCTGTCTCGCATCCTACGCTGATCTTTCAGAAGTAACTGGGAAGAAGTGCGTGTCTATTTTGACTTGTATGTTTGTTGCTTTTAGTAAGATTTTAGAACAAGTACAGACTTGGTCCTTATGTAATTCTGTGCATTTGTTTTCACAATACAGTGTGAGAAATTTATGACAATTTCTAATAATTTATTTGCACTTTCAGGTAAAAAAAGAGTATGCAGAATTAGAATTTCAGCGTTAATTTTAATTATTTGTATGAAGATAAATATTTGGGGCATGCACAAGAAACAGAGCTGGGCCAGGTGAGGATTGGAAGAGTCGGAGCAGGTAGTTGTCTTGTCCCTCCTTTTTGCTGGGTTACTGTGTGTGGCTTACTTAAACATCCTTAAACATTCTTACTTAAATAACTGTATCCTGGGCTGCATCAAAAGGAGCGTGACCAGCAGGTTGAAGGAGGTGATCCTGCCCCTCTACTCTGCTCTTGTGAGACCTCACTTGGAGTATTATGTGCAGTTCTGGTGTCCTCAACATAAAAAGGACATAGAACTGTTGGAACAAGTCCAGAAGAGGGCCACAAGGATTATCAGGGGACTGGAGCACCTCCTGTGTGAAGACAGGCTGAGAAAGTAGGGGCTGTTCAGCCTGGAGAAGAGAAGGCTGCGTTTAGACCTCATAGCAGCCTTCCAGTATCTGAAGGGGGCCTATAGGGTTGCTGGGGAGGGACTCTTCATTAGGGACTGTAGTGACAGGACAAGGGGTAATGGGTTAAAACTTAAACAGGGGAAGTTTAAATTGGATATAAGGAGGAAATCCTTTCTTGTTAAGGTGGTGAGGCACTGGGATGGGTTGCCCAGGGAGGTTGTGAATGCTCCATCCCTGGCAGTGTTTAAGACCAGGCTGGACAAGGCCTTGGGTGAGATGCTTTAGTGTGAGGTGTCCTTCCCCATGGCAGGGGGGTTGGAACTAGACGATCTTAAGGTCCTTTCCAACGCTAACTATTCTGTGATTCTATGATTCTATGATTATTAAAAATCTACACTAGAGGAACATTCAAACTGAGAAGTTGTGCCCCTGAAAGTATAAAAATGCCAGCACTGTAGTTATCTGGGCAAATTAATTCTGGGTCCTGCATTTCTATCTTTTGTGGTATAATGAATGTGGGAACAACAGATCATGCAGCTGAAGGCTAAGAGCATGGTCTATGTGCATACATAAGTTCATACAGAGAGGCAGGTGGAGAAGCTACCTGAGGCTTTAAAAGCAGAACCAGCACTGCAGCTGAGGCACCACCTCACTCCTAGCTGTAGAGATAGCTCAACCCCCGTGAATTTACTGCACAGGGTCCATGAGTCTCAAGTAATACAGGTTTTGTCACCTGGACTTCAACTAAAGCAGTGTTTGTGTCCACAGAACTGAAATTTCCTGCTTTAGAAAGATGCAACTCAGCAATTTACGTATCACATTCTAAAGAACGTCGCTTTTGCATAGTTACATACATCTGCCCAAGCTTTCCCTCCATGAATGTCTGAAAATTACTACTTACAGTCTGGACTGACAGGGCTGATCACATTCTGAACTGTCTGAAGAAGTCAGTATTGCAGAAGACAGAAGAGGTCTATTAGGCTGTATGTGGTGGGTACAGAAATCAAGAGCTTGTGATGTCTGGTCTAGCTCTGTCCACTACCTTATTACCAGGAAGCAGTCACTCTTTGTACAGATGAACTGCTAACATACATTCTCTTTATTGTAATAGCTGCAAAACCAGGCATTACCCTTTTCACCAAACTCCATAAAGTTTATTTGACATGGCGTGCACTACGAGTCCTGCAAAAAAGTTCTGGGTTCATCTGCAAACATCACATTACCAGGCTTTCTGCTGAGCTGCAGATATTGGAACGTTAAACTGAACTGGTGTTTCTGCTTACTAGAGCAATCTAATGAAGAAAAGTATGTTGAAGAACAGCACAAATCTTTAAAAAATTGAGAACACAGCAGCCTAGAATGTAATGGCTTTATAGGAAAGGGGTCAAAATTGCACTGCTTTTCTAACTCATATTCCATTAAGTGACAGTAGGGCCAATGATCCCTTAGGGTACAAGGATCCCTTGGTCAGTGTGATATTGATTTTGTTCATAGCATTGTCTGTTCTCTCAGAAAAGGAACACTGATACCCATCAGTGCAGCTCTCTGCAGAACTGATTCCTGTAAGAGTCTCTGACACAGTGTCACTGGTCAGCTCCACAAGGTTTGTTTATCCTCATTACATCTCCATGGCCCTGATTTTTATTTCTTTTCTCTAGTTCCATGTGTGCATGTCTACTTGTATCTAGCATACATTAAAACCTGTTTAAGCAACAGATCTGAAAGCTGTTGCTTATTTATCTGAACCAGACAGAATAAACAGCAGGCATAGGATGACAGCTGCTTCACAGATGGGTGCCAGCCAGGGGGAAGCGCTATGGGAGCTTGCCTATGTTCAGCCTTGCCCTCCTGGGGAAACGTTTCTACTCTCAGTATTTCTCCTGCTAATGCAATTCAACAGAGTGCCAATTGCAGTTTAACTTCAAGCAGAGACTCAGCAAGCATTGCAAGGGCCACACCACTTTGTCCCACTTGGAGTAAAGCTAGAAGATGGTGGTGAAATGCTACATTGATTTTCCAGCTGAGGGAATACTGCCTGCAGGAAGATACCAAACAAGAACATCAGGGCAAACTAGCACGGGCATAGTTGCATAGACCAGTGGAAAGCAAATCTCATCATGTCTATTAATAACTCAGCTTCTATGCTGTGCCTGGTGTTTCTGGAATGTTTACACCTTTCCTGTAGTGAGAAAGATCCTGTGTATTTATCACCACTAAAACCACTGCAACTACAGATGTACAGTACTGACTCCTCTTAAGGGAAAAAATTTACACAGCTTTCTCACTTCCCTTTGCAGGGCATGTAAATAGGTTCTATACAGAGAGTCTCTTGAAAGAGTTTGCTTGAGGCAACCCATATATGAAGTATTAAGTCAAAGAAAAAGAAATATTCAGAAAGGCTATAATATATTGCAAGCCGGAGAGGTTTCTGTTGCCTGAAGGCAATTAGCATAGGAAAAAAAACACATGACATATTTACAATAAATCTCTTTAGGAAAGGGAGATACAGTGGTTATTTTATAAGATGTTAAAGGTATCTTTCAAAAATGCAGCTGAGCAAGAGTTAGAAATGACAAGTACCATTTTTTCTCTCCTTCTCAATTACAGCTAGTCTATATAGGTATTGAATAAAACCCACTGCCTCATTCTCCTTTCATCCCACTTTTATTCCAGAGAAATCACTTTGATGGAATAACTCTTCACTCACAGAACAGATGATGAAGAGACAACCAGCTATGGCGTCATTACTATCATTCCATCTTCCAAGTAGCACACAGCTTCAACAGAAAATCAAAGGCATCACATGTACTGTCTGGCACCCTACTCTTCAAAAGGCACTAAACTGATACCTTCAGTTGGCATGGTATTTTCTAGATTTGATTGAATTACAGAATCACAGAATGGTTTCGGTTGGGAAGGACCTTCAAGATCACCTAGTTCCACCCCCCCTGCCATGAGCAGGGACACTTCCCACTAGACCAGGTTGCTCAAAGCCCCATCCAACCTGGCCTTCAACACTGCCAGGGATGGGGCAGCAACAGCTTCTCTGGGCAACCTGTGCCAGTGCCTCACCACCCTCACAGGGAAGACTTTCTTCCTAAATTCTAATCTAAATTTCCCCTCTGTAAGCTTAAAGTCATCACTAAAGTCATTAGTCATTTCCTATCCTATCACTACTTGCACTACTTTATTATGTGGAAATTCAGCATTTAAGGACACATTTACTACATCACTTAACAGCTAAGCTGAAAATGCATTTGCAAATGCTGCTATTCTTCCTCCTACTGCAAGTTATTACAAGCCTGTTGAAAAGAAAACTGGAAATACTCTAATAGAACATCTATATTTATTTCTGTGATCAAGCATTTATAGTCTGAAAGTACTGAAGATGAGGAACTTTTATCCTGTTAGGATAATAATCCATTTCTTTTTAAGGTTTGGTACCTTCTCCCAGTTGCCTAGCTTACTTGACAATTTAAGCAGAAGTACACAGCTAATACACGTTAGGGAAAGACTCCTATTTTAACCAAGGTGAGAAACAGAGAGTGATGAGGGGAAAGTGACTTTTCTTAGATACTTAGGGACTTACAGATAGGATAAATGAAAGGGATGGCTTTCAACTTACTTAATGTTTGGCCCAAATTTATCTTTTCATCCAACATAAAGCTGAGAAATGCATTAGAGTTATTTTTAATATGCTTACTGGGGTTGCATATTCTGCTCTGTTTCAGCAGCAAACCAAATGTCAACACTCTGAATCTCTGGAAAATCATGCTGAATGTCAGAAACAGTAAGATCTGTAACTCAGAAGCCTTGAACTTTTAGACCATAGCAGTCTTAATGCCTGGCAACTGTACACTGGGTTGTAACTTGGAAGAGGTCAGAAAAGCATGAACTGGGATTCCTTGTAGTGCAAGCAGTGAAGAAGCACGTCCCTAAGTGACAAATAAATCCATCCACATGCAGTCGTTACGAGCTGCCTCACAGAAAAGCTTGTACCTTCTGTAATGGAAGTCACAGGTCTAGCAATGTGAAATGTCAGCCACAGGAGATGGGAAAAGGATTTTTTTATTTTTGCTTTTAAACACCATCTGGAAACTACTGGAAGGAGAGCCACAAGGAAATGGCCACAAGAGCACCCACTGCAAGGACGAAGCTAGTGACATACTGACTTTATTAAATGGACTATACATGGCACCAAGGGGTTAGCATGAAATAGTAGACTAAAACCAGGTTGAGCCATCATTTTCTTTTGCCCCAAAAATGCAGTAATTCATCACTACACAGTGCAAAAGAGTGAACATTTGATTTTCATGAAAGGGATCATCAGTTAAATTTGAAATATCAAACAAATTCCTACTTTGACTCAAAGAATAAACTTGTTTTTATCAGAGGGAGAGGGGATTCCCTTATTTAGATATAAAATACATCTGATTCTTCCCTATGTATGTACCAAAGGTTGAGAACAAGTTGGTCTAGCTGTGAAGTCAGCCCTGCTTGTAGTAGGAAGCTGAATGAAGTTGAATGAGGTGACTTCCAGAGGTGCTTTCCAACCTACGGCCTTCTGCAGCTCCTGTCTTGTGGACTTCACACAGGCTTTTATGCCACTCCCACTGACTGTAATGCCAAATATCTCCTGAGTTCTACAGTGCACATTTAAGCCCTCAGAACCCAGTGAACACTTAGCCAGGCAGATTGGCTTTGGCTTGTGACTTCATCGTGCTCCAAACTCTGGCATCCCGCATCAGCTCAGGGTTGTGGAGGGAGAAAGGGCTGGGGTTCAAGGTATTAGCAGATACCAGAATTCTAATGAACAGGGGGAGACTGTACTGACAAGAGTTCACTGATGTGACACCTTGGAAAGATTAACAGAAGCCATTGTTCTATAGCAAATGCTACAAAAGTATGACAGTCTACCTAGTCCAGTCAACATGCGCTCCAGAAGGCAGGGTTCTCATAACCCAGGCAAGGTCAAGTCCTTCTCTCCCATTTGGGCTTTAAAATTCAACTACTTCAAACATTGGCAGAATAGCTTGGGAAAAACTAAGCCTTCCAGGAAAATTACTGCCCATCTTCTGTGGTCCTTGAATAGGGGATAAACATGCAACTACGCCACCTGGAAACGTGTTTCTCAGATTTAAAGAGGCTTCTGTTTATTTCAGTGGAGACACTTAGAATCACAGAATCATAGAACAGTTAGGGTTGGAAAGGACCTTAAGATCATCTAGTTCCAACCCCCCTGCCATGGGCAGGGACACCTCACACTAAACCATCTCACCCAAGGCCTCATCCAATCTGGTCTTGAACACTGACAGGGATGGAGCATTCACAACCTCCCTGGGCAACCCATTCCAGTGCCTCACCACACTAACAGGAAAGAATTTCTTCCTTATATCCAATCTAAACTTCCCCTGTTTAAGTTTGAACCTGTTACCCCTTGTCCTGTCACTACAGTCCCTAATGAAGAGTCCCTCCCCAGCATCCCTATAGGCCCCCTTCAGATACTGGAAGGCTGCTATGAGGTCTCCACGCAGCCTTCTCTTCTCCAGCCTGAACAGCCCCAACTTTCTCAGCCTGTCTTCATACAGGGGGTGCTCCAGTCCCCTGATCATCCTCGTGGCCCTTCTCTGGACTTGTTCCAACAGTTCTATGTCCTTTTTATGTTGAGGACACCAGAACTGTACACAGTACTCCAGGTGAGAAAGCCTTTTAACAGGCAACTGATACTTCATTGTCTGTGTGACCTCTGAAGGACAGTGGGAGAATAACTGCTTCCATACAATGCAGGAAACAGCTCTCCTCAAATATAAAATCATCCTCCTGAGCATTTAAGTTTTCAACCAAGTGTTTATTTCTCAGAAGAGAGATACAAAATCTTCTTTCTTTTAATGTCACAGTACTAGAAAAAAACTAAAAATACACTTTTTCCTATGGCCAGTATGTATGAACTTCTCACTGTGCAAATACAGCAGAAGAAAAACAGTGGTTTTGCCACATACTACAAAAGCTCCCGAAATGTAATCAAATAAAATGAAAAGTCAACTTCAAATAATATTACTATTATTACTCAAATAGTAATAAAATATTTTTAAACTACTTCAGCGTTCTTTGGTTTAGTCCTTTTGCATATATGTCCTGGTTGCTTATGCATAACAAATTGAAAGCCAATACTGGCTCCTCTTGTATTCCACCAAGGGAAACTTCCAAAGGTGAGCAGGCAGAACTGACATTTTAATTGCCTCAGAGGCAATTTACAGAAGCTATGTGAACGTGGGACTCTGTTACCTAGAAAACATGAAAACTGCACGCACATGTATACAGATCTACCTTGATTTATCTTGAAAATAGGGATGCATCTATGCTGCCAGAAGACCATAATATACACTATTTATGCAGACCAAAATAACGTACTGGAGCATAAATGCCATAGCACAGGAAAGCTGCAGAGAGAAGGAGCAGATAAATGCACAATACAGTATATTACCTCTCCTCAGTCCTTAGGCCACTCTGAGATGCTTTTTAGAGTCCACTATACGATGAAAGCAGCACATAAATTCCACAGGGATCAACAGCTGTTGCTCATTTCAATTTCCACTACAGAGATCACACTGCAGGCTCACTCAGTGCCTAAAGCCAGCTCTCAGCCTTTGGTTCATAATCATGAGTTTGTGCAAGACAGAAAACCCTCATACTCATTGCCTAGTGACAAGGAATGGCTAACAATCCATCCATTCATTAAGAACATTAAACCTGCAGTAACTGTTCTGTCATTTTTCCCCTTAAACAAAAACTGATTATAGAAAACAAAAGTAAAGCTTGTCAGTTCTCCTTTAAGCCTATGCTCTTACATGAGATAATAGCTGTCCTTTTGCTGGATCCAGTTTCATTCTGATATTCTACAAACAGCAGTTTGGGGCAATTCTCTCTCACAGCTGTCCTTTAATGCTGAGCCCAGCTCTAGCCAGAAGCCAGTACAGACCCTCCCATATGGGCAGTAACAATGTTTCTCATAGAAGAACCAAAATGCCTCCAAGCTGAGGAATCAGTGATCCCATGGTTTTTGATGTGCCACTATCAGCATGGCAAGGAGTAGGTAAATGAAGACTCTGCACTAGGAACAGGCCACAGTCCTGCAATAACTGAAAATAAGACCCAACTTTTGTAGTAATGGTGGCACATTCAGCAAGACACCCCTCTTGGTTAGAGTTACATCGCAAGACTGGCACACTCTCTATTAATTTTAGATGGCATGTCCTTAAATCCTATAGTTCTTGATATTCCCTTTCTCCCAAGCTGCAGAAAGCTCTGTTGGATTCAATACAATGTACAGCAAGTATGAGAGAGGAGATAGAGAACCTCTGCACAAAGAACTGCACAAGCTGAGATTACAGGCACTTTTACCAAGTCTTTCAATTGAAGCGCTAACATATTAAGGCTCCACCTTCACTTTTCCTTTCTGAAAACTGAGAAATTTCTCAGAATTTCTTCTTCCCAATAACTATTCACAATCTAAAGGAAAAGGATGAATGATATAATATTTGGGATCTTTTTGCTTGAATCTAAAAGGAATCTTTGTGCCCAGACTGAAATCTGCATTTCTCTGTGGGACTTACCATTCATGCTGGGCTTTGCAGTTCTCTTCTTTCCCCTACCCAAAATGTTAGCATGACAAAAAAAGTCCCCAGATGCTTGGAAATACTCTTGAAAATGTAATTTTTTTTTGAAAGAAAATTCCTATTCATTATGACAAATTAACATAACTCATACTGAATTCTTACTATATGGAGATCATGCAGGTGCACACAAAATTGTCATTATAATAATTAAATACCCATGATTAAGATGGCAAGTGAGAAATTATTGCAGGATCAGAATCTGCAAATAGGTGTGCAGTTACTGAAATATACAATGCTAAGTATGATTTTTACTAAAAGTAACTAAAAGGACCAATGAGACTAATAATAATTTCAATGTAAGCAAAAATTATTTTTTTTTTGTAAGGTAATTCTTATTATCAGAAAAAAATAAGGGCAAATAAGTATTTTACCTGCCGAGGGGTCCTTTCTGATTTACTCCTGCACCATTCCCAGTCTGTGAGTTCAGGTTTACGGTTTTCCTCCTGTGACAGCCTCCTTTCTGGTCCTTCAGAGAAAGCTGATTGCTCAGTATTTTTGCCCTCTTCTCTGTCAAGGGTTCCCCACTTGTCAGGAAGGAGGAGGTTGGTGCCCCGATCCTTGCTGGACTCCTGCCTGGCCACTGGTCCTGGTGGGACATCCTGGGAGCATTCCGCCAGGGCCAGGATGCTGAATGCTGCTGTCCCACAGTGGGGAAGTTCAGTGCTTCTACTCCCAGGTTCTTTAGAGTTATTGCTGTCATCACTCATGAGGTTGTGACAGGATGTAGACTGATCATCCCCACTGTGGTGGTGGTGGTGATTTTCATGGGAGATTTTGTAGATTCCATAAACTTGCTGGAATGACAGGTTGAACTCGAAACCTCTACGTTTGGCTAAGCAGAAAAGGAAGAAATGTCATATTAAAGAGTCAAAACCAAGGAAAAAAATGAGATTACATACAGAATGAAAATTACATTCTAAAACATGGAATATATTATTCAATTACTGCTTGAAACAGAGGACTTTCTATTCATAAAAAAATTTTTAATATTCTCCATTCTAAATTCAATGCTCCAACTAATCTTTCACAGTAATTGAAAAATTCAATAAAAATTCTCTATCAATGTTTATACTCTTTCATTCTGCCTCTGGTGATCACAAATCACCTGAGTTCTTTCCTTCTCCCCCTTTTCATCTTACTTTATGTAGTAAGTGAAAGTGCCTATTAGTTAATTAATAAAATAATATTCCCACCAAAAATTTCATGCTAAATTATAAAATAAAAGGTATGAGGATACATTTATACAGCCTCTACTTAACATTGTGTGCCCAAGAGATCATAAATAATTATGGGTTAAATTCTGACCTTAGCAGTCCCTGCATTAAAAGTTGAGAATAGTCTTCAGCACAAGTATCTACAAGTCACAATTTTAAATAATTTTATAATTGTTACTTTTCTGTCTGTTGTACATTTATCTCTCTTTTAGAGAGATAAACTGCAGTCATCCCCTCCAGTAAAGCAGTTAAAATGGCATCAGACGCAGCACAAGCCATTCTGCGATAAAATAATATGTCCAAAGCAAGTGGAAGTCTTGAAAGAGAATGGCTTTTCTCTAGGACTCAGTAGCTTTCCTTCTCCCTAAACATGCAGTGAATGTCAGGGATTCATCTACCAATGTTAGAAAACTTGCACTCCAGAGAATGGGAAACAACACCCAGATCCTCAGGGGCATTTAGCTCTTCACTCTTGCAGCTGGACTAGATGATTCTTGTAGGTCGCTGCCAACTGACTATTCTGTTCCTCCAGCAGGTTTTACAAGGAGGCCCAGATGAAAACAGGGCTTTAGAAGATTCCAAAGTTACCAGTGAAGGTCTGATATCCTCTCCTACACCAAGGTAAACTTTGTCAAGTTTTCTGTCCTGGGTTCAGCAGTAGCAGTCATTTTTTCTCCTTCTTAGTAGCTGGTGCAGTGCTGCAGTTTTGACTTTCAGCCTGGGAACAGCGCTGTAACACCGATGTTTTTAGTTACTGCTCACATGTTTAGTCTGGCCAAGGACCTTCTGAGTCTCATGCTCTGCCAGGGAGGAGGGGAAGGTGGGAGGAAGCAGAGACAGGACACCTGACCCAAACTAGCCAAAGAGGTATTCCATACCACAGCATGTCTTGCTCAGGATGTAGAACTGGAGGCAGTTACCCGGAAGGGCTACATCACTGCTCAGTCAGGCTGGGTATCGGTCAGCGGGTGGAGAGCGGTTGTATTCTCTTCCCTTGTTATTTCCCTTATCATTATTATTATTGGTGGTAGCAGCAGTGATTTGTATTATGCCTTAGTTACTGGACTGTTCTTATCTCAACCCGTGGGAGTTACATTCTTTCGATTTGCCTTCCCATCCCTGGGGGGGGGGGGAAGGGGGGAAGTGAGACAGAGACTGCATGGTCTGATTTACGGCTGGGCTTAAACCATGACAAACATGGACAGAAATATTTTTTGGCAAAAACAGTGTTGAAGTTCCTCAGCTTTCAATAAGCAGCATAAACATGCTGATATATAGGCCCCTGTCATAAATCGTGTCCTTTGCCATTTGATTATTTATGTTGCTGGGACTTCTGATTAGTACAAGCAATAGCTCCTCTCCTTAGAATCTGCTTGCAATAAGCATGTTTTTTTTACCCCACCACATTAAACATGCTTAGCATGTTCCATGTATTTGATTAGCGAAGTCACAATTTGGTAGAGACATCTTTCCCAATGTAGGCGAGGAGAGCAATGCTAGGATTCAGAGTCCATCAGACTCTGCTAGAAGACCTGGCAGTGAAATGGGAAAATCAGCCAAGCTTCTGTGCCTCAGCATCTACCATTTCCATCCAACTGCCTCACATTAATGTCTCATACAATGTTATGAATAATATCTATATAATTCAGGTAAATGATTTTAAGGAGTACAAAGTCCTGCTACGGACACTAACTTCCTATTCTCTTTACTACAACAAGATAAATCCCAGCGGCATGTCACCCTTCTGTACTTACTTTTGAATTCTTCTGAAGACACTGCATAAGAATTCCTCCTGCAATTAATGATGCAGCCACAGGGCAGGTGGATCCAGTGTTCTGACATGGCGAACACTGGGGTGACTGTGGCAGCCAGCAGAGTCAGCAGGAAACTAAGCGTCTCAAACGAAAGGCTCTGGAAACCAGTGATGTGCTGGACAACCATTTGTATCTGAAAGAGAAAGCATTTTGAAATCTAAATTGCTTTAGGCACATTAGGTACTTCCAGGAATAAACAGAACATCACACTAGGAATATGACACAACTAAAAGACATCGGTTGTCATTAGTGTTTGTTGAGCCTAATAATTTGGTTTCTAATGAAGAGTGGAGAAAACACACTGACAGAGGCTCTCCTCCTCATTCTGCATTTCTCAGAAAAACCCTTACTTAAGTTAAATATTGATGCTTGGCACTATTAAAAAGCAACACACAATCAGACACTGCTAGCTCAGTCTCTCCTGTGTGCTACTGAGGAACCCTAACTTCTGACGGGGAACAGGAGAGATAACTTAGCACCACACAGCGCTGTGTGGCAGATGCTCCATAACGCTTCTCTTTCCCTTGAGAGACACTCGGATGCTGAGTTTGTACACATCCCAGAGACAGGGGTAAAACTCATTTTCTGTGTTCAAAACAGACTTCAGTTACACATGAATGTACCTATTCCCAAATATACCAGTGCATGCACATGGACAGAACTTCCCCTTTCCTCCCCCCATGCTACAGAGATTCAAAAGATGCAAGCAAAGGTCACTTTTCTAACAAACTCCTATTTTTTTAACCAGTCTGGCAACTCACAGCTGTGATGAGGGACAGAAGAGCTACCTTAGTACAATTCACAGATCCCAGGATGATGAACTCTTGTCAGACAGCTGGCAGTACAAAAGGGTGGATCTTATTCATCCCTTTATTCAGGTGATACAAATGATGTAGTGATAGGGTAACGTAATGCTGAATCAGGCTCTGCCAAACCCGCTGAAAGCCAGTTAAATCCACATAGTGACAAAGACCTGCTTAATAAGACTTTTGCTGGCACAGACTATGATGAGCAACTGCAATGGCTACTGTTCATCTGTTTCAGTACACAGCACACCAACTCACACCCCATTTAAATGTAAGTAAACACTAGAAAGAAAAGCAATCTGACAAGTTACCATCATTGGAAGCCAGAGGATGACTTTTGTCAATGCAAGAATCAGTGAGAATCGTTTCTGGGCAAAGCCCACCATGAAGCTCCTGCTCTGTATGCTGCTCATGCAGTGGTGCTCAAGCGCACTGCTTCCAGCCACACCTTTTCTAAAAACTGCCTCCGAGACTGGACATGTGTTTTGGAAATGCTTCAGATCTGTATCCACAGGGTCCACTGGTGACAGAGATGGAATAGCAGTACCGCAGCCTGCAGGTGTCCCAGGGGTGATATAGCCTCCAGAGACTTCCTGGTAATCACCATGTAATAGCTGTTGCTCATCTGAGCACAACAGCTGGTAAGTTAGAGGAACAGACAGCACTGTGAGGAGGCAAAAGCACAGTGAGTAGACAATAAATAAAAACAAGATGAAGGAACTGGCACAGTCAGTGAAGCAGCCCCAGGAGGTAGGGATGTACTTGCCCCAACCACAAAGAGGCAAAATGCAGATAAGCAAACTGACAATCCAAATGGTAAGAATGGCCCATACCATGTTCACTCGTTGCTTGGAAGTGCTGCAGCTCATTGTCTCAGTTTTGCTGATGGTGTAAAAGTTGTAAGAAACTATAAGAGATCCTTTCAGGTTGCTAGAAATGCCCTGGAATAAATATATAAGAGCTGAGGTGGTGCACAGAGGCTGGGGGAGGACATCACTTGACCACTGGGTGAGCATGAAAATAATCACTGGCACAATGCTGATCAAATCATCTATTGACAAAGAGGTCACAATCATTGAAACCGTGGTTCTGGTTTGTATTTTCAGCAGGGAAACTAGTGAATAAATACTGCCCAGAAGTGCTGTGAATGCAATGATAAAAGTCAAGCAGAATAGAAAAACATTCCAAGTTCTCTGCTCGTGAGGCTTATCCATAACACTATGATTTTCAGTGAAGGAGCTCATCCCACTAAGTGACAAATTACTGGGTGTTACCGACATTGTCCTTGGCAAATCTTTTTCTCTGCCTTCTCACCGACTCTCCAAGTTTTTGCTAGCTGAAATCAAGACTGTTAGCTCCACACAGCAAGTCTCTTTGTTTCACAAGTTTCTTTGTTTTCCTACACCCTCTTTCATGGCATCTGATGAAGAAATATTCAGGTGAAAGCACCCTTGATAACCAGAACAACTCATGTTCTTGAAAAACCAGGCAACAATGAAGTATCAAAGGTCCTGGGGGGAAAAAAAAAAAAAAAAGCAATTCTTAAAAATCCTTTCAGTACTGGAAGATGGTTAATTCAGGTTCTTCAGGTAATAACATGCCATTCGGTTTTGACAGGTATCAAGCACGGTGCCTTACTCACGAGTTCAGTTGAAATGAAGGCAGAACATCAGGTATGTTCAAGCTCTAGTAGCTCAGGGAGAAACAGTTGCTGGATTCACCCTCTGCTTCTCTGAGCTGCAGGAGGGAGGAGTCAGATGCAAGCAGGATAGCACAGCCAAGGGGAATGAGTATCTTCTAGGAGGGAACTGCCTCAGCTGGATCAGAAGACTGAAACAGTGCCCCTGCTAAGCCACACCTCCAGGGCTGACACTGAAATCCAATGTAAACACTCAGATCTGATGTCAGCAGTAAATGTCATTCCCGTAAAGCCCACGACGGCTGCTCCAGGGCTGTGTATCACTACCAAGAGAGCTGCTTTTATTCTTTTGCACTTCTGCACTACAAGCTTAGCAAGGGGAAAAGCCGCAACAGCCTTTTATGATGATGAAGCAGAAGTGGTGTGTCTGCTCTGTGTTTTTGTATTCCTACTCCCACTGTGTGTGGATGTGCATACACTGCACACGGATGCTGTATAGTTACTTACTGACAAGCGTTCATTAATGACAGGTACCTGCCATGCACGTTAGCCAGGTGGTGCCTGTCTCTGTGGTATCTCAGCTCAGTCTGGGGTTTATAAAACTTTAATTCTCCGCATGATTCAAATGCTGTCTGCTTTAGTTGAACATAGGAACAGAATCACAGACAAGTGCATTCTGGTACATTATGGATGTTTTTTTCTCCGGAGGAAGTGCAATACTGGTGAAACTTACGAGGTGACAAAATTTCCCACACCCAGATGTTAAGTGGACAGGTAAGTGCAATGCAATTCTCTTGGACTCTGCTTCCCCTTTCTTTTTGGCACCACTTTGAGTTCAAATACACAATGGTGTTGAAGGACAAATATTTTCTGATTAAGGGTAATACTGTAAGGCTGCTGCAATTACTTGCTATCTGAGTAACATTACAAATCCAGTCAGATAGAAATCTGTGTAATTAACAACCCGATCTTTGCTCAGTCCTTCCCACTTTGAAATGCGTCAGCTGCGTCAAGCCAAGAGCTGGACTGCCCGGGTGTCTTCCCTCCTGACTGCGCAGGGCAGAGTTGGAGGCAGAGACTTTCAGAGGTGCTGGAGTCCCAAATGGAACAGGCAGTTGAAGACAATGCATGGCTGCAGCTATATTGTGTGACAAGAGCCCACGATACAATGATCAGAGCTAACAGCAATGACAACTTACATGAATAACCCCTCCTTTATTTCTCATCTCCAAGCTGCCTTGCCATGGCACCAGAAAGGCTTATGCCCCAAACAAGGCTGGCTCCCCCAGTCAACCCTACATGCCCTGTAGAGCCACAGAACTGTCTTCAGTGCAGGACCTGTTGATAAGCCATGCTCCTCCTTTTCAGCCTGACCAGGAGCCTTTGCCTCTCCATTCTCCCTTTCACATCACAGCTGTCTCCCTTCTGAGGATTCTTCATTATTTCTCAGGACCAACTGCCAATCCTCATGTTAGAAATTTGCAAGAGGAGCATCCATCCTGCCCTCCACATAAGGCACAGTCATGGATCTGGCCTTTAACTGTACAGGATTTAACTTGGCTTTCATGATTTATCTGGTCTGTTGTACTACTGACTGTTGATCTGTTCTGTGCCAGCTAAAGGCCAGGGCTCATTTCCTTCTATTCACAAATCACAGTCACCTCTGCACCTGCCGGTCAACTTTAAAATAAGAACAGTGCTCTAAATATTAGATTAACAGTGTGAGTCTCATCAGAAGTACAGTCAAGAGGTAAGAAGAGAAAGAAGAATAATTTACCTTTGTTTGGTAAATATTTTAGCCTGGTTCCCTCACGAAACACATGAGAATGCTGCCTGAGTGTGGATATATGCATGTAGATGATCCTCTCTTCCTCACTTTCCATCCCTCAATTTCTTTTGACAAAATGATCATTTTCATCTCTATCTGAAGGTCTCAAAGCTATGAAGTTCCCACAAGCTTTATGAAAATCAGCAGCTGATCAGAGGAGACAGGTCACAGCAGGCTGCAGCAGAGTTCCCTCTTCACCAGAAACTAGTGAATACAAAGCCGAGGCTTTATAAATACTCCAACCATAATGAAAGCTTCAGCTGAAATTTCAATTAATCCAAATGCTAAGCTGCAGGAAACCAGCTTTCTTCACTCTGGCATATCTTAGTGCTTCCTGACACGTGATCAGTTATTTTCATTCTTAAATCCCCTGTTTCCATTGCCTGTGTCATCTTCATTTGCTCTTGCAACATTACTGTTGGGTGCTTAGAAACAATTTTAATGATGTTTGGGAAATTATTTTCCCTACTTTGGAAAATTTTTCTCCTGCATGCTGAGTCATTATGTATCCTTAGTTCTGTATCCTGAGTCACTGGATGTCCAATAGCCCTGACAGCAGATATCAACAACAAATTCTCTGAAAGTCCCCTAGCACAATCCTCTTCACATACTTTACTGCCCTTGCTTTGTTGGCTGTGCCTCCATATTTCTCTGTCGCTTTTTGGACACTTTGTTAAAAGGAGTCCATTCTGTGCCTTGCATTTGTATTTGGAATGAAATGTTCATGAGTGACGTTAAGAAGAAAGTAACTTTTATTTATAGCCATACCCATCCAAGGCAAATAATGTATTATTCACTTCAGTTTATCTTCCCACAGAATGTATTTTATCATACGAACTACACCTTGCCAATCTCTGTGGCAGTTTTTACTAAAACTTACAATATGGTGAAATATTCCTTCCTCTGGTCATTTCATAGTTAAAGACTGAAGATCTCAGGGGGGGATGAATTCAAGCTTCCCTTATTATTTATCTTTCTTTAACATGATTGATGAGTTCCAATAAAATATATACAGAAAGATCAGTTTCATCTTAAAACTAAAGAGACAATTTGGTTGTAGTAAGAAACATGCAACTCTACAGAGGAGTACGATTTTCCATGCAGCTGTGCCTCCAGCTGACTAACATTCACTAAGATCTAAGCTCCAAAACTTCTCTTGTGGCTGGGGCAAATGAATCTGAATTATACTCGCTGAACTCTTCTGAAGGATGAGTTTATTCTGCACTCTTTCAAAACTTACAGGAACAGTATCTTTTCAACCGTAATTTCACTCCCAATTTCCCTGAAATTATTCGTGAACAGGCTCAACTAGGTCTGAGGGTGGCAAGGACAGGCACATGAGCAGAGAGGTAGGCAGTGTTATCACAACCTGCCTTCTCTCAAATTTTCTGAAGAAATAGTGCTAGAATGGAATAATACAGCACTGCCAAAAAGCCACATGTAATGACCTTGCAGAAACCAAGAGAAAAGAAAATGAAATTTCAGTCTGATACTGTCTCCTGGTTTGGACTGTGTCAAGGCAGGCCTGAATTCATAGATTAAGATCCTTACTATTCCCTTTCTTCTCTGCTTTTAGCTTCTTTAATTATGGGAGGTTCCTAATAAATACTAATGTTTGCAATACAGGCATATATTCCTTATTCTAGTGTGAATTCTGTTTACTAAGGAATGACCACAAAGAGAAAATACATTAGGCATAGAAATCTCTCTGGCCTCAATTCAAACAGCACTGCACAATGATGTCTCATTAAAGAAAGAGTCAGCACTACTCGACAGGCTATGAAAGTCCTTCTAAGACACACACTGCATGTAACAATTCAGAAATGCTTGTAAAGAGTATCAAATATTCACCTTCATAAAATACAACCAATAAATGGAGTATTAAAGATTTATCCTTTTTAGGGTATGGGTCACATTTTATTTTTGTATCTTGCACTAAGCTAAGCTTTGAGTTATGTATTTGATTCCTTTTGTCACTCTAGAGACAAGGTTATTACAGCAGCTGTACAAATATTTCATTTCAGAAGGCAATATAACCACTGTGCCAGGCAGAAATGCATATATATAAAATTCCATTAATGTCTTCACAATTTATTCCTCAAAAGCATGTGAAAGAAAATGTTTTAGTTTTTTTCTAGATTTTTTTTTTAACAGGTTTTTAAAAAGATGTCTAATGATAATTTTTGGTCCGTCGGACTCAGATATCACTTTCAGATAGAACATGGTTAAACTGCAGCTAATTATTTCATCTAGTTGTTTGCCTGAGATGAATTAAATCAAGGGTGGCTTCTAATAAAAGGCAGATACTCTTATATTTAATCCATTTCCGCTGCAGCTGTATTGCTGTGCTGTAGGAAAAGGGTGCTTACTGATTTGGAGCAATTAGACAAATGTAAATTAGGAGTAATTCCATTAAACCTAAAAATGTGATTTAACTTATGTGCTCATTATGGGCTGGACCGCACCAGCTCTAACTCAAGCAAAAGAAATCTTGCTGTGCAGATGCTCCCTTTGAAACCAATGGGTTACTATTACTTGCAGTGTGTCCCTCTGTGAGGTAACACCTCTCTGTGCAGATTGCCTGGTATTAAGCAGTGCCCATTATCAGAGCTTCCTAACTTCAGGTTTTTGCTTCCATGCTGTAAATACAGACAGGAAATTGAGACTGCAATGAACTGAATGGTTTTGGAGAATTACAGAATTAATGATAGACAAATGGAGCTAAAAGTAAGCTCCAAAGTATCCGTGGGTGATGTATAATCATAGTGTGCCTCTTTCCACAAGGCTTTCAGAAGCCCATAAAGAGCATACTGATGGGAAAAGAAAACAGTGTCAGCCCTGCAGTGAGGCTGGCAATAAACAACATGGCTGGGAGAAGAGAATACAACTGTCTGGGCTGTGCTGTGTGCATGCTAACCAGAGATGACTATGTGCTGTTATTCTAGAAATGACCAAAGTGAGACCAAACAGAAGACAAACCATCAATTATAAAATAATAATTTTGGGATGGCAATGCCAAAAGGGAAGAGATACTAAGCATGCAGTGTGTACAAAGAGAAGAAAGGGACAGTGCTAGTCAGGAAGATGTTATTTTCTCTACCAGATAGCAAGGCAGAGAGATGGTAGCAAAATGTGCAGCTACCAAAGTGGAGAGAAGCTCAGTTCTAGATAATATGGAGAGTAAGACATTCTGCTAGGTGTAGCGTAATTGCTCTCTTGAGACAAGACACTCCACAATGTTACTTTTATTAAGCAGCCACTGGCTCACCAAATTGCTAGGAGGAGACGGACAGCAAGCAAGGAGGCAATTCTTCAGTACACCTCTTCACAGTAACTGCTCTCTAATAGACAGCAAAGTGGGCTGTGGACATAATTCATGGAACAGCACGCTATGAATGCTTTTAATTTTGCTGTGCAGCTCTACTAGCAGTAGAACACTCGTAATGCAGCTGTATTAGGGTGATCATACCTAATCACTGAACAAATACAGTAAGCGTAACATTGTGCTCAGTAATCACTCCTATTTTAGATGCTGCAAAATGTGTGTAACATACTGGAGAGAAATAAATGTTGTGCAATCCAGCAGGAGCTGGACAGCAGTAATACCACAATGCTATGGAAAACTGCCTGCAGAGAGTTAACTGGACAATCCAAACAGCTGGGAAGAAACAATTATCCCTTTCTGAAGGGGGGGGGGGGGGGGGAAGAAGGCATATGCCTTTGAGTGACACAGCTATGATCCAACAGCAGAAAATCACCCGTATATGAACTTTCTCCAACAGTAACAAAATTAATGACTGCAAGAGCCATTTGTAATACTGTTTGCATGTACCACTGCATGCTGGATAGTCTCATGAATTCTGCAATGGGCTATCTTAGCCCTTCAATTCTCGTTCCATCATTACTTCCTTATCATCTTCTCTCCTACTCACCTTCAAGGAAACCCGAATGAGCAGACCAGGAAATTCAGTCTCAGGAGTTAGGATGAAACAGAGTTTTAATAAGCGAAGACTGAAAGCTCTGTAACCAAAATTCTGCCTCTAGAAGATTAAGAACCTGTATGTGCTCATTATCTCTGCTTTTAACTATACCAACAAAAAATCTTTCTAATACTGACTTGCTTTTCACAAGAGACTAATATTAACCAAATATTTTTGCATATTAATAGCCACGACAAATGCTTCAGTGAACTGGGTATTGATTTAAGAAGACAGAATCACAGAATAGAATCATAGAACAGTTGGGGTTGGAAAGGACCTTAAGACCATCTAGTTGGGCAGGGACACCTCACACTAAACCATCTCACCCAAGGCTCTGTCCAACCTGGCCTTGAACACTGCCAGGGATGGAGCATTCACAACTTCCTTGGGCAACCCATTCCAGTGCCTCACCACCTTAACAGGAAAGAATTTCTTCCTTATATCCAATTTAAACTTCCCCTGTTCAAGTTTTAACCCGTTACCCCTTGTCCTATCACTACAGTCCCTAATGAAGAGTCCCTCCCCAGCATCCCTATAGGCCCCCTTCAGATGCTGGAAGGCTGCTATGAGGTCTCCATGCAGCCTTCTCTTCTCCAGGCTGAACAGCCCCTACTTTCTCAGCCTGTCTTCATACGGGAGGTGCTCCAGTCCCCTGATCATCCTCGTGGTCCTCCTCTGGACTTGTTCCAACAGTTTCATGTCCTTTTTATTTTGAGAATACCAGAACTGCACATAATACTCCAAGTGAGGTCTCACAAGAGCAGAGTAGAGGGGCAGGATCACCTCCTTCAACCTGCTGGTCATGCTTCTTTTGATGCAGCCCAGGATACAGTTATTTAAGTAAGAATGTTTAAGGATGTTTAAGTAAGCCAGACACAGTAACCCAGCAAAAATGAGGGACAAGACAATTACCTGTTCTGACTCTTCCAATCCTCACCTGGCCCAGCTCTAAGGAGTTGCTCCTGCTGCAAGACTTGGGACGTTGTCAGCATAGGGCTCTACTCAGACAGCTCATTCCTAGGTGGCAAGCACAACTATATTCCATTGGAAATAAAAGCACAGAACACAAGACAAGCAACCAGTATCCTTGCTTCCCTGGAAGCTTGTAATTCCAGTGAACCAGGAAATTAAGGCTACCAGTGTATTCACCAAGTCAATTTATACCATCATTTATATCAGCACCTTAAAATGTATGTAACAAGCGAGTCAGTTTAAATGCTACAGTATCTGTAGAAAGTGTGGGCCATGACACAACATGCTAAATGCCATTTAAGAATCATAACTGAAATTCATCACAGCAAAGAAGGCTATAAAATCACAACAGATCCTCATCCTTTTACTGACGGTAGCCACCCCCAGTCAGATCTCATTGGCTTTGCTGCTCATAGTACCTGCAATGAATGAGACATGGAGAACTGCCTAACAGTTCAGAGTAGTTTTCAAATCTGCAAAAGTTAACATTTGTACCTCTGAGGCACAAATCTATTCATATTTTTTGAGATCCTCTTCATTTGTAAGGAGAGAAGCACTTCGTTTCCTTCAGCACAGTAAACCTGCTGTCTTTACCAGACTGCACCAGCTGAAACCATACAAAAGTCAGTGAAGCCCATCTGCTCAGCCTACTTCAATAAAAAATTAGCAAACTTAATAGGAGGCGATACTGAAGAGCTTACTACTTTATTATGCAGGTTTTATATCTTATTTGGTATTTCAAAAGGTATCTGAATGACTTTAAAGTTTTAGTAAAAACACAGGAAAAAAGGTAACAGGATCCTACATCACTTCTGTATTTCTGAAAACAGTACACCTTTTATGAGAATTCATAACACAGCCATAAAGCCAAATAATGAACGATAATACTGTAAACAAACTATGAAGTCTTGCATGTAACTACTATATAATGACCACAAGAATACTAAAAGAGCTTCAGAGGCTTCAGAATAGTCTGACTAAACTAGCAGGATAATTTTATCACCAGTTTAGAAAACGATAGGTTATGTGGATGTTTTAATCATACAGTCATCGTATAGGCAATAAAGATATACCCTAAAACATATACTTATTTTTGCATTGTAGGAAGAGGAGCAGGTATTTCCAAATGCACATTCCAAGTTACAGGCTGATTCTGCAAACTTTTTCAAAGAGTGAACTGGACATAATTAAGGAAGTGCATTTACGAATGTTTCAGAACTGCAGTAAGTTTAGTCCCAGTTACAATAAGCCCTAAAGATGTGCTACACCTCACATATAACAAATACTAAAAAATTCCAGTTCTAATACATGCTGCAGAATATCTGCACACAAATCTTGGGAAGGTTCATCTTCAGGATTTTCAGTGCCAGTCTCAGGTAAGAAACCTCCTCATTACCTGAATGTTGCAACTGACTTGTATATCTCAAACAGAACATCCGGAATACAAAACAGCATATTTCTGTGGTGTCCTCAAGAAGATGGCATTAGTGAGGAGCTGTTTTTTTCTCTGTCTTGCTCAAAGCAAGGTAGCTTTGTTTATAGAAATTACAAAGCAAATAAATAAAAATACATTAATCTTAGGTTTGGAAATTCCACCTTCTTTGTCATAATTCCTTTTCTGGCTTAATTCTGAACATGTTCTAGCAGGGAGGCTTTGTTTATTGGCTTTGGTGAAATATTAGCCAGGAAAGCCCAGCAGGCTTTTAAAACTCCATTTTTACTACCAAATTATAGAAATCATAATTAAAATTAAAACAAGACAACAAAGGTATAAGTATTTCCTGGAATTTTCAGCGCACTTATCACGCAGCTTTCTTATGATACTGCAGTTTGGTCTTTCCCAGTGATGGTATTTAAAACTGCTAGTTTACAGGAATAAAAAAACTTATCAGATTAGGAAACTGTGAAATAATAAAAGATCCCCCAAGAAGGGAAGTGCAGAGCTACACCACTGAGCATCAAGCATTTTCTTAATTATTCTGGTCAAGAGAAAGAATGCATGAATATTTTCATGGGATTGTGAACAAAAACCTTCCAAACAAGATAAAATCACACTTAGAAAATCGTCTTTCAAATGCAGTGCCAGGTCCAGTCTCTGATCTGCAATTTTTGAGACTCAAATTGTGATAAAGGGACTGCAGAACTCAGGCTTAGTGCCAATATAAACTAGGCACAGTGTGTCAGCAAGATACTAAGATACTATGGAAAGTCTTGCTGCAATAATCCTAATTCGTTGGGCCAGATGGAAACAGTGCGTTACTCCCTTAGAAATAAAGGTTTCAGAAAAGAAAAAAAAAAAAATGCTTGAGAAGAACGATTATTTTCAAACACTGAATCTTTTCAATTCACATGTTTATCTAACCCCCTGGGACCGATGAAGAGCTTTACTACGCATTCTCAGGGTTTCTGTTCTGAGTTTCTGTTAATGCTGCTATTGGTAACAACCATAACTGGACACTCGACACTCTGCCTACACTGGCTTGAGCCCAGGAAAGCGTATTTCAGTGCAGCCAATCTCGCAATACAAGAGAAAACACTGCAGCTGGGTGATCTCATTCTTGCTCAAGTCCCCTGAGCTTTGCACAGAGATGCTGGAGAGAACAGACATAAACCAAGCTGGGCCGTTCTGAACTCTGATGGAAGTCTGAATACCTCCCACTAAGCCACTGAAAAACCTGTGCCCTGTGTCCTGCCAGCCTGGCTAGCTGGGGAAGCATCAGGCATGAAGAGCTAAAAATTCTGAAGCCTGCATTTATACACCAAAAGTGACCAAGTATTCAAAACACCAGTGGACCTACTCATGCAACCAGCCACAACGGGAATTTAAATGCAGGCCTCTCATCTAGATGCTCCAAATCCCAATCACTTCGCCATGGTGCCCAGGCAAAGTATTGCATCTGGAGCTTTAAGGTATTGTCAATACTTTTTCTACCATGTGACACTCAAAGAGCTGGGAAACACAGACTGAAAGTGCACACAAACCATGTATTTTTGTAGTGAACAGATATTTGTGATCAACTTGGAAAAGTCAAATTTCAAGATGTTGTGAAAACAGCTGTGGTTAAACAACCGTATTCCATCTCAGTACACAGCCCCTTAATCAGGTGTATACTGAGCAGACTTCTGGTTGACTTATTTAATAGTAACATAAGAATAAATTGTCTCAATTCCCTCCAAAATCAATCTTGCATTCTCAGCAGTTTTTAAAATATCAGTGGGTAATTTTAATGGAAAAATCAAACATATTCATGATTGCAATCACAAGCTAAAAATGCTATGTTCTACACTCCTGTGTGTTTCAGATTTATACATGAACATGAATGGTATACATCTCTGTAAAATACACATGGGATTTGCTCAGTCAAGTCTCTAAAATAACTGACTCTACTTACCACTATCTACTAAGATACACATTACAGAAAGCAAGGATCAGGTTCTGGTAGCTCCATCAAATTCAAATGTCTACCTGTTCTGAGAAGAAAAAGCACCACAACCCTTCCTATTACTGTGAAAGAAAATGGGAAATCAACAGGAAAGCAAAGTACTTCAAGGTGTGCAAGGGAACTTTTTCTGGTGACTACTACTTTTCATCTCTGAAGTGTTCAATGGTTTGGGTCAATTCCTGGCATGTTACAGAAAACCATATCCTCCTGCTGAGGCAACAGAGTGGCTGTCATTTTGTCAAGCAATCCCCTACACATTGCTGAGGGTATGTGACCACTGAAAATCAGAGCAGAATCACTGACAGGAGACTGATAAGGCAAGACTACAGGAATGCAGCAGGCCAGCAACTTCTGCTTACAATCTGGCTGCTACCAAGCTCCATCTGTCCCAAAGTACCAGAAGTCACAGTTTCTGTCCTGTTGCACCCACACTGTGTCCTGGAAGAACTCAGGCCAGCTCTGCTAACCACAGGCTCTCCTAGCAACCCAAGTACACCCAGGAGTAGTAGCAGCCTCCAATAACAGTACACAACTTTCTTAAGTCATGACACAGTGTGTTTAGTCTTGCAACAACAGAAGAAACCTTGACTTCTATTTCCCTGACCTTACACAGTAATGGGACATCTCATTTCTGATGAGATAAGGAGAGGGGACTGTTGAAAGGTCAGCACCTAAGAGCAGATGGAGAGATCAGTATCATTAGCATCTACCCAGACCCTTGCTTTTTCTCCTGAAGCCACCATCAGTACTGACAGTGCTTTTTACAATAGCAATATCAACCTATCTACCATGTATTAAACTAGGTCTTGTTTCCTATTAAACTTCATATAGGTAATAAATGAACATGCACCAGAAGATAACATCTGTATCATGAGGACTAATCAGCTTCACTTTCAACCTAAACGATCCTTGAGCCACAGAGACTCACAAGACTTATTTTCACTTAATCATGCCATGAACACTTACATTACCTGGTATGACAGAAATACTTTTTTTTTTCAGTGGCCTAAACTGTTGTAGTCTCTCATTTCTTCCCTTGTGTTAAATCATCATGAAGAGTTTTCAGGTGTCAGATTTAACCTCTGGAGAACTGTGTATTTCTTTTTAAAGTGTTTTTTGTACTTTGTTCACTCATGTCCTCTCATTCACATCACAGATTCTCAGATTAACATCCAATTTATAGCACATGCCTAGAGTTCAGTATGTTTGTTGAATGTATTATGCATGCACCTGAAGAGTCTGCTGCTTCTTTTTGTACCTATGTGACACAAAATGAAGTGATGAGATTCTTGCATATTATGCCCAAGTGAGAGAATACTTATTCCTTCAAGTAAGCTCAATGCCCAGCATGGTCTCATGTCAGCATTATCTGATTGACAAAGACAGACCACAAGTGCTTGTGCTCTGCAAATGCCAGAAAAGTATCAACAGTCACTCTGGAAATGGAATGGTTCTTTATTTCTCAACATGCGATGTTTGATACTCTCTTCCCTGAAGGTGTTAAGACAAAAAAATCCAGCCAAGACAATCTGAAAGGCTCCACACAGTATAGCATGCTCACTAGTCATCTTAAAAACTGGTAGTTTAAACCACCATAGAAACAGAAATTGATTAAAATCCAATCTGTAAATTGGTAATTCTTAACTATTTGACTACTACATTTTGCTTAGAAGTATAATTTTGATCACAGAATTTTTCAGTCTGTAGGCAGAGAAATTATTCTTTTTTACACCTACAGGCAGTCATTTGATACTACTGAAAATCTAGTATTATTTAATAAGCTATAAGCAGTCAAGTTCTTATGGCTGTGCAGCCTGTGGCTTTGTAGTAGTTAGCCTACTTTATAACCCAGATTTTTGAGATGAAAGAAATCAGAGAGCGTATCTTTTCTACCTGTCTGTAAATATACAGCACAGTATCATACCATCATAGATTCAAAAAAGCATCGTGGTAACACTCCAATGCTTGATGAATATCAAGATTTTTTCCAAGAGTCGTTTTATATAAACCGTATTTGGTGAAATCATTTAAGAAAACGCTGTGAATTAAACCAGTACAAATACTGAGAAATAGTAACCAGTGTAAGTATTTGGAAACAGTGGTAACAGGGGAAAAAAAAGTCTGTTTGTTCAAAACCACAGTCACACCTATGCAAACATTTTTTCATAATACACAGAATTTAGACTAATTAATTTAAGTAAGAAAACACTCTAGATAAATTCATAATATTGACTGTAAGGCAGTAAGCAACCTAGGAAAACTCTCCTGCAAATACATGGAATTTAAAAGTGATAATTCATCTAAGAAGTCCCTTAGGCCATGTAGTTTCCCACAGTGTGATTTTCAGCCAATTAAATGCCTTAAATATTGAGGTTTAGCTGATATATTATAAATATCCCAGTCTGATGGTTAGTGATGTGCAAGAAATTGCTTAAAGGCTCTTCATATATTGATAGCAGTTTGCTTTTCTTATATTCATTTTACTGTTAATTTCAGTTTGCTAAAATAATTCTGAAGGAATCTTAAAAAACTCCCCCAATTCAGCTGTGTGCAAACACTCATTCAGACGTAATGAGGAAAACCCGTGACATTCACCGTCTGGTCATCATGTGCCTCTTCAGTAAGCTCACAGGGCTGAAACAATACACTGTAATCAACGTAAGAACTAACTCGAGGTCAAGCTCATAATTTGTTTCTTAATTTTTAATGTAAAATAGTAAAATATTTAACACCTTTACTTAAAGCAACAGCAGATGACATGTTCATCCCCAGGATTTACAGACTGGTGGGGGTTGGAAGGGACCTCTGGGGTCTCTCTTGTCCAAGTCCCCTGCTCAAGCAGGGTCATCCAGAGGTGGATGTCCAGATGTCTCTGAGATGGAGACCCCATCGGCTCCCTAGGCAGCCTGTGCCAGTGCTTGGTCACCCTCACTGGGACAGTGTTTCCTGATGTTCAGAGGGAACCTCCTGTGTTTCAGTGTGCACCCATCACTTCTGGTCCTGTCACTGGGCACCACTGGAAAGAGCCTCGCTCCACCCACTCTGCACCCTCCCAGCTCACCTCTGCAATGAAAAAGCTACTGTTAGCTATCTGCCTTGATCAGACAGCACTTTGAGTCTTAGAAGACAATACAGAAGGGGTATAGAGAAAAAAGAAACAGAAGACATCACCATGTAGTAAAAGGAACCTTTAGAAGACAGGGAAGGTAACAGGAAAGGAAACAGGAAGAAAAATAAACTATTCTCAGCCTTATCTACTAACAGACTTGTTTCCCTTCCACTTCCTTTCACCTTTTTACAGTGGTTCTCTCAGAGATTTTCTATTACTTCTGAATGATTTTTGGTCTTACTCACTCCCCCGCGTGTGTGTGTTGTTTTGGGGTTGGTTTTATTTCGGTTTTGTTTTTTGGGGGTGAGTTTTGGTTGTTTTTTTTTTTTGCGTTCATTGGTTGGTTGTTTTGTTTCCTGTTACTCTTTTTTTCACCTTCGAATCATAGAATAGTTAGGGCTGGAAAGGATCTTAAGATCATCTATTTCCAACCACCCTGCTATGGGCAGGGACACCTCACACTAAACTATGTCACCTTCTCTGCTATTCCCTTGCCTCTCCCTATTCTGTTTAGCTTTTCCTCTCTTTTCCAGTTTTCCATGTTCCATTCAGTTCAATCTATATTTCATGACACTGAACAACCTTAATTGGATTTAAACACGCTCATCTGCACAAAGAGATCCTCCAGTTACCTTTGGTCGGTAACTGGTAACATTCTTCTTCCATTAGATCAATTTATAACAAAGTATTACAATACTACAATCCAACATCATGCAATATATACAATTCTAGAAAGAGATATTAGGTTAAATTAGTTATAGCCTTATCCTGCAACCCTGGATTCAGGGACCATCCTACTGAATTCTTTTTTTTTTTAGATAAACAAGGTTACTAATTTCAGTACACACTGCAAGGTTTGGACTGTTTTTCACGTATGTGCATCAGGGAGGAGGAATACAGTTCTCTTTTGCTAATGAAATTAAACTGTGTGACAACCATACCAAAAATTGACCATTCCACAAAGAGGTAAGTTCTTCCTAACCCTGACACTTGTTTATAGAAACTGTAAGAAAAGGTACAAGATTTATATTAGTAAACACGATTTTCTAATGTGGATAGACGAGAAATATTCAAGATAGTCAGGCTTCATAGAAGGATGATTAAGAGGAAAAAAACAGAAAAATTCAAACTTACTGCAGAGACTTACGACTGAGGATTTGAAGCTTACTCGGACATTTCTCTGAGAGTGTGTTGTGATGCCAAAATGGCAAAAGGATATGAATACATCTGTGAAAAAGATATGAATACATGTAAAAAAGGATAGGAATACATGAAAAAAAGGATATGAATACATATGAATACATACATTTTAAACATTAGTTAAAAAAAAAAATGGAGTCTTATTTAATTACAATGCCTTAATGCACAACTTAAAGTCACAGTTGTTTTTAAAAGTCCAGGAATAAATGAGGTGTCCTGCTGTGATATGCAGTGAATCCCAAGACCCAAGAGCCTTTTCTAAATTCGTCTTTCCACAGGGCAAAGGCTAGAGCCATGCACAGTTCCAATCCCAGGCAGCTGCACTTTGCTTCGCACACGAAGCAAGGCATACCAGTAGCAAGCTTTGAAACACTCCAGTCCTCTCATTTACATCAGTCAGTAATTTTTTTGTGAGAAAGGTAGAAGAGGGGAAAATCCTCTTTAATCACAGTCAACAAGACATCACCCAAAATTACAGGAATGTGAAGCAACAGTAAAAGTGATAACTGGAATTTTGAACTTTCCATTTTCTCCAACCATTTTGCTACTCTTTAATCTCCATTTCCTAGCGTGCAAATTATTTTGTAGCTAAACTGCCCAGTGAATCTGGCCTGACTCCACTCATGTGAAAGGGCCGAGCCTCATTTTTAGGAAATTTGTTATTCTCTCAAAAACCTAGCTGTCTGTTAAGGTTAATTCTCTCAATTAAGTTAATTCTCTCAAAAACCTAGCTGGCTGAGCCTTAAACCACAAGCAGGCATACACTGTCTCTCCTCAGGATCTCATACAGGTCTCTTAAAATGTTTTAGTAGCCCCATATCTGGGGTGTTCTAGTTCAGCAACAAAGTAGATGAAAAATATTTAATTTCTTTTCTTTAAATACTACATAGGCATCTACTCATAGCAAACATCTTAAGAAGGCTTTAGGCAGACACAAATACTGATGGCCAAGTTTCAGTGGGAAGGAGTGGACAAATGACAGGAATGTTAAAAGAATGGTAGCAAGAACATCCATTTTTAGTGCTCGAAAAAAATTGCTTGCTGCTCCTTGCCGGTAAGATGGTACTTGGAAGTAAAATCCCCTGCAGTGTGTAGAGTTCAAACAAGCCTGTGCACGAGGTGAACTGTGGATTTTCTCAAAGATGTACCTTAAAACTACACAATACAGCCTATTCCCATTTCTGTTGGGATATGAGGAAGAACTGAAAGAACAGAAGTCCAGACTGATACCCATCTCCAGAAGATCTGAAGCTGTAGATGATGTTGTAGCCTACCTGCACTTGGCTAGCACATAACATAGAGCAGGACAGACCATATTCCATAGTTTGAATTGAGTTACTGGATGGGCTTTCCCAGTGTTTTTTTTAGAACGTCTCTAACAATTGTCCTTTTCTACCTTTTTAAAGCCTTCTACTACAGCCTGTCAAATGTTTGCTATAGATCAGCCCTCTACTCACACACACAGATACTGTGTAGTTTGATGGAAAGTCTACAAGACTTGTCTTGCTTAATTCTTGTGTGTAATACAAGAGATAGAAAGCTTTGTTTTCTCTCATTTCTCCTTTTACCTATCATATAGTGCTATCTCATCCTCAGAAATCAGCATGGTTTCAGTAACTAAAGGTTAAAACAAGGACTTGTTTCAAAAGCACACCACCAAACTGAACGGGAAATAGTTGATTTATCTGTTGAAAAATGACAAGGGAAAATAATACCAAAATGCACACATTATCACTGATGGGCCTAGTCTGCAATGCAAAAGTTAAGCAGATCCACAACTGAATTAACAGCAATCCCTTACATGGTATTTGCCTTGTAGAAAATGTACTTATGAAATATGCATGTGTCGAGATTTGATTAGGATGCAGTTCTTCATTTTGATTAAAATGCTGCTTCCTTTATGTTTACTGAGCTTCATAAAACCTGCCTGATTTGTATGCTCATATAGTATTTTCTGGTTTTTTGTTTTGTTTTGTTTTTTTTTAAGCAGCACTAAATTTAACTTCACTGCAAAAATGAATGCAAATCCGAAACTTTCTTTAGCTTACATTTATTAACCTGAGAGATAAACTAGAAAACTATTAACTGACAGCCCAAGAAGATGACTACTTCTAACAACAGTAACTCTGGAAGCCTAAAGTGACGTTTGGGATCAGCTGCAATGAGCACCAAACACATCCCAAGAGACGCACCTCCAAAGCAACTGGTATTTAAGTGAATATTAAAGCAAGAGCTTTACTTCAACGGCAAGCATGATCCTTCGGGACGTATGGAGCTGGACTACACTGATGCTGGACTACGCTGATGCAAAATTTATTAACAATAATTCATGAGTGGAAAAGGCTATGAGTTGGCTCTAAGAGAGTTTGCAAGTGAATATGGCCAGATGGCTGTTTTAACAATTTCCTGTTTTAATTTGAGAAGTAAATGTTATGAAAAAAACATACCTTTACAGTTGATGTTTGAACCTGTGTCAGCCTACAGGTATGACTCTAAACAGCAAAAAAAAATACCCTTCCTCCTCTGTCCATACCTCTCCCTGCTCCAATAACACACTATGCAGCTCCAGATGGTTCTGACACCTGTTAGTGGTTACTGTGGCAGATTAGCTCATGGTCGCAAGTTACATGTGTGTGTACACATTCACACTCACATAATATGAGACTATAGATTCACTCCAGCACAATATTATTTACTGTGCAGCTATTAGCATCAAATAATGTCAGCAAGAACTGTACATCTGTGTAAAACTGCATGTGTACTTCATGGCTCACGGTCCCTGAGATTATTTCAGCAGGGGTAATGATTGTTGGAAGACAATGAGGCCGAGAAATCTGCATTCCCAAATGAAAAAACCTCCATGTTAATAAAACCAAAGTTAAGCTCCTCAGTCTCTCAGCACATAGGGTCTGTCTGTTAGAGAGGGTGAAGTTTTTACAATAAAATAATCATATAAAATAGTAAAATGATTATATTTGAGAAATTTACAAATCAATAGTGAGGCTTTGTATATTAGAAGACATTGTAACTTTGCCATTTTGTATCATAGTTACTCTGTAACTAAATGTTACAATGGTAGTCTTGGTAGCAAGAGCTAACATAACTGTATATGGTGAGGGGAGTATGGGTGTATGTATTGTAAAACTCTACCCAAGCAGAACCTAAGTTTAAGATAGTCAAAAAGGGCATACCAGAAGCATCCTGGTGAAGATAAGAGAATGCTAACGTCCACAAGACAATTGGGACCTAGCCAAGTAGAGAAAAGGTGAAGAGGACAACCTGAGGAAGACTTCTTACTTCATCTGAGGAAGACTCCTTACTTCATCAGGGCGACCACCAGAGGGGGCTGCACAAGCGCAAAGGAGGCTGATGTCGTAATAGATTGATGTAGCAATCTTTGATGCATATGTATTAGTCAATGATGTAATCTGTGTTGAATATGTATTAGTTACGAAATTTTTAGTGTATAAATTGCGAACGCGATGCGACGGGAGTCGGAACCAGATTTGGGTGCGTACCCCTGGTTCCCGGCGCCTCAATAAAGCACCTCATATAACCATCCCACTGGTTATGTGTTTGTCTCGACGCTAACATGTCTACCCAGCCCAGCTGCGAGACTGGCTGAAGCAAACCACAGCACAAAGGGAGCAGGGATAAGCAGTGGAACAGGAGGTGAGCAGCAGTCAGTCTCAGCATCAAATCAAGCTTCTTCACGTTACGCTGCTCTTTGTACCACAACCCTTAATGAAAGCAGCCTATGTGCCGAACATTTACAGCTATGCCTTTAAATTTTGGCAGGAATGCGTATGAGGACAGCGAGTTCTTAGAATAACTAGCTCTGCAAAGTCCCAAAGCTCTTTTGTTAGTAAAGCACTGAGGATGATAATGTGGTCTGAATGCCCCTGAGAGGGCACAGAGACTCATCTCTGGCAAAATATGGTCCCAATCCTTGGTTTTGATTCTGACCTTGCAATGCTTTCCATTCATTACAGAAGGTACTTCTTCCACAAAACCAGAGCAGAGATATATCACCAATTTTACCACACAGTATTTACAAACATTACCCTTGCACAACCTCATTCCTTGTTTCAAATATCATAATTAACACAAGCAGTGTGCTAATATGCAAATAAAAGAGCTGACAGGTATGAGGGAGGAGGGAAGAAGAAAACGCTGACAGCTGTGAGATTAGTCTGATTCAGGATGCCATTATGTATTCCAACCTAAGTACACAGTCAAGACCCATGGATAAGATTAAGTAAGAACATTACAGCTGTATATTAACTAAATTTCCACTGGCAACTTATTATTTATTTCCAGTACTGTGAAATTCACCAGCAGAGAAACTGTCCATTATGAATTTACAAAATACACTGCTTTCTCAAAGTCACAAATTTGCTTAGGAAATTATTTCTTGTATTCATGCTCCTCATAAAATACTCCTTCTACAGAAATAGTAGGATCAGAAGAAGTCTTTTGTGATTCATGTGCAGATGTTCACTATGAAACAAAAATGGTAATTAATTCATTTATACTACTATCACCTTGCATTTTTTTTGTGACAGGAAATTCCAATTTATGTGAATATTCTGACATAAAATCACAAAATAATCATATATTTAATTGCACTTAAATACACACAGACTAATAAAACAGTAGTATGAACATGAAACCAAACAGCATTTTCTGAAACAAATATGAGATGATCTGTAGTGATAATTTCTGTAAATCCCTAAGCACAAAGAAATGTGGCATTAAAGAAAAAAACATTGATGGCTAAACCTAATGCTGATGATACCGGAGCACTTGTGACACATCACTGCTGTGCATTACAACCAATATTATTACACTGTTTATATCCAGCAGCAGGCTGAATAATAGTTGCTACACTGATTTTAGCAAAGATTCAATCAATATGGAATGTTAACTGCTAATCAGAGCAGCTTCATTTTGTAAAGCTTTAATTAAACAGAGATGGGCCTCAGCAAGGACCCAAAGTATCTTAAAAGGAATGAAATGGCATTAGTACTACAAGCATTAGCAGTATGTGTCACTGACACAAGAGGAGGTGTCTGAAACAGCTTTTTTATCAGGCTTCAAAGGGCTATCTGCCATCCTTGAACTTAAAAACACTGCCATTTTCACATAAGCTGCCGAAAGAGTAATAGGAAAACAATGTATTGCTGACCAAGTCCACCACAGGCAGCTGTAGGTGGTAGGTGATTAGTGCTCAGTATTCATAAATACTTTTAAATGTCTGTTGAATGATCATATGATTGATACTGGTAGTGAGAGAGCAAATCCTTCATGCCTTGGTATGCTACATTATTCTTAAAGTTGATAGCACAAGTTCTGGACAAATCCCACAGAATTAGATTTATAGCAGATTACAGCCAAACCAAAGTGTGCTCTCCAATGCTGTATTACTACATTTTGTTCCTGTTATACCATTGTTCTGTCCCTATACACAACATCACTAAAATCATGTAGTTGGTTATGTTCAGTTCCTACTGGGGTCATGGCCTCATTTCTCCCATTATGCTCTTCTCATCTACATGACTATGGACTGTAATAGCAGTCTCTGTTGCCAGACCTAGCTCAATTCGAATTTTGCAATTATCTTTTATCCCTAGATTTCCTGAACTCCAAGAAGTAGTATCTTCTTGTAAATAATTCCTCTTTCCATTCCTTGCAAACACTTGGTTTACTCCTAACAAGCTTTCATCTTGAAATTGCTCTGCCTGGCAAAAGTCACTGTCCAGGAGTGGTTTGTAGCTTACCCTGCATTTAGGAACATAAGGTGATAAAGTACAACCACAGTAAAGGAACATCAACTCCATGTTTATGCTGAAAGTATCAGCATTCACACCAGGGAAAAGCAATTAGAAAAATTTGCTTTTAAGCACAAGACGATAATGTATGATAATAGCCGCCTCAGTCCCTTAGATCCACTACTGCGCTGTTCAGTATTTCAGCCAAAAGTAAATACATTTACCTTGTACTTTTTATGTACTCATATTTTTAAGGATCCAATTATTTTTCTTGGAGTGCGTTGCTTGTACCTGAATCTAAAATATACAGCAAGTTCCAAACAGCAGCAAGAACTGCTGTATCAGGCACAGAATTATTTTATATCTCATTTTCTTACACTAAAAAAAAATAAATAAAATAAAGATACCAACAACTGCAACCAGGGTGAGACCTGGGTTCTAAAGAAAAAGAAAACAGTTGTCCCATTTATTAATCTAAAACAGCCTCTTCAGAGATCTCAGGCATTTTGTTCCTCCTTGCACATCTAGTATAATTTGCAACTAGTCTCTGAAGCTTTATAGTCATCTGTGGAATACTGTTTTCCACCACCAAGGGATTTATTGAAGCTCTTGTGAACATTTACGTCTACTTGTGGCAAGACATAAGGAGTCTTCAGTGAAATGGACACTTTAACTTCCCTTTGAGCATCAGTGTCAGGAATACAGAGATCCTGTGCACATCCTGAAACCACAACATTCCCAAATGCACCTTGGCCAGCCCATTCACCTAAGGGAAACTGCACAGACATCCCTTTTGTGTGTTCTTTCACAGGAGCAAGGCACAGTGGTAGAATCTGTCTGACGGAGCCCAGCTGACAGGCAGTAGAAAATCTATGGTGACTGCCCTGCAGTCTAATTCTCTACTAAAAGAAAAAAAAAAAAAAAAGGGCATTTCTAACATTCATGGATACAAAAGAAAGGGCCCAGCTCTTGAATATGTAACCAAGATACAGACAATACAACAAAATGAGTTAGCATCAAGAGAATACCTGATGCAGTGGTCTTTAGCAGACACGCACTGTTTAGTGGTACCTTGTCCTGAAAGACCACCTGTGCTGCTCCTTTATACCAGGTCTTACTTCATCCCTGTAGCTCTATCTTCCACAGCTATCCTCTGTGTATTACCTACACATGCTGCTTGGTTGAAGCCACAGTATTTCACCTTTTTGTGTCAACATTCAGCAATACACAATCACAACCTCACCACTGAAAAGCAAAACTATCTAGAATACTTAACAATTGTATCTGCTATTGGCAGAGTACCTAATAAACAGTTCCTTGATGCACTCATTTATCGGATGGATGATCTGTAATATCAGACAGGATAACTAAACAAAGCCTAAATCAAAATAATTTCTCAGTTTCAGAAATTTGACAAACTAAATGACTGACCAAATGACCAACAGGAGAAAAAAAAAACCCAAAGTTTAATTTACTGGGATATCACAATATTCTATAAGGTGGATCCTACTTCATTTATTTGTTTTTACTCCAGTCCAGTATACTACAAAACGCAGTAAAAATTACCATAGCTACTTTACAGGAATCAACATCTGCTTCCATCTTGCTTAAAATTACCACAGATTTAAAAATAAAAATAATTCAAAAAAATCCTTCATTATGTGCACCAACAGAACATTATACCAAGTTGAATGTATACAGAACAAAGAAATATGAACTGTTTTCAGTGATGTCTAATGGTAAATGCCTATAGAAGTGTATCTGGAAAACTATTTCAGCATCAGCTGTTTGTCCAGTTGCCAAATAAAAATTGTCCATATGCTCTGTACATCAGTGAGCAGTTTCTCTTTTCCTTTTTCCAAATTTACACTTAAAAGCAGAAAGAAAAACTGTTCAGATACACTGGTACTTACTAAGAAAAGAATTCTAGCGAGTTATTTAATTCTGTGTAAAATTTCAGTAGTTATTAAGGAGTAGTGGGGAAGGCCTTTAAAAAAAAAATGAGACTATTAATGAAATAATTAATTTGGCATTTCTTTTTATTTGCCTGCCTGTTTTCCATCATGAGGGTAAAAAAAAAAAAAAACAGAAAATCCAGAAACTAACAGAAAAAAGAAATATCAAAATACTGCTAGAGATTAACACAAAAATAGGAGCTACTATAGAGTTCCTCCAATAAAAACATTGGGTTTGAATCATTCCTCTTCTATTAGGAGGGTACTATTCCAGCAGCTGGTAATGATGAGAGAATTATGGACACTACCAAGGACATTGATGAGTTTTAAAAGCTTTATCTTTTTAAAATATTCTAAAACAAATTTTTGACAAGATATATGAATTTCTCAACTACTAACTTTTATGGCGTGCATTTTATGCAAATAAATCTGTAAGAAAATAGTTCTGAATAAATAAAGTCTATGAAAAAACAGAAAATGAAACAAGATTTTCAGTAACCTAAACCAGCCTTGAGGGACCAACTGGTTGTACCATCTCACTACATGCTGCATGCACTGAATTTCTAAACACTTGTTACAGTTTCAAAACAAATACGATCCGGAATAGCATCCCGGAAATTCATTAATTTGAACTTAAAAGTGAATATGAGCCATGATTGCTTTTGTTCCTGTTATACTGAAGAATAGCCTAAGCCTATTAACCTGAACAAAATGTTGCTTCTATAAGTAACTAATAAAAATCACATGATTCAAGCTTCATAAGGATTTCATGGACTGAAGACAGAATAGCTATATTAATAGCACAACTTTCTTCGAGCCCTGCTGTTCAAAGCAATATATCATACTACATTGCCACTCATTTTGGTTTCACTTTATGAATTTTTAATCTTTCCAAAGCACTTGAAAATGCAGAAAGAAAATGTAAAAATTTCAACATTTAGCAATAGTCTTCCTTGCAAATTGCTGCTTCTAAATATTTTAGAACGTTCATATATAATGATGTTTATGGAAGGAAAAAAAAACTCCAACCCCCAGAACAACCACTCTGAAATCTACAAACAAGAAACTTATGTATAAGGAATTTTTGTTTCTGTGTAGGAAACAGAATTACCCTTTTCTTCAGAGAAGGCAATGTTGAGTCTAGTCCATCACCTCAAGCCCATGGAAGGTGATAAGCAGAATCTCACTATAGACTGTTCTGATCCTCATGAAGGACAAGAAGGTGACTGGGAGCAGGCACTGTAGATTTTCAAAGGGAAATCAAGTCTGAGCAACCTGATAGCCTTCTACACTTAAGAGACAGGCTTGGAGGGAGAGGGGAGAGCCATGCATGTCTGTTCCCTTGACCTCCTCACACTCTCTCTCATTACATTCTCATAAGGAACCTGTCAAAGTACAGGTTATATGCATGACCAGCAAGAAAACTGTCTGAACGGCCAGACCAAGAGGGCCATGATCCGTGGCACAAAGTCCAGTTGAAGGCACCTCACCAGTGCAGTACTCTTGGGGTCAATGATGGGGTAAACACTGTTCAACCTCTTCATTAATGACCTAGACCCTGAAACAGACTACACCCTCAGGAACTTCACAGGTGATGCGAAACTGGGAGGAGTGCCTGATATACCAGCTGGTTGTGCCACCATCCAAACAGACCTTGACAGGCTGAAGTACTGAGCAGAAAGCAATCTCATGAAGTTCAACAAGGGAAAACACAAATTCCTGTCTGCATCTGGGAAGGAATGTCCTCAGGTATAGGTACACACCTGGGGGCTGACTAGCTGGAAAGCAGCTCTGCAATGCTGCCTTTATGGTACATGCAGCCAACAGCAGCCTGGGTTGCATTGCAAAAGCACTGCCAGCAGGCCAGGGAGGTGATCCCTCCCCTCCAGCAGTGGTGAGACATGCCTGGAGTGCTGGGTGCAGTGCTGGGCTCCCCAGTGCAAGAGATACAGACTAAACATTTGAGCAGTAATTAAAAACATCGGTGTTATCAGCACTGTTCCCAGGCCGAAAGTCAAAAACACAGCGCTGCACCAGCTACTAAGAAGGAGAAAAAATGACTGCTACTGCTGAACCCAGGACAGGATGGAATGCATTTATTCAATCAACTTGTTTTCTATTCTGTCCTGTTTCTCTTTCTTTTCAAAGTATGAGGAGATCCCAAGTCTCACTTAGACTTAATGGGGTACCTATTGTTACGTGAGCTGAACCCCAGGCCTTATGGATACGATCTGGAACAATAATGTATGCGTTTTTGTGAAAAAACCTCTGAACAAATATAAACTGGATTTGTGACAAGTTCTGAAACGAGTACTGCAGGGACAGTAGAAGCAGCATGAACTACTGGGGTTATTCAGCAAAGGCACAGAAGGATGTGAATCTTTCAGAAGAGACAAAGACAGGCGAAAGGGGACAGGATTACTCTCCATGTGATAAACTGTCAAAAAATGAGAACTGATCACCAGAGGTAGGTTTAAATCAAAGTAACTTAGAAGATGGATTGGAAAAGAGGTTTTGCTGCAAAATGACAACTGTCTCTCTTCAGTGCTCTGATTACACACATTCAGGTACAGCTAACTCCTGTAGGAATACATGCAAGAGAGCTAACAGGATGGTCAGGTGCATCCAAAGCCTACTTCATGAACGACGGTTAGTGAAGCTTGGCTTACTAAGCCTACCAAGATGAAGGCTGAAAGAAGGTGTAATTACTAATATGCACATTTGTCGTGGTTTAAACCCAGTCAGGTAACTTGTTCACTCACTCCCCGTGTGTGGTGCCGAGCTGACAACAATCAAGGTCCGTGTCCGTCTCCCCCCCCCCCCCCCAGGGGCTCTCCCCTTCCCCGCTCCCGGAGGAACGGGGAGGAGGATCGAGAGAGTGCAACTCCTACGGGTTGAGACAAGAACAGTCCAGCAACAAATCACCACCGCTACTATCAGCTAAAACAATGATAAGGGAAAATAACAAGGGAAGAGAATACGATACCACCGGCCAAGAAAGCGAGTTCCACCCGGAAGCCCCTGTCCTTCCGGGTAACTCCCAGTTACCCCCCACCCCGGGCATGACGTGCTGTGGTATGGAATACCTCCCCGGCTAGCCCGGGTCAGGCGCCCCATCTCTGCTTCCTCACAGCTTCCCCTCCTCCCTGGCAGAGCATGAGCCTCACAGAGTCCTTGGTCAAGGTAAACATCACTTAGCAACAACCGAAAACATCGGCTTCACCAACACTGTTCTCAAGCTAGAAGTCAAAACACAGCACTGCACCAGTTAACACAAAAGAAAAAACATGACTGCTACTGCTGAACCCAGGACAACATTCAAGGAATGTGGTGCTGAATACTTACATACAAGATAAAAAAGCACATGGAGTGAATTGAAAGGAGTATAAATTTGTGTCAGAAGTTAGAAGGCGGTTCATAGCTATTACAGCAGATGGACAGACTCTGGTTCCTGGAAGCACTACAGCAGTCTTCCATTCACTGTGAGAAAACACAGGAATCAAAAAAGCTTTGTCAATTTTGGGACACGGTTGGGTACACTTGTGACAGGTATGACAGGGTGCCTGTAAAGGCAGAGTACTGACCCACATCTGAGCTCCTGCAAGGCACTGCCATGTAACCTGTTGGAGCTGCATGTTCTCAATTTATTACAATGCCCCTGAGCTAAAAAAGCCTTGACAGCACTGCCCTCTTAATTCCACCAGAACCCTGTGAAAAAGGCATTAAGAAAACATATGGTACTTTGCGTGTGAGTACTGTGGGAAAGCAGGACTGTGCTCTTCACATTTGGCCTGATCGTACATCTTTTATTCATTTAAGGGGCTTCAAGGCAGTTCTACTTCTCTTATCTGGCAGAATACCAAATTCTCAGTTAGCTTCCTAATGCCCTAAAAAAGCCTATGATGGAAAATTACTGATTTCTGATTTCATTCAGAAAATTACTTTTCTTCTGTCTAATCACAAATCAGATTATTTTGCAAGCCCACTACTTAACTACCACAATATTCCATGCTCACTTCCTTACTTATTCCAGTGGCAGAAGGACCAAGTGGTTGGTTTTCATGTTGTTTTCATTCATGCTTCACTATTTAACATAATTATTAACATAATTATTTCATGTATAAAAACATTTATTTCATTACAACAAAAACCAAAACATGTAAAATCTTATTAACTTATAATTAACTACAGCTAATATAGTAATCAAGAAAGACAAATAATCCTCTTGACAGATAAGTGTCACAGTAACATTTTCTTCCTCCTCCCACAGACACCACATTATGTGTGATATTGGAAGAGATGGATTATCACAATGGAAGTCCATAGCCTCTGAAATCACACAAGATGTATTCCAGCATAGATAAAAAGAACATCTTTCAGCACAAGAGGCCTCTCACTTGAGTTCATCAGAGGATCAGAAATAAATGATTACTTGAAGACTGGAAGAATAAACATTAGAGTTTCAATTCTGATGTAGGAGTGGCAGAAAATTTTCCATGTGAGTTTCTGAGGAGAAAGGAAGGGAAGTAGTTTGAAATGGTTTATGTTGGGGCCATTCAGCCTGGAGACCGGACGGCTGCGTGGAGACCTCATAAGAGCCTTCCAGATCCAAAGGTCATTCCAGTAAATCACGCTTCATCCCTGATTTTGGGGTGAATTTGGTCAAACATAGCCAGTACTGGAAACTTCTACACACAAAGCCAAATATTTGGCCCAGTTCCACCATGGCTATTGTGGTAAATGCACTGAAGATAATATTTCCTCTGGCTATGACTTTCTGAATTTTCTGCCTTCTCTCAAACACAGACTCCCCTACATTGAAAGTTCATCTTACCTGTGGAAGAGCAGAAGAAGATGTACAGAAGGAAATATTACTAACAGAAATTCTAAGATGAAGCAAGCCTTCTCCTTTCACAACAACTTTTTCTTAAATTCACCCTGCTTCTATGCATAAGAATTATAATCAATTTTCTCTTACAAAAAAAGCCAGTTGAAACCTTACAGCATAAGCTAACATGAATCTTTTCCATCAGTTACAATGGACTTTAGAAGAAGGCTCTCCAAACTATTCTCCATTTCTTATGAGCATCTTTTGTATAATTTTTCAGCCAACTTAAAAACTGCTGAATAGCTTTTTAACAGAACTTCAGGAGAAACATACACATTTCCAACCAAAAGGAAGAACTATGTTTCAATTAGCATTAAAAAAAAAACTAAAGAAATTCATACATTACAGAAGTGTTGAACTAAGAATAGAGATGACACTAGAATACTACTACTCAGCTCTTACATCAGAACAGGAAAGGCATACCAAGTGACAGATTTTAGTTAAAACGAAGTGTGCTAGGTTTATCTAAACTAAGGTAAGAAACTGTCTGACCAATCTGCAAAGATCCCCAGGGGTCAGCAGAATTACAGTGATTAAAATGTGCAAAGGATCTGTCGCAGTGTGTTTGTGTGCTTGGGTGCAGGCATTTCCATCTTTGCTTACATGACTGCCAAAAATGTTCTGTGCTGTTCATTGCACATCAAGCTGTGTTTTAGCAAGGGAACACAGAATGGAAACACGGAATGGTGGTTAAAATTGCTTTTAGGGTGTATCAATATTATTTTCAAATCTATGAGGTAGGAAATCTGCAGGACACAAGAAGGATGTAACACTGCACAATACACACAGGCATCTGCTGTTTAATATACTACCGTTTTTCTTCACAAGAACAATTCTCTAATAAAAGAACATGGAGAGAGCATAGTTCATGCACAGTGTGGCAGCTCTACCCATTGAGACTGATTCTGGGGCCTTTAGTCAGACTGAAGACCTCAGAAGAACTCAGGATTAAATTAAATTTTCAGCAATGGCTCAATAACTTCTACAGCATTCTGAGAACAGCCTCTGAGAAGCCTTCTCAGAATCAAGCAGAAACACAGGGTTTGAGTGTACCAAGAATAACTACAGAGAACCTGCTGGAGTCATTTCTGGATTACACCGTAGCAAAATACAACTATCTGCAGTGTGATGGAGTATAAAATTAGCATTCAGCCATCTACATAAAATGTATGGTTCCTTCCTTGGCAGAACAATCTAACGAAGCACAAAATTAATGGATGGCAGTAGCTCAAGCCCTGCCACTGGAGTTTATGTTGCCCACAGATTACTCAACATAATTACATCTCTAAGAATCACAGTTTATTTTCTGATGTAAAAATTCATGGTAAATGTATTCATAAAACAGCGAAGCAGTCCTGAAGTAGATGCTAATAGCATCTGATGGGGTGATGAAAAGCCTTTCCCAACCTAAAGTAACTGGCATTCTTTTATCTGTTACTTCCTTTTGATCTTAGAACTGAGAAGCTGTGCACTCTTCGAAGCCTGAGTAAGGCACATCTTAGTGCCCATTATTTTCTCACTCAAATGTCACTGAAATTATTCTGAGTCATTAAACACATTCCTGGTACCAAAATCATACACTGTGTTTTGGCAGGTACTCCACTTTTATTCTTTAATACTAATATTTAGGTAGCAATTCAAGGTTAAACAGATCAAAAGAAAGTTGTACTATATGCTGCACTAACACAGTCAGTGAAAGTGCTGGGCTGCATTTTGGGCTTCAACATTCATTGACAGGAAATAATTTATCACTAGCTATTACGAACTGTAGCAATATCCCTGGGAATAAGCTATTTGCATACCATCCCTATAGTAGTGTATTTGAAGTGTGATTTGCCAGCAACAGGAAGATACTAAGATCTCCTTCAGAGAGTACTCTCCAGCTACTCTGCCCCATCTCCCCCTTTGCAGACACACCTCAAGACCTTTCAGGTCTAACACTGTGCCAAGTGTTACTTGGCAACAAGAAGACCTAATAGCTTTATATACTTGAGAGCTGCTGAAGACATTTGTTTCAGTGAAGTTGAAGAATCGACAAAGGCAGGCTGTGGCACTGTGAGAGGTAGGGATTTAAACACCAAAATAGAGCCTTCAAAATACAGGCACATAGCATTGGTACAAGTGATGCCTAAATACACAGAAACAGCACACTAGCAGATCAAAGATATTAGGGTCAGATGATGTACCTCTCACTACAGGAGAAGCAAACTTGGGCTTGTTCTGTGCCACCACATAAGGCAGTCTGACAATAATGCAATTCTTCAATAGTTTTGATAGGAGTTTATTATGTTGCAAAGTATCTGCTGAGAAAAATGCATCAGAGGAGATACTGTTCCAACTCATTTGTTGCTTTCATACACACAAAATATATCCTAAATATCACAGACACCTCTCAAACTCTTCTTGTGTAATTTCCAGAGTAATTCTCTTCTTTTTTTTTTTTGATCAACAGCTTTGAATATGCTGACCACTTCATCAAATCTGCTAGTAGCAGGTGTTTATACACACAGCAGCCCTTGGAAAGCTGTCCCTCCCTGGCAATGCCACATATACAGATCATCATTACTGCCTCCCCTGTCCCATGTTCTGGAAAGAACAGGCAGGAAATCAGAGAACTGGCTCATGGGAAGAGGTGAGGTATGGGTGACACACAGTCAATACCATGGTAACTGTGTATTTATACCATTCTTTATTGTTTTACATTGTTGGAATGGAATTACTATACAGTTTTAAGCAGGTCAAAGAGTTTTCTCTCAACACCATACTTGAAAAGACCTGAGTAATTATCCTTCTAGAAGAGAATAATAATAATAGCGAAGGTTGTTATTTTCATTTATAAGGAATAAATGCTGTACCAACAGAGAAAGACAGCCTAACATAAGCGCAGAATTTAACAGTTAGAATGAACGAGGTGCCAGGAAAGACAAGGTCGTTTCAGTGAAAACGTTTTCATACGATCTACATGTACAGAGATTCTGTCCAAACACCAAGGAAATTCTTGAATTTTTCATGCAATGAAAATGTGTTATTAAGAAAGAATGCAAAAGACTTGAACTCATGGCTCTATGCAAATGTATCAAAAATCATAGATTCTATGAATATCCATTATCTCAAAGAAAGCAAATTAACTCCAAAACCAGAAACTTTCCCTGAGAGTAATTATTTGTTACTGTTTCGTGAAAAAGACAGATCTTTCCCTTACTGTCTCCCTAGGAAAAAAGTCCTGCATTCTCTAAGACCAAGATTAAACTTACTACCCTTATACTGCAGATAGGAAACACTGAAGTAATTGTGATGGATATTTTTATCTTTCCTCATCTGTTCACAAGCTGTATGGGAGTAAATTGTATAGTCTCTCTCTACATTAACACAAACACACTGAGCAGGGCTTATATTAGTGTAAACATAATATGGGGGGACATTTTTACTTCTACTTGACTTGCCCCCACTGATTTTCCAATACTGTCTCTGTTTTCTTATCTGTTTTGTCCATAATAGGCCACTTAAGATATTCCTGAATTACTGAGCTTCCACCACTTGTAATGGAAATATTTGCAAAAGTCAGATTATCATAATGCTTAGTAAAGCATGTCTCCTAAAAGCAGCTTAACAAACATAAACTATTTTTGTCTAAGAGAAAAAGAGGTATAATGCTTCCTAAACTCCTTTATTGTTCTGGTGTGCTCTTGAGCACAAACACTCCCACATTTACTAACACAGTAATTCCATTCAGAAAAGTACAACTAGAAAGATGTCTCCGGGCTTTTGCAGTGCCAGGCTTTGCACAGTGCTGGGTGACACCAACCATTATTTCCACTAATAAACATTTATTTCAATTAAATCACTTAATTTGCAGTTTATTGTAAGTTGTCCTGGGGGGAAGAGGGGAGAGAAAAGAAAAAAAGAATAGCACTGTTCTGACTTTTGCATTGCTAGAGAAAAAGAATTACTTCAGGTGTTTCGTGGAGAAGAGAGGGAACTGCTCAGCAGACCAGAGTGACAACCTCTAACAACTGCTAAATATATGTTCCATATCATCAGACAAGGAGAAGCTGAAATGCCACAAGACTTTTTCATGTTCTGTGTTGCATCTGCACACAGTCCCAAGATAAGCTTTGGTGTTGCACATTGCAAGACATCTGCGCTGCTTTCAGTGTAAGGAGCATTTAGAATTATGTCTTCAGTCAGAAATGCATTTAGAATGTCTTCAGTCAGAAATGTCCCTCCCAGAAGTCTTGAACACAGGACCCAAGTTTGTAGGCCAGGTCTAGTGGGGGCTGGTGGAGCTGGTCTGATGGGGAAGAGCAGTCCTGGTAGGAGGCTTGCCAGACTGGTCAAGGAGGCTTTAAACTAGATGTGTTGGGGAAGAGGGGGCATCATTCCATCCCAACACACCCAGTCAGTTGCCAGAACCTATAATAAATGCTCGGAGCAATGTAGAGATATTCCAGCCACTTCCAGCCAATGACCTGGCTTCATTTGGAGCTCGGCTCAGATGCCTCTATACAAACGCCCGGAGCATGGAGAACAACCAAGAGGAATTAGAGATGTGTGCACATCTACGGGGGTATGATACAATAGGCATCGCAGAAACATGGTGGGATGGCTCCCATGACTGGAGTGTTGGAATAGAAGGTTACAGGCTCTTTAGGAAAGACAGGCCCAGCAGGGGGGGAGGGGGAGTTGCTATTTATGTTAGGGATAGGCTGGAGAGTATGGAACTCTGTCTGGGGACAGGTGAGCACTCAGTAGAGAGTTTGTGGGTCAGGGTTAAAGGGAAAACAGTGATGGGAGACAATACTGTGGGGATCTGTTACAGACCGCCTGATCAAGAGGAACCTGCGGATGAAGCACTCTACATTCATAGGAAAAGCCTCATGCTCACAGGCCCTTGTTCTCATGGGTGACTTCAACCACCCTGACATCTGTTGGAAGGACGGTACGGCCCGGCACAAGCAATCCAGGAGGCTCCTCAAATGTGTAGAAGACAACTTCCTTCTGCAAGTAATAGAGGAGCTGACAAGGAGAGATGCCATGTTTGACCTCGTGCTCACCAACAGGGAAGGGCTCATTGGAAATGTGATGCTCCAGGGCAGCCTTGGATGTAGCGATGATGAGATGGTTGAATTCAAGATCCTCAGGACAGTGAGAAGAGCATGCAGCAAGCTCACTGCCCTGGACTTCAAAAGAGCAGGCTTTGGCCTCTTCAGAAACCTGCCCTAGAGGGCAGGGGGGCCCAAGACTCTTGGTTGATATTCAAGGATCACCTGCTACAAGCTCAGGAGTGTTGCATCCCAACCAAAAGGAAGTACAGCAGGAGGGCCCGGAGACCTCCTTGGATGGATAAGGAGCTGCTGAGAAAACTTAAAAGGAAAAAAGAGGCTTATAATAAGTGGAAGCAAGGACAGGCAGCCTGGGAAGAATACAGGGATGCTGTCCGGGAAGCTAGGGACCAGGTCAGGAAAGCTAAGGCCCAGTTAGAACTAAACGTGGCTAGGGATGTTAAGGATAACAGGAAGGGATTCTATAGGAATGTAGCGAATACAAAACAGACTAGGGACAATGTAGGCCCCCTCAGGAAGCTCTCAGGAGAACTGGCTACACAGGATTTGGAGAAGGCTGAGGTTCTGAATGACTTCTTTGCCTCGGCCTTCACTGGCAAAGGCTCTGACCAAACCACCCAAGTTTTGGAAGGCAGATGCACGGACTGTGAGAATGAAGACCTTGGGCCCACTGTAGGAGAGGAACTGGTTCGAGACCACCTTAAAAACCTGAATGTACACAAGTCCATGGGACCCGATGAAATCCATCTGTGGGTCCTGAAGGAGCTGGTAAATGAAGTTGCTAAGCCACTGTCCATCATATTTGAAAAATAATGGTAGTCAGGTGAAGTTCCCAATGACTGGAAAAAGGCAAATATAACCCCCATTTTCAAGAAGGGGAAAATGGATGACCCAGAGAATTACAGACCAGTCAGTCTCACCTCTGTGCCTGGCAAAATCTTGGAGCAGACTCTCCTGGAAGGCATGCAAAGGCACATGAAAAACAACAAGGTGCTTGGTGACAGCCAGCATGGCTTCACTAAGGGGAAATCCTGCCTGACCAATTTGGTGGCCTTCTATGATGGGGCTACAGAACTGATGGACAGGGGTAGAGCAGTTGATGGCATCTACCTGGACTTGTGTAAAGCGTCCGACACTGTCCTGCGTGACATCCTTGTCTCTAAATTGGAGAGACATCAATTTGATGGATGGACCACTCAGTGGATAAAGAACTGGTTGGATGGCCACACACAAAGAGTTGTGGTCAATGGCTCAATGTCCAGATGGAGACCAGTAACGAGTGGTGTCCCTCAGGGATTGGTGTTGGGACCGGTCTTGTTCAACATCTTTGTTGGTGACATGGACAGTGGGATTGAGTGCACCCTCAGCAAGTTTCCTGATGACACCAAGCTGTGTGGTTTGGTTGATACGCTGGAGGGAAGGAATGTCATCCAGAGGGACCTCGACATGCTTGTGAGGTGCGCTGATGCCAACCTCATGAAGTTTAACCATGCCAAGTGTGAGGTCCTACACCTGGATCGGAGCAATCCCAGGCACTGCTACAGGTTCAGCAGAGATGAGATTCAGAGCAGCCCTGCAGAGAAGAAATTGGGGGGGTTGGTCGATGAGAAAATGAACATGAGCCGGCAGTGTGCGCTTGAAGCCCAGAAAGCCAACTGTATCCTGGGCTGCATCAAAAGGAGAGTGACCAGCAGGTCGAAGGAGGTGATCCTGCCCCTCTACTCTGCTCTTGTGAGACCTCACCTGGAGTATTGTGTGCAGTTCTGGTGTCCTCAACATAAAAAGGACATGGAACTGTTGGAACAAGTCCAGAGGAGGGCCACAAGGATGATCAGGGGACTGGAGCACCTCCCGCATGAGGACAGGCTGAGATAGTTGGGGGTGTTCAGGCTGGAGAAGAGAAGGCTGCGTGGAGACCTCATAGCAGCCTTCCAGTATCTGAAGAGGGCCTATAGGGATGCTGGGGAGGGACTCTTCATTACTGACGATAGTGACAGGACAAGGGGTAACGGGTTAAAACTTAAACAGGGGAAGTTTAGATTGGATATAAGGAAGAAATTCTTTCCTGTTAGGGTGGTGAGGCACTGGAATGGGTTGCACAAGGAAGCTGTGAATGCTCCATCCCTGGCAGTGCTCAAGACCAGGTTGGATGAAGCCTTGGGTGAGATGGTTTAGTGTGAGGTGTCCCTGCTCATGGCAGTGGGGTTGGAACTAGGTTATCTTAAGGTCCTTTCCAACCCTAATTATTCTATGATTCTATGAGGAGCAATGACTCACTTGAATAAAATGTAGGAATACCACACAGCTGCTTATTTACAAGCAACCCCTTATTTTTCAGTCCCTGCTTGAATAATATGCTGAGTAATCTAATGAAAAAATGAATAGGGCCTGAAACAAAGGAACGGACACACAGGTTCACAGCCCTGGTACCATGACAGTACTAGCTGCCATCCCAAATGTGTTTCTCAGTTTAACTCACAGTTTTTTGAGTATCATTTGTCTCCTAGTTAGGTCTTACAGTCTGTATATTCTCTACCCTCTTCCTGCAGGGTAAAATACTGGTTGCTACTGACAGTCACACACTGCTTCTATGCAGACTATGTAAAGGCAAGCAGAAGTGTCATTTCCTTTTCTCATAAAAACAAGGCATAATCTGCTGCAAATTAGATTCATCAGCCAGTCAGAGTTATGCTATTTAATATACACATATGTAACCTTCTTCCTTGCAACTTTGGTTTTGGCTACTTGTGTTTGGTTTAAGTGAGCTGAGGGGAAAAGAAAAACCAAACCTACACACCAAAGGTCTGAAGTTTTGGCCTACTTGTTCCAATGCATTTGGTTAGTATTTTACATCCTATTAACATACCAAACTTACTTGACTATCACAAGGCCTTAGCTTTTCCTCTGCTTCACATTTCACAGCTGCTCTGCACTTCAAAGTAGAACCTTAAGGTCCTCTGAAAGAAACAGGAGTGTTATCTCCAGCTGCATGGTCTGGTTTGACAACAACTGACAGTACAAGGTGGTCAGCTCTATTATGCAGAAAACTCTTGTGCCTTATGCACTAGGTACAAGTTGTATGGCACAGTTGGTTAACTGCATATAAATGCAGCTTACTCTCATGTCCCTGTATCTCGTCTAGGTATACAGCTGCTAAATTCAGTTGTTCTAATAGTAGTGCCTACAGGAAACTAAGTGTTAGCTTCTCATCAGCATCACTGCAACATTATTTAATCCTACCTTTGACCCACTAATTTTATTAATAAACTAAGATCATACTGTGCATAATTCTGTCTCCTTTTAATCCAATTTTAGAAGCTGTGGACTGCCTGGAGGAATAAAACATGAATTCAGGTCCTTAAGTTTAAGAGAAACAGTATGTACTGTATTCAATAGTGCAGCTAGAAACAGGCAAGCAAGCAGTGTCCCCCAGTGCTCAGGAATGTAAAAAACAAGGTGCAGAACAGCCACAGCAAATCAAGCAGCAGTCTCCAACTGAGGGTACACCATTCTTACCATCTTGGAGCAGACAGCATTGGCTTCAGAGGGAGAACAAGACATTGGCATGGCAAGGACAATGAATGGCATATTCTAGTGCCACTGAGAATGAAGACAAGGAATGGCAGAGATATCATGTGCACATGCAGGCACTGCTACCAAGGAAAACACAGACACAGAGACAATGGATAATGAGTGACTAAAGCGAAGTTTCTGTGAAGAATCCCTTCTAAAAGGAAACTGCAATCACAAGTAAACATTTCAGGCTCAGTTCACATAATGATAAGCATTAAACACTTTTTCTCCCCTCTGACAAGTCACACCTTTCTGTGGAATTCACAAGAGCTCTCAAAGCACCTTAGCAAGTATGACACTTCTGTTAATTACAAAGACATAGCAGACAAAGAATATTTGGGTTTCTTCTCCAATGTGACTCATTCATACAGCCTCAGAGCTGACTGAAGCTCAAAACTAGTACTCAGAATAAGCTTACTGTTCTATAATCGGACAAGATGAGTAAATTTTCATTACTCAGTCTCAAATCTGTTTCAACAGCTGTATTTTGTTGGCATTTCAAATGTGATTGTTCAGACAACATAGAAGAATTTGCAGCATGTGAGAGGAGGTTCTGGTATGACAAAAGTAAGAAAATCAAAGCTTTACAGTGTCTCTTTTGACAACATTTAAGAATTTTAACTCTTATTCTACTCATATGTACCTTATTTGTTGCTTTTTATGACTGGTTCAGGGATGACTGGTTCACAGCTCTCTTCTTATTTTCACTTACACAAAATTTCCATGACTGCAGACAGCAAGGTTGATGTCACATGCTGAGAAGAAAGCCCAGTATATTTCTAAGTGAAAGTTAGACCAGAGCAATTAAAGAAACATTAATTTTCATTGCATACAGCTAACTCTCTGCCAAAAAGCTGGAGATCATGTGAGGGTTAGTGAGATATACGCATATTTTACTTCTGCTTTGTTGAGTCATGATATATCGAGTTTAGTTTTTCTTGACAATACTGAGTAGCTTTGTTCTATTTTTATCTACTCAAACATAGGATAATGTCCCTAAAAGCAGAGTGAGAACATCAAAACAACTTCTGTAGCCAAAGTTTAGCCACTGAAATCAAGGAACCCAGTCTTTGCAAAAAGCTCCTCAGTACATGCAAGAATGCCAGAAACTGGCTTTTTAGACTTGCTATCTTGCAATACTAATGTATAAATTAATTAATTAGAAACCTATATCCTGTCAAGAGATACAATGCTGTTAAAAACATTTCAGGGAAGTGGAGCCAAAGTGCCGGAAGCCAAAGAAAGGTTTCTTCTCCGGAAGCAGTTTGGGATAGTCTTGAACTAATTGTAACAGAATCTGGAAAAGGCAATGAGATTTCTCAAAACAGGGAAAACCTGACTCCTTAAATTAACTAAGTTTTGTTAGGAAATTAAAACAAAACAAAAAAAAACAAAAAAAAAACAAACCAAAAAAGGGCAAAAACTAAGGATGGAGGGAAGCATTTGGCAACTTGTAATTGGAATACTGAATGACTACCCTTTACGAAATGTAACCCTGAACTACTCTAAATTTGCTATTAAGGTGGTCTATAAATTTTGGTGTAAGTTTTTGCTCTCTTTTTTCCAGCACAGGGAGAAGATATACAGGTAAATGTTGCACATTCAGGATAGTGGTTGAGGTGTGAGAAGATGAACAGGCCATTTTCCAATTTGTTTGAATTTCTTTCCTAGTTTGGTAGCTGGTGAGCATCAGGTTATTGCCACATTTGTCCTTTTCTTTGTGCATTGCCAGGACTACTGGCACAGAATATGGGCTCGTTTTCCAACTTCTTGTATCTCTTAATCTTATAAATCTGTGAATTTATACTGCTGATATAACTTTTCTACTCTAAATGTCTTGAGCTGACTTAGCTGCTTTCAGCAGAAAGCCTGGCACCAGAAGTATGTTAGATAATGGCACGTACATAGAAAAATAAATAGGTATGACTCACAAAACAAAACAGATCTTGCTCACGTCCTGTGCTAAAAAAGCCAAGTTCTGCTGTAAGTCAGCTCTTTGCAGGAGTGACAGTAACCCCAACTAAGGTCTTAGACCACTACTGGATACAATGGAGCTCACATTCATTTTCATGATTAAATAGTAAAATTGGGCTGAACAGATGTGGCTCAGTAAGTAAGGTAAGAATGAGGTTTGGTTCATTTCTCTGCTGGAGACATCTTTTTTTTAAATTAAATCCTCCAGTCACAACCAGGGTCTGAAGCTGGTAAACTACCGTGGAAAATAAACACTGCTAATAGTCATGTTAACAAAACGTTCCTAATAAAGAAACATGCTAATTTTCCAATTGCAGACTTCCAGTCAGTCATGGTCATCTGACACCCTGTACGCATTATCATCTCCCCAGGTAAAAAAACCTTTCATGTGATACAGCCAAGACAAATGGAACAACTGCCTGTGATATCATGTGAATGATGCTACAAAACCTGGATGTATATTCAATGAAGAAGCTTTACTTCAAAGGCCTGGAGAAGAAGAACAACTTCGAAAAAAGACAAGTAGCAACAGAGCTAAAGAAGCTGCTCAGATCAACTGGTTGGCCTAAACACACTGATATTTCCACACAAATAAAGGGATGTGGATAAAAGTGACTTTCACATTGCACTATGTAAGTTGTTGATGGGAAAACACAGAACCCCTGTCTCAGCAGCAGTGTAAAAGGTAGCACACATGATGGATTCATAGAAGTTGGCTTGAGAAATAGCAAGTGGTGTCAGTAAAGCAGTAAACATGCCCTCTCTCCAGCTTAGTTCAGTAACTAAGTAATATATTCCTTAGCTCAACACAGGAACTAGATTTTTCTTCTTACCACATATTATATTACCATAATGAGTCAGGTACACTTATTTTCAGACAAAACTACAATCACTGTTAATTTTTGTCCTAATAAGTTCAACAGGATTACTAAAATGCTTCCTCTGGAATTAGTGTTAGTATAGCTGATGTGAAGTGGTTTAAGTGATTTTACCATGTGTTCCTTATGTTTGTCTTTATATAATGAAATAAAAATGACATTTTGACACAGTATAATGTAAAATGCCTTCTTTCTCAGTGTCTGCTCAATTTAAGTAGTCCCTCTGTGAATTTTCCAGAGCGGGTGTTTGATCGTGTTTTTTTCCTGTAGATTTTCCTGCTCTTTAACAGTGAATAATCAATTGGCACGCCACAAATGTAGAGCAGCAATCTCAACAAAGACTAACGGTGCTTTAAAGAACTGCTAATAAGTATACGCAGTATGAAAAACTACTTTGAATTGGAAGAAATGAAATTAAGTACAGATCCGCCCCTGTGGGTTGCAGACAGCCATTTTTTCAGATATAACACAACCAATATCCATGACATGACACACAGAAGGGGCCTGACAAGCACAATATTTTTCCTCATGTACCACCAGCAGTGATAATTCTTGTTATGTTAGTAATAAAAACAAGACAAAAAGTACCATTATCATAGAGAATGAGCATACAAGTATTGCTCATAATACCATACCAACATCTGTATCTATGCATATGAAAAAGAAATTAAAAAAAATAAATAGCAACAATAAAACCAAAAAGTCTCATGTGTAAACTTACACATTCCTTACAAGTGACACTGATTTGAGCTTACAATGTTCAAGGGTGAAACTTCCTGTGCAAATTATTTTTGACCCCTCAGAGAGCTTTAAACAAAGGCCCCTAAAAGTCAGCATTACGGGGCATTTTAAGAATAACTAGGATTTTCTGCATAAAGGGAAGATGACCGTGGAAAAAAAGATCCTGACTCTGTCCATTATTGTTACTATTAATCACATCCAGATTCTTTATGTGCCCCTAGCTGCTTTGTTGTAACCACACAGAATGCCCAGTACTTTTCAGCATGACCCCTTCAAAGCTTCTGTGGTTCTATTCCAAGAGTACAGATTAGGCTCTCTGCTCCATGGAAAAGAAGGAATGAAAATTACAGGCAATTTCAACCACAGCAACACACTGAGTGAGCAAACAAGCAAAAATTTACTGGTTACTTCTGCAGTAGGAGGGAGTAAAACTAGGGAACTGAGTTCATGGAAATATAAGAAAACAAAGTACAAAAAGCATTAAAAATCCTGTCCTAATGTTAATAAAATTTAAAATTCTATTTAAGTTATTTTAAAAAATCCATAAGCACTACACTACTGTGCTAATTAACAATGAGTGAACTCCTAGATTCCAGATCAGTAAGTCATGTAAGCAAGCTCATGAAAGTAATCCATGTAAGTCAATGTGTCTTTGAATGAGCTATAGGTACATCCATGGAATCAATGTCACAGATTCCAAACTTTCTGTTATTCAACTGCATCTGCGTTGCACAGATGGAAATTATTAATGTTTCTTATCACTAGAGGGAGCTATTTTCCTGTATTAATACACTAACACCCGTACGAACACTTGATAGAAAACAAGGGATGATGATCTTTTCACTAATCGAAAGTCACACTGTGGTTCACAAAGCCCAGCTAACTCACAGGCCAAAGGATAAAGTTTATGTTCGCTGACTGAAAAGAGGCTTTAGGAAGGTAAAAACTGTGTTGGTTTGGGGTTTGGCTTTTTTTCGCCCCTCATGTCTTTCCTGTGTAGTTTAGCAGCAATCAAGGTACCATGGCTGTCTTCCCTTGAAAGTTACAGATTATTCTCATGTGTGCTGTGCCCAGGTACCACAAGGGACAGCACATAATGACAAAATGTAAATAAATCAGTCCATTTCTAAATATTTCTAAACATATGAGGCTACATCTTCCTAATTACTGTATTTTCTGTAGCTCAGTTTTTCCCCTCCCTCTCGTACACAGAAACCATGCTTAAACTCAGATCCATCTCCATTGCAGCAAGAAATCAAAGCAGTGAAAGGTAAACCACCCTACAGACACTAAAGAAATATATTGGTCATTTCCAACAATGAAAAAGGACAAGAAGCAAGCCAAGTACATCACTTAAGGTCAGCAAGACTGCTAAAGTTATAAAAATTCATTTATTTTGTTATTAAAGATGCTTTCACAGGGACTAGTTCCTTTGCCCAGTATGATGCTTCTTTGACTTCCAAACACATAACTGAGTGGCAAAAGAACAAACTTCCATACTTATTTCTCAACCTGTATTCTAAGACCTGGTGCCAGCTGTTCTGATGTGGGTTTTCTGAGGTCAGAGGCAGTCTGTCATCACCATACAGGGTTTACTCCACAGTGCATTATCTTCACTGATACATTGATGAGATACGACAAACACCGAACTTCACTCTCACTCCTGAACTTGAATTTTCAAAGCAACAAAAATCAAGCTTCTACGAGGTTACTATTGCATGAGCAACAGATCTAATTCCTCAGAGACTCATTATATAAAGTTGCATACCAAGGAAGATCACTAAACGTGGAATGGGAAGATTAGGAACCACCCCCCTCCTTTTTTGAATGCTGCCCCTCTATACTTTGATCAGTGAACCACCTTCTGTCCCTCTAATCCTGACAACAGATATACCTATACATATATACATACATATACTTCAGGGATCTGTGGAGTTAAAGCATTCTTTTTCTCAGTTCTGCTGCTCTATTGCATTGGCTTGAGTGGGTTTGCAGGGCTGTTAGAAGACAATCTGGCTGAAGGCATGGTTTCTTTTGTTTCACTGTGGCATTCATACTGCTCATCCCTTAGCAAGAGCAAAACAAAACCAATTCGTGAAGTCAATTCTTAAAAAATCATCTCTGCCAAATCAAGACATGCCTGTATTGTGCAAGTTCTGAAGGCAGCTGGGGGAGTTTAGCAATATAAAAAAGTATTTGTTTTAAATGCACTCCCTTTTGTTTCAAGAGAACAATGTCAATAAGGACCTCTCTTCCCTCCCTGTCCCCAAAGGCTCTGACAAGGGAAACAGCTTCTCATGCTTTTGGTGCTCAGCAGGAGATAAATGATGCCCAGGGGAAGTGTCAAATGTCTCAAATGGAGGTGTCCCAGAGATGTCTCTGAGACCCCTCATGTCTTTCAGTTGCTAAAGTCAGAACTTCAAGATGAACTCCCTCCTCCTGGGAACACAGAACAGAGGATATTTTGTGGCAAAATTTAAGCATAAGCAAGAACTGAAATAAGCCTGGATAGTACAAGAAATTTGTCTAAGACCAGCATGTTCTGCCTACTTTATGTTTGTTTATTGTGGTGCGCTTTGATTCTTCTGGATAAGCAGATGCGATAGGTAATTTTCTGGGCCTTTTTGCAGCAACACATTGATCTTTGTCTGATGAAATCACACTGATCTTTGTCTGATAGAAACTATTCCACCTTTTGGCACAATACCTACTATTCACTAATATGTTTTTTCCTCATCTTTTCAGAGAAGCTTCACATGCTACCGGCATAAACCTTAACCCTGAGCTAAACCTGTTGTGAGAATGGGAAGAAGAAGGGGAGAATGACAGCTTTTAAAGCTGGATTTGCATAGTTCCTTGCCTTATGGCTCTCGGGTATCTCATAGAGCTTCCTCTTGCAGCCTCTGTGCTCCTCCAAGTCCCAAGGAGGAATAAAGACAACACTCTGGATGTTCCCACTCTCACCTGCTGTCATGGAACTATGAAGAAAACTCTGTGTGGTGGGATTAACACATAGGACACGTAAAATGTTTGGATCCAGACTGGATGTGGTGTCACAATTTTTGCTCTTAAAAGCTTAATTTTTTTAGGTTGGTGATCATGACTGTTAAGCATAAAATCAAAACAGCGAGGAAATAGTGCCAAAAGTAGAAGGTATTTGGCTTGGATGCCCTTAAGTTTTCCTTCAGAAATAGTCTTGTCTGACAGGTTAAATCTACTGACATGATCGCTAGCAAAATATTTTTAACAGCTGTTTGCCTCATGTCACCTTTTCCTCACCAAGAGGACATACTGTCATATTAATATTCTTCCTAACTAAAACATCAGTTGCAAATTGCAGTTAAAAGACACAGCTGCAACATGAAAGTTAAAGACAGATTAAGTATCTTGCCTCTCAACACCAGGCTGAATAGAGCAGGGCTTTTCCTGCCTCTTCCATGAGGAAGCAGCAAGACAGAGACAATGGCCTTAATAATGAGAAAAAAACACTCTTCTTTATAAAATATCCCCTGACCACTGGAGAGATGAAGTACTTGCCACTGTGATTCAGTCAGTATTTTTCTTGTCTAATCTCAACTTTATGAGTTTACACAGGCTTTCTTAACAATTCAGTGTGTTTATTTCTTTTTAACAAGGAATCTTATGGTCTCTCATTCACTTACAGGCCACCCTGTTAGTTTTTCTATACTTTGTTATGAAAACGAGCAATTGTTTCTAATAAAACCTTGGAAATTTGTGCATGTGCTTGAACCTAGCCATAACAGTTATTAAAGCACTGACTAGGATTTGAAGAGATTTAAAAAGGATGATAAAAGATTCAAAGACTGCATCTTTTATCTCAAATGATATTCTAAGCCATGTTATTAAATCATGTCTAATTTAAATGCTAAATATGTGAAACATTTTAACTGGTAGAGGCTAATATATATATATATGAAAAACATCTCCTAGAACTTCTTTTGTGTGTTCTATCAGAAATAAAATTTATCCAGATTCTAACTTAATAATTCTTCCTCATCTGCAGTAATCAATAAACACTCAGTAAAGATATCTAAATTCTTTGTAGACCATCAGTGGTTCATAGGCACTTCCAGGTGGCCTGTGGAGCAATTCTTCTCAAGTATTTGTCAGTCTTTAGTCAGCGTCTGCTTTACCAAAAAAAAAAAAAAAAAAGCAATCTAAGAGCTTTCAGAAGGATTTTGGAACACTTCCCTGCTTGTCTTCTTCACATTCTTCTCTCTTGTGTATTTCTCACCTGGGAATTTAATTACAGTAAAATTTGCTTTTACAGGAGAAGTAGCATTGCACAGGATAGTACTACTATCCCTAGAGGGTACTATGCCCCTAGAGGGGCAGTCTTGCAAAAAGAAATCTCTGGTGAATTCCTGTGTGGAAATTGATTCAGACATAAGGTGGACATGTTCCAGAAGAGTGGCTGATTCACCTCACAATGCACAGTAACTGTATCTCTGCTCTTTTCTCAGTGTGCACTTGGGGGCTCCTCAGGTATACATATACTCACCTCTGCTGAATTCAGCAGAAAACAGAAGTATAAGCAATTTTTAAAGCTGCTAAACTGAATCATGTTATTGTGAACTTTAAACATAAAGCAAGTCTGGTACAAATTGACTTTTAACTGCACCGCTAGTTAAAAGCCCTTATATATTTTCCAGCATTTCATCCACACACAGATCATTGCTGCCAACTGCCTCAAAAAAGAAGAAAACTGCCCTTATCATGTCAGAGGTCTAAGAAACCTCTCATTCTCTCCAATAGTCCCAGTTACTCCTGGACTGCACAAACACATCCTTCAGATTGTCCACAACCTTCCAAAGGTGAAAGCAGATAAAACAAATGGAGAGAAGGAGCAAACAGGGTTACATGCTGTTTAACATGTATTCACCTCAGTATTTATAAAAGAGATGTATAATGGCATGTAAACGCAAAATGTAAATGGAAGGGAAATGGAGTAAGAAGAACCAAGCATGTTGGAGAAAGATGAACACAGAAGTGACACCGCTGGAGAGACCATCTTGGGAAACAGATGAAAAACTGACAGTTAACAGATGGATGGCAAGAGAGGAGGCAAGAAGTGGCTGTAACTGGTGAAGGGACAAAAGTAACGTCCCATCCCCAAAGGTCATGAGTTATAACAGACACCTTATGTCATGATCTGTGTTCACAGATCATAATGTCCCTACAGGGCTTCAGCTAAGCCTCTACTTCCAAAGTGCTTATTACCTCTCTAGAGGGTGCTCCAGGATGAAATCCTACCATTGCTGAGCAATGAGCTAGGAAGCAGAGATGGCTTCTGACTTATGTATCTCTGCTAGCGGATGGCAAGATGTCTGCCAGTGCCGCTGGGGGCTCTTTGATGCTTAAGCTGGAGAGGTTCATTTCCTTTCATTAATTTCCACAGCCCATAAAGGTACTTCCAGGAGATCCTAATGACTAGGTGACATAATTATAATTCCTCTCTTCCACAGAGATTTTCTGTACCAGACAGTAAGATTTAATTCTCCTTATTACCTCTCCAAAGAAGGATTCTACCTGTCTTCCATATGAGTTTAAAGCCCTAATGTGTGAATAACAGTAATGTAAGCTGAGTGGTCAGCATTCCCTGAAATACCTTCATACTGTTTCATAGTGGCTCAGGAGTTACTTGGACTTGCGTAGTTTGGTTTAAACAGAACACATCTTTAACTGTGGCGCACACACACACTGTATCCTGAGTAATTTTTATGAGATTCTCACCGATTTCTGTGGGAGCCTGACTGAATCACACATGAACAATGACTGAATCAAAACCTCAGGACTTGGTTCACCGGAGACTTAAATGCAGAAGTAGAATCCCTGAGTTCACTTCCGGAGTTCAAAAGAAGTCTAAAATTAACCACTAACATTTTGAATGGAAGTTCACGCGACTTGACTCATTCAAGTAAGTCTTCTCATCTTCCAGTATCCAAAGTAGAAAACTGTGGTGACTGCAGCATCCCCTGACTTTGAAACAGTACTATGAGCCCTGCAGTCACAGCATCTTCAAATTCAGCGTGAACTGCAAAATCACCTGAGTCCCCAGGCAGTCTGCCCATTCATTGCAAATATCTGTACTAGCAACACCAAGGTCTACATTGTATCCATGTACATTTAAATCAGCTGGAATCACAGGAATACTCTCAATTACAAGACTTTTAATCTCATGTTTGATAGCTCTGGAAAGTCTTATTTGAAATTAATAGCCCTGGCAGCACACTACAAAGAATCTCTGGATTTCTAGAACTCCGTCTTTCAAGACTGTATGTAACACCAGCTCATCTGAGAAAACGTCCTTGGGTTCTAGTCACCTTTCACAGATACCCATTAGTGTGTTACAAGTTTAAATATGCAGCTTCCAGTTGCAGCAACATTAATGAAGATCTATGTTTCTGTGTCTTTCCCATCACTGGATTTCAAAATTTACAGACATTAATTCATTTCTGTTTGTAAGGAAGACAAAGCTTTGTAATCCTCATCAACAGGTCAGGAAAATGCTTCCAGAATGATGATGAGGTCAGTGCAGCAGAGTGCAAACAGAAACTGTAAGCTTGTAAGCAAGGACTGGATTCAATACTTCTAAAGTATCGTAGCTATTCTTTAGTAATGCCTCACTGCCATTACAACCCCAAATTTCCAAGGGGGAGTAGTTCCACTTGAGACAGCTGGATGTGCATTTCTGGACAGATGACAGGGAAGACAATAAAGAATTGTTAAGGAAACTCTTTTATATTCACCCACCCATGAACATTTTGGCTACACAAGGTTATTTTCCAACAGGGAGTTAAGAGCAGTCAGCGCTAGTCAACACTGATGCATTTTCAGTCCTCAGTTTACAAGGACAGAAAAATTGCTGATGACAACTGCGTGTTATTTTCTGTTTCCTCATATTCTGATCAGCATCACACAGAGAAAGGCATGAGCCCAGATGACCTTAGCAGTGCCCTAGACTACGCTGCAAAGAGATCATATCTCACAGCTTTTTTTTTTTTTGGTGGGATTCCAGCTATAAGTAACCAAGGTCTCTACCCCACCTACCAATATATGCAAACTTAAAACTTTTACATGCCCTTCTGATTCCCTTTCTGTGCAGACAGTGACTTAAAAGGAAACCCTCTGGCTCACTGTTACATAGACAAGGTCAGAGTTACACCATGTACTTCTTTCTGCACCTGGCAGCTTTGCAGAAATGAGAGCCAAAGAACTAGTGCAGACAGCTCCAGCAGCAACTATCCATAGCGGGAATGCCTCTGCACAAGGGTCGCAGTTAGGAGAAGGCACCTCAAGCTGCAATTCGACCCATTTATGTGTGGCCTGAGTGAGTACTGACTTTGATTAAATATTCCATGCTGCTGCAAACTAATTCTACTTCAAACAGAGGTTTCTTCAAGAATGTGTACATATGTGGGTGTTGGAGTGTAGGAGAACGTATGCAGATTTGAAAACAGGATGACCTGACTTTCCTTTTAATTCCAGCTCATCACAACTTGCCAGAAAACATTGCCCCTTAACAGCTGTTTCACAACCCAAATAAAAAAGAGCTGGCAATTTCAAGCTAGCCAATGTTGACAATGCTAACTGCCAATGCTACGTGCCTGACCCTCACTGGCAGCTGCAGTGGATGCTCAGAAATCTTGTGTATGGAAGTAGGAACTACTGAATTTTTCACTCAAATATTACACAAAAGAATTTCTGATGATTTTGATCTTAAACTGTTTGAGGAATAGAAGCTAAATAAGGACTTCAGGGCTGTGAACAGAGATTCCACACACACTCAGAATTCAGAGGCATGTGGACTGAACTGTGAGAGAAATACTCACCAAAGCTGTTCACCATGTTAACAGAATTCTAGGCTCCAGTGCTGTGAAATCAGCCTTTCATTAGCATCAAATTCTCTCCACTGTTTTCTAGAAAGGGAAAAAAGTAAAAATTTGGGAACAATTAATTTTTCAGTGAGCTCTGCTAGTAGTGCAAGTGCTTCTCCATCAACCCTTCTTTTAAATTATTTTTCTAATAATGGCATGCAGACACTTACATCTGTTAAGTTACAGAGGTAATTTGCACCCACTTAGAGCTCCATTTGGAGAGGTATAAAAATAGCCTGGAAACAGGAATCTGGCCCATTCCTTAGAATTATTATTAGAAATATTACCAGAATAATTATTTTAGTTTCAGTAAAAACCATGATAATCAGGCAGAAATGTGCCTTTCAGCATTCTGTGACAATCTCTTTTGCTATCAGAGATATGGACTTGGTTTCTGCCAAGGTTCCGTTCACTCTTTCATACTACGCCTATTCTCCTCAGCTGACCCTTTCAAAAGAACGTAATAATTTAGGAAAAAAGCAAAATCTCTCAAGATTCCAAGACACTTCAAGACTCAAATTCACTGAACTGTCCATTTCAATTAACGTCCTTGATGATAGAATTTGCATGTCTGCTATCATTATTTCACAAGAATGTCAGTATACAATGTGTGTTTTCTTCTATGGTTAATATTCCTGTATAGTGGCCCATAAACACAGAATATTATGGATGCAGTAATACAGCACTTAAAGAAAGGGAACTGAGTAATAGTTTTCACCACAAATAGCTCATTCATATGTCAGTCCTAATGGGGTTACTGGATCACAGAAATAGTACTGATGCCTTTCACTTCTGCATTGTTTCTAAATAATGTCCCAAAATTTTGATTTCTGGGATAATCTAGTCCCTATTTGGGGAAAATTTGTTTTACCTATAGTAGTTATTTTGTTAAGTTTCTGTTAGCTGTGTTTATTTGAATTATAGACTGGTGGATATTTTGCCTGTAATTGTACCCATATGAAATCTGGTGATACATATTTCATTTAAATAGGAGCTACAGTCTGCTCTGTGATTTGTAGTACCTTGTGCAACCTGCTCTAGGTGTCCCTGCCTTGGCAGGGGACTGGACTAGATGATCTCCAGAGGTCACTTTCAAAACCTAATGATTCTGTGACACCATTACCATCAACTTTCAGCAAAGCTGAATTTTCTCAGTTCATTACAGTTTCCTTATTTAATAGTAAGATTCCTTCCTTCACATATATTGTGAGAATATATGCAAAGAATTTTTTCTAAATATTAAACACTTAATCATAGAATTAGAATTGTAAATCTTTGTTGTACCATACAGTAGCTTTTCAATATTTGCATCTATTTACTCAAAGATTTTTTCTAAAGAAAGCTAGAATGAATTAGTCTTATGTTAAGCCCCAAATCAAGCAATAATTTTTTATTTTTCCTTTTCTCAAAGATTTTGCAGAATGCTATACAAATAAACACCTTTGCAAAACTGAACGAGCAATGTCTGCTTATGGCTACCAATAAAAGCATCATGACATTTTGTGAGTAAATGCTTGATTTACGATACAAACGCTGCAAAAATACACATCTTCATTAAAACCTTGTAAATGGACAAGTTCAAACTTTTTGTAAGTAAATGCCATAAGGACAACAGAGCTTTTCTCCAGGAATTCTTCCACATTCCTTTTGCAATACTCTGGAACAAGACTAGAATATTCTGGCACTGGGAATGTTGCTCCCTCTGTAAAATTCACTCCAGAATTTCTGTGACAGCTAATTGTGGAAGGTAAGCAGAGAAGATGAACTGACACTGTCTGAACAGATTCAAGTGAGCAGCAAAATTAAGGGTTTTGTAGCCAAACTATTCATATCATCCCTCTCTGCAGTTACAGCTGTCAGAGCCGTAGTAGTAGTCCACATGGCAGCTACAACTCAAACATCACTAGGCTTGATATGAACCTTGCGTGACAATGTATCAAATTGAACAGTCAGTACCATAATTGTATCATAACTTCCCTTAAAATACAGGGCAATCACACTGTCCCAAATTCTTTTAAAAGAAACATAATGAAATTAAAACTTTCCACAACATGTTATTTTCAGTAAGAGTGCAACACCTCACTAAGCAAATGTGCGTAAGTGGGGAAATTACATTCATACCAGCTGAGTTACAGCACTGTAGTTTTACACTCACCTTCTACTATGCCCTAAGATTTCCTTCTTTGCTCTCCTCATTAATCAGTTCTTTCAGACACGCCTGTATTTTTTACATCACTCTTAAAGAAGTCCTCTCTTCAGGATATATATGCAAAACAGTTAACAAGTAATTATGAAAAACAGTTAAGTGTGATTACTGCACTTTGGTGACAAGACAATATGTTCCTCTCTGCCAAACTATCTGCACTTCAAGAGTGCCATCAACATAGCCTACAAGAATAGGAAGTCAGCAAAGAAAACTATCAGAAGAAAGGAATGTCAGAATTAAGTGTCTGCATGTAGGTTGCTGTTTATCTAGAAAGCAGAAATGCAGACCATCCTCCTCTACATAAAGCAACACTTAAAAAACATGATAATGCAAGTGAGAGGCCTCACAGGAATCCAACACTAAATAATTTAAGACCTCAAATGAAAGATTCAAGCAACATCTGTGCTGCATAAGAATGCAGACGGTGGTTAGTCACAACTGTGGGCTAACTGGCATACCAGCCATGTCACAGCCAAGACCCTGGAGCATACTGCATTGGCTGTCTGCTGAATCTGCTGTGCTTGGCAGCGCCAGTCATTCTCTGATTAAGGAGCATTCACAAGTGTTACTTTCGAACACAAAGACTGGTGGACATTCGTGAGGAACACAGCTCACCTTCACAGTTTTGTGATCACAGCTCTGATTTTAAAATGTACTATTGTGTAGAGGATTGGTTTAGAGTTTCTATCACAACCTCACTACAGAAAAGTGGGAACACACTTGCAGAGAGGCCACACAACCTCCAGTCCAATCTTGCTGTCACCAATACCTAAGCCAGCTCAGTTACCCCCACATTTCATAACGTCACAGTACAAGTAACCCTTGATTATATGCAGATGCAGAAGACAAGGAAAATCAAGAAAACTTCTTTCCTCAGCACTCTTTTTTTTCAAAGCCTTCACCCCAAGGATCCATGCATTTAATCTGGGGCAGTTTACATATCCTGGGAGAAGACTGAACTTCCTGGGAAGAGCTGCTAGCTCAGCTGGCTCCTTATGGGAAGCATTTGAACCTCCCCACACTTAACTATTCGAGGCATCTCAAGTAATTTCTTTTGTTTACAATGAACAGCTCTTCATTACTCCTAGGCAGAGGCTGTTGGTGTTTGGCCAGAGGGCTGCCCTGACAGATCACTTCACCCCTGGCACCTCTTGCCAGTGAAGGTACATGCCAGCTGAAGGGACTACACCTCAGCCAGCCACCCCATGCTGGAGGACACATGCAGGATGGTGAAGTGCTGACATCTTAAGAGAGACATGATGTTACCTGAGGTCAAATTCACAGGAGAAGACAGGTTTCTCCTTAATCTTATGCACACTTTTGTGAATATATCATTCCTGGACTTTCTTCAGTTCAGACTGTCAGTCATGACACAATAGCAGTGCCTCAAATTAATCACAACCTTTCTGGATCAAGTGCTTCTTTAGGGGCTTCCACAATCACCATCCCTTTTCCTGTCATTCCATTCCCACCCCTCCTAGGATTTCTGGCTTCACTTGTTTAGATCTGACATTACATTCTGAAATTTCAGTGAATTAATGAAGAATCAACCCTTTGTGGCTTGAATCTTGATTGTGGAAAAACAAATCAATTAAAAAAAAAAAAGCTTTGCTTCAACTCCGAAACACCCAATACACAGTGGATGTTCTTAGCTCCCTCTTTGCCCTAAAACCTGAAGCATATTCATTCATGTCCCACTGAGTGTAAAATAAAAGCAGTAAGGGAATCAAACTGAATTTTAGCCCGACGAAAACATATCTGAATTAGGAACTTTGACTACTGAAAAGTATACAGAACAGTGTTGTATTACACGACCGCTACTACAATACTCTATTTATAAAATTGAAAATTTATTTAATAAAAATCCATTCTTCATAATAATAAAAATATGACATAACCAAGGCCCACCAAACCATTTATTCTCTTAAAGTATCTCACTGCAGTGATATAAACTAGTGGAAATGTGGTCTTTTATTGAATAATACAAAAAATATCCTTAATTTTTATTTTTACTTTGTTCAGGAGTATATCAAATGCATCAGCTTCATCAGCCAAAATCTAATAAAATGGAAGTCGGAAGTATTTCACAAATCAAGATTAATCTTCTTGGCAATAGTTGTAAAGCAAAAGTACTGTTTGGACTTCTGTAAGTATGTGATAATAATTTATATACCATACCACTTATTGTCCTCCAATTCCCATGAGAACATATTACAGAATCCAGTTTTCTATTATATGATGTGCATCATTCTAACATACATAAAACACCTGGTTTAATAAATGCACTTCTGTAGTATGTAATGTCTTTGCCTTCCAGAGAAAGATCACTACTGGAGCCTACTTAAGGTCGAGCTCAAGAACAGAAAACATTCATGAAGCTTCGCAAAACTTTTATCAAGAGTGAGCTAAACACTGAGGTTTTGATGAAGCCTGAAAATAAGTCACTGGAATATAACTTCAAGTCCTACTGTGTGTACCCTGGGAAGTCTGAGCTCTTATTCCACAGGATTAAGAAAGAAAGCTGGACATTACTCAGATCTCCAGGATTTAAATATGTTAACAGAATTCTCTGAGAAAGCTTTTTACATTGCAATTAGCTACTTTCATTACTCTTTCATTTTTATAGGAGCCAAGCACATCCAGCTTGAGGAAAAACAACAAAGAATGAAAGTGTCACCGTGACTGGGTACCAACCATGAGACTTCAAAATGTTTTGCAGGATTATAGAGGTGGGACTACCATGCACTCTGATTTCTATGGCAAGTTTATTTTAGGATTTTTTTCCTCAAGAAAATTCAGGATCTGATGTTTCACCTTTTCCAGGTACAAAGCTACTTCTGATTTCAGTAGAAGAGGGCTCAAAAGTTAGAATTCTTTTTTTTTTTTTTGGGGGGGGGGAGATGGCAGAGAAAACAGAGAAAAGGAGAGAAGAAAGCACTGGATTAACTTTCAGAATTATGACAACGTAATTAACACCCACTGAGCAATGTCCTTCAGCTTTTGGTGAAAGGTCTGCAATAGATACAGACATCCACATGGACAAGCATATTGCTTATGACAGACATGTGGCAGAGGGAGAATGCAAACCTGTTACCTAATGGCAGTGAAGGGGAGTATTTCACTCAGAAGGGCTCAAGTTCTCTATTTATAGTTCAAATAAAGTAGAAGCAAGCATAATGTGATGCCTCTTAAACTGCCTGCCAATGACATCAGTGATTACCAGAACGACTGGGTGGATCACCCATCAGTCAGTACTTCAGTTTTACTCTTTCACACCCCAAATAAACTCAGGAAAGTATTTACTTATACCTGAAGGGAAGAACCAAAGCAAAAGTGCAGCAAACTGGGTCAAAATAGAACAGCCCACAGCAGTCTCATACAGTCAGACTTTCTGAAGTAGGTCTTAAATAGCAGCTGGCAGAAATGCACTGTTCATACCCAGAAAGTCTTTCATTCCCTCTTCAGATGAATACCTTGTGCCATTTTCCATACAGTGTGCAGCTCTGCACAGAAAAACATCAAAATGAAGAAACTAAAGAAAATAATATTTTAAGATAATTTTGCTCACCTGTATGATGTTTTTAAGTGCAGTATGAAAATGGCCAAGAACTATAAGCTGCAACAATTGGCGGACATTTTTTTTCTTTCTTTCCTAGATACGTTTTTTAGTAAAATTATCCTTAAAACGTACAGTGAAACATTGCTGTTTGTCAAATTTAAAATGCATATAAGAAAATTATTAAATGTCCAGTTCATGCAAGTGCATATATTCCTTTTAAGTACTTGGGTACAAAAATAATTTTGCTATACTGGCATATGAAACATTTATTTAGGCATTTTAAAATAGATTCTGGTGGTAACAAAATTATGGTCTTTGCCTCACTTATTTTCAGGAGTTCATAAGAGCATTCCCTCTGCAACACAAAAGAGCTGAAGCGTTGCTCCTTCATCAGCTTAGAAGTCTGCAATATATGGAACTCCCAGAGGATTAGGAACAAAAATTTGATGCTTGATGCAGACTTCTCTCATCGATGGGCTGATTCAAAGCTGCCTGAAACTCTTTTTCTAGCCTTTAATGGAGTTTGGATCAGATGCCAAAACTCCCACAAACCAACCAACCAACCAACCAACCAACCAACCAACCAACCAACCAACCACAGAAGAATAAGGCAGCACAGATGCTATAAATACTCCCTGCACTGAGCAGTCCCTGTACAGGTAGTCACTTGCAAGACTCAGTCCAAACCTGGATGCCCACAATGGAAAGTACACAAGCACATAAATCACTCTCCATTTCAACTGTCAGTGTGTGACTGCTTTGTAAGATGTCTTCTTAGACAACACGTGTGTCACCCAGTATATTATGCAACAGAAAAATTAAACATTTAAAGGTTCCTTTTCTACACTGGCTGTGTCTCTTAATTCATTTAACAGCAACGATCTCCCAGGATTCTCTTAGAAAAGTAAATGGGTTAAACTGATGAGGTATTTTTAATGTGTGTTGACAAAGGTCCAGCATGAATGTACAGATACATGAGCTAAATTGGAAACTACTCTGCTCATCCTCACTAGAAATTTCTCTTTCATTATTTAATTCTTCCATTTTTTAACATTATATTATGTAGAAAGAAGTATGTCAAATACTGATATACTGGGAAAACATTTGTGCATTTTCTACAAAATCACATTGAAGCAGCCATGGAAACTGTATTTATTTTATTTTCACACTTCCTTTACACTTAGTTTCTACAGTGTTTTTCCTTTTCTTCCCCTACTTTCATTGTAGGGTGCACAGAAAGAGGAAAGGAAAAATAACATTTTGTCCTATTGGTTGTTGAAAACTTTAGAGGATGACCTTGATGGAGGATCAGCCTAACACCCTTAAGTCATTACCTGTTTTATGCCTCTTTCTACCTAGTGATAAACTTGAAGTAAAAGACATCTTGCAGGTAATCATGTGCTGCATGTCCTCGTGTTTCTCTGAGCTGTAGACAGAACACAACATTGGTTCTGCTGCCTCCTGCTAATAAAAATGATTCTTCCACCTTTTTATCTACATTTGCCTCGTGTCAGAGTTTATGACATTCTGATACTTCTTGCCAGGCTGCACCCTCTTGATCTCCCCAAGGGCAGCACGACTTAACAGAGCAACAGGAATGTAAGAAGAGGAGTACTGGCTATGGCAACATGACAAGTTGCTCCAAGGCAAGCTAGGCTGTCACAGTCTTAGTTTATGTTAATTTTTTTTGTTTATGCTAAACTAAACTGGACTCATTTAGCTATGTTGCAGTAACCTTTTATTTAAATCTTAGTCAGTCAGTTCTGAGTTTATTTTTAACTACGGATCACTGAGGCAGTAAATTGTGAATCCTATCCAGAGTGTCAGAATATATGTAAAACTATTCACAGGGCCTTTCACTTCAGTATATAGCTGTCAATATATGCAAGCAGATATTGTTGAAGGCAGCTTTGCTCTTGAAACACGACTTTTTAATGATGGAAGTCATGGAAGTGCAGATAAGAGCCTCTCCAGTAAGGCAGCAAGGTTTTGTTAAAGAAATCGATACCAGCTTGAACAGCAGCTTGGACAGAGCATTCATGTATGTCAATGATAAAAACCAGTTGAACTATTTTCAATCCCTGTGTTTTTTAGTCCCCACAGTGAGAAGCAAAGAAGTACAGCCTGGAAGAAAAACTCGAATTTGTGATCTTCCTCAGTGATAAATTGCCTATCTTCACCTAAGGATACGAGGTCACATGCATTCTGTATCTGGTACAGGAAGATAACAAAATAATGCCTTCCCAGTCTCACTGAGAACTCAAGTGTTTTCTGAAGGTCAAAAGATGTTTAAAGGATCACATAATATTTTCAGACACCTAATGAGCCCCCATTCCTTCTCAGTAACTTCTCAAATGACATTTCATGCCCCACTGTCATGTAGTGCTTTGACCACATTACTCTTTCACTACAGATCTGTCTGCCCACTTTCTTTCACTACAAATTGCAACTACATTTCAAATCAATTGGGAAGCAACGGCACTGTAATTTAGTCTGCCAACAGTATTATGTTTGTGGTGTAAAGGGATTTTGAGTTTGACCACAGAACCTGGGCAGAAGGAAGAATTCCATTTTGGCAGTCTCAGCAGTTTCAATTTGTGACACCAAACACAGAGCCCAAAAACTTCTGTCAGGAATATACAGAGTGATCATTATGGAAAAAGAAATGTAGGGGAAAGTCACATGTCCTAGAAGCACTGCCAAAATATGATTGAGCCCACTGCAGCTTCCAGCATCTTTCTATAATCATGCCTATTTGTCAGAGAGTGGAAAGAGGCAGAGAAAGAGAACCCGACAGGATTGACATCTCCCCTTCACAGAACACAAACAGTATGATTTGTATTTTTATCAGTGGTAGTACTAACTATAACAATAGCTTCTCACAGAGTTTGCCAAATAGAACTTCAGATTCTCTCCTCTATAGCACACACAAGGGGCCTAACTGGCTCAATACAACGCAAAGCTCTTTTGCCTTCCCTGACTCATCGACACTCATTTGTTTTGATGTGTTGTCTCCTCCTGCTCTAGCCCATCTTCTAGTTTTTGCTCAAGCCTGGCATGTTTCAGACATCTTGCTCTAATAAGGTGATCTCAGCTGATTTGTCCAAAGACAATGCTCATCAAACTCATTTTGTCTCCTGGCAAGCTGCTCTGAAAGCGTTTCTCATGCTAAACTGACACTAATGCAGTCTAACAGCTCTTTTGCCCAGGAAGGTATGACATCATTTCAGCTCTTCTTTCTTTCAAAAAGAAAAGTGAAGAATGGCCTGGGCTTAAGGCATCAGGCTGCGATTAAAAAGTTCACCAAGTGTTCGACTTTCCACACTGCAAGACTTTGCCCAAATGAGCTTCTCTGAACTTTGAATTCCTTTCCTGCGTAACACAGAGATTTATTATTTGGGGTCATGATTAAGATAAAATTATAAATAAATGAGAACTGGAAACTATTATTGTCCATCTCTACTTATAAGCCTAAATAGTAAAAAAAGTAAGTATCTCTATCAGTGTTCCTGCTTGTAGCCTTCACATCTCCAAATTTTCAAGCAGAAATATCCTAAAGCAAAGATCCTGTCATCGGGGACCACACCATACCTGCTGCATCAGTTCAGCTTGGCTTTTGTATCCGTTATGAATTAGTACTCTTTGTACTCTGGTTCGAGACCATCTTAAAAATCTGAATGTGCACAAGTCCCTGGGTCCTGATGAAATCCATCCACGGGTCCTGAAGGAGCTGGCGAATGAAGTTGCAAAGCCACTGTCCATCATATTTGAAAAATAATGGCAGTCAGGTGAAGTTCTCAATGACTGGAAAAAGGCAAATATAACCCCCATTTTCAAGAAGAGGAAAATGGATGACCCGGGGAATTACAGACCAGTCAGTCTCACTTCTGTGCCTGGCAAAATCTGGGAGCAGATTCTCCTGGAAGGCATGCTAAGGCACATGAAAAACAACAAGGTGCTTGGTGACAGCCAGCATGGCTTCACTAAGGGGAAATCCTGCCTGACCAATTTGGTGGCCTTCTAAAATGGGGCTACAGAACTGATGGACAGGGGTAGAGCAGTTGATGTCATCTACCTGGATTTGTGCAAAGTGTTCGACACTGTCCTGCATGACATCCTTGTCTCTAAATTGGAGACATCAATTTGATGGATGGACCACTCAGTGGATAAAGAACTGGCTGGATGGCCACACACAAAGAGTTGTGGTCAATGGCTCAATGTCCAGCTGGAGACCAGTAACGAGTGGTGCCCCTTAGGGATCGGTGTTGGGACCGTTCTTGTTTATCATCTTTGTTGCTGACATGGACAGCAGGATTGAGTGCGCCCTCAGCAAGTTTGCCAATGACACCAAGCTGTGTGGTTCGGTTGATACCCTGGAGGGAAGGAATGCCATCCAGAGGGACCTTGACACACTTGTGGGGTGGGCTGATGCCAACCTCATGAAGTTTAACCATACCAAATGCAAGGTCCTACACCTGGGTCAGAGCAATCCCAGGCACAGCTACAGGTTGGGCAGAGAAGAGATTCAGAGCAGCCCTGTGGAGAAGGACTTGGGGGTGTTCGTTGATGAGAAAATGAACATGAGCCGGCAGTGTGCGCTTGCAGCCCAGAAAGCCAACTGTATCCTGGGCTGCATTAATAGGAGCGTGACCAGCAGGTCGAAGGAGGTGATCCTGCCCCTCTACTCTGCTCTTGTGAGACCTCACCTGGAGTATCGTGTGCAGTTCTGGTGTCCTCAACATTAAAAGGACATGGAACTGTTGGAACAAGTCCAGAGAAGGGCCACAAGATGATAAGGGGACTGGAGCACCTCCCGCATGAGGACAGGCTGGGAAAGTTGGAGGTGTTCAGCCTGGAGAAGAGAAGGCTGCGTGGAGACCTCATAACAGCCTTCCAATATCTGAAGGGGGCCTATAGGGATGCTGTGGAGGGACTCTTCATTAGAGACTGTAGTGATAGGACAAGGGTTAATGGGTTAAAACTTAAACAGGGGAAGTTTAGATTGGATATAAGAAGGAAATTCTTTCCTGTTAGGGTGGTGAGGCACTGGAATGGGTTGCCCAGGGAGGTTGTGAATGCTCCATCCCTGGCAGTGTTCAAGACCAGGCTGGACGAGGCCTTGGGTGAGATGGTTTAGTGTAAGGTGTCCCTGCCCATGGCAGGGGGTTTGGAACTAGATGATCTTAAGGTCCTTTCCAACCCTAACTATTCTATGATTCTATGAATTCCCACAGAAACTTACTTACCTTCTTAGGTCCATGCTGAGCCAAGCTTCTTCCAGCACAGCCCAGCTCTCCCTTGGTCCATGTAGTAAATTAAACTTCACAGTGTCAGAATGTTTGGTGCTCCCTTTCCCCACAAACCTCTCCAGGTAATCTGAGAATTTGATTTCCTTTTTCTACCCAATCTCACTCAGAACACTGTCAGCCTCCCTTCTCCAGCCAGACACGACTCATATTCTCCTCTTCCCCAAATTCTTTAATTTCCCTCTCTCACTCCCTCTATTTCACAAGGAATGAAGCTGCAGTGCCTACCCTTTCAATCTCTTCAGAGGCCTTCTGGCTGAGTCCTGCCTTCCTTCACACTCAGAATACAAACACACATTTATACTGGAGGGGAGAGGGCTATAGAGAAAAGTCTGTACACAGCTAGAAATTGGAACTGAATGATGCAGTATCATAAAGCAGACAGTTCTCCAAGCTACAAAACTAATGCAAACTACAGCTCTAATAGTACCAGAACATGTGGCATCATGATTCAAATGACAACTGTTACACTGAGTTTTGAAAAAAAGTTTTCATTTTCAAATTTGAATAGTCATTCTGTCAACACTTTGGAGTCGTGGAGCCTCTAAGACCTCTTCTTCTTGAAAACAGACCTCTAACAGGACCTAAATTACTCTAGATATCAACAGTATGCTTTGCTAGGCAAAGGAAGACTACAAAACCCCAAATGGTCCTTTACATCAAATCTTCCTGGACTGTCCACTCCTGAACTCTTTCTAGAGGGAACCTCCTTCAACTAATTGAGGGCAGAATTCAGTGCTGACTAGTTTTGGTCAGATGGTGACTGTGACATCAGGCTTGTGCGCAAACTGTCCACACACATGCACAATTCACAAGCACTCAGGCCTGCTTGGTATGCAGCTGAACTGCTTGTGACCTCCCTCTTTCAGCTAATTTTAAAATAATCAGGTATAATTTCTGGTGAAGAATGGCAGTTTGGGGAGTTTTTAGGGAGACACAAATCCTTACAACAACTGGGCTCAAAATTATTTACTGGAAATTGGCCCAGTGCTCTCACCTCTGAAGTTAACTTCCCAAGAATTTCCTGGGATTGCTAGCAACCAAAGGATTTTGGGATGTTTCCAGTTTCTTTAACCAAACAGGCAAATGGCTTAAGAAACAAACTGGCACTCACAAGTAACGTAGGTAGATGGCTGATCCTGAGGGAGAACTTTCTGCTTTTCACCATATATTTGTATTATTTTCTTATTCTCCACCACCAGCAATGACAATTAAGACTTGATTGTGCCAAGAAGTGGGTTTCTATTGCCTGTGTTTATTTGATTCTTTTTGGAAGTGGAAATGACAGGTTAGAAAATAACAGCACGTAAGAAAGTAAAAAAAACCCACTGTGTGAGCTTTATGTTCTAGATTAGAGCACAGCCCTCATTCCTAACACAGGAATGTGAGCAGCGAAAACGCAACTACACATTTATATGCTGCCTGTCCAGCAATACTCCCTCCACTTGCCTTCTTGAGGAATCAGCAGAAATTGCTCAACCACTGTTGAGCCTTAACCTGTCTCAAATTCTGGGACAATGCCAGAAACTGTCAAAAACATGCGATAAACATATCTTTATTATAAGAAACGTATTGCATGTTTGCTAGGACTGATGTCAAATAAGTGGATGGCTGCTGAAGTTGTTAAAAGACGTGAGGAGGTGGAATAGTTTTACTTTATCATCAACCCTATTTATTGTTTCTGTTCATTTCAAGCTGATGTGATATTCCCTGGTATATTCTTTGCTTGTTTCAATACAGACCTACGTTTGCGAAGTCAGAAGGGTTTCCTTTTAAGAGCACCCATTCCCATTTCCTGTATTGTTGAACTGAAGCTCAGGTTAGTATGTCTAGATAACAAGCCAGGCCCTGACTGCTGCTGACAATGCCTGAAGAGCACGTTCCCATTAATTCTGTATCACTTTTCCCTGTGTCCACTCTATTTCACTACTCTTCCCAGATGAAGTTTGGCAGAGAGGGAAGAAGTAGAATGACACTGCTAAGCTTGTTTTATTGCAAAATATGGCCCATATGCAAGTAGTAAAACAGGAAGCTACAGGTTTAATTCTTATCAGAAAGTCAATTCTTCTAGGTAGAAATCCATTGGTGAAAGAATACATCAGTCCTGTATTACAAATAGCCTGAACATAAACAGGTTTTACTGTTACTGCTTTAGATAGAGAAAACCTTTCTCCCATTCCAAGGGTTTATATCATTTCACACTTACAGGAAAAAATCCCAAAAGTTTTTCAAATGGGACTCAGCCACAGCTGCTCTATCATAAATCTAGGAAATCAAAATGTGCAGTGAGACAGTTTGGCTAAACAACATCCTAATTTTGTTCACGTGAACTAGCTTGTATAAACATTAACAACAGCAGGGTTGGCAAACTTTTTCAGAGTATGTATATGGAAAGAGATAGCAAAGGCAAGAGAAAATGTAGTAATAGAGGAGGCTAAAAGAGGAAGACTGCATAGTACATAGGGGAGCTAATAATGAGAATTAACAGACAAACAAATTTTCTGTAGCCAGAGAGCACTGGAGGGGGGAGGGAAGGAGGGAGGGAGGGGGGAGGGAGGGAAGGGGGGAGGGAGGGAGGGAGGGAGGGAGAGAAGAAGGGAGTGCATTCCCCTCAGCCAGATAAAGTAAGATTATCAGCTAATAACGAGAAAAACTTGCTGTAGTCCCTGAAGGTAACAATGAAAGTGGGAAGGAGGAGAGGAGCATTATCTGTGTAACCAAGAAAGGAATTTAAATTTTACAATCCAAGAACAGTTACAGTTATTCCCCTTGCAGTCTTCCCAAATTAATTATTACACTATTTAAATACAATTCTCTCTCTCAAAGGACCATTCCTAATCCTGATTGATTTCTTCCACTTCCTTTTTCTGTAAGATACATACAGGTATCATGCCAGCCAATGGTGGATACTAGGTGTAAGTGATTTTTCAACATATTGCAGATGAACTTTCTACAAACAACAAAGTCGGGATTAACACTAAACCTGAACGTATATACACATGGCATGCAAACTATTTCTTACTCTCATACAACTACTTTAACTGGCAACTGGCCATTCCTAATGCAAATAGCTAAAAAAACTCTCTTCTCCCTGCATTTTTATCACTTGGAAGTATTGTTTCCCAAAGAACAGTGTTGCCCTGACACACAGCTAACATGTGTCTTTATGCATCAGGTATGCATCAGGTGTGCCAGTCCTTCAGGTTGCTTAGTTGTAACACTGCCCGACAGAGCACAACCCTATGGAGCTGGAAGAGAAGAGCACCATTCTCTGTAGAACCTTATTTATAACAGCAATAGTTCTCTTTGCAATCTCCTGACCAAATAGCAAGATTGAGGCTATTTCACAGCTACCCAAATTGGAAGGCTCTGGGATTCAGAGTTTTCCAGCTGCAGTGACATTCTGAAGGGACAGTTGCTTGGGGCCTTGGAAGAGTCAGTTTTATTTTAGAAAAGTGCATGAAATTCTTTCCTGCCCAAGCAAATACACTGATTTCATCAGTTTATGTAGGTAGAATTTCAGGGATGTTTCTGTCCTTGAGTTTGTATCTGGCATTTATATTCAAGTACTGCTGTAACTGCTGCATGTAGCTGGAAGCTTAGAAGTCATTTGCGTGTGTTTTCCTTCTACACAACATCTCAAAAGTTTGGGAACTGAATGAATGTCTCTTCCCAAGGGTGCCTGCTGAAACACAGTACACATGTCAGCATCACTTTATGGGCCTCTACCTTCCTCTACTTATTTTGTAAAATTGCCTGCCAAGTCCAACACTCAGGATATAGCCAGGAACACAACACACGCTTTGATGATGTGTTCTGCCTTCCATGATGCTACTCAGACCACACTCACCTACTGGCAAGGCACAACAATGGAGCATCTGCATTAAATTATTAATTCCATGGCCCACACATGAGCCACCTTTGTCTGCCAGCACTGAAAAACACTGCTCCACTATGAACAACAAGGGTGATTAAATACTAGCATTCTCTATGGTCAGCTTGGCCACATCATTATTTCTCAGCGGCGCATGCTGTCAGGATAAACAGGATATGCAGGTTTACACTAACCACTTTCTTCTCCAAACTCCTGCTGCTCAGCAGCCAAATCCCACTAGGGCCATTTCCATGCTGGTCAAAGGGAGGAGGAAAAGGCCAAAGCATGGATGCCTTGAGTACAAGCTATGATTTACCTGGTGGGCGAGTAGAAAGAAATCTAAACATGCTGAATTCTGTTACCAACAATGCTGTGGTTTAAACTTGGCAAAATACACTGGATGACAGTAACTGTGACAGTAATAACAATAATAAACCATATTGAGAGCAAAGAGAATCAGCCTAGCTTCAGTCACGTAATTACAATGTGGGACACCCCATATCTATGTCTCTAGCTTTCCTTTTCTCCCAGGTCAGGTGTGTCTGCAGTTCATGCTCTTTGTTTCTCACGTAGCTCTTTCAGATTCCTTTTATACATCTGATATATTACCATTAAAGTTGCAGTGCCAACAAAAAAATACCAGAAACTGTCTCTCCATTCATAGCTATATTCTATGCTGAACTCAGTCCAAAACAGTATAACAATTCTTATGATCTCACTTCTACCTCTGCTAAACTAACTCAACCTCAAACACTCTTTACTGGTCTTACTTTCAGATACAAGTTAAGACAGACTACGCCTGTGTTTCAAGAAAAGCCAAGAAACCATGAACACCTATGCTAGCTCAGAGACTGACTGCCCTTCAAATACAAGAGGGAAAATCCCTGGGACCACTCTATGTTAGGACTGTTTGGTTACATTCTCAGGTGAAATGTGCTTGGTTAGAGGAAGAGCATCACTTGTGACGCAACTCATCTACCCTTGCTGCAGTTTTCTCTCATTTTTTCTTAGAAGGGGTCCAAGATGACACGGCAAAATCTGTTGGCAGCTTGAGTTCAGTCTGGCTGTAAAGGCACTTTCAACTCAGTAGAACCAAGTCTCTATTGCACCTTCAGCTTTATTACAGTCCCAGAGCATAAATACAGTCTAATTCGCGACTTTCCCACTGTCTCTACTACTATCCCGCAGCAAACATGAGCTGCAGAGGGTCCAACTGATCCGTAGGCAACAGTATGTAAAGCTGTTCCAAGATAAAACAAAATAAAATACTCCCTCTGTTCCAAAAGAGAAAGCACAAGGCCCCAAGCAAAAACACGCACACAATTAATTTGATCTATGCATGGAAATGTAGTGTGCACATGAAAATTCAGCACATTCCTCCACAGCCTTGGGCTTCTGACTTTATGGAAATCCACTCCAATATATTAAATTTTTTCCTTTAGAAAAAAAAAAACAAATCCCCACCACCAACTAAACTGCACAAACTGAATAAAGAAAACTGCCCCATAATAGCTGAAAAATGGAGTACTGATTTAAAAAAAAAAAAAAAGGCAATCCTAAAACTGGCACTGTGGTGTTCATAGCCATTTATCAATGTCACTGTCTTTTCATTGGAAAAAAGAAGAAAGGCAAAGGAAGAATCTCTTATGTTGAGGTACAAAGCAATCACCAAGCAAAAGTTAATAATTCAGCTTTCAGACTAAATTTTCAGACTAAAATGAGTATGAATAGTGATCCATATTCAGTGAGAAAATATCACTCCTGTGTTGAATTTTTTCCAAGACCTATTAGTAGATTAGTTCCTTAAATGAACAAAATAAACTTTCTGATGGCACAAGACGTCTAACACCAAGAATCCAGGAAAGTTTTTTCCCTAGGGTATAAAACCTGCCTTTGGTGATCATTTAGGGCAAACAAATGTGTGTGTGCTGTATAAGCTCAACACTTCCTCTCTCATCTACAGAGCACTGAGCCCTCTTACTGTGAGACCTGCATTAAGCATGTGCTTATAAAGCAGAGCTGCCCATTCATGGCTGCACAGCACCTAGAAAAAGGGAAAAACACTTGCTTCCTTTTGCTGAACGATGGCCCAGGTCAGCAACACTGCAACACCAGCTGCAGCTGTTCTGTCTGGTGCATGTGGAAGAAATAGGGTTTCGTTTATTGCTCAACAAAAGATGTTCTGTTGTGCCTGTATGTCTGGGGGTCTGTGATGCTCCTGCTGCCAAACACCTGCATTTATTTCAGACATGTGCAAAAGAATCATAGAATAATTAGGGTTGGAAAGGACCTTAAGATCATCTAGTTCCAAACCCCCTGCCATGGGCAGGGACACCTTAACGCTAAATCATTTCACCCAAGGCCTCGTCCAGCCTGGTCTTGAACACTGCCAGGGATGGAGCATTCACAGCCTCCCTGGGCAACCTATTCCAGTGCCTCACCACCCTAACAGGAAAGAATTTCCTTCTTATATCCAATCTAAACTTCCCCTGTTTAAGAATCATACTTTATGATTCATATTTCTGTTGTCAGATACTGACCACAACAAGGTAACTTGTGAAAACTGAGAAGTCTGCTTCAGTTTTGCATTTTAGAATTCTTCACTGTATGGCAAGTCTGAATAACAGAGTAACAAAAAGCAATCCATTTAGGTCAATATTAGGGCAATTCTGCATCAGCAAATATATTGCATAATTCAGACACTTTACTCAGTTTTGCTGTTTCTTTCATATTTTTCATGTCAGTCCTGACTCACTTAATTTTATCTGACTAGTCACATTTGCCCTTTGGTTCTATTTAGTGGTGTATTTTATTTATTTTATGATTGCAGATAACATAATCTATAGGTGTATTTTAAAAGTAAGATTTCATCTGACTTGTTCTGTTCAGACTGAAGCTATCTTATCAGCTGAAAAACTAATAGAAGCATTTCCAAAGACCAGCGTTGTGCACCATGCCTACAAGAGCAGCCAGGGGTCATTAGCAGTTTAGTTAGAATACCAGAAGTTCTAAAAAAAAAAAAAAAAAAAAAAATTAAAATCAGCATTGCCTTCTCAAGGTCTTCTATACTAAAACATTCTCTTCATCTATGGCAATAGACATGAAGCACAGGAGTGAATGTGTATCTTAAGCTATTCTTTCCTGTAAAACAGTTGGGAGTAGCAGTTATGCTGCAGGTCATCATGTCCTTTGGCATTTGAAATTCCAGCTGAGCTCTTCCATGGCAGTGACACCAAGCACATCTTTCTTTATAACAAAATTCATAGCTGAGGTAGAAAAGCTGACGCAGTGAACAATTCTTCCAACACATCTTAGTGCAACCGTGCAGCAGCAGTTATTAGCTGTAGCACAGCGGCCTACAGGTGACGAGTATTAGCCAGTGGCATTAGAACAGAGAGGTGAGATTTTCTTCACAGCAAGAAGCCAGTCAGTCAAACTGATACCACTGAGATTCCTTAAGAGCTACTCCAACTCAGTCACTCTTTCTCTATTGCATGTGAAATTAGAAAATAACTTGAACAAGGGATGTAACTAGCTTAGGTCAGCCCTAAAAGAAGTCCCTTAAAAAAGCAACAGCAGAGCCATTTCATCACTGCCACAAAACAAATTTCTGCAAGCAACCCTAGGGCTTTTAATCTAGATTTATGACTTAAGTGTTATCAATCCCCATAAAACATCTACAATGACTGGAGCTGCTAGATTAAAATAAATTGCGTGAGAATGAATGCAAGTCTATCAACTTCAACAAATGCATGTCCACCTTGCATTAATCCTGAATTTGACTCAAAATGAGTAATTCCAACTTGAATCAGGATGCACAGCATATAGTAGTTTCAACTGTATTTTGGAAAACTGAATGTTATATTCCTGATTTCTTTCAGCTCTTTAAAATTTTTACGGTTTTCCTCACAGAAGCTGAGTTTACACATCCTTTCCACAGGACATGCAGGCTGATGGCCACCTTCACTACACACTTAGAAGGCACAGTCCACTCCCCAGTAACTACCAGACAAGCTTGCTTTTAACAATCCAGACATGTGGCATCTGCTGTTCAAACTGTACCACAGAGCTTTTCATCTGTATACATCTATTTCTATTCTGATACAATAGCTGTTTATAATGAGGTATGTCTTCTCAAAACAGTTTTATTATTTATAATCTAAATCCCTGGACCAACTAGCAAATGAAAGTGTCATACAATAAAATATGCTGTTTTTTAAGATGAGGACATTCAAACCAGAACATTCCTTGCAAAAACCAGTGACTGACAGGATGCAGTTTAAGACACTAACTTTCACCACCTCTAAGGAGCTGAGGTGATAGCTGTGGTTACATTTATTCTGCCAAACAGCATCACCATGAGCCCGACCAGAGGCAACTAGAGGAACAGTTTCTACCATCAAAGCACTCAGTTCTTTCCTGCACACTGAATTAAAGTTCTCTTAATGTGACCAGAAAGGAAAGAACTTTCATTTACTCTACATACTGCCCAACCTCCTTAGCCACATGATTTGTCTGAAACCAATGGACTATTTGCAGGATAATCATTAGGACATGAACTCATCCCCACAACTGAGCAAGGCAGTTAAGATTGCTATCTGGGACATATGTACACTGATCCATATATCACTGACACAAGAATGGAGAAGCAGGGGTTTAATAACTGCAACTAAATCCTGTCCTCTGTGGCAGGGAGAACACAGGGTGTATGGCAGCCAAAAATTGTAGTCTGAGTCCTTCTCCCAGGAACCACAAAATGCTGCAGGAATATCCATCACAAAGATGAAGTCGCTGTGGCTTTTCATCTGTCTTTCATGTGATAGTCATAGTGGTACTACCAAGTCTGACCATCAAATACCAAGAAAAGAGGGTTTACCATTTACTTGAACTGTGTACAATATGTAGGACAATTATAAACAAGCTGCTATGATACCTACAGTATAAATGCTAAACAAACAAAATAATAAACACCACAAAACCACAGCAGCTGAGAGTGGAAAAGTTACTCTGCAATGCCCAAAAGAACAGAGGCACGAAAGCGACAATGAGATCATATTCCATACACTAGAATGCACACTGGGGGCTGAGGAGGGATGGAAGAGTCAAAAAAGCAGCCATATAAAAATCTCAGATTCCTGTCTCAGCCTTGTGATGCTGGGGGATTACACAGCCACAAGAATCATTCAGGAATTTCTGTGGTGCCTTAGCACTACCTTTTGGGATTTTAAGAGTTATTCCTTGCACTAAGAACAGTTTCAAATTGTGTGGCACCTCCTCCTGCTTTGACAGAATTCATGCAACTGCAAAGCAACTTTCTGCAATCCTAGACCAAATGTTATCAGCTTTAAATGGTGTAATTTGCCAGATGGAAAACAGAATACTGCAGAAAAACATAATACAGTTATGTATCAAAATGAACATAGCTCCTGATGGAGTTTTCTGAAGGAGGAGAATTCTGTACTTGGCCTGTCTGGAGCCATAATGACCTGTACCTGTCATCTCAAAGGTAAACCGTCTGCCATGCACCACTGAGAGTTAATCTAAAAGACTAGGAAAGGGCATCAGAAGTAATTTTGACTTTCTATAAGAGCATCAAATATATCTCATTTGGTTTAAGATTTCAAATTGGTTTTTGAAGCCTGACATTGATTTTTCTGAAACCTCTGCATTCCGAACCAGTAGTCAACATTATCTGCACAACTGTGGTTTATACTCTGTGACTTCCTCAGGTTTCTGAACTCTGATGCTCAGCAGTTCATTAAGATTTTCACACACTTGTCACATTAAGCCATTGTGACAATGAAAAGGATCAATGCTGTGCTCTTTCATTATGATTAACATAAAAGTTTCAAATCCACTCTGAAGTGCTGGTACAAATCCCTTCAAGTTAATAATGGCCAGAAGATCTTGTTATTTGGGGGTTGCTATTATTATTATTTGTTATTATTTACTTGTTATTATTTACTCTCCTGTCAAATGGATTACATCTACTCCTTGGAGACCATCTGGAATGCCTACATTTTTAAACACATCCTGCCCTCTGACATGAATTTGTGATTGCACGTTTGTGTTCCTGCACATAGTGGATCAGGCACACATGCTGTAACAAAGGTGACTGAGAATGCACCACAGGAAGATAGACACTTTTTGTTTTCTTCAGGAGATGTCTGCCTGAGTGCTGAGGATACCTTACAGCTTTTTATTTTCTGTGTGGCTCCAAGCCTGTTACCAGAGCAAACACAGTCCTGGTCATTTACAAAGGGGGTTTGGAATTCTCTGATGGGTGCCAATACCGGCTATCATGCTTTGGATTTGTTTTCTGTGTGCACAGTAATGCACCAGTATTTTGCTTAACTCCTCTACAATTCAGTACTTCTTTCTTTCCCCCACCATGTCCTAAAATAGCACTTTTTATTACCAATCCCTAACTGTCATTCTAGGGAAAAGTGTGTATGGAAAGTTATTATGTTGGGAACATGCATTTAAATGGCTGCCAAAGGTGCACAATTTTCAAGTAATAAGGGCAGAAGCAAAGTACTGTGGCTTTTGGCCAGAAGAAATTTTCACTCCAAAAAAATCTTGTTTCATATACACAATAATTTCTCCAAAGGAATAATACTGTTCTTATTTATGGGACAGGATGGATCTCTACTGAACACTGGCACAAAATTTAAGATTAACTGCCACGAAGCATAATTTAGCTTGAGTTCTCTTGATTAGGCATCCATTGGCAGCTCCTCCTGAACTATGAGGAATAACAATTAACTTCAGATGGAAATATGAAATCTAAATTACTGTTGCTAAACTTAAGAACAACAAAAAGAAGATTTTATTATTATAAGATATATTCAAATTACATACATAGTACCTTTAATTTAGGAGAGTGGGCTCATTAGGAATGGCAGATGTGGACAGATTATGAAGTTTTCTATTTCTTTATATTCCTCAAACTTGATCATGAGCAACACAAGACTGCACCTTGTTTTCTCTCCAAGTTTACATACAGAAAATCTTAAACAGCTTCTCAACTGTATATGCATCTCTCCTATTGATGCAACTCGCCTCATGTCCCACTGGGCCCTTTTTCCATCCAAAATCTACCAGAAATTAATCACCCGTCTCCTGGAGAGGAGAACAGGAACTGTGCTTGAAGCTTCAATAGAGTAACACCTGATAACACAAGCAACTTGGCAAGTAGGCGTATAGCTGTGAGAAAATGACTTTTAATCTGCAACCTGGATAGTACAACTCACTCGCAGAGCACAGATCAGTGGCAGAGAGATGCCAGTACATCACTACACTGATACAAAATACTGGAGATAAAGCAGTGGGGCTGTTAAGTGAAATCACTTGCCAAACAACTTTTCATGAAGAGACTCTTATTCATTCTTATCCTGAGTATAATTACTACCTGATGTATTGTCTCCCTAAAGTTTAGTTTACTTTCCTGCCCACCTGCCCTAACATAGTTGAGCTAGAAGAGAAAGTGCTAAAAACTCCAGGCTGAAACACAGCCTTGCTACATTTTCCTGTTTTAAAGGCTTTACTCAACTGACAGAATCCAAAAGAAAGTTTCTCAGACATATTCCCCCCATGCAGTCTCTGTAAACTCCCCCAAGAACTCAGATCAAAGCAAATCTCATTTAACTGGACAGAGTACATCTTCCACCATACCCTGATCTAGCTCATCAAACAACCCAACTCTTCCCCTTGTGAGCACACAATCCTTCTCTCTTTTACAAAGACTAAAGTTTAAGTATACTCAGATGTACCTGTTTCATCTCAGGAGGTACAGTTGACATTCTCAACTCTCCCAAACCTCCTGCTGCTGTGCTGCACAGCAAGATTACTTCTACAGTCATCACTAGGACAGCACAGCTGAGAAAACTTCCTTTACTATAATGAACTGGCCTTTCCTCTCATTACATTTCTTTGAAGGAGCCATTGAGCAGTTGAATTACCTGGAAAAGTTATTAGCATAATATCCATGTGGATATCCATAATATCCATCCATCAGGACATCACAATTCTACACTTGCTGCCTTATCTGCATGGCAGAGTTCAGCGGCAGCCTTCATTTCTACAAAAGCAGTTCTGAAAGAATGCCGTTTTCTTGCTAAGTAAACCAAGAGACCCAAATGGTTAAGTGGGTACTGAAGAAAACAAGATTTGAAGTTATTTTATGTACTAAAAATCTCAATTTGTTGATGCTGTTCAAGTGGTCTGTATTATGCACATGGCAAAAAGTGAAGAAAAAGTGTTATTTATTACCTAATTGAGATAGTACTGAAACTCTGGTTAGTATTCAAACATATGTATTCATAACCTTAGAAGGGGAAAGAATGGGAACACTCATGTTAGATTTCCAGATCAGTCACTATTTTGCTTTCTGTAGTTTCTTAATGATCCACCTCTTTGATGAGCATCTTCACTCCATTTAGTAGCAACACTAAAGGGTTCTGAAAAGTATTCTCTCCATCTGGTGGAAGCTGCAATACAGAAATCACAGTTTACATACTTACTTTAAAGTATGTGAAACAGAAGAGCAGTTTCCAGGATTCCCTCCAGCTTACTGAGGAAGGCTGTAACCTGACAGACTAGAGGCATGCTTCCTCACCCTTTTTCCCATGTAAACCTTGCTTTTTTGGTTGATTTTTTTTTTAAACAAAGTACAGCTTGTTTCGTTTACTTCTCCATCATACTGCAAGACTCAAGGCTCAAGTCAGTATTTTAATAGTTGTGTCTAGAACATGCAGAAAAATCAGTAAAACTCCATCTCATTAATTCATCAATGGACCGTGTAAATAAGAGCTAATTTCTCAGTTTGTATTAGTTGACTTAAGACTCAGCTTTTAAGTGTTGGATTTCTTCTGGTTGAGGAGCTGCACGACACCTCCTGTCCCAAACCACTCTTCCTGCTTAAAAATTTATTAGAATTTTATTCTGAGATCAAGTTTTCACATTTCGAATCCAACTATGCCAGACATGCTTTGAAGAAAGGCCTTTAATGGGATTTATCCTAGATATGTGTTGCAGATACACCATTGTTGTGGTTTAAGTCCAGCCAGTAACTCAGAACCATGCAGCTGCTCTCTTACTCCCCCGCCTTCCTTCCCCCCCCCCCGAGGGATGGGGAGGAGAATCAAAAGAATGTAACTCCCAGGGGTTGAGATAAGAACAGCCCAGTAACTAAGGTGTAACACAAATTACTACTGCTACCACCAATAATAATAATGATAAGGGAAATAACAAGGGAAGAGAACACAACTGCTCACCACCCGCCAACTGATACCCAGCCCGACCAAGCAGTGATGTAGCCCTTTCGGGTAACTGCCCCCAGTTTATATACTGGGCATGACATGCTGTGGTATGGAATACCTCTGGCTAGTTTGGATCAGCTGTCCTGTCCCTACTTCTTCTCGGCTTCCCGTCCTCCCTGGCAGAGCATGAGACTCAGAAAGTGCTTGGTCAGAGTTACTGACCAACATTACTGAGCAGCAACCAACATTACTGAGCAGCAACCAAAAACACTGGTGTTACCAGCGTTGATCTCAGGCTGAGAGTCAAAAACCCAGCACTGCACCAGCTACTAAGAAGGAGAAAAATGACTGCTACTGCTGAACCCAGGACAACCATTAATGGGCTTGGCTCTGCATCCCACTCTCCATTTTCTTCTATAATCAAGTAACTTACAATTTTACCACACAAGTATGTCCTTTAACAGACAGTCATATTATTGTGGCAGTGCCCCACATTTCAAAGCATCCATTTAATCATAGGCATTGCTCTTGGACAGTCTTGATTTCCAGGTATATTCAGACAATGACATTACACTATTTCCTCATATATGGTCAGCTCATTCAGTCTTATTTCAGCAGCTCACATGTGAAATTGAATAAACAAAATAAAAACCCCTTGTAAGAACAGCAGCTGACTGATGAAGAACCAGTATGTTTATAAGGCCCTAATTAAACCCATTTTCTGGTGCCTTAAATAGGAAGAAAGAATTTACAAGGTAGGAAGATACATTTTTTCCAAAAGCAGGTAAATGATTTATGAATTCAAGTTCTAATGGAAAGCAGGTGGGACTTGTACTTTAAATTATTCCAATAAAAAAAAAAATAGAAATACTTTTTTCTGCAGAGTGTAATTCTAGCATGTTAAACTGCATCATCTTAAATAACATAGAATAGAATCATAGAATCATAGAATAATTAGGGTTGAAAAGGACCTTAAGATCATCTAGTTCCAACCCCACTGCCATGGGCAGGGACACCTTATCCTAAATCATTTCACCCAAGGCCTCGTCCTACCTGGTCTTGAACACTGCCAGGGATGGAGCATTCACAGCCTCCCTGGGCAACCTATTCCAGTGCCTCACCACCCTAACAGGAAAGAATTTCCTCCTTACATCCAGTCTAAACTTCCCCTGTTTAAGTTTTAACACGTTACCCCTTGTCCTGTCACTACAGTCCCTAATGAAGAGTCCCTCCCCAGCACCCCTTTAGGCCCCCTACAGATACTGGAAGGCTGCTATGAGGTCTCCCCACAGCTTTCTCTTCTCCAGGCTGAACAGCCCCAACTTCCTCAGCCTGTCTTCACATGGGAGGTGCTCCAGTCCCCTTATCATCTTGTGGCCCTCCTCTGGACTTGTTCCAACAGTTCCATGTCCTTTTTTATGTTGAGGACACCAGAACAGCACACAATACTCCACGTGAGGTCTCACAGGAGCAGAGTAGAGGGGCAGGATCACCTCCTTCGACCTGCTGGTCACGCTCCTATTAATGCAGCCCAGGATACGGTTGGCTTTCTGGGCTGCAAGCGCACACTGAAGCCGGCTCATGTTCATTTTCTCATCAATCAACACCCCCAGGTCCTTCTCTGCAGGGCTGCTCTGAATCTCTTCTTTGCCCAACCTGTAGCTGTGCCTGGGATTGCTCTGACCCAGGTGTAGGACCTTGCACTTGGCATGGTTAAACTTCATGAGGTTGGCATCAGCCCACCCCACAAGCGTGACAAGGTCCCTCTGGATGACATTCCTTCCCTCCAGGGTATCAACCGAACCACACAGCTTGGTGTCATTGGCAAACTTGCTGAGGGCGCACTCAATCCCACTGTCCATGTCACCGACAAAGATGTTAAACAAGAACGGTCCCAACACGGATCCCTGAGGGACACCACTTCTTACTGGTCTCCAGCCGGACATTGAGCCACTGACCACAACTCTTTGTGTGTGGCCATCCAGCCAGTTCTTTATCCACTGAGTGGTCCATCCATCAAATTGATGTCTCTCCAATTTAGAGACAAGGATGTCGTGTGGGACAGTGTGGAACGCTTTGCACAAGTCCAGGTAGATGACATCAACTGCTCTACCCCTGTCCATCAGTTCTGTAGCCCCATCATAGAAGGCCACCAAATTGGTCAGGCAGGATTTCTATCTTAGTGAAGCCATGCTGGCTGTCACCAAGCACCTTGTTGATTTTCATGTGCCTTTGCATGCCTTCCAGGAGAGTCTGCTCCAAGATTTTGCCAGGCACAGAGGTGAGACTGACTGGTCTGTAATTCTCCGGGTCATCCATTTTCCCCTTCTTGAAAATGGGGGTTATATTTCCCTTTTTCCAGTCGTCGGGAACTTCACCTGACTGCCATGATCTCTCAAATATGATGGCCAGCGGCTTCGCAACTTCATTCGCCAGCTCCTTCAGGACCCGCAGACGGATTTCATCAGGACCCATGGACTTGTGCACATTCAGATTTTTAAGGTGGTCTCGAACCAGTTCCTCTCCTACAGTGGGCGCAAGGTCTTCATTCTCACAGTCCCTGCATCTGCCTTCCAAGACTTGGGTGGTGTGGTCAGAGCCTTTGCCAGTGAAGACCGAGGCAAAGAAGTCATTCAGAGCCTCAGCCTTCTCCAAATCCAGGGTTCTCCCGAGAGCTTCCTGAGTGGGCCTACGTTCTCCCTAGTCTGTTTTTTATTCACTACATACCTATGGAATCCCTTCCTGTTATCCTTAACATCCCTAGCCAAGTTTAATTCTAAATTAGCCTTAGCTTTCCTAACCTGATCCCTAGCTTCCCGGACAACATCCCTGTATTCTTCCCAGGCTGCCTGTCCTTGCTTCCACCTTTTATAAGCTTCTTTTTTCCTTTGAATTTCTCTCAGCACCTCCTTATCCATCCAAGGAGGTCTCCTTGCCCTCCTGCTGCACTTCCTTCTAGTTGGGATGCAACACTCCTGAGCTTGTACCAGGTGATCCTTGCATATCAACCAAGACTCTTGGGCCCCCCTGCCCTCTAGGGCTGTATCCCGTGGAACCTTACTAAGCAGGTTCCTGAAGAGGCCAAAGCCTGCTCTTTTGAAGTCCAGGGCAGTGAGCTTGCTGCACACTCTTCTCACTGTCCTGAGGATCTCAAGTTCGAGCATCTCATGATCGCTGCATCCAAGGCTGCCCTGGAGAGTCACATTTCCAATGAGCCCTTCCCTGTTGGTGAGCACAGTCAAGCATGGCATCTCTCCTTGTCAGCTCCTCTATTACTTGCAGAAGGAAGTTGTCTTCTACACAATCGAGGAACCTCCTGGATTGCTTGTGCTGGGCCGTACTGTCCTTCCAACAGGTGTCAGGGTGGTTGAAGTCACCCATGAGAACAAGGGCCTGTGCGCATGAGGCTTTTCCTACCTGTCTATGGAGTGCTTCATCCGCAGGTTCTCCTTGATCAGGCATCCAGGAACAAATGGTGTAAGTATATGCTATGTTAGAACCTTCTGCAAGACTTTAAACGTTCTTGCACTACTTCTTTTTAATGTAAAAAAAAAAGAAAAAAACAACCCCTACAAAAAAAAACAAATAGCTCAAGTGAGACTTACTTGGACACACGCAGAAAAGCTCACATGCAGGGGTAGAATCAGAGACATGTTTCCAAACATATGTCATGCTGAATACAAAGAAAATATGTTGAAAACCACTATGAACAATATTTTCAAACTTAGAAGTTTTGTTTTAAAAACTTTTCTGGGCAATCATGTGACTTCAAGGATACCTCTGCCCACCTACCACTTCTTGGATGTTTAGCAGCTTGGCTGGTCTCTCAGTGCCTGTGTTTATTATACAGTGACCATGCACAATTTCACAAAAGCTAGAATGGAGAAAGGCTTTTTCTGGCAAGAGTAAAATATCAGCATTTCAAAACAAAAGATAACAATGACTGTATTTCCAAAAATGTACAAGCTCCATTTGCTGCCATCTTATATCTTACTTTGGCTATAACTCAGGAGGGCTCTTAGTATTTAAAATGGAAATGTGCCAGGATCCTTTAACACAGTATTTTTAAGTTATTCCTGAGAATCAACTAATCACAAGGAAGACATAATTTCACTGCAAGGTACTAATGCAGTTTTCTGTTGAAACAGATACATACAAACAAAGCAGGTCACAGCTTAACAAAATGAAAAGTAAGTACATATGTAACTAACACATTATGACTGTCATTTTCTACATGATTTTTTTACAGCTGCAATAAATGCAATAAACATATTCATTAACTTTCTTTTAGCAAAACCTACACAGGAAAGCCAGCATCATCAGTGTCATTCAGGTAAGGTGTCATCTCCTCAGGTGTTTATTTAGTCAAGCTGGTTTTCCTACTCCAGCAACTAAACTCTTTTAAATTTAGCAAATGATCTGGAAGGTGAATTTTTAAAACTTCAGAAAGAACTTCTTCAGAACTTTTAAAGTTTCACAACTTCTTTCAGCTGCGATCTTGTGTGGGACATACACAGCTCAAAGAGGAATAAATGCACTGAATTACACCTCTTCCTGAGCTTTACCAACATTAGAAAAATATTACATATCCATATATATCTATATCTATATTCCCCTCTTCATTGTTTTCTAAGCTTTCTGTGTATCTTAGCTCAAACAAGTAAGCTTCAGGTGCATTCTTGTTTTATTACAGCCTGATACAGAAGACATTATTATTATGCTGTAAAACCTTACTGTGCTTCTCCATCACAAGATGAGAAGAAAATTAAAAACAAAGTATCAACTTGTGAATTACTTTTAAAATAACTGAAGCTGGAAAGTCAGAATTCATCTTCCAAAAGCTGTGAAAGTCTTAACTGGATAGCAGCTGATTCAGACTTCTAATCTCCTAAAATGCTCAAGCAGAATTGGTTAATTTTTAAATCCCCCCCCAAATTGGATTATTCCCTTTAATCTGCATTAAATCATATAAAAGACAATTAAAAAACTATCTTGACAAGAGAAATCTTATCCTTTAATCTCCACCTAACTTTACTATCAGGATTACTGTATCTGCAATGATTTCGCTGTATCTGTCAAAAAATATGAGCCTCTCCAACTTTAAATACACTATCAATAGGGAAGCTGCAGCCAGTGTCACAATTATCATAGGATGTTTCCAGGTTTATCTGCATGCTAGCAAGTTTTTTCCAGCGAGTATAAGCTCATCAAAAAAAAACCCCAAACAACAAAGCCAAAATCCCAAATAGATCACACTAGCACATATTTAAATCTTGTCTTGCACACACTTAATCTCATTCTACATAGTCGATCTTATAAAAGATCCAGTATGTTTTCATTTATCATTCCAGCAGATTCAACTGTCTTTGACAGCTTCTTCAGAATCTTCAGAATCAGTCTTCCAAAAAAAAAAAAAAAAAAGCAACCCAAAAGACCCTCAAACAACCAAAACCCACCCAGTAAGATAAAAGGTAAAATCCTTTTTCTGTATCACTACCTTCCCACATCAGCTAAAACGATTAAAATGATTATCCGAGATATCTAACCTTAAGCCATCCAAGATACAGCAGGGTCTTTCATTAGTGTTCAGAAGGAAAGCTAACTCTGTGTAAATATACACCAGGCAAATACACTGCCCTAGGCTCTTAAGATAGTCAAACGCAAATGAACATAGATATGGTGTAAATTAATCTTTGCTCACTCACTAACCTAAATACACCTTACTACAACACACAGCCTGACCAATTGAGACAGAAACAGGAGCGTAACAACTCAGAGGTACTGCTCTGTAAAATGAGGTCTTAGCTTGTTCACCTGAAAGATGCATTTTACAGTACTGCATACCAAAAAAAAACCCCACATAAGTATCAAAGAAGTGTACTGTCTGTGTTGAAAGATTAGCACAGCTCTTCCCTCCAAGGTCTTCCCCGGTTTCACTGCCATTAACAACAGGAACAAATTGGCTAATAAGCTGTCTTTCCTTGGCTGCCTGGGAGAGGCTGCACAGGAGACTGCCAAAGGGCAAATATGGATTTCTACCAGGAAGACCTTTCAACATCTGTACTTGGTGAGGATCATCCACAGAAAGAATAAACTGCTGGAGAGAAACACCATCCCTGTATCAAATAAAATGAGAGAAAACTAACTAGAGAAAGCTGTTTTTGAAACTGCAGAAAGATTCAGAACGCTGTAAAAAATACACAGAATATGTACATATACATGGAATAAGAATAAACAAAGCATGCCACTTAGTGAGGGCCTGTATTATTTTGTAACGATTACTTTGCACCATTTACTCACATAAATGAATAACAGCTTTGACAAAAATATTTAAGTATGAAAATAAGGAAAACAATCATACTAGTTCTGAGCATTTGAAAATATTTTTCTGAAGGAAGTCTTGCTGGAATGAAGGTCAAAAGGTAATTGTAACAGTATTCTACATCAATAAAAACTTACAAGGCATATGAGAACATGCAGAAAAGCATGGGCTGTGACAGAACTGGATTCAAGTCTTACCCTGAACCCCTTTAACTTGTATCTTTAGTTAAAAGTCTCACTGGAGCTACTAGGGCCTTATCATGGTGCTGCACTGAGCCCCACACTACCATTACCAGTCTCTCTCACTCATGCTACACCAGGCATCCTTCACCATCAGATACAGAACTTCATATTTGCTGTTTGCTATTTCTTTTCTTTTGGGGTATGAGAGTAATATACTCAAATGGTCAACAAACCATAAGTCTCTTTTAATTTTAACATGGCATTCTCTGGGGTTATCTCACTGAGTGAGAGAGAATAACACCACACTTATGGGCTTGGTCCTTCAGCCGGATTCTCTCTTCTCACTTCTGCCTGAGTCACTCTCTGATCCCCCAGGCTTCTCCACAGCTGGGTGTCAGATAATTTTGGCTGGGAGTTGTACTTGCACAGTTGGTACCACCTGCTGTAAATTCTTCAGTCCTTGTTATCTCTGCAGCAGCTCTTGGCCTTTCAAAAGCTAATTCAGTGAAGAAAGAGGCAGGGGCAGTTTCTGCTTGATGTTTAAACTGCAAATTTGTTTTCCAGAAACTCAAGACTGATAGTTTGGATTATATTTTAAGAACTCACAGCATAACACAATGAACTATCAACTCCAACTGCTGATACCATTTAAAGAAGGTCAAACTCTCTGCTGTTAAGTTGGATGATGAGTGGTATAAATATAGTGTTATGCCAAAGAATGCAATGGAATTACTTTACCCGCAGGTGACAGAGCTACCCTGAGGTTGTATAAATAAGAGAATAAAAGTTCACTGTTCTTCTTCATATAGACAAAACCCAAGCTATTAGGCCCAAGGAAGTCTCTAGTATTTTTCTGTTTATCCCACTACTCAGAACAGTCAGCATTTTTTAGGAACACATGTTTCTGGTACTCAGAACGCCATCAGTCAAGTAACGGGGGAGGTAACAGAGCTAGTAGTTGTACTGGTTACAGAAACGGCTGAATTTGTTACTGTATTTAAACTTAAACTCACTGCAGTTTCAAGACTAACATTTCACAGGAATTAATCCATTTATCATCAACAAGTGCATGCAGATTGCTGCAGCCAGGAGATAAGAGGTCTGGATCCAAACCAGAGATGCTGATACATAATTACAGTTAAAATAATCTGAATTTGACCCTAGTGCTAATTTTCACAAGTCAAATCCATTGCTACTCCAAAAATGGATGACAGGTCAAATTTAAAGAAAGTTATACACTCACTTTGCTGTACACATAAGCAGAATAATTTTTACTGCTATGTGGTCTTTTTACACAGTAGTCATTGAATGAACAGAAGAAAGCTAATTGTCTTTTGGATCTCTTTAACCTGGAGGAAAAAATAGCAGTTTTGTGTTAGTATGACAAAAATGACCATTTGTTTTCTACCTTTCCTTTCCCTTACGCTCTGTCGTGCTCAAGATAAAAGCTTAATCCAAAGCACCGACACGTGAAATAGAAGAAGTATTTTTAGGTTGCATGCATTTTGCCCTTCTTCTCTGGAAAGTAAACAACAACAGAAGTTCATACTTGTTCTCAGTTATAAGCAAGAATAAACCAGGACTTCATAACAAGGTTATGTGGCATTTAACAGATACTATCTGATCTCCCCCGAAGACACTTCATGATTTATCAAATCACAATTATGTATTCAAAGATCAGAGAATAGCAATAGTCATATATACCTAGTATAACACATGCATAGTGCCTGGGTAATGTGAATTCTACTAATCAGGTCTTATCAAATACTTAAATATAAATTCTCAGAGAAAACACATACCATATGGTTTAAACCAGCCATGTGTTACCAAGATAATTTTGAAAATCTACTTCTGCACTTGTATTCATAGAATCTTTGAAAGTTTTCCTTGTTCTCTGCAAAATAAGCATTTTTCTACTTCTCATCTCTCAGTTTCATGTGCATTTAGAGATGCCCTAGTTCAAAATCTTTCCTTGCCTAAATCAGTGGTGCCTTTAAAACTTCTTAAGGAATTTAATAGGTCTGGAAACTCTTAGTAGGCTACTAAATCCCCCTGTAAATCCTGGCAAATTCCCAGACTGCCCATTCTCACAGGGATACATGGCCTAATTACAAATCCATTAAATACTGTGAGTTCAAGGGTCTACTTTAACCCTGAATTATCTGATCCACCTCACACTAATAGCTTCAGTGAAACAGAGAAGAGTAAAAAAGGACCAAGCCAACAGGAAACTAAAGAGAAAATAGGATCAGAGAGTAAGCAAACTAAAACCAGGAGAAAGGCAAATGGCCATCAAAAAAAAACCTAAGTAAGCAGTAAGAGAAAGAACACTCCAAGATGAAGGGAAGACGACTTTCTGCTAAAGGAAAAAGAACAATGCTTGTATTGTACAAGCTCCCTCTTAGCTGAGTGCAAGTAAACTAAGAAAAGAAGTTAAGATGTCCTGCCACCTCTCAGGGTAACAAAGAGACAGGACCAGACCTGTCTCTGCTGTTTCAGCAGGGGCTGCAGTCAGTCACTGCGCATCAGTACACATCACTGCAAAACTCCAGCCAGCAGAGGCTGATGATGCCTTTTAAGCTGAATGTAGAACAGGTATTTGCTTTTGTTATACATGTTTAATTTTATGTATGCTTAGATATCTGCAACTGTACTTCATGCAACTAAATACCACACACAAGCAAACAACTAAATGGCCCATTTTCTCAGGGCAGAAAGATGCCCTTGGGCTTGATCTCATTGATGAGAGTTACTAGAAGATTTGCCACAGGGTCTAGTGAAGGCAAGACAAGACTTCACCAAGACAATGAACATGATTAGGTTTCCTATTTTCAGATTTATGCATACAGCTTTGCCCTTTCATATTTTAAAGTAGAAAACCTAACCTAACCATTAGGTAAAACTATTAGTTTTCTCTCGCAGTTTCTCTCACTACTATTCAAAGTGACAAAAGGATGGTTCAGAACAGGACAACTTTCACATTGCTCTGAAAGTCCAGTGTCAGGGGGTATTTTTCCTCCCCATTTTCTATACAGTAGTCATGTTACACAAGCCTTGTACTTTGTTATTTGGGATTAAGAAAAGACCAAAGAGACATTTAAGTCATGGACTTTGTTCAAATTATCTCATTGTCCAGGGACGTGGAGCCAGCTAATCTGTGACACTGAAACAGAACTTACTTTTCCTGCAGACGATTTGCTTATGTCATCTGGATGGTGAAAAGAAACTCTGATCAAGGGTGAAGCAGGAAGAAAGAACAGAAAAATGTGACTGTTAACTTGCCACTATGCCAGGCAAGGTGGTATTACCTACTGTTTAGTTAAGTTGTGGCTGGTTGTTTTCCAGTGACCTAACTATTACTTAGGAATATTTTAAATCTGTCATCCTAAATTTAGATGTTTCTTTAGTCTCATTTTGAGTAACTTCCAGCTTTAATAATCTTCTTGATTGTAACTGTACTCAACACAGCAAACATGGCCTTTAGTGTTCAGCATATTTCTTAGGCTTGCAGTACATCAGTGGCTTGTTGTTTTAACAGAATATGACAATGAAAAGAATCCCAACCTTCGGCATGGTATAACCTCATTAGTGGCTGTACCAGTCTTGACATTTTTCCAAGCTACTAAGAAAACACATACTTTCGGATCTGTTTTTCAAAGAGTTTGTTTCTCCTAATAAAGGCCCCCTCTTCTATCAACAATCTTATGTGGTCAACACACAATACAGACAAGCAGTATTTTGGCAGAATGCTATCTTGCACGTAACCCCCACACAGCATTGCTATGCCCTATTATTTATATATAGTTAATAAATAATTTGATATTCTGAATAATTCAATAATTCAAAGTGCTGTTGGACAGGATGCTCAGATTTGTGCATATGAAGTAAAGACACAGAAGACAGGCAAGTAATATGAAAAAAAGTCATCACTTTAATTCACTGGAATAATTAATATTTTTTCCATTGCTTCTTTGGTGTACTTTTAATTTTCACACTAAGATATCTCAGAGAAAATACCATATCTTTGATTAAGTATTGATGACATTCATTACAAGCCTCTACAGATGTTTTCTCAAAGATGCTGTGGCTTTATTAACTCAGCAATATCTGGTCTCCCAACACATCCAGATAACTGTCACATGAGAAAAGCGGCCCTCCAAGAGGCAACTCACATGACAACTCTGAGTGAATGCTAGCAGAAATTCGGGTCTGAAAAACCATTTACACTGTATGACACAGGAGTCATCAGCTTCCCAGGCATACTATAGTCAAGCATCCACATTAGAAGAGCTCACGTAAGACTTCACAGGGTATCACCCAGAATTTCTAATACCAACCGCAAGGCTAATTATTGCTACGTAACTTCAGACCACTCTCAGAATCTGTTACATTGCTGTAAAAAAAAAATTAGTCCAACCTTCTCAAGTACCACAGGTATGTTTCCTTCACCCATCAGTGCATTTAGCTACAGCTTTATACTTTGTGAAAGCAGAACAGTTTCAGGCAGGGCCAAGCTAATACTTGAGTAAGTTATTCTGTGACCACCAGAGTTACCACACCAAGGACATTTCAGCACACAGGTACCTTTGCAAAATGGTATCAGGGCTTGGAGAGATGACTTTAGGTGGACAGCAATACCTCCAGAACTTCCAGGCAAGTCATGCCACCTTCTTGGCACCATGGCTGAAGCCTGTCTCCCTATCCTTATTTTTCCTAGAGCAAGTTGCCTGTGCCATCTGGAGGCTGCTCCAGATCTGGGGTGAGGTGGCAAGTCATCTGACAAATCAGATGAAAGTACATAGCTGCTTGACTTTTATCATCCCTTTCTTCATACCATTCCTGCTTCCCCTCTGATAACTAAGTCTCTGGGCACTCTTTAACAGAATGGACCACTTAAGAGCACCTCTTCCACAGAAGTTCAGCAAAACATGACTTTTAATCTACACTTCCACCTTACAAATGAGTTTGGGTTTAAGGTCAGTATAAGAAAAGGTATGTGTGCAGCCTAAGTTCCACTACCATACTGGATGTACAAAGGAAAACCATATAACTAAAAAAAAAAAAAAAAAAGTCCTTCACGTCCATTTCTTTGCAGTAAAGATGTCATGGCATGTGACATCTCTGAAAAACAGTGGACAGATTAATACAAACTAGCCTCTCTTTATTTGTTAATCTCATCTGAATTTGACTTATGATTTATTTTGTTGAGAAAATGTGTGAAAATTTAGAAAATGTTTTCTAAAGAAAAGACAGATCTAGACTGCAGTTCTGCCATCCTTTGGGCTGACGCAGCCACGATTATATTCAGAACATTTTCCACTCTGTAATGGTCTACCCATCTTTTCAGCTTATAATCAACCTCCCTCCCCAGCTGCCGTATTCCAGATCACATATTCTGTCATGCTCTCTACTTTCTTTAAAATAGCAGTATTCAGAGTGCATCACAAGGATATTTGCTGCAGAACTCTGGGCTACCCTGATACCCTCAGAACATGATGTGATCACAACACCCAGGGCAGGCTTTTGATGCGCTGCTGCTACTCCACTCCATATTTTGGGTATTTTTGTTTTCATTTATATCACTACTGCATAGTTCCTGCCATTAATTAAATCCCCACTTAATATCCTTACTAAATGCCGTTTTCATAAACTGTTGTGCACTTCACTAAACAACAGAATGAAGTAAGAAATTTGATTTTTTTTAAATAAAAAAGTGAAAGAGGTTGCATGTTGTGAAGTCACCAAAGCCTGCTGCTGCCATAACCTCCAGAAAGCAACTAGCTTCTATCTTAAATTTCTGAACCATTCATACAGAGAACTGAAATTTGCAATGACTGGTTACTGCATTACCACATAATACCTATTATACCCTTGTTCATATGATGGAGAAGTCAGAAACACAAAACAGAAGAGAGGCAGGACAAGCACTTTGACGGACAGAGCGTCAAGGTTTACTCCTTGCATTAGTGTTTGTACCAACACCCGTGCCACTGGGGACTATGTAACACACTCATTTTGAAGCTTGGAAGAATCCAAAATAGTGCTCTCTTTGACATTTCTGTAGAAGTAATTAACTCCACAGATCTGTTTAAATTCATGTACCTTCAGTCAGCAACAGGGCAGGTCCTTCCATAAGCTCACTCCACGGCTTCCAGTCAGAGCCTTCTGCAGAGCTACGTAAAGCTGGTCAAAAAACTCTTGGACAGCCCAGTCATCTGTAAACTACCAAAGGCATCCAAAAACCTGTGCTCCTTTTTTTCTTGTTAACTTTAATTATACGATACAGACACACCAGGTATTATGCCTGATCTTCATAGAATGCCAAGGTACAATGTATAAGCCCCAATCTCATTACTTAACAGAATGTAGCTGCTATCACTTAGCTAGGAGAAATGCTGAGCAAGCACATGTTTTACAAGTTCCTCATTCAAAATATTTTCTGTATTTGTTGTCCCCATGTATCTCCATGCCATGGTTCACTCTTTGGTCAGTACTGGTACTGACTCTCTGGCATTTCCTGTACAAAACCAACTCCAAAACACATCTGACATCATCATCTGACTGCCAATGCACAGGCCTCCTTCCTGGCATATAGCTCCACTTCCCAACCACAAGGCTCTTTCTTGTGAAATCTCTGCAATAAAGACAAGTAAGAAATTACTAGCCCCAAAACCTAATAATAATAAAGATTATGAAAACACTAAAAAAATACAAGCGAAGTTTAGGCTTTTAAGAGGATATCATAGAATCATGGAATGGTTTGGGTTGGAAGGGAACTTCAATCTCATCTAGTTGCAACCCCCTGCCATGGGCAGGGACACCTTCCACTAGATCAGGTTGCTCCAAGCCCCACCCAACCTGGCCTTGAACACTGCCAGGGATGGGGCACCCACAGCCTCTCTGGGCAACCTGTGCCAGTGCCTCACCATCCTTACAGCAAGTAATTTCTTCCTAATATGAAATCTAAATCTACAGTGTATCATAATCATGTATCATTATCACAAACAGTAGCTAACTTCTTGAAATACATACATTTAGCTGTAAATCATGTTGTCAGGAAAATGCAGAAACGGAGAAGCATGGCTGACAGTCTCACTACCAGCAGCAACACCACCACCTGAGGCGGTGCAGGGCCCAACCACACCGGGCTGAGCCCCCGCCAGTAAGCTGAGGGTCGAGCCGCAGGCCTCTGCCCTTGCCAAGTCACACAATGCCGCTTCTTTGAAAGGCAGAATCCACCAAGGTCACAACAACCATGCTGCTCACTGCGGGCCGGCACCCAGAGCCCTCCCCGGCATCACCAAGCCCCGCTCACATCACCACCGGCATGCCCCGCCCAACGGCGCCCCGCACCTTCCAGAAGGTTCCCCAGCATGCTGCGTGCCGGGGCCGGCGGCGGCGACGCCTCGTGGCGGCTGAGTCACGCTCACGGAGCGGGCAGGGGGTCTGCGCAGCGCCCACCTACGAGACTGGCTCCGGCGCAAGGATCATGCCATGCAGCGTCGCGCAAGCAAGAGCGGGCACAAAGAAACCAGGCAGCCCTGCCTCACAGCCCAAGGGCAGGCAGCCGCCTGGAAACGCGGCGGGGTGTTGGCTCCTTGGGTTTTGCGTGTCCCTACGAGTTTCTGCTCCAGTTGTTGCCAGAGAAAAGGCTTTGCTGTGCTGATGCTCATGTTTTTGCAACACTGTTAACCAGGTTAACCCGGAAAGCGTGACTAAGCTTTGCGCAGTCATATCTGCACTGTGCAGGAAACCTTGTGGTTAATTCATCCAAATTCTGATTCTCATCTTCTACTGTTTTTACATTATTACCAACTTTTACGTTCTCTGCATATGTCACATACAATTTTGCCTCATTTTACCTTGACTTTTACCTCAACTGTTACCCGTTTCTTTCACAAAACCTGACCACTATTTTCCCAGTAATACTTAGAACTGTGATTGCCAGAGTGGCTACAAAGAAATTCAGGACCCCAAAAAAGATCATTAGGCAGTGTTAACTGAAGCACTGTGTGTGGCTTCTAGGCAAGATCAAAAGCAGCCCCCAAAAATGCAGCTTTTCAGCCAAGCATTTCATCAGACTTGCAGACACCTGCAAATCAGTTACACTAGGAAGCCTGTGGACTAACAAAAGACAAAGCTTAGTAATACAATACAATGCAATTTGATCTGAATAATTTAGGCGCTGAAGCAAATATTTTGAGACCTCGGCTGTTTACTTTCCTGAGTGAGAAATTACCCAGACTTGGAGTCATAAACCCACTGAGGAAAACAAACAAACAAACAAAAAACCTCAACAAATGAGTAAGCACTTGTGTGTTAGACTTTGCTATCTAAATTCTCTCACATTCCAAGGCACTGAACACCCACAAGGGAAGGAAGGCAGGAGATTTTCCACTTTTTTCTTCATATGACATGGGACTCAACAAAGAGATCAGCAGGATTAATGGACAGCATTAGTGTTGGCGGCTGTTTGTTTCTTGAACATTTGACTTTGTTACTTTGGGAAAGTCAGTTTTCCCAAAAGGAACTACAAGTATCATCAATGTTGGTTCACAGTAATATAAATGAGTCCTAATTTCCTCAGTGTCATCCAGAGGTCATACTGAGAATAAGGTCTTACTGTCATCAGTTTGAACCAACTGGAGAAAATAATACTGAATGGGTTATTGGCTTTTCTTCACTTGATTAAGAACTCAAGTTGAGCTATTGTGACGCAGTTTGTTCTTTAGAAGGATGGACAATGCGTCTATTTTTGTATGTTGTTCTGAACTACCTGAGGGCGCAGTTTTTGGAGACATGCACTTCCCTAGCCACTGTTTTTTAAAAGATAGTACTCCTATCTCCTCTCACATTAGTACTGAGCAGAAACCTTTCTTTTTCAAAGATACTGATTTAATGACAGTGTGTGTGCTTTTTAACTTTTTTTTTTCATTATCTGACTCTCTAAATCATATGCTGAGTTTTATTTCATTATATAAATTTACCCTGCATTTGTTTCAGCCTGGTGGTTGTCCATCAGAAGTCTGCAGATCTGTCAGCAGTAGTGCCAGATCCTACTACAACTACCCCTAATGGATCAACCTGCAAACTCTTAATCCTGCTGTTTTTCTCACTGAAAGCAGGAAGATTACTTGAGCGTAAGACATCTCAGGAAGGTTACAGGGACAAACTGTTCATTCTAATCCCTAAATATGAAGGTTTCATGACTGTTTTCAGTTCTGAGGTGAACTTTCTGTTGTTGGTTTGCTTTTTTGTTTCTTATCTCAGCTTTGTGAAATTACAGTACTAGAAAGATGAAGGTAAGAGGAAAGCAAATAGTTTTTAATAGGAATCAGTACAAATTGTAATCTGCTTTTGGTTCATTTTGGCATTGGGTGTACCCAATTTGTAACGCATTTCTTTTACTAGAATGAAGATATGAGTCTCTTATTATCCCTAAAATAATAGGACACAGAAATTACCAAAAATGCTATTGATCTCATGTAGGAATTTGTAGTGTTGTTCATGTGTGGAGATTGAAGGTCAGTGAAAGAAGGGCCTTTGTGAAAACGGCACCTACAGAAACCCACTGTTGAGCTGAGTCATGCTGGGGTGGGTGGCAGGAGGACAGACATGCCCCATCACACCTCTTCCCCAGACTGAAGAAGCAGCTTGCACCAGCAGAGCTGTGAGCAGTGGGCAGGAGGAGAGCCATCCTGTGACAGCGGCAGGGCTGTGCCAACAAAAAATGTTCTGGCTATCGCATAGGCTGAATCATAGAATCATAGAATAGTCAGGGTTGGAAAGGAGCTTAAAATCATCTAGTTCCAACCCCCCTGCCATGGCATTATTTAGGTTGGAAAAGACCCTTGCATCCACCTGTTCACCCAGCACTGCCAAGGCCACCACTTAAACCATGTCCCTAAGTGCCCCATCTACATGTCTTTTAAACCCCTCCAGGGATGGTGATGACTCCACTTCCCTGGGAAGCCTGTTCCAGTGCTTGACAACCCTTGTGGTGAAGAAAATTTTTCTAATATGCAACCTAAACCTCTCCTCATGCAACCTGAGACTGTTTCCTCTTGTCCTATGTACTTCGGAGAACAGACTGACACCCATCTTGCTGCTGTCTCCTACAAACTGGTTCTCTGACTATCCATAGAAGTACTGACAATAGGTCTTTGCTTATTCTTAGGCAGGTTACTACACTGCTAACTTGACAGGAGTTTCCCCTAGGTAAGGCCTAAACAAGAATCTCAGCATTTGACTCAGAAATCACACCTCTTGTAGCCTGTGTATGTGCATATGCCTAATTCCTCTTTCCAAGCACAGGGCTCTACAAGAGTGCAAACTCCCCCACTACCTAACAGATATGGACTATTTGCAGAATTCCATATTACAGAATTCCAGAGTTTCTCCCTTTTCTCTTTGTAGTGAATTAGGCAGTTACACATTTTTGGTCCACCTGAAATTTTTGAAACAAGTCCTTTTTTTCCCATTTTAGTTCAGTCTCTTCAAACACATCACCCTCTACTTCTCAAGCTTTGCTGCAGTTAAGGCTGAACAATAGGCATCTAAGTTACAAAATCCCATGTATTTTTAACACCTCTTCTGATGTTGTTTGTGTTGGGGTGTCTTTGAGGAACCAGGTAATGTCAGGACTGACCTGCAGGAACAGATGGCTTTTTCCAGTAACCAGAATGGAACTCTGCAAGAATTGATGCAGGGAAGGCTGAAAGTGAGATACTTACATTAATTTGAACACTGATTCTGGAAAGGATACAATCAGTACTTCCCTCACTCCTGCATGTAAGAAAATGCAGTATTTTTTGTTCTTTAGACTTTCTGAAATGTTTTTCTTGCCTATTTTTGGTACTTCTATTGCCTTTTTGGTGAATGAAATATTTTTTCTTCTTGTTCCTTCTTCAGATGTACATTTTGCAGAAGTGCTTCATTTTTACAGGTAACACTCTGTTAATGCCCTATCAGCCTCTCCATTGCATCTGCTCTGTGGATCACTCTCTGTAGAGTTCTATAAAGAAGTCAGTATTCAGTTTCCACCTTTCTTGGAGGAAAGTTGCCCCTCACAAGAAGCAGACATTTTAGTGTGCGTAGCTGGTAATAAAACATCTCAGGAATTTCAGCTGCCATTTCTGCCTCAGAGGCAAGAAAGATACCTTTAGGAAGGCAGCAGAAGTGAGTGTGATATCTGGTTTGAGCGAGAGGAATGCCAGCAACCCATATGGCTGCATCTGATGTTTGCCAGTTTATTAATAAAAATGAAACTTGGTAAGAATGCAACTTAGTAAGAACGAAACAAAGATCTTTTGATATTTGGTTGGCTGGAAAATCTTATGACAGAGCTCAGAGCTGCCTCTCCGTGCAGGAACTCACAGCTGTCTTCCTCCTGAGAAGAAACCGCCGAGTGAATGAGGATGCAAGATCCTGCAGAGCGTATGTGACTGCATTAATTCGAGAAAGGCGATGAGTCTTCATAGAAGGAAGCACCAAGCCTTGCAGCCATGCAGCCGCTAACCTTACCCGTGCATCGACCCTTTCCTCTTCTCAGCTGACTGGAGAGAGATGAGAGGCCGGGGGGGGGGGGGGGAAGGCAGGTGCAGGCTGCTCTCGCCCTCCGGCTCCGCTCTCTGTAGCCGGCCTTGGAGCCTTGCGCCCTCCGCCGCGGCGGACAGGGCTGCCCCCGTCAATGGGGCAGCCCCATGGGGCATAGCGCTCCTCTGCACCGCCTGTCTCCAGGCGTAGCCCCTGCTCCCTCCTCTCGCCGAGGTGAAGAGCGCGGTTTGTCGCTGTCGGGGCGGGGGGGCTTGTTTTTTTGTTTCCTGCCCCATCGCATTTTTATGATCACGAAGAGGAAGAAGCATTCAGGTCACCCGGAGAACTGCTCGTCCGGCAGCCCGCACACAAGGGCTCCTTTGACCGCCAGCAACTCCGCTCGGCGGCGGCAGCAGCAGGCAGCCGGAGCGAGGAGCCCTCCAGTCTTTGATGTCCCGGCGATGCCGGCGCTCCGCACCACCGCCCGCGGGCGGGCCGGGCTCTGAGCTCCGCCGGCGGCCGCCCGGCGCCCCGCCAGCCTAGCCTGCGCGCCGCCTTCCCCCGGGACCCGCGGGCGCTGTCCCGCCGGTTCGGGGCGCCCCCCGCCGCCTCCGCCCGGCGCCGGGCGGGGATGTGCGTGGCGGCCCCGGGGCCGGATCCCTCCGAGAGCCGGTCGGTAAGTAAGGGGACAGCGGCTGGGGGGAGCGGGGCGGGCGCCGCGGCGGGACGGATGGATGGACTGATGGATGGACGGACGGGCGCACGGGTCACTGCCCCAGCCGTCCTGCGGGGATTTCTGGCCGCCCCTCAGTCTCCCCAGCGTGCGTGCTCCGGGTACCGGGAAGCCGGCTGTCGGGGCGACGTGCCGTCGGGCCGTGCTCAGCAGTGGTCGCGTCTCCTTCAGCGACTCAACGAGCTAGGCGCTCGCCTCGTGCCCTGCGCCGGCCCGGTGGGGCCAAAACCTCCGGCGCCCCCCCGGCGCGGCCCGGCCACTGCAGCCAGCGGCGTGCCCGGCCCGCGGCCCCTCCCCGCCCAGGGCTGCCCCGGCCCACCGAGCCCGCGACGCCACCCAGCGGGGCAGAGCCCAGCGCGGGGCCACTGTGGAGCGGCACCGAGCCGCCGCTGTCGCCCGCGCTGAGGCTTCGCGCCCTGCCCGCCGCCCTGCGGGACAGCGGTCGGAGGAGCCAGCCCGCCGCTGGGCCGCCTGCCCTGGCGCCCCGGGGAGCTCCTCAGCCGTCCCTGCGGCTGTGCCCCTCGAGTTCCCCGCCTAGGGGCAGCTCATTCTCCTAGCACATGCTACACAAGTTCTTAACCCCAAAAGTATTCTCGGGACGTGCTAGGTTTTCTGTAGAGATTACACTGAGAACCAAGGAAGCTGCAACTCAATTTTTAACATATAAATCCCCAAACGAAAAGCTAATGGGTTAACTCCATGTAATACCGAAACCAGAACAGTCAAAGGAATTTCAGCTGTCTGTTGTACCTAAGCTTGGTAGGGAGAGTGAAGAGAATCACCAAAGCACTAAGAGAAATGTAAGGAATATATACCTAGGTGTACATCCCTTAGCATCATTATACATGTTCTTATACATATTATTCTTATAAATATTATTCTTACACTTCTGCTATGCTTGCAATTAGCATATGAAGAGGCTTATACCTGGTGTTCATTAATGCCGATGCGGTAAATTCTTTAAATAACTAGAAGTAAAAATTAGTCAGTGGGATGTCTTTAAACATGAGGAACACTCCTGGGGGAACAGAAAGATTAGCTCACTTGGAAAAACTTAGCTGATTGTAAAAAACGTATTTGCACATGAAAGGTACGGTGTTTCTGGCTGCTCTGAACTGTGGTTTCAGTGCTCCAAAGACACGGACAGAATCAGAAAATCAGTATCTTTTCTTAAATTAGGGTCCAAGTATTCAGGGGGTTCTGGGCCCTGGTCAGTGTTTAGTCCATATAACTAACATCTTCTGATTAATAAGACTGGAAGTAAGGAGGGTGTAATGATCGATTTGCTTTATTATTACCTGTGAATTCATAGCTCAGTTAATAGAAGGCAAATTTCTTCGCATGGCTTTCTTTTACATGGTTGTGTGAGATTCCAGTCCACTGTCTTAAAAAACACTTGCTCATCTGACCAAAACCCTATTATTCTGAGACAAAAAGCAGCTCAGGAAGCACATGAAAGCAACTGCAGTGGTCCCTGTGGGGTTAGAAAGGAAGAAGCTGGGCAGACCTTGTGGGATTACAGCCTCCTGCTCCACACAAGACCTGTGATTCTGGCACTGCCAGTCACTTCCTGCATTGTGATGTCCAGGGAATGGTGACAAAAGGGATGTGAGACACACTGAAATGAAATGTTCTCTTACTCATTTAGAGAAACAGCATTAGTGTGATGGTAGTGTCCAAGCATCCACTGAGACAGGTGTTGCGTAAATACATGGAACATAGAATCTCTGTTTACTTAGGTCCATAATACCAAGTTACTTGACATCTTTATTTTATTAAAAAACATACATGCTGTAGCAGCATGTTTTTGCAGTGGAGGAGCTGGCATTCTAGGCGAGGTGGACATCAAAGAGGAGATTACCAGAAAGTAGGGAACACAAATTGGGCAGAAACAAGGTCCAGAGGAAAATCAGAGACTGAAATCTGAAAGATTGTAGCAGCTTGAGGAGACAAAGATGAATATAAGCAAACAGTACAGTTAAAACCAGTTTAAAATAATCAAGTTCAAGTCTCAGACTTGAATCGATGCAGAAGCTGAGCAGAGTTCCCTTACTGCTGTTATGGTGATCTACTGAGTGGGGAAGGAAGGGTGTCATGAGTGCAAGAGGACATGAATGCCCTGAACTGCAGTGCTGGTTGACCTTCTTGTGGGGTGTCTGGTGAATGCAGGTATTGCCATTATTTATCCCAGTGGACTTCTGTTCTTCCCCATTGAATGGAAAGGGTATGTACTCTTATTTGTGGATGTAAAGATCCCTAGGAAATGCCGTGCACAGAAACTGTTGAGTTTTCATTGTGAAATACTGAAAAATACATTGCTGTATGTATTAGGGATTTGAATCTCTGTCAGCAAAGGAAGGTCTCACCCTAAATGAGTGGGAGCAGCTGAAGAGAGAGCACAGAACTGTAGGACAACAGTACTGCAAACGGTGGCTGTTACCTCTAAAAAGCATCAGAAATACAATCCCAAAATTTGTGGCATACACATTCCAGGAGTGACCATGAGTCCATTCACACTCCTGCCAGTTCTGCATGTATGTGTTGTAGCTGCTCCTAATTTACAGTGTTCTAAGCTCAAAAGAGAGGCTTGGTCATGCTTCTTTAAAAATTACTGTGAAGACTGTCTTCTGTGTGAATTTGACAAGCTCCCTGCAGAGTCTCTCTTTTTTTCTTTTTCTTCACTGTTTTACAGACAGCTGCAGAGCTGTAGTCAAGAATTGCTTACATAATGTTTTAAGGAATGACAGCTAAGCACAATGGCATATTTTGACCTTTGGCATTAGATAAGTAATTGGCAGATTAAGTTAATTTTTATTCAAGCAGGGAGATTTGCTTTCTGCTTGCTTGTGAACTCCTGTACCATCATACACGACCGAACCACACGGGTAAGTTTTAAAAATAGATTTTGGGTTGTTTGCCTTCTTTTTCTATTTGGTGGCCTCTTCATGCAAAGGAAGACCACTCTTCTGTTTTCTTTAAGTGACAAGCAGCACATGGCACGTACTTGTTGTGTGCATGTACGTGAGAGAAGGACAGAATTTTTAATTTCATGACTGACATACTAGTAGCATTACACATAATCTGAAAACTCACCTAGAAAACATCTTTGTTATTATGCAGTTGAGGAGCCAGTTTCAAGACCTACAACTCTGTGTAAGTTCTCCAGCGACATTTCCCTTTTCCTTTTCAGACGCTGGGTTATGGGCAAGTCAGAAAGCCAGATGGATATAACTGAAATGAATACTCCAAAACCAAAGAAGAAACTGCGATGGAGTGGCCTGGAAATAGGACTAGCTGTTGTCGTGATTCTGCTAACTATTGTAGCGATCACAATGATAGTTCTGTATGCAACATACGATGGTGAGTACACATAAACTCTCTTTGAATGTATAAATACATAAGAATATAAAAGTATCTCAAGAAATTACAAAAAAAAAACCAACAAAACCAGAATCCAGTTTTTAGTATATAGTAAGAAAACCCCTTCAGTTGCACTATTTTAAAATTGTATTAGAAAAGACTGTGTTGCGTGGTGTATATATAGCTGCAGTACATAAACCATTCAGAAAATAAAATAACAAGGTCAGCTCAGTATTTTTTGCTTGATAACAGAAAACTCTCTTATCCAGTGTATCAAATTCGATGATTAATAGGTGTTACATCATAACCATATTTCATATGTATGTCACTAGACCGCATGACCCAAGTATCTGAAATGTAAAGCTGCATCCACACTTACTATAGCTGGACACTGACACAAAACTGCTTCTTTCCAACAGGAACCCTTTAAATTCATGGGGTTCACATAAAGTTCTGGTAAACACAAAAAATCTGCTTTTTCTGATTCAGCAATTCTGTTTGTAATTAATACTTCAGTAAGCAAAAAGCTCTACAAAATACAACACTGCTGAAGAAAACCAAACTGCAGTGTGTCCTCAATATTCCTGTATATGCATGAAAATTCTGTTTTTTCCTTCAACAGGCTACTGGAGGGAGGACACTCAGTGAGTGTAGCCATACTAAGAAGTTTTGTGATTCAACAGCCATACTAAAATATTAAAAAGTAATTCCATTCAGGGGTAAATATCTTTCCCTGACAATTCTGGGGAAAGATAATACAAAGAAGCTAAAATTTCCGTTTGGGGTCAAACAAGAATGTTTCCTTAGATTGGAAATGAAATGCTTTGTTTCAGTTTAAAGTACTTAATAATTTTGCTTGAACTTTTTTTTGCTTAAACAGTTTATTCAATTATGGAATGGAAAATACCATTCTGAAATGAAAAATAAAAAAGTTGTACTTCTAAAGTCTCAAAAGGAAACATTTTCATTTCCTGAACCTTGTATTTTGTTTAAAAGACTTCAGAGTGAATGTCTCAGAATTTTCATATATTTCGTTTGGAATCTTCTTGTCATTGTTAAGGTATTGCTAAATTCAGACTGACTTTGCAGCTTTCAGTCCCTAAACTTCTTCTTTGTTATAAAAATAGCATTTTGCCCATGTCTGCTTGATTGATAGAATATTTTCCTATGACTACAGAAATTCCGCATTATGAGTGACTAGCACTGAATGACCCTAAAGGGATGAAGATAAAGGTATTTTTAGAGCCTGATCCTATAAATATTCATTTGCTGAGTGTAAGGTGTCCATTCATCTTTATCTTACTGTACCCTGCAATTAAATGCAATCCCAAAGTGACTGTCAATGAATACAGTACTCACAGACTATGTTGACATTAAATAAAAAGTTAAGAATATGATTGTATTCTCTTTTAGATGGGGTTTGCAAGACATCAGACTGTGTAAAGTCAGGTAAGAATGAAAATGTCTGCATGCTTGCAAGAAAAAGCGTATGTAATCTAAGTACAGTCCTGAGGAATCCAAGGTACCCACCACCTCATGGGAGGCTTCCAAAAGGCTTTGATTAGTAGGCCCAATTTATATTTGCAGACTCGCCAGAAACTGCATAAAAGGTCATTTTACTGGTTCACTTCCTTCTGTGGGACTACTCATTTTAGGCCTCGTTTTAGAGTAGTCAAAGTAGGGAGGGTGGTTGCCGCACACCCCAGTCCTGCTGGAGTCACCCACCGGTGAGGCCACAAGGCAGTCCATTATCTCAGTAGCTGCATGTTGTTGTAGCACAATCTGAGTATTTTACAGGATTTATTTATCTCTATTACTGTCTTTTAGGTACCCTTCCAAGGTGCTTTCCTGACAGCATGAAAGCTCATGCTGTGGTTTGAAAAAATATCAAATTAGTTATCTACTTGATTTCTTTTAATCTCTGAAGATGCTAATTTTCAGCTAAATAGAGATATCAAGTTCAGCTTGACTTTGTAACGATGAGAAGCAGTAGAAAGAAGGCCAAGCAGTAGAAGGTCTGGAGAAAGGAGGCATAATGTAAACTGAAGATCTAGCAAGAAGTGACTCAATGAATTAAGCAGAATAGTTTTTTATGCTTCCATTAAAAGACTTAACAGCATGCAGATATTTAAGGGAATAAATAAACATTCTTACTGAATCATAGAGTCTCAATACAGAAGTAAAATTGTGAAAGGATTACAGTAAGAATATTGATGGGGAAAAATGGCAGACTTACAATATTATGTAATAGCGTGAAGAAGGGGCATTTTTAAAAACTATAAAGTGCCACAATTCAACAGAGGTAATAATGAAATACAGAATGAGAAAAAACATCCCTGAAACAGAAATGTACAATGTGGTTCTAATGTCATAACCTCTTTTCCTTTTTCATTAAGTACAGCTTTATTTTATTCACACATTTATCTCATCTGTTCTTTATTCTACACATTGTCTAGTTCAAACACTGAAAGAATTAAGTCCTAAAAAATGGTGAGAATTCAGTCTCAAAACATGTAAAATGCCAGAGTAATGCTATCATTGTGTCCTATCGAAGTGTTTTCTACTGGCAGGAAAACAAGCTCATTGACATCGTAGAGCTTTTCTGTAATCCACATTCTGCTGTCCCTACATAGGACACAACAACTGATCCACTGCAAACAGGGGGACTACTCTTGTGAGTAAACGCTATGATGTGTGCAAGAACTGTACACTTCAGTCTGGAACACATAAAATTTGCAACTGTGCAAAGATAGCTTTTATATTTTACCAGGTGTTAATATTTGGCATTTCCATACTATCCTGTAAGAGTCCTCAGAGGCAGTCAGTGAATCTGATAAAATTATAATCTTTAAAATTAAGTTTTAGCTGTAGGGCTATAGTTCAAATAAAATCTAAACAGATGCAAAAGCAATGACGTTGAAGTGGAACACTTACTTGTGACCACATTATGAAGTGCAGCATCAGTATGCATTTCTGCCTAGCAAGGGTCAATTACCAGATGCAGCTAAAAATCTGTGCGGTCTATGGGACTGTTGTAGCAATGAAACCTCACCATGCAGGAAGCAGTTAAGATCAGGGAGCCCCCATGCGAAGTTTGGATGGGCTAGCCATTACAGAACTGTCAGTTCCAAATACTGCATGTTTGTAAATGATTTAGAATGGATAGCTCTAAGCAAAGTTGGGAGTGACCAGTTTGAATTTAAAATTGTTATGGATTAACTGAGCCACGATTTCCATGTCCCACCATGGTGTAATGGATTTAAGGCAGAAATCTCTATAGAAGTGTTCGGCCTTTTCCGCACTTATGTATCCATTAAATGAAATATAGTCAGATTATGAAGAGGGGTTGGTAGGGATGTAATCACCTAGAAGATTTGCTCGATTAGGTGGTTTCTAGACTGAGCAAGTTCTCAGCTTCAGAAGCAGAACCCGGCGAACCAGAAGCCCAGAGTGGTTAGTTGGTTTCTGCTCAGGCCTTCAGTGCTCCCAAGAGCATCAAGAATAGTTTAAAGAGTTTGTCAGAATTATATAATTTAGCAACAAAATAAATTAATATTTTAAAATGCAATGTACAGTCCTTAAACCAGACAAACTGTATTATTGTGATTAGTCTACAGGTTTAACATTACTTCAAATCAGGATTTTGTCACAGTTCGAACTTTAATTTGGCAGTTTCTTGCATACCATGCAGGATAACATCTGGGAAAAGTTGAATACATAGATGCAGACAGAAAGCCAAAAGTATCAAATCTAAAAAATGTATTGTGGTCTTTCAAGAAATATAATTTGGAATAGACATTGAGAGAAATGGTAGTGCCTTACACCAGAGCTGACCAGTACTATGCCAGTTTTTTCCCATGAATTTCAAAATTTTGCCATAGGTACAAGCCACTGAAAAAGAATAAAGTGAAGACACTGACAGAATTTATAGAACATTTAATAGAACAGATTCAAATAAATGACAAGAAAAAATGTAATGAAAATTCAAATGGTTATACACAGGGTAAAACACCAGTAACTGTGTGATAATGTTATCAGGGTTTGTGGAATCTATTGCAGTGCAGCATGTGAAGGTACCCCGTAATTTATACACATGAACGTTTCCTGAATAAGCTGAAATACTCTCAGCTAATTTTCCTGAGCTCAGACAGCACAGATTGATGAGAATAGGAAATTTTGATCTCTCTCACATCAGTTTCACCTAGGTAAGCATATTGTATTTCTCTCATATCCTCTCCTGGTCACTGGTTGCTATGTCAGTTTATATTACTTTATTAGTAAGCTACTACAGCAACTACTGGCAATCAGGAGTAGTACAATAAAATCAGTCATTAAAAGTAATTAAGATAAGGCTCTACATTCTTCAGTGACAGAAAATGGAATAAACAAGTGAGAAGAGAAATAAACCCAGACACTGGTTCATCAAAGCAATACTGAGGACTAATGGAAAGTGCACCATGTGTTTCCTGTATTTGTGTATGTATTAATAAATCTGTATTAGAATGAAAATAACAAAATATTCATCAGTCTCACACTTATTATTTCCCGAGCAAAAATGTCTCAGTGCATGCAGCCATGAACTTACCATTAATCTTCTTTGGGCATAAGTATCAATTTATAAATTAACTTACAGCATGTTTAGGATTCTGCCCAGCATAATTAGTCCCACTGACTTTGCAGAAACGCTTCATGTGTCATTGTTTCTGGGCTTGGTGGGTAACAAAACAGTATTTCAGTGTTTTCAGTATATCCATGATATCAGTCAAAGAATGAACAGTTATCTTGGGGTTCAGACAAGCAAATTACACTCTTGAGGAGAATATCCTTCAGGAGAACATTTTATACATGTATTTTGCATGAAGCCCTAAGTGAAAGACTACAGTTCCCATGTGTGTGTTCTTTCTGTTATTTTTGCAGTATTTAAACATCAGGTTTTGATAGAAGTTGGTTAGCTAATATTGGCTAGCCTGGACGTTAAAGCAGAAAAGTAATGATAGACAATTATTTTCGTGCAACAGTAGTAGGCAAGGAAGATTAAACAGATGCTGACTACAGATAGAGCAACCTAATTCCACACTTAAAGCAAGGCTTGATATTACATAGGCTGTTAATAATTTCTCAGATTTATACAAGGTGTGGAGTTGTCCTGGGTTTTGTTTTGTTTTTTTGGTTGGGCTTGTTTGTTTTTTTGCAAAAGTGACAAGACAGTGGGTAAGAGCCAATTTTCTTGGTGTCAGAAGATTTCTCTATTCTACCAGCACTTTTGGCAGAGCAGGCACGCTGCTCTCAATGAACCAGCTGTGATGCCCAGTCCTGTCTTTTGTTGCCAGACTAACACATGCCAGGATAATCCAAGGGATAGTGTCACCCTTCAGATGCTGCTCCGGCCTAGCAGAGAGATTTGTAAGATACCCACCCTTAAAACAGAAGATGTTAGTAATAATCAGCAAATAGATGGAACTAAGACAGGAATAAAGTGCACCGCTCCAAACATTTTGCAGCTTTGTTTGCTTCACATATAAGTCAGCCTTCCATTGACTTCAGAAGGAAAAGAATAAGATGCTGGGCACTGTACCGATTTATGCAGTGTTTTTTATACTACTTAAGCAGTCTCAAATTGAAAATGCACATGTTCATGGATTTTTCCATCTTCCAAGTGCTGGAACATTGTAAAACCATCAGATGCTGGCCTAAAATACAACACTGTTAAGCCAGTGGAAGATCACAAGAAAAATGGGGGGCGGGGGGGCAAGTCAGCACAAATACTATAGACTGTCTATCCACCTCTCATTTCCACCAGCATGACAGACATGGAAAATATTGAAAGTACTGAAGAAATAACTATAAATACTTGACTCACCCATGTGGGAGTAATGAATGCTTCAAATCACAAGTCTCACCATTTACTAAAAATAGTGTCTGAAAACTAGGAAGGATATTCAGTATCCTGGGAAATTCAGAGGTATCACTAGCTCTTGCTTGACTCCTAGCACCTCTCCTTTCTGTGAGAGACTTTGTGCTAGCATACTAGTAGTGAAGGCAGTCTAGGTGGAAGAGGAATACCAGAAAGAAAAAGCACAGAAGGTTTCTGAACAGCAGCTGGGAAACTGTCATCAAGGAATCAGATTTCACTAGAAAAAAAAACCATGTTGCAATCAGTCTTTGAAAAGCCACTTCAAGAGGGTCAGCAGGGATAGCAAGAGACAGTATCAATTTGGAGCAGGTCTAAAATATCACTGTAGATTCAGAAAAGCATTAATTGGAAAACTTTCCTGACAAGAACTTAAATGGTACAACAAAGTCATTATTTTATTGAAATAGACTGGATTAGCTGAGCCTACATCATTCTTAATTAATTACATTAATCCATTACAGTGGATACTTAACTGCTGATATGTCTTATGCTTTTCACCACCTTTCAATACAAAGAAGTGTAAGTTAGTAAATGAAACATCTTACATTTTATATAAAACTGAGCAACCACTCACAGGGAGTAGGAACATTAGGCAGTTTACCCATCAGTAAACACAGCCAACAGACAAGTATGTAAGTTGTGGGCAGTGAAGGAGTAATAATTCATTGTTTACTGACTAGTACTTTGTTTGGTCTAGAACACTCAAGTAGGCTTGAGCCTATTCTAAACTAAAGGACATATATTTATTACTTCCCCCTTCAGAGAAAACAAGTGTATTCATTTATTTTCTCTAAAAATCCTTTGCCTTGATTTGTCTAATATTACAGCAGCCCGAATCCTTGAGAACATGGACACGACTGCAGAGCCTTGTAATGATTTTTACCAATATGCCTGTGGAGGATGGCTTAAGAGGAACGTCATTCCAGAAACCAGCTCCCGTTATAGTAACTTTGACATTTTAAGAGACGAACTAGAAGTTGTTTTAAAAGGTCAGTGGAGTGTATGTTTGTGGCCTATATAAAGTTTCTTCTTTGGCTTACACATTATCCTAATAACATGTGGTTGTCTAGCAAAGCTTAAAATACTACCAAATATTTCATCTTCTTTGCATTTGGTTCGGGACAAACCTACCACAAACTGTTTGCTTGTGGAATGCTGTGAAAGTTACGCTGTTGTGTCTGACACCAGAGCGGGGCTGACCAGACCTGACCTTTCTGGTATCTGCTCTGTGTGCTCATCTGAATATTGTAACAACTGAAATCCCTATCATTACCCTCGTGCACTAACAATAGCAGCCAAGCTAGCTGGAGAAGAAAGAGGTTTGCCTGTGTCCAAGTTAGACGAAATGCTGGAGCTGCTCTCTTAGCAGCCCTGTGTCCTGCATATCTATATTCCATCAGCTAAATCCTAAAGAGCAGGCAAGTAGTTTTCTACCTTGTCACATCATAAACTTACAAATATTCCTTTTTCCACAAAATAGTGTCAAATTGTCTGTATTGCCCCTTTTCAGACTAAAATAACAGAGTCAAAGAAGTCAGTTTATACTCATGAAATATTCTCCAAACCACTCTCTCCAGACTGCATATCCTTTTCTACTTTGCCTATCTTTTGGTTTTGCCAGGTTTGCAGTTTAAGGATGCCACAGTGTTCCTCAGGCTTCAGCTTCTGCGGAGCAAAGCAGTTGTGAAGTCGTAACTGGAGTTGTAAAGTAGTGGCAAATGTGGGCTGCCCCACCAAGAAGGGCAAGCCGGGACCTGACCACAGCCCAAGGCAGGCAGGGATAGAGGCTTCACAGACAAGGGGCTCAGGTGAGCACCAGATGAGGCTTCCTATGGCTCTTCCCTACAGTTTTGCTGTTTTAACAGAAGTATGATCCAGAGTCACGCAACTGCACCATACCAAAGCAGACCTTGAACACTAAACTCCTGGCTGCAGTGAAGAGAGCAGATTAGAATTACAGGAAAAGACGGTTACAGCCTGGTCAGTGCAGTTAGAGCCTGCTGGTACACTTAGGGCCCTGACAGCAATTCTCTTCACACAATAGCTTTGTCACCTAAAAACTGTCCTGAAAAGTCAGAGCATTTTTATTTCGCCAGGGGTGATCCACAGGGTACCTACCTGACACCTTTATGCACAACATTTTAACACAGACTGATATAATCTCCAGAGCTTTTTTTCTTCAGCTTCCCTGGAACTTGAGATTAACATGGAGTACGTATCACTCATCCTCTGGTCCTCAGGATGGTATGCACTGTGGTTCCTTCAGAATCTTTCCAGTAAAGATCTGATATTAAGATGTATTTGCTATCTGTGTTTCAGATGTCCTTGACACACCAAGCACCAATGATATAACAGCAGTGCAGAAGGCAAAAACTCTGTACAGATCGTGCATAAATGAAAGTAAGTGTCTCCTGAATTTACTGCATATAGAATATATAAATACCATCCAAAGAATTCCATCTTCACAGTCAGCTATGCCTATAGTCTCCTAGTTTCTGTGCATAATTTTTTAGAAATTCTTCCTGAAAACTAACATGTATCCATTCTATAGGGTCAAGTAAGAAAGTCAATAGTAAAATTATTATTGTATCTCCTTGTTTACTATCTTTTATATTTTAGGTGAGATTACATTACTCTTCAGTTACCAGATTGCTGCAGATATTTAAACTAATCCTTTCAGAAAATGTGAGTTAGCTTCTTTTGTACAAATTATCAGGGAAGAGGTGCAAAATAACTGTCATACCAGGCTTCCAGAAAGACAGGGAGCTCATTTAGTTCAAGAATTTGAGCTAGATGCTGCCACTGGAACAAGGAGCAGAGAACAGTTAGGATTTCCATGTGCTGTTTGACTGAAATGTTTTTTGAAGTCAATGTTAAAGCTCAGTCATACATCAGAGCATACTCCTATTGTGGTGATTGGGAAGACATATTTCTCAGCTTCAGTTTCTGAACTCAGTATAACAGTATAACATTTGTGTGTTTTAAAATGCCATGGTAATTCATTTTATTTTCTCCAAAAGCTACCATCGATAGGAGAGGTGGAACACCTTTAATAAATTTATTGCCAGATGTATCTGACTGGCCTGTAGCAACAACCAACTGGGAATCTTCCTATGGTAAGATGATGTGTGTTTTATTTCCTTTTCAGTTAAAGTCTCTAATTGATTGTACTTTTCATTGCTTATCAAAAATAGAGACTGAGTGTACCTTTCATTTGCTTAGGTACTGCTTGGACAGCTGAGACAGCTATAGCACAGCTGAACTCCAGATATGGAAAAAAGGTCCTTATTAATTTTTTCGTTGGGACAGATGATAAAAATTCCACAGCGCATATCATTCATGTAAGTCTCCCTGGGTGACACTGCCTTCTTGATCATAAAAGTGCAGCAAAATAACTGGAAGCATAGACATAGATGTTAATCAGGAGAATTTGGATTTTACCAGAGTAAGTTGTAGATAATTCTGAATCTATGTAGTTTTCAATTATCAGTTTCACAGTGCACTGTCCATTCTCAGAGTAAATATCTCTATTCTGTACACTTATACACTTAGATGAGAATAACAGAGACATACATAGACATACAGACACAATTTATGTGTACACTGGACAGAAGAGAGACACATCTACTTGCATATAAATGCAAGCAAATAAATAAACACGATTTCCTTACTATGTACTTCAGGCAGAAAGCTCTGTCACTGAAATACCAGGCTATGGTCCCAGTGGCAGAAAGCCCACACTGGGGGCTGTGTTTTCAAAAGGTATTAAGATACCAAAGTACTAACTGAACCTGCAGTCAGGTGGCACAGGTAAGAAAGTGGCTGTGGACATTTGCATAAGGATTATGCCTGTAAATGCATGATGATCCCTGGAAACGGAAAATCCAGAGGAAGACAGAGTTACATATGGTGAATCCTTGCCAGCTACTCCTGAGATGCAACAGTTACAAGAGCAAAGGTCGGATCTTTCTTATCAGTAGGGTAGATAGATCTTTGGCTACTTGCATGTACAAATTTCAAAGATACGGTAACTGCCTTCCTTGCCTGTGTACTGTTTTGTCTTCTGTACATACCCTGCTTCACACTGGTTAGGTGCAGGATACATCGTTCAGCAACAGGAAAAAAAAGAGACTAAAAAGAAAGACAAAAAGTGTAAGGACAGTGAAAAGAATTAAAGGTGGGCAACAGGATGAGAGAAGCACCATCAACCTGTAATTGACAAAAAGCACAATGCTACACCATTTTATGCACTTTTCAATTTTCATTTCAATTTACAGATTGATCAGCCTGGGCTCGGACTGCCTTCTCGGGACTACTATGAATGCACTGGTGCATACAGAGAGGTAAGATGAAGCTGACAGATTGTTGACTACATTTCAGAAGTTTTAGGCTGTATTTTTAAGGCAGACATATTCTCAAGAGTGGGGATAAACAAAAAGCAGGAACAGTCCTTCCCCAAAGAGACTCCAGTGCTACCCCTGGGAGACATAACTGGGATAACTGGGGAAACTGGAATTGGAAGGTAATAATGACAAACATTTAAACAAGGTTGATCTGCAGCTGAAAGCAGCATGTGTGACAGAGTGGAGAAAGAAATTCTAACATAGGTAAGTATGCATAAAGGCAAGAGGGCCAAAAGGTAAATTAAAAGGATAAAGAGAAATGAGATTATGGCAAGTAGAAATAAGCTAGCTAAGAATGGGAGTGTAACAAGTGTCCTGAAGTTGAGGTGTTATAATATTATGCTACAAATGTTAGTGACAATAATATGCTATAAGTGACCTAGTTTAATTTTCCTAGCAGCATTAGAAGCCAAGGGGTTTTTGCTTAGGCTCCAGTTGCTGGTATGTAGTAGTTGGCTCTGCACTGGATGAGAAGACTGCACATTCCTCCAGAATCACTGCATGGTGGATATCACAACCTGTCCCCCTTCCTGCGTTGCTCTCCCTTCTCTTCCATTCCTCTTGTAATCACTGAATATATATGTGGACAAAAAGTAGTAGCTTTTCCATGCAATTCCTGTAAGATTATGAAGGTCAGAACAGGAACAGCTCCTTGACCTCTTTTAGAACCTTTTGGAAGAAAATAAACATGAAACAACTTAGCTTCTGCCAGGCTCCACAGCTCAGTCAAAAGGTAATGTGTGTTAAGATGTGAGTGCTTATGGATCACCCCTGTTCTGTCACTACAAACAGCAACTGCGTATCCCCCATTTCTAATCCTGGATGTGCTGGAGGGCTGAAGTATATGTATTTGCTGAAGTCACGTAGCTGAAGCTGCCACCACAGTAACATTTAATTAGCCAGTTTTCTTCTGTGTAATTAAATGAAGAAGTGATGAGAAAGCATGCAAAACATTTTAGGTTTGTAAGTATTTTGTTGACATGCTAATAGTTAATACTCTAATACGGATTACATTTAATTACAGATCATATCCTAGTAAAGAGGAGGAAGTATTTCACAAAAAAACAACCAAATTTATCTCTAAAGGGCAGATTCATAATATTCTTAAAAGCATGCATACTTCACACAAGAGACATTCCTCCTCTCAATCCCTGCACTCTGACAGCACCCCTTTCTTGGCTCTGTTTCCTACTGTCTCATTCTACTCTTTGAGCTGTACGCAGAAAACAAGATACCTGCCTCCTGCACTTTAAACTCTGGCTTTGTCAGGACTTCCCACCACAAAGGTACAAGGCAATCTGTGAACAAGATATTTTAAAAACCTTTTCCTAAGATTTCTTTTTCTCCTCCTCTCATACAGGAGTTATGCTGATGTGTAAGTTCCCACTAAAATATCTGAGAGTATTTGCACAGTCCAGCTGAAAAAAACAAGCTGACTTGTTTGTTACCTGACCAGACAATGTTCTGCACTTGAGGGCAAAAATAAAAGTCCATTGATTGGTACCTGAAGATCTCTTTTGACTTACTAGTTTGGAGTAATGTCCGTTTTGCATTTTTATGAACTGTATTTGGATATTTTAAAATGGTATTAACAAGCTTGGAATGCACTCTCTTTTGTGACTTGTAGTTGTCAGTGGTTTCATGGGCTTTCCTCTTTCTGGTAAAATAATCCTGATTAGAAATAGCAAGAGTTCAGTCCTTCAGGGTGCTGTGAGCCTCATGGCTTTTTGAAGTCTGCTGTCAGTACTCTTCATGAGCTGCTTAGAGTTTCCCAGCACACAACCTGTTGCATCATGGCACTTCTGTCAGGGAGGGGAGGCTGACAGCAGATGGATGGCAAGGAAGGTTCTTATCAGAATGGATGTACGAACGTAGCATTATAGGGGTACATCCTACTGCTTTAGAAGCTGAACATACCAAAATATTTCTATTAATAAAGTTGATGACATGCACACCTTACTGATCCTAGGTTTTAGCACTTTTAGTAGATTATGCTATTTAGGATAAAATAGATTTATTGTTAGATTGCTAATCTAATATGTATTTTTATTTGCATTTAAAAAGCATGTTGAAAACAGTATTTGACATAAAAATGAGTGTGGCTTATCAAAGACGTATTAGAATGATATTTAATTCCATTAAATGTAATGAGATCTGTAGATATTTGACAGCACAGCATTTAAGAGAATGTGTTTCCATATTTACATTCTTATCCTTGGTGAATTCTTTTATGTTAAATATAATGTATACTATATTGTCTCTAGTGTTATCTAGCTATACCAAATTTAGATACAGCAACAGGATTTCTAAGTGTTCCAAGAAGCAACAGAGGAGGTACACTGCTTCTGACAGTAATTTTCCCACAATGCTAATTCAACACAGTCCACCAGAATTTCTCTCAGTTTTATGTTTCTGGGAACACTGCTCTTTGGAAGTGGTATTTTTGGAAGTTGTAATTAAAGAAAGCTGGAAAAAAACACGGGTGATGGTTTAAATATGGACATACAAATGTCTCATTTTAAGTTATGAAAACAGCGCAGTAGTTGAGAGTGTTTAGCTTTGAACAGTGCTATAAATTGTACATCAATTTTACGTAAGGGAATTTTTGAAGTTAATTTCTATTTGTGATCTAACAGTTTTTCAGAATGAATTACCATTAAACTGTTTGAGAAAGTAGAGGAAAAATTGTAGTTCATAAAAATGGAGATGAAATCTAATCAAGGTATGCTATACTTTGAAGTGGTTTGTCTTCAAAAGGCTTGTATTTTTTCCTGCAGGCATGTTCCGCCTATGTTGATTTCATGATTTCTGTAACTAAACTAGTCCTACAAGAAAGAAATATTTCTTTTGATGAGACTGATATTTCTGAACAAATGAAAAGAGTTATGGACCTGGAGAAAGAGATTGCCAATGTAAGAAAAACATTTTTGAAGTTTCCTTTAAATAACTGACTTTTTCTTAATACCTAAGAAAGCTCACTGTAAACTGTTCAGTTACTTGCTAATGTTATTTTCTGGGACCAAAAATGTATGGGGCCTGGAGCACCTACGAGGAACGCGTAACAAGACAGACATGCCTTCTATGAGCAAGGGAAAATATGTGAGTTAGCTGTTTTCCATATAGCCAAATGTTTTATCCTAATCTGTTCACAGAAGCCCTTCAAGAAAAGAAAAAGCAAGAGAGAGACAGACTTGGCTTCTGTTTAGTCTGTTTTAGAAAGTGAGTTTTGGGAGATGCTTTCAGACCTCTTCTCCCTTTGTCCTGTTTTCCCCGTGGGCTGTTTGGTTATGAAAGCAGAAGATTCCTAACCCTTGGCTCGCCATGCAACACAAAGTAATGTTTGTCCTGCACAAGCTGCTCCACAATGCTGATTGTTCCAAGTGCATTTTTAATCACTGTTCTCCATGAAAGTATGGGTTGAAGAAATAGCTGGAATTTGAACTTGCGTGGAGAAAAACAAATAGAAATTCAAGCATTCATGACCAAAAATGTGGCTTATAATTATTGTTTCAGAAGGAGCTGAAGCTGAGGATGACCGCAAAACACACTAAGTGCAAATTTTCTAGCTTCAGCTATTTTTGAAGTTACACTTAGAGTAAGGGCATGAGTTTGGTGGAAGAAGATCTTCCTCCCCCATTTGTATAAGGTAAAACCACCTGATTTTGGTTTTCTTCACATTTTCCTGAGAAACACACCTCTGGGCTTAGATCAGAGATGGAATATTATTACAAGAAAAGGAGTTAACTGGAGAAAGATTTAAAGGGGTATGCAAAAGGAAACCACAACTGAAAGGTCTCCACAGCAGTTGCTGCTGATACGGAGTACAGTTGGTAGTAGGTAAGCTGCTATTTTCTCAGGTTTTAACCTCTTTCATTGAAAACTCAGCACCAGCCTGAATGTCACTGGAAGAGAGCTGGCACTGTGCTCTTGGGGATTTGTTTAAGAAAGCACAGAAAAAAAACTACCTATGGCACACTAGATTAGGAAAGAGGAAGCGGAAGAAAAATTTACTTTTAGAAAAGGATGGAGACAGATAAAATCAGACTTGGCATGACTGATTTTTCAAAACAGTTTAAATGGGTAAAGCCTACTATTCTCACTCCTGAGTCATTTAAGAGTACTTGAGGCAGTAGCCATGGAGGTTCTCCCATGAATTACTCTCATGTATCACAGTATCACTCTTCTCCTGTAGTTGTTGCTGTACCTGCATTTTCTCTCTTTGCCATGTAAACAGTGGAGGTTAAGAGGGGGAAAGAGTATGAGGGGTGCAAGTGCTGATGATATTACAAGGTACTTCTGCATGATCATAAAGGTACAAAAAACAATAAAGGAACGCACTTCAGAAACCTGCAGAAGCATCCTAGCAAGGGACACACTTTCCTGCTTAAGGAAAAGAACCTAAAGATATCCAAGAGAGTACTCACAGACCAAGGGAATAGTTAACATTAGGTGCTGATTTTGTCTCCTCTCAGTCTACTCTGTCTCCACCTTAGTTCCAGAGACCTCCCTGTGACACTGCGTAGAGATGCCAGTGATTAACTTGCCTCATAAAGCAGCACCAGTCTCAGGTCTCTGGCGTCAGGCAGTTTTACTATCTGTAAGAAATGGCCCTAATACAGTAGGCATGTTTTTAACATATGCATGTTTTTAACACACTGGTGTAAACCCACATTGCCTAGACTAATAAAAAGGTCATTTATGACTCCCGTTCTAGAAAGTGGTTCCAGAAAGAACATATCAGAGAGCACCTGCATCCTGATGAGAACGCTCACACTGCATTCAGTTGGACTTGATGATCTTAGAGGTGTTTTCCAACCTAACTGATTCTGTAATTCTGTAATTCCTACCACTGCACACTGGTCTCCTTCACTCAATAAATACATCTCTTTTGTTCCTTTCTTGCAAGTTTTTGCACTTCACATCATCTCACGAATATCATTCTTACATTGAGTGTTATCCACTGAGAACAGTTTCTGCTCAGTGCTTTGAGTGTTGTGGGTCTAAATTCCATGAATGTTCCTGCACAGCCTGAGCTGTTGATGTTCTAATGCAAAATAAATCCAAAAAGTGAAGCTCCATTGTACTGCCACAAATTTAGTTCATTTAATCTGTCCTTTTATACAATTTTTACCTATAAAATGCTGTCCGTATTTACATAGGTACTTTAAGTTACTTTTAAGGTACTTTTAAGGAACTTAAGGCACTTTTAAGGTACTTTACAGTTAATGCAAATTTACAGTAATGTATTCAGCCAGAAATACTTGTTTTCTTTCTTTTTATTTCCACCTGCCAAAATTCATTTGAATTTACTCAATGTACTCAGTCATCTTCTCATTATTATCTCTGATAGGCAACAACAAAGTCTGAAGACAGGAATGATCCACTTCTGCTGTACAATAAAATGACCTTGGCACAACTCCAAAACAATTTCTCCTTGGAAATCGATCATAAAGTGAGTGATCAATAATCTTTTATTTAACCTCTAATTTCTGACTGATGAATTGAACAGTGAAGCCTGACAGTTTTTTCTTTTAAAGATATTTCTTTCCTGAGTTGAGACATATTTGAAATTAACAGGATCCCTGACATGTACACTGTCTTACCTAAACCCCTGATGACATTAAACTGTATTTAAAACACTGTGCTTCTGTTCCCACTGTTTCTCCTAACTTGAAGACAAATTTTGCCCTTTGCTTCAACATTAAAAGACAGAAAAGGACAAAGGAGACAAAAAAAATAAAAAAATAAATCATGAGTTTGATTTACCCTCAGGGATTCAGGATGGTAGATCTTACAAAACTGGCACATACAGAACCCCTGATGGAAACCAGGAGAGTATTCTTTGCAGAGTACAAATGAATTCCCTTCCTACAATTACCACAGCAGCTCCAGAGGGCCTGGTATGAAAGTTAAGACTGTAGTCACTGATTGATCTAAATATTTTGTATTGTGACTATTCAGGCCCTCTCTGTTTATCCAGAGCTGCACATTCAGAACAAAAAGTCCTGTTTTCCCAAAGCAAGCACAAAGGGGCCCAGGAAGTCATGGCTATGAATCAGGAAAATCCTCCCCATTCCTCCCACTGTAGCTCCCCCAGGCAGAGATTCAGCTCCACCTTTCCTCTTACCCTGAGCCACACGCTGTTTGTGCAGTATAACCTTTAATTCATGGTACCACAAAGTCTAGCTAAAGAACAGCCAAAGATCTGATAACCCAGGTGTGTCTTCTCAGTAACATTGCATCTCACTAGACATGTATATTTTCTATCATAAATGACTTCTGTGATAGGACAATGGGGAGTGCTTTACTGAGTGAGAGTAGATTTTGATTAGATTATTAGGAAGAAATTCTTTCCTGTGAGGGTGGTGAGACACTGGCACAGGTTACCCAGAGAAGCTGTGGCTGCCCCATGCCTGGCAGTGTTCAAAGCCAGGTTGGACAGGGCTTTGAGCAACCTTGTCTCCTGGAAGGTGTCCCTGCTCATGGCAGGAAGGCTGGAACTATATGGTCTTTAAGGTCCCTCCCAACACAAACCAGTCCATGATTCTGTGTTTCTACTTCAATCCCTTGCACAACTGGGAAATAGGTTAACTAATGTGTCACATGGAAGCACTGTCATCTAATAGGCAGGAGTGCATTACTGGGTCTTTTGAGGCCAGTAAGGTACTATGAAATATTATTATTCCTACCACAGTTTCATAATAACTGCTGTTTTAATTGAGTTTAAATTCTTCAAGTTTAAATTATGTGACAGTTCATTTCTGCCTAGCTTAATTTGTTTCATAATTTACTTTCTCTCCAGGTCTCAGCTGAACAGCTACCATTATAGTAATGTCAGAAACTAATTTCTCTTGTCACAGAATGGTATTGCCCTGTTTATTTTTAGCTCCTGGGGGGTGCTGCAGATCAGCAATAATCATCTGCTCTAAATTTATCCAAAACCACTCAAAAGACACATGATGGAAGTTGGTAGCATTGGTGTAATGGTCTAAGGATAGAACAGCAATTATCCCTAAGATTAGCTTGAAGTTTGCTGCTTCACTTTCAGACCTCAAGTGATTCTAGTCCTGAAAGCTTATCCACTTTCCTCAGCTGCAGCAGTCTGTCTGATGAAAAATGTTGCCTCCTTCAATAAAACTTTCCTCTTAAAAGATACAGACTGGGAAAAATGAGCATGATTCTGTATTCTCCAGTCCATCCTTTTACCCATCTGCTGTCTGAGGCACATGGGATCGCTAACCAAAGACTTCTGAAAGAGACATTATTTTTCTTATCAGCAAACAAGTAGGAGTTTCTGGTAGAGAGTGCCCACACACTCAAATAATGCTAGATGGACACTACAGAATGAAAAAGAAATGAATTTTCATAGGTCATGAAAGTTATGTGAGCCTCTTGCAAAGGTCAATACCAGCACAAAGAAAACAGGGGATTAGGACCATAGAGGCAGAAAACTAACAAGAACCCTAACCCTTGTCTGGGATTTGTCTGTCAGAGCATACTGCAGGCTGACCCACTATTGAATCAGTTCCTTCTCCAGTATCTAGTACTGTGGCATGCAGAGGAACATTCGTTATAGACAGTGGATTTCGCGTGTCTGATTTAAAGCCTATTAAAATAAATCCTTCTGTGGACTTCAGTATACTTTTGAACAAGTCCTTCCCATATGCTTCAGAATGGATTGTCAAGTATGCCACGAATCTTATTGTCCCACAGAGACATACTGTACTGAGAATGGGGCTGTCAGTCAAGCTTTGATTTAAAAGTTCTTAGCCAAATACAGCAGAAAGGCAACTGGAAATTTTACTTAAAATACCATTTCTGCTTTTCCAGACCATAAAGAAAGGGTCATAATATTTTTAAATAATGAGGTTGAAATAAAAGCATTGTCTCAATCCTTTCTACTAAATAACACCCTATTTTTAATGCCATTTTAGAGCACAGAGGGTATAAATTAGCTCAATTATGATTACTCCATTTTCAGGTAGCAAAGCTATTAGGAAAACTAAAGCAGAGCATTTTTGTTATGCAAACATACTTAAACTGAGAAAAAACCTCACAGCTAAATGCTGGGGGTTTTGTGATTTAACCATGTAATAATGCATATTGATTTTCTAGGTATTCAACTGGTCAAAATTCATAAATGATATAATGTCAACTGTACAAATTAACGTTGAGAACACCGAACATGTCATTGTTTATGATCCAGAATACCTTATCAAGCTGAAGTCTGTTCTTAATAAATATACTCCCAGGTAGGTATGTTAGGCATTTCTGTAATTTGCATTTTATTTCTAGTAAACTTAAAAAGCCTAAAAGCATTACCAGCTTATTACTGGTGTTTTTTTAAACAGAGACCTTCAAAATTACATGGTCTGGCGATTCATAATGGATCTTGTCAACAGCCTAAGCCGTAACTACAAGGACACAAGGAATGCTTTCCGTAAGGTGAGGAAATCAATCTCACTTTAAGTTGTAAAGATGACTTCTGTGAACCACAAAACTTAATGTATTTTGAATTTTGCACGGAAAAGCTAGATATGTTTAGCTCTTTAGGTGAAGATTTATTTAAAGCAAAAAAAACCCTATGTTCCCTACAACGTTGTAGTTGAGAATTTATGTCCCATGAGAACAGGGGGTGTAATTTCACATGCACCAGCCCTGTACATGTACAAATCCAGAGTAATGCACTTTAATAGTGTGTTATTTTTACTAATTAAGCAGGTAAGCTTGTGCTGCTGTAGAAAGCACCACTCCATTTTTTCTTGTGTACCTCTGGTGACACTAGGCTTAGTTAAAAGAGGCTAGCTTGGCGTTCCTGTGAAAGGCAGTCCAGGTCTGGGGCCACTCCACCATGGTCGCAAGTAGCCCTCTACCCAAATCATGCCGAGACCAGTGAACTGTGATTGACTAAAATGAGCGCCAGCAGCACTAAGTGACCTACAAGAATCTTCATTGTATAGTCATTCTAAATTAGGTATAATTTTAATTAAGATCAGTACTGCTAATGTTTATTACTGTTTTTTCTTTAGGTTCTGGGGGAGAGGGGTTCTATTTGCTTCTCCTATGCAAGCTTTTGCTGTACAAGCAAATGCCTACTGATGCACCCTGTTTGTATGCAGGGAGTATGTAAGAAAGAAACAGATTAAGGATGAACAGATTTTCTAGTCTATCCAGCTATTTGTCATTAATGACTTACAAAAAGTTCCAACATCACAGACAGGGGACACACCTGTGCTGTGTTGTACAGGTAACACACAAAATGGTCTTTTACAAAAGACCATTCATGTGACTTAATGCTTTAGAGTGAAAAGAAACAGTATTTTCCTAGCAATTCAGGTCAGGGTGTAGCAGTTACAGAGCTTTTAACACCAAGAGTGATTGGTCTGTACTTCTGAAGAGATCAGTAGCTGCTTCATTATGGAATATAAACTTCATTAGAGAATGGGATTTCAGAGTTGCCCTCTAATGACATTGCTATATTCCTTGCATTCAGGTGCCATACCATTATATTATCCACTCAGCTTTATCATGTATTTATATGTTAGCATGACAAAATCCTTGCATACCTTGTAGCAGCATCACATAGAGTAAATAAACTTCTACTTTGTAAGCTCCCAAAGGTGAGAGGCTCTGACAGAAGCAACTAGTTGCATAGAAAACACAATCTTACCACTGCAGAAATGAATTTGCTGCATAAGCACAAAGGCCCTGTCAGAGCTAGAACTGCAATACAGTTCCCTGTAACAGTGAAAGCTTTTTGTCAGGGTATTTATCTTTAACCTCCCCCATTCTTAGCTTTTTGAGTAGTCTTCTTCTTTCTACCTTTCCTGTTTTGAAAGGATAAACAGTATTGCTAATGATTCTCTTTATTTCCTCAGCTTGTGTCATGTTCCCATTACAAAGGGAGTCCACCTACCTGTCATAAATGTGAATTAAATGCATGCATTTAGGGTCACCTAGGCTCCTCTGAAACACACATGTGCCAGTCAGTCCCCATTCTCCTTCACCTGATGCGGGTCCAGATGTCACCGTTTTATTTAATGTTGATGTTTCACAGGCGCTGTATGGCACAACATCAGAAACTGCTGCTTGGCGTCGTTGCGCAAACTATGTCAATGGCAACATGGAGAATGCAGTGGGACGATTATACGTAGAGGAAGCATTTGCTGGAGACAGTAAACATGTGGTAAAGCTTTTAGCAAACATAGTCTGTGTGCCATCTAAGCATCACTTAATTGTCACTTTCTGTGCAGTTCTTTACACAGCTTTAGTTACAAGTTTTATTAAGCTTTTTTATATAGCAGGTCACTCCTGCATTACATGTCTTGAGCTGGACTGCTATCAAAGCAACTGACCACAGCATGAAGCAACACATGAAATACAATGATTACATGTTTGGACTTGGAGAGGGAAAAGCATCTCCCTGCTCCACTTGCTCTCAGCCAGCTGCAGCCTAAAGAACCAGTGGCACATTAGCGCTGGACCATGCACAAGCTAATAATACACACACCTAAGGAGCAGCACTTACTGAAATGAACAGTCCCTGCTTGTTCTTTGAGTCTGATGCTAGTTCACATCCTGCCAACACTGGACCAGGGACAATTGGTTATGTCTGTTTATCTTCAGTCACACAGAAAATTGCTGAAAGTTAATCTGAAGTTAAGCCTTGGTTGACTCTTTATCACTCCTACTGAAATCCAGGCTTAAGATACACCATTTTTTGTAGTCACCATATACACAATAATTGGATCAGATGCACAACACCCAGTGGATGGATATCTGTCAGATTTTTTGTAACCTGAATAAATTACACTGCCCTGGGAGTTTGTGCCCATTCCCTTTGCTCCCACAGGCCAGACTAAACATGCTACTGAGTTTACTGAGTGCTAGGAGCTCCAGGTTTTGAGTATGGCCCATAACAGCACAAGCTCAAGCAGCTAGTGCAGGAAAAACAAGTCTGTAATAAACGAACTAAGACTCTGGAAAAAAAACTGGATCATTATATGCGGATTTGTAATATTCTGATGTTTTTTCCAAGGTCGAGGAAATGATTGCAGATATACGTGATGTTTTTATAAAAACCTTAGATGAGCTCACCTGGATGGATGCAGAAACCAAAACCAAAGCAGAACAAAAAGTAAGTTCAATCTTAAATATTGGTAATGTTGGCTATCAAACTGAGGTGTGGGTTAGAAAACTTTGTTCAGGACTTCAAACTGTCAGAATTTGGGAATATTTAAATAAATTATTTCACTCCAATGTAGATGAGGGAGTTAAGTCTGGATACAGACCCAAACTGAGATAAACACTACACATTTGTGGAAACTTGTGTGTCTTCCTATAAAGTACTAAAATTAAAAACCACCCAGATATTAATTTTATTTCTATTGTAGATGCTGTCAAATATTTCAGGATTTCAGCTATTTTTTAAACCACCCTTTCAACTCAAAAGTGTAGCTGAAGTATGTTTTACTGTCCTGTAAACAATTCTAAGTTCCCTTATAAAGTAAGGAACAAAACATACTTTCTAGAAGTTTCCATTGTTATAATTTATTATAAGCTTTACAGTGCTTTCAATGAGTAAAAAAATGTTAATTAAGCATAGGTTTTGTTTACATTCTGAGGTTTCTGCAGTTGCGTTCGTATTGCATTTATTATATAATTCATGATGATTTAAAAATCTGGCTGTATTTGCTATGGATATTGAATTATCTTGACCCTAGGCAAGAGCAATTAGAGAGAGGATTGGTTATCCCGATGAGATCGTGACTGATGATGATAAGCTGAACAGCGAGTACCAGGAGGTAAGTATCCACAATGAGCAATATAATTAGAAAAGGCTCTTAAGAGAAAAAATTGTGTATTTGCCTTCTTAGCCAAGCTGAGCCACCTGCATCTGTACAGAGCAACTCTATCCTGTGCTCCTCTGCACAGGTGTAAATAAGGATGTAATAACAGCCAGTGTGGTGCAGCTGATCCAGTGCAGATGCTGGTATTTGACAATGTTTCAAAGGAATGAACAAATTTTAGAGGAATGATGCTAGAATAAAACATGAAGCCAATGGTGGTCTAGCCAGTATTTATAAATCTGCCACCAACTGATGGAACACTAGTTGAAGTGGATGCAAGTACACATAATTTAGGAACTGTGCCTATTTATCCATGACTTGGAATCAGTCCCTGAAGTACAACATTGGATGACCTGTGTAATTTAAACTGCATGTGAGCTTTTTCACTGCAAAATGTAACCTCAGTGTTCTTTTACCTCACACATTCATTCGTAAGAGTAACTCCATTAATGTGTCTAGTATGTATGTATCTTTGTGCAGAGTAGGTCTTACAAGTCCAAGTTTTAACTTTGAACACTACAGACATATAAACAAAGTATATTTTCTTAAACACCATTTGAGCCTCATTCGTGTGATCTTTCTAAGGCAGAGTTGCAGCTTGCCAAGCTGGTACCTAATGATTTCAAGCTCCCAGAGGTTAGGGTCAAACCAGCAAATAAATGCTGAACTCTACTCAATATACACATATAAAGAGGGAATAAAGATCTTTGGAAAAAATGATGCAGCTGCTAACATATACCTAGCTACAATATCAACTCTGATGTAGCAGAGCACTTCCAACTAAGTTCAAGCTGTAGATCAAAAATTACTCAAAAACATGTTGCTTAGCTCATTATGCTTAAGACTAGATTTTTCCAGATCCGCATGTCTTTCATTGCAAATCAGCAACACCACCTCTGAGTACTTTTCCCTTTCTTTTTAGCTGGACTACAAAGAAGAAGAATACTTTGAAAACATCATTCAAAATTTAGTATTTACCCAGAAGAAAAGGTTGAAAAAGCTTAGAGAAAAGGTGGACAAAGAGGAGTAAGTATTTAAAAACACTGTGTATAGTCTTTCACCCAGTTTCCATGGGAGCTACTTAAGAGGGTAATTGGTGATGAAGTAATGGCCTTCCTTCTGCACTTTTTCCGCCATGAGGAGGGCAGGTGAGAGGGCACTGCTCATTTCTTAAAGGCCAGACCTACATTAGTAAGGACGGCAAAGAAATGGAGAGATGGTGCAGAAGGTTAAGTATTCTGGAGTAGCTCTAGTCTCATCCCATAGCCCCTGGACTGGATTAAGTGGACTCCTGCAGAACAGCTTTTTATAAATTCATCTGAAACATTAAATTAATCCCTGAGGATTTTGCTTCTCTTGCTCAGAGACTGCATGAGAAAAAAGAAAGGATGATTAAGTGAAGACGAGCAGGAATTTATTCCAGAAATGTATTCCTGCTCTGAATTAAAATATTATATATTACTATATATGGAATGTAGATGTACCAAAGACTGAGATGGCACATCTCCTAGCTGTCCTGGCTACTCTTCCTGTTTGAAACAGATCAGAAAAATTACTTTGGTCACCATAGGACATGCTAACTCTGCACAACTGTTCACTTGAATAAGGGCTGCAGAGCTGGACTTCTGTTGAGGGGAGGCTATCAGAACTAGCATTGTATGGTCTAAAAAAGGAAAGACTGAGGGAAGAGCTGTTGCTGTCTTCAGCTACATAATGGGAGGAGATACAGAGAAGCCTGATTCTTCTTGAAGTTGCACAGAGATAGGACAAGTGAGAAGAGACAAAAGCTTGAACACATGAATTCTGACTAGATGTTAAGAAAACCTTTTCACCCTGTCATGAAAGACTCAGAAAGGCTGTGAGATCTCCATGTCTCCATCCTTGGAGATACTGAAACCTTGAATGGACAAGCCACCTTGTTCTTGTAAGTGTATATTAATCAGGAGTAACTACTGTAAGTTTAATTGCATTCAAAGTTTACCTAAAGTGAGCCTAGAAGTATCAGCCACAATCGATAATCCTCTGATAGTTATCATTTATTCTGCAAATTAATTCTCACTTAATCAAGCAATAGCCACTGTTACAATACTTTGCATAGTGTATGACTGGCATATGCAATAGTTATCAAATAGATAATTTCTCACAGAAATTAATTTCACTCAGAGAGCACGGAGCCAGGAAACACAACTTCTGCTGTGTAAGGCCCAGCTATTTTATTTTGTAGAGCCATTATCTCATTTTCTCCAACATCTTTTCTGAAATATTATTAAATGTGTACACCAGTGAACCACATCAAAACGCTAGCCCTGCTTCTGATTCAATGAATTCCATTAGGTGATCAGTGATGAGAGCCAGCAAAATTGTGAACTGGGGGGAGAGGAAGGGGGTGAGAAGTTAAAGCTTATTATTTCCGCTGTGTTAAAGTGTACCCAAAAGCAATGCTGAGAGCTTGCATCAAGGAAAGTAGATATTACATAAAGCATATGACTATGAATGAAACCACGCCTCTGCCACAAGAGCTCACGATGATCTTTGTCTTTACCTTCATTGCTAAAGAAATTGTGTTAAGGAAAAATTATAATCGCCTCAGATCTGCTACTTCTAATGCACTGGTATTTGAGATAGCTGGATGTGTGACAATGATAGGTGACACAGAAATCCTTTTAAGTAAGCAGTCTTAAAATAAGTTGCATTATCCCCAAATGTTTATATACCCTTGTAACCTCAGGTTCTGTGTTTCGGTTTCTTTATTTGGGAAGTTTTGCCTGGACAGTGCTTCAGTGTGAGTGGAAATAGAAACAGAAACTAAGTATCATTGTTAATTAGTTTGAGTAACAAAGGGAAAGGGCTACAGAAATGATTAGGGGACTGGAGTGCCTGACATACAACCAGAGGCCAAGCGCACTGGGGTGTTGCACTTGACAATCTCCAGTTCCAACCTCAGTTATTCTTTGATTCTGTTACTCAGTTTCTGGGTTTGTTCCAGTAATCATTAACTCTGCCACTAAGAATTGAAATTCTAACATTTATTCTTCTGTTGTTACTAGGTGGATAAGTGGAGCTGCTGTTGTCAATGCCTTTTATTCAGCAAGTCGAAATCAGATAGGTAAGGCTTACCAGCTTACTAACTGGATACAGATTTAATGTATTTATTTATACATTAAAGTATAAATAATGTATGTATTTTTAAAATCAGGAAGTGAAGCAATATTAATACAGGGGTTGCAGAGTAGCTTCAGCACAGCAAAATCAGAGGTTTCATTCATAGTGTTTTCATCTTGGCTTGAATGGCTTGAGATTCAGCCATGCAAACAACAGTATTCTGGATTAGTGAGATTAACAGTCAAGCAAATTTGGTGGGCCCAGTCTTTTCTTTTTAAGGGATGACGAGAGAGTATGCACCACTTTCACCTGGCTAACAGAAAAGTCACACAGCTTCCTGCCATAGAGTACACATGGCTTCCATTCCTTATAGCCCCTTCACAGTCTCTTTGTACAAGCTTCTTCAGTATGGCTTTGGAATGATGCTCAATTTCATCCTGCTGGTTAATAAATACACTAGTTTATTGGCTGAACTGCTCAGAATCCTGTAACGTATCACATGACAGGCCAGAATTACACTTTGCTTTCCATAAAGGTAATTGCGGAGTGTGAGACCAGTCTAAAACAACTTATATTATCAAGGCAACAAACGTTCTGCCTTTGATGATGAAGTAACACTGAATTATCGCTGCAAAACCCAGCTTATTCTCAGTTTTTATTTCCTCATTTCCAGCACTTTTCCATATGTAGCTGTAAGATCCAGTGCTCAGCAGACAAGACTCCAGTGATCAGCTTCACATAAGCTGTGCTGAGCAAACTTTGTCCCATGTGGCAGGAGACCAAGAGCTCACGAATCACTCACTGCTTCTGGAGCACACGGTCACCAGTCCAGAGCTGCTTAAAGTCCTAGGCATACAGAGAGCCTACATGGCTCTATCACCACCTTCTTTATGTAAAAATAATCACGACAATTGGAATAAAATATTGGGCTCAATGAAACAAGCATTTCCCAAAAGTCAGAATTGACTCACCACTTCAAGAACTAATTATGAACCAAAGCATATCAGAGCTCCATACTAATATTACTTTAAGTAGTCCCTTTTAAATTGCAAGTCTTAACTCTTAGCTATCATAAATGCAAAGTCCTGACATACACTCTTACAAGAAATATGGCTTGAGAAAAGTTTAAGGAATTTTGAGGCATCCTTAATTGCTGTTTTTAAGATTTAAAGCCTGCCAGACGACTTCAAGTTCACTGCTGATGTGGCATTTAATTCTGCTTCTTCTGCAGTGGAAAAGAATGAAAATGAAAACCTGGTAGATTAAACCAAGGAAAAAATTAAGAGAAAAGTTCATTACAGTGAAATAGGTTTTGTAATGCTTTTGGGTAGAAGCATTTCTAATGTCAGCCTACCCAAAACTATCTATGATTAAAAATAAGAGAGAAGGCATTAAAATGCTTTTAAAGACACTAAAAAAAAATAAATCCATTTTAGCTAAAGATTAGAACATGGAAGCAATGAGCATTTTGTGAACCATACCAGCTCTCTTCACAGTGCTGTAAGAGCCACAAAGAGTTGTCAGCATTAATTATGCCTCATAATATTTCTGTCAGATCTGTTCTGCAAGTACTGCTATTTTCTACCTTTCATACATTGCAGTGTCCTTTCTAAGCCATTAGTGAGGCACTATAATCCACACATAACTCCTGAAAATAATTCTCTACAAAATGGAAAAATGAAAAAATGGAAAAATAAAAATAATTTAAAAAAACCAAACAACAACAACAAGCCAAACGAAACAAAAGCCAAAACCAAACAAACAACAAAATATCCTTGTCCTGCCGGGCTCTGCACAGAAATGAAACAATATTATTTCTTGTTTATTTATGGACTCCAAAGAAAATATTTGGAGGAGACATTATTTTCATTGCCAGGGGCGAAATTACCACTTCTTCTCAGCCTTCAGTAATGGCTTCTGATATAATCCCACTTCTTTTACCAAATGAACCATTAAAGCAAAGTGAAAAATATCAGCTACTATCTTCCCCTGGGTTCTTTTAACACTAGTGTCAAAAGTAGTGTCACTGATCTGCATGACTGCCACTACCAGACAGACTCCAGTAGCAGCAGTGATCTGAAGCTTCACTTTGGGACCAAGTCTCTTATTACATGGCAAAAAAAGCACTCCCTGCTGTTCAGTCTGCAAGTACAGGTACACTAAGCCAAGTGGATGCAATTTTCTTTCAAGTTTTTCAGGGTATGTTTAAAACAGCATCCTAAAAATTTCACAGGTGGTGTTCTCTGTGTAAAAACAAAGTTCTGCAAGTGCAGAAATTTAAGGAAAGAGCAGTAGGTTTATAATGGAAGACATCAACAAACTAAGCCAAGCTTTCCAAAAGGATTATTCCTTTTTAATTATTTTTGACCCCACTGAAGAATTGAGGAAGATAAAAAAAAAAAAAAAAAGTCCTGCAGGCCTAGATTTTCAGGTTTTACAGAGTCAGGGGATCCATTAAGCATATTTCTGTAAGTATGATCCCGCCTTCTACTAGTCACCTGTGTCTTTGAAATAGCTTGAACTTTCAGAATGACAGAGAGCACTGTTCTGAGCACAGTGGGACTGCATCACTTTCAGCCTTACCATCACACAAGCAAGAATGAGGAGGCACAGAGAAAATGCCTTGTATTTGTGCAGTCAATAGCAGAACAAAAGAATAGAGTCCACTACAGATGGTGCTGTTTGCACAGGAATTCAGCCTACAACACACCTATTTTTAGGCTTCATGTCATGATAACTTGCAAGATCCATGAAATTTTCCAGTTAACCCAAGCTGCTTTGGCTTTGCAGTGGACTCTAAAGGTAAAACATGAAATAAGCATTGTGAAATCCAAGACAGACTTCACAGAGACAAAACCACGTTGACTTAACTAACCAGCACTGCTTGGTTAAGGATGGCAAGATGGTGCAGTTTGAACAGAAGATAAAGCTAAGCAAGCAGTTAGCTCAGTACTCAACATTTAGCTCAAAAATCTGCTCGGAAGGTTTTGTTTAAAACAGCTTTGTTCGATGATTTGTAGAAAAGGAATCATGATTTGGGAGACTGAAACTGGTGGTTAATATGAGCCACAGATTCTTACCTCATCCTTTAACTATGGCATGCCACAGGATAATTAAAGCAGTGTGATCTTTAGTGATGTCTGAATTAGCTTAGTATTATGCTTTTAAAGAAAAAAAAAAACAACAAAACCTCTGAAGAGGAGTTCTGTGCATGATGCACAGGAAATTTAGAGCTCCATTATTACACTTTAACATGGTCTGATCTTCACTGTTCCATCAGCAGCACTGATCATCAGAAACCCACTCAACCTGAGAAATATTAGCAAAACTGCTGCTAGTAAGGTGGGCCACTATGTGTTCCTTTAGGTGCCAATTACCTGACCCACCGGCAGGTATGCAAAACTGAACTGCCCCGCACTTCCAGCTGTTGTGGGATACTCTGCAAGACTGCCAGCACTGGTAAAGGCATTACTGTTCTCAAACACATATAGGAAGAAAAGCAGCATAGCTTTTTTTCTGTCCATGACTGCACAGACTGAGGGAAATACTGCATGCCTTTTCCTGCCTTGAATATTCACAAAGCTGAGAAGTACCATCTGCCCTTTAGATCCCTAAGGAGCTGCACTTCTTTAAAACTCAGCGTGAAATGTATCCTACTGTGGGAGAAATGCCTATCCACTACAGATCTATATTGTGTAGCAGAAGTCACAGAATATATTGTTTCCAGAAGGGTTGAGTTAAAAATAAATAACATCTATGAGTTCTGACATTTTACTCTAAAAATAGATGAAGTGATAGAGTATTAATTAAACTAAACTGAAAGTCCCAGGGAACTGTCTGCCTCCAGAGAGGGAAGATGGTTCCCTGGTTTCAAGCAAAAGACAGACTGACATCCAAGCAAGCCACACTTGTAATATTCAAGGCCACCAGGATCTGGATGTAGGACTCCGAGTAAACATCTTGCTAGCAGTAATCTCCAGAAAGAACAGCATTCCGATGCTGGGCACTCCAGGTATTGCTCTGTTTTGCCAGTCTTCAAAATAGCCCACCACACAGTACAACATTTATACTCTTCTTTACTGCCAGTACTTCCCGATAGTAACATCCAAACATTTGGATATTTAATTCCATGAAGAGCTAACATTGTAACAGGATTACTGTGACTGTAGGCAGCAGTTTACACATGACAGCAGAAACATGTTTTTCCTAGCCTGTTTATTATTTTAGATTTTCCCATGCTTCTTTCTCCTCTTGTAAGAAAGTGATAGAACTGTACTGGATCTATGCTAAAATGCAAGAAGTATCTGTTTTCTTTCGTGTGTGAAAACTCATCTAATTACTTGTTTTTGTTCAAGTTTTGTAGAGTTACATACATCTCATTCAGAGTGAGAGTGAGAATTAACACTTTATACTGCTGCAGCAGGCTGAAGAGAAGAGGCCTGCATGAGATACAAAGTGTAACTGAGTAATTTATATAATTCATTTATAAAAAGATCACAATTGCAAGATGATTTCTTTATTACTATTCTGTTTCTTAAAAGCCTAGAAAAATGAGCACAGAAGTGGGTGAAAAGAACTGCTTTGTTCCAGTTCTTTCATTGCCAACTTGGCCTATTTTTGTTGATTCTAGTGGGAGTTACTGATATTTCCCATGGAAGAATAAAGTCCTCTGTATGAGGTTGATTTGTATGAGGACAATTATAAAGTAATTTATTCTTCTAGGGGAACACTCTTACACTTTTCATGATGTTGTGAAATTTATTTAGTAATGATACAGGAGTCTGAGATGGTAAGTGCTGTAAACTGGAAAAGTAAACTGCTTTTTTGCAAAATAAAATAGTTAACACAGACAAAGTAAAAGCTGATCATGATTTTGCAAGTGTCTGAAGAGAGGAGTGGTTCCACTGAGCTGTGCCCACTATACCACAGCCATTATCCTGTGTCAGTTCACCTACTCCTGGTGGTATATCTGAGGGAAGAATATGACTTTGGTTCAAGCCCATAAAAATTGTCTGTTCACACTGCACACACAGGATAATAAGGCAGGGCCTTAACTGTGATGTGGGTTCTTTTGCAGTCTTTCCAGCTGGCATTTTGCAGCCCCCTTTCTTCAGTGCATCCCAACCCAGATCTCTGAATTATGGTGGCATAGGCATGGTCATCGGTCATGAAATCACACATGGTTTTGATGACAATGGTAAGGCTCTGAGTTTCTAATTACAAAACTTATAATTTTTTACATGCATTAGTGCTTAATCATTCCAAAGATCAGAAAAAGTGAAGATGAACTTTCCATATTTAAGACCAAATCTGGATTTCTGAGTCTTTATGGTATTGTTCTCCATGAGATTCCGCAAAAGCATAATCCAAAGAATCCCGCAGACACTTTTGTAAGATGCTAGGCTGCAGCAACTGCCTAAGATGTGGGCTTGTGCACACAAGGGCTTTTAAATTAGTTGCTGGTCACTTGCTTTTCCCAAAGGCCACATCAAAAACCATCACAAACCACAAATTAATTGTGGACAGGGAGCATCACTATGCTGGTACAGACATGAACTCACGGGTCTAGCCATGAGACGTGCTGCTCAGCCACATTGTTAATTTCTAGACCTGCACAATGGTCAATCCAGCATTGAGCAACAGGTCAGAACCATACCAGGCTTCCTAAGAGAACCTTAATACCACCTGCTGATTCCATCTGAATTTGTTTGGTTTTTCTCCTCTACTGAAATATAACCCTCTTAGCAAAGAAAAGTCCCAACCAACCAAAACCAAAAACCACCCTAAAAAAACCCTACCATCTGTTTACTTGCTACCCTTCTTACTGGATCAAACCGCACTTTTCCTGTGTACATAATTCTGTTAACATACTATTACAGGCAGAAATTTCAATGAGAATGGAGACCTTGTAGACTGGTGGACTGAAGAATCAGCACACAATTTTAAGGAGCTATCCCAGTGTATGGTGTACCAGTATGGAAACTTCTCATGGGACCTAGCAGGTGGACAGCATGTATGTCATACTTATTTGTAACTACCAAAATTATTTTTAATGAGGAAGCATGAAATCTTATGTCCGAAACATGCAAACCCTTATTTACATGAATGCTGTCTTAGCTTATGGCCAGTACTGTCATGCCTACACCAAAAAGGAAAAAAAAAAATAAAATAAAAATTGACACTAAACAAATAAAGAAAGAAAAGAAGGGGGAGGGGAGACAAAACAGATTGTTAAAATTAAAGGTAGTGGTAAAAATGTCACACATACCCTGACTGTTTTGACAGAGGCAGGGCTTATCATTACAAACAAGTAGCAGTCCTTTCTAGGCCTTTGCCTAGAAGCCTTTCTGGGCCTTCAAATGCTCTTATGCTCTTTTTTAATTCCACAAAAGGAACAGGGCAGGGGGAAAGAACCTTTGAACTGCATTTCCACAAAACTTCATGCACAAATAATATATAACCTCAACAAAACCAAACCTGCTTGTTGCTTTCCTTCACTCAAAACTTTCCTGCTCTTTCCCCCAAAGAACAGTCTGTAGTACAGAGCTAAAAGGTCTGAAAAGAATCAGGGTATGGCAGGAGAGGAAGAGGTGGTCTGCAGATTTAGGAGGCAGGCAGTCTAAATGTGACTGCATTTATTGCACTCCATGCAGTTAACATCAGTAAGCATTCAGTGTATGTCTGGAAGACCAAATTTAATGAGAACAGTTAGCAGGATCAGTCTATTCTGTGTCCCAACAAGATCAATATTCCTTTTAACTCACTGAAGCAGGTGACAGTGATACAATTACACATACTGATCAGCAGATCGGTCCCTTCCTAGGAAATGCAAGCTGCAAAACTGCCACTGGAAGGAGACAGCCCTGCATACGTAACACAGCACTTCACAGCATGTCATTTCAGGGGTCTCCAAATACTCTGCTAATGCACCTACATTGTGTCTTTTATCATCTACAGACAGTTTAATCATCTTCACAGTGCTTCCACCCTGCTCCCATAGAGATTTTACTGTCCCAGGCTGGCAGTGCACCTACTTCAGAACTACAGAGAACAGATTTGTACCACTATTATTACTACCTGAGCTGCCGTCACTGGCAACTGAGGTACATCCTGCACACCAGTTCAGTACTTAGTTCACAGTCCTACATCTTTCACACAGCTAGTGACATGACAAGTGAGTGTCAGCCCCTGCATCACTGGTGCTCAGGAAAGGAAGTAAAGCAGTTTATGACAGGAGCTGCGTTGCACTGTGGAAGACTACTTACTACTTTTAACATCCACCTTGTTTATTTTGGACATCAGTGGATAATGCCACATGAAGCACTGAACCGTGCCACCAGCTGTTCTTCTGTAAAGAACAAAATTTCTCTTGGATCGGATCTCCAACAGTTAAAGTGATGAAAGAGAAGACACAAGAAGCTATTTCTCTGACTACTACTGTCTGGGTTTTTAGAGGCTGAGAATATTTTCTGTCATACAGAGTAGAGAAAAGATAAAACTTCCAGCCCTTAGGTTTTCCTGATCTGTGTGTTAAACCGTTAAGACTTATAGACAAGCCAGTAAAACTTGAATACATTAACATACTTTTCTGCCATTTTTTCCACACATTGAGTTCAATCTAATGACAATTCCAGGTTTTGCAGCTCTGAATATCATAGCCCAGTATCTTGGGCTAAAGGGTAAAAATATGGCTTTTTAAAAAAATTAAATTGCAGACTCTCCATTACCAAAGCATCATCATCTTTAATGACACTTCACTGACACTTTACTGACTTAATACTATACCAGCTAAATAGGTATCTTCTATATATCTTGCTACCTAACTTGCCTAATACACAAATACTTCCTAGCAGATTTACTGACAGCTGCTACCTGATCATTTCAGCTATTTGGACTTTGGATTTTAATATGCAGACTATACAGACAGATTCTGTCCACTTCCTCTAACTGGAACTGTAGTAAGAAACTAAGCGTTAAAGATATGATAAAAAATAGGAAGACTGAATGAATGACTAAGAATCAGAAAACCTGGGTAAAAGGTATATGAGAGCCTTGAAAGTTGCCTGTAGGGGAAGGAGGAGGATGAGGGAAAACAACAGTATCTACACAGATTTTGAGACAAGAGAGGCAAAGACTCTTCAGAGATGTTCACATAATTTTCTGCTAAAACTTCAAATTTTATGTGAATTTTTGCCTTTCAAAAGTGGGAAGGGAAAAAATAAATTTAAAACAACAAAAAAAAAACAAAACAAACAAAAAAAAAAACAACAACCCAACTCACAAACCTGACATTGCAGGCCTTGGATAAGCTCTTCTTTTCAGAAATGTGTACTTTTTCCTTTTTGTTTTTGTTTTACAGCTGAGTGGAATCAATACACTAGGAGAAAACATTGCTGATAATGGGGGTATTAGACAAGCATATAAGGTAAGAAGTACTCTTTTCTAATTTTAGCTGAAATCATCATAGATTAAGAAAATTAATTGCAGAGCCTTTGAAGAAGAAACATTTTTGTGTTAGGGACAGGACCGTACCTACTGCATCATCAAGGCATGGTTTAAGACTATTGACCAGCTATTGTGTTTCTTTCTTCCTATTATTTCAGGATACATGCTACCTGTTCCTAGTGTTTTCTTTTTCAGCTGACTTGTTTTTTTCCATTTGTGAATAACAAATGTGTAGCATGAAAACATTTAATGAATCACACTTGGACCATCACCTAACTACTCTGATGATACTGAGCAGCTGTCTGCCTCTGGCTATCTGTCTTCACCAGCTCTTTTTATGTCACAAAGGAGAGAATTACTTTCTTCTGATCCATAAACAGTCTCTGTCTACATGAAACACTATTCACTGTTCAAAAACTGTTCAAAATATCATTCTGTACAAGTGACTTAGGTCCCCTGTACAGGTATCCAAAGATACCAGTGACATCTGGAGTCCCAGTGCTAAGCCTTCTGTGGAAGCTTGCATGCTTTTTGGCTTTCCTTTCATCTGAAAAACTCAGCTCCTTAGAGTGGCCAGCTTTAACACTGAAAGCAAAAGCAGCAGGGGTCTTCTGTTTGTGACTATGAGTTGGGAGGCAAGAAGCAAGTCAGCTTCTCTATGAACTTTTCCTGTTACCTGCAAACCTGGTGGTTGCAGGCTTTAACAACATGATCCTCCCTCTCCTTCCCCGAACACCTTGTTCTAAGGTAAAAATATTCAGCACTTGACAACCAGAGCGCTCTCATTCCTCAGCAAAGTGCTGCTGGGATGCACAGGCACATGCACACTTCTCAAAGTTACCATCACAGCTTCTGCAAAGGATGGCCATCAGCAACACTTAATTTACTAGAAATATACACATTTGAGGGCAAATACAATTATTAGTAAGAGTCTAAAGAATGACTTGGAAGCATAAAAGAGGTGCCAGTAGGGCATATTAATCTAATCTTCAGTTACTGGAACACTTACGCATTTAAAAAACCCCAACAGTACAAATCCACGAAAAGGGGGCACTCTTTTTGAAAGGAAAAGAGAGCAGCCAGAAAAAAAAAAAATAGGTCAGAAGTATTACAAAAAAAGAATTAGATTTTCATAACTATTATTATATCATATGAATATTAAAAAAGGGTCCAAAAGGAATCCTGAGAGGCCATCTAGTCATCCCACCCCCACCTCCTAGCAGGTAGAATCACCCATTTCTGTATCATTCAGACATACCGTATGAGCAGTTCTGCTACCTCTTCTTACTCCCTGAGTGCCATCGTGTCTTTCAGCAGTGGAAATGGAGCAATCTGCTCCTTTCTTTTCTGTGACCTTTTTCATATTTGAAGACTGCTACATACTTGAAAGCCCAGACTTCTCTTCTTTAGACTAAACAAACCCAATTCCTTCAATCTTTCCTCATAGGTCATGTTTGCTAGACCTCTGCTCAGTCTTGCTGCTTTCTTCTGGCCTCTCTCCAGTTGGTCTACATCTTTCTTAAAAGTGCAGTGCCCAAAACTGGACAGAGGGCTCCAGCTGAGACCTGGCCAATACCAAACAGCATAGAAGGATACTTCATAAGACACTTCTGTTTATACATGCCACTTGCCTTTTGTGTGATACTGTGGCACCGTTGGCTCTTGTTCAGCTTGTTTTCCACTAAAAACTTCCAAACCTTTTCAGTAGACCTGTTAACCACTTCTTCCTCAACTTGGACTTGTACAGTTGATTGGCTTGCCTCGTGTTGTAGATTGGCACTGACTTTAGTCATAACATTTCTCTAGTTTTTTAGCATCTTTCTATCAGTAATGATATACTAACAACACATTGTTTGGCACATGGGCTTCATAAGAAACATGAAAGCAATTGTTCTTACTGTGGAAAGCTTTTAAAATCTTCTGCAATTTGCTTTAAAACAAAATCACAGTGAAAAATCTACTTTTCATAATGCAACATTAGAGATTGATAAAATTCATGTCTTCTCCCTGCAGAATCAGTTTTGTGCTAGTAATATTGAATTCCAGAGCTCCGCATTGTGTACAGGGAAAGCAAATCTTACCATAAGTATGGTATTTTAGACTGTAAGTCAATAGTTGTGGGGGAAAACAAAATATACTTATGGGATAAAACATTTGGAAGAAGAACAAACTGTAAACAGGCAGCAAATACCTGCCTGTAGAATCAGAGACTAGAATAATTGTTTGCCACAGCTGCAGCTTTTACTCCAGATCTCTCAGGTGCAATGGAAAGAAGAAGGGAAGAGAAAAAGATGAACAAGTAGGGGAGGAATGAATCCCACCTGGATTGTCTTGGAGATTATTTGTGCCTCCCTGAGCAGAGGCAGGCTGGCCTGCCCAGCCAAGTCACTCAGCCAGGGATACACACACAGGGAATCCCCAAATCATGCGAGATGCCACAGGTAGACTCATTTTGGGACTGTGCCTTAGAAAGCAGCACAGCAGCATGCATTTCCATGTGGAGGGACATACAGAGAGTAACTGGTAGCAATGCCTGACCCACAGGAGACAAAGCTGCTGCTGGTGAGTCTTCATACTGACAGCTTGGAACCCCAGCAGCTGGGAGGCTGGTTTAGCACAGAGCTTGCCACCTACCCCTCAGCTGATGTCAGAAAAATCACAATTATTTCTGTTATAGAACATATTCTACTCTTTAAAGACAGAACCACCTTGCTTTATGCAGTCATTTATTAACCCTATGAAAGAATTTGCTAGATAAATATGTAACAGTCCAGTGGAATTTAATACATTCATTTTTATGAAGCTCACTGAAAAGTAGCATAAACTCTCAGTAGCTGCTGTATTTCAGAACACAACTGTCCTCCTTTGCATTCTTAATTTCTTCCCCTGTAAACAGATGGGTAATTATGCAAAAATCTTGTTATTCCAAGTGTACCCATCTTACTGAAATTATTCCATTAGCCTTGGGTTTTTTTGCTACAATAAATTGCCACCTTTAGGCCTGTTTCTCTAACTATGTATTCCAATATAATTCAGGCAGCTTCACTAAACCTGCTGTAGAACAGCACTGTAAGGCACATCCAATGGGAAAGCTTCCTTGATTCAGTCAGACTGCTGTTATCACAGTAGTAAGAAATGTCCCTCTCATCTCCTGCTTAAAAGGTGGCACGTGGCGAGATGGAAGGCCAAGGTATTCCATGAAGAAGTATGTCAAAGAATGTTCCTCCTTGTCATAATTTCATTTTGACTGTCCGTGCTGGAAATTGTTAACATTTCTACTCAATTCATTCTACAGGCCTATGAAAACTTTGTGGAAAAGCATGGAAAAGAAAAACTTCTTCCTGGTCTTGAAATGAACCACAAACAGCTGTTTTTTGTGAACTTTGCACAGGTATTCTATACTTCTTGACTGAAGACTTTGAAAATCACTTGAAGGTACAGTTTAATAGTAAATTGGAAAGAACAGGCTGACCATAGTTTTACTAAGAGCTGGCAGAGTTGCTAAGCTGGGCAGTGTTCACTATGAAGTAGAGAAAATAAATTACTGTTAGGTAATTTTTGTCATCCCTAGATACATTAATTCAGCCACAAAAGGAGAGCAGGTCTCTTCCTGGACAATCTTATGGCTAACAAATGCTTTTCTTTGTTATGTGCTTAGGTATGGTGTGGAACATACAGACCAGAATATGCTGTGAATTCCATCAAAACTGACGTGCACAGCCCAGGCAAATTCAGGTCAGCACACACAATAATCTTCAGTGCACTTCCTAGGTGCAAGACAACTTTCAGCTATAGAATTTAAAAAACTTTGCACAAAAAGCTAGGGTGCACTTACCAGGGTAGATTTAGGCATGCACACATATACAGACACAACACACTGGAGGTGGTTAAGAGAAAGAGAGATAGTCTGTGTCATCTGATGGATGAACTTCCATCCTTCAATAACGTCACAGGAAAAGTCTCAAGTTAATCTGTGAAGTGCAAGGATTTTACTCTTCCAAGCATGGAAAAAAAAATTCATCTTCTTTTAAACAGCAACACTAACATGAGATAAAACGACCTTCTGTTAATGGCCTTTGCCATCTACAGCTAGAAAGACATTCTTTGTTCCAGAGTGGAATGGCCTGTCTTTGCTATTACGTTGACAGCGTTTCTCAGAGTATCTGTTGCAGCCCAGGCCTGGAGCTCCACTGTGTCACAGGTGTTATACAAGGTCACAATCTGCTCCGTCTTGCAAGAGGAACAGAAGTGGGTTTTAGGTGGAAGATCACTGCCCCTCAATCAGTCACAAGCCCGATACTGTGATGCAATAAGCAGATTTGTATTTTCTGCCTTGTGTACTCAGCCAGCCTTCCCACGGAGAGGCGGGCTCAAGTTCAGTAGAGTCATGCAGGGAACTTGGCTGATCAGGGTGGAAGTCTTTGGGCCAGACTAGGACCTTTTCTTTTTAACTGAAATCACAGCAACCTACTCATCAGTTGTGTAACAAAGTTTTTTACTTTACTAAATTGGCTTGGTCAAATGCCATGAGATCAAGTGATAATGTAGACATCACAGCATCTGTTTGCTTTGGAAGGCTGTGTCATCTCCAGGATTTCTGTACACAATAGCAAATTTCTCTCCTGGTACTATTAATTCCCATATCTTTCTTTCAATGGCTTTTCAGAATTATTTTGTTTATCCCACATACCCAAATATTTAGTGAAAGCAGCAACTGTTCCTTCAATTGCTACTTGACTGGCATTTCACTGTGGGTGGTTTCTGTACTATCTTGAGATTCCTCCTGGAGACAGTTTATGCCTCAAGTCCCACCCCTCAGCACCCGGGGTTGTAAGGCTGACAAGGTTCCTCAGAACTGTCTCTCCTCTTTGTGTTTCACATTTGTGCAAGTCACAAGCCCTTAGAAATCCAGCATCTTTGTGTAACTGGATTTGCATGTATCTTGGATATATTACATCGCGTATTGTTCCGTTTTTACATCAGTATGAACAGCTATAAACTTCATACACAAGTATTAATGAGAAACCATATTAACATTTTTAGAACTGAAGTAATTTTCAGGTGAGGCCTCCTTAAGAGCTCTAAAATAGAAAGCATTTCAGTACAAGACATACACACAAAATTACTGCCTGATGACATACTATTTAAATGACACAACAGCTCCCACTGTGCCTTTTTTATTATTTGGGGGTTGGAGTGGGTTTTTTTTGTCATTTAACACCAGCTACGCTGACTGCATGCTATTTCTCCTTACAGGCAGGATAGGCAGCTCTTCATAAACATGGTTAATTGCACAGTACAAATTTAGTTTATGGGCTAACAACTCTGAATACTGAACACGTAGAATCTCTTGTCAGTTAACAGAAAGATGCCTTAGACTGAATAATCATCAAAGATAGGTGGAAGAGAATCTGTGTGTGTTAACATGCAAAATTAAAACAGAGCAAGTATAATAACAGATACAGGTCAAGCCTTGCTTATGTACCAAATCCTGGTAGTTCTGGGGCTGTTAGTAAATGAAGCAGGACTCTTATTCCACCACTGGTTTATCCATTTCTTATTAACAACTCTGAGTTTATTTACACCCAAAATACTTTTTGCTTTGTCTGGCAAAATTCCATTTTAGCAGTTCTGGTCCTTAAGAGCAGTGAAGCGCTGCTATGCCACTGAAACGCACAACTTGCTTTGTAATCATTTTTCTGTGCTGTCTCCTCCTGTTCCGCTGCTGGTTCCCAAGACCAGCTAGTAGGTCATCTCACTTTTGGCCTTGTAGAGATAGTCAAATTGTTGCAGATGTCAGCTGCTTAACCTCAGCTTCTGTAGATGCTTCCTGGTTCTTTTAAATCTAATGACTAAGGTTATTCACAGAACAATCACAAATTACTCAAAGAAATGGTTCTTCAAATAATTCCTGGTCCAGAGTCAATACACATCAGTACCTACACTTGACATATGAAGCAGAAGTAGTTGTTCTGCAGAGGTATGTACATGCTGTATTTCCATGGAAGGAATGAACAACTCAATACATTGACATATGTTCACAATTATGCATTTTAAAACTGCTTTGGCTAGAATGTCCTCATATTCACTTGAAAGCTGTACTTTGTATGAGTTTTTTCCTGGAAACTCATTCACTGGAACAATTGTGAAGAATGCTCAGAGAAGCAATGTGATCTCAGTTGAAACATGATTGGTATAAAAATGTAAATGAACATTTATTGAGAAGTTACACTGCAATCTTCTACCTCAGGGCCTTGCTTTCCCTTTACTAAGCAACTTGACAGCAAAACATAGGTGAAAGAATTCTCAGTGTAAACCAACAACAAGCAATAAACCTGTTCTGAGTAAAATAAAGAGGATTTCTGTGAGAGCCAGTAACAAAGAAAGGACAGGTCCTGTTCTTTGGGGGGGGGGAAGTGGGTCAACAGGGACCATACAAACTGAAAAGAGAAAATACAGGCACTGCTTGAGATGAAATGGAAGCAATAGTCAGAGTTCAGAAATGCAGGCATTTCCCACAGTATTTTGAGGTGATGTGCAACAACAAAAAGTTACCAGATGTGACTTGTCTTGTTTGTTTTAAACAAAGGAAAGCAACAATTACAAGATGTTGTTTTGTTTTAAAGGGTCATAGGATCATTGCAGAACTCTCCAGAGTTTTCTGAAGCCTTTTCATGCACCGACAGAAATTACATGGATCCTGCTAAAAAGTGCCGTGTTTGGTGACAGAACTGTAAGCCTTTCATCTCGAGAAGCTTTCCAGAACAGAAATTTTGAACTTATTTTGAGAAGGTGAAGAGAACTGAGCAGAATATGCTAAAGTACTCACTGTAATTCTTAGCAAATAGGCAAACCAACAAAATCACACCCCAAAACATCAAATAAAGAACTAATGCCAATGCAGCAATTAGCTGCTCTAGCTGACTGGCTGCTTTTCCTAACACTGAACCTCGCAGAATCTAAGTCACTGGACAGTACCATTCACTTGTAATAAACCTGGTCCCCACTGACCAGTGGCTTTTTAGCTTTGTTTTAAAATGTCAAAATGTAACACGTTATCTCCCAAAGGTCGGTGAATGTGTATTTCTCATCAGGCAGAGGGAGGAAATATTAAGTAACCCTGTTTTAGACATCAAAACATGATAGTAGCAGCTTACATCCTGTCAGACTTTGTACCCCTGCTGTTATGATAGATCTATTCTACCAAATATTATTTTTACTTGAAACCATTTACACAAGAGGAGTCCAAAGAACTGCTGTACTTAAGTAACTCACTAATTATTCCAGTGTGTACTACCTGAAGTCACTATTTACAACAGATTATTTACTGCTTTCCAGCCAAACTGCAGGTAATTGTAGGTAACTGTAGGTAATTTATTAATTTTTGAACATATAATCTGTAAGATTGCAATCAAAGACCCTTTCACAGTTTTCTAAGCTTTTTCTTGCTTTCTCTGAATTTTGTCTTTTTTAAAGTTTCTAGTAATGTATAAATCATAGTTTTTATATTTAAATCCAAGCTACACTTTTGACTTAAAGCATTGTAATATATTTTATGAGTGGCTGCACAGAACTGGGAAATTTGAGTAAAGCATGGTATCAGGCAATAATATAGGTCTATAAAACTGAGCTCTCCAATGGAGTACCCCAATGTTCAAGTTTTCAGGCTGACTTTCTCAGTGTATAGGGTCTGATCCTGCACAATATTTGTACATGTTCTGATCGATGTCAGTCCTCACATCACTGAAGCTGCACAAGTGATTGCAAGAATCAGAAGGAGCTTTAAGTAAGAAGGTAAAAGGCTTTAAATCTGCAGTGATATGTATTAAACATCCTCATGCAGATTGCAAAGGAACTTACTGCTTTGTATATCAAAGCAAACATTTCCAAAAATAAGTACCAGATACCTCAGATGACTGCTACAATAGGTGTATTTAAAAACCTATGTTCCTTTTAGCTTTCCGACTTTGTCATCTGATCAAAACATTTTGATAATAAACTGAAATTATGAGCCAATTTCAATGTGTGTTCTTTAAAAAAAAAAAAAAAAAAAATCCCCTCTGCAAATACATCTCTGTACTCGCCCTGAGCACCACACCTCAGCATCTGTAACAAGCAACACAAGGACAATTTACATCATATTTTCTAGTTTACAAGTAGATGTCAGTAGGTTATTTAGTACCTATGGAAATCACACCAGACTTGACTGCAGAAAGCTTTCTGTTCCAGGACTTTCTTGCCACAGTATGAGCAAGTCACTCCTGACCACTAAAGAGAGGCAGAGTGAAAACCAGCAGAACTAAAAACAAAACTGAAGGACATGCCACTCACTGCAGCATTGATGTTTGCTGCTTCTTCAGTTCCACATTTAAACACTCCTGGATTTCACAGGAGTAGCTCAAGTTGTGTACAAGTGCACTGGTCCATTCTAGCATTTCCATGAGCCTGGCATGAGGCACCTGTGAATTCAGTAAATTGCCAGACTCATTGCCGAAAGTTTTAAAACCAGTAAAGATGGTATCACTGACACAAACGCTGCATTGATAAAGTGTGTTTTCCATCGATTTTACCTACCTTGGCTACACTGGCTAAGAAAATGTAGTTTGTTTTACTGAGAAAATGCTTACAATCAAGTTGGCAGGAACACTGAAGAATTTGTGACAATATGTAGAAAAAAAGATAGTGCCTTATGAAGTGTGAATCAGTGTGTGTTTGTTAGTGCTCAAAACCAGAAAGAGTGAAAAATGGCACAAAAAAAAAAAAACAAAAACCAAACAAACAAACAAAAAAGAAAACAAACACACACAAAACCCCAACAGTATTACCTCAACAGAAGGCAAGGAATTTCTGGAAAAAGACAGTATTCCATACATAAAAGAAATAAAAGTCTGTTAACACCTGATGAGTATTTAAATTGATATTGATTTGTGGATGAATATAGGCTATCTCCTCCATTCAGAATCCTACAATTCCCTTGCCTTTGATAGTTTTATTCCTGGTTTTCCTTTTCCAGCTACTTAAGTCACCTTCCTTCTGTATTGTCTTAGAGAATTAAATCCCTGGCCAATAACCATACAATTACATAACCCATCTGCAGTGTTTCTTACTCATTTCCTGCCCACTTAAACTGTAACTTCTCCCTCCACTGTATTCTTCTTTAAATACACTCATACAAGTTTGGGCACTCCCAAGATAACAGCCGTTATTTTGCAAGCTAGTTTTGCAGAGCCATTTCCAGCTTTTGCCTGCACGGAGGCTGCTACAAGTCACGCAGGATTTACACTCATCAGCATCGGGGCCGGGAGAGGTCATCAAGGGAGGGTTACAGCCCCTCTCCTCAAAAGCTTGGTCAGGCTGCCCTTATCATATCCTGCATACCCTCCCAAGAGCTCTGAAGTTCTGAGGAGAGCATCAAAATCTGAAGGGAAGAGCTGGTATGTGCCCGATTTCCTTCTCGTTACACATTTTGCATTTTTTCATCTTGGCTGAAATGTCACTTCAGCTTTTTGCTTTATCACAACATCCTTGTTAAGACCAATGAAATGTACATGGGGAAAAAAACATGTACAGGCATGAAAAAAAAAATAATTTAACAGCTCTATGATATATTTCCTTGCAAGAAAGGACAGAGTTACTTGAAAGTCTAATGAACAGCGAGACTGAGCTATAGCAGGAATCAGTCAGTAAATTTCTGCATTTGTTTATACTTCTGAAGAAAACCCCCCACTCCATTTTACCTAACACCAAATTATAAACAATTTACAGTATCCCTGTCAGCTTCCTTAAAAATCTAAAGAGTCAGTCACTATAGTTCTATGGATGTCTTTTGGTTGTTTCAGTTGACTTAACTTGACTTTCCACAGCAGCTGACTGACAAAACCTTGGGGACTACATAAAATACACATAAATACTGACATTGGTCAATTAATTGGTAAGGCATTAATGAAACGGGTACCAAACGTACATAACACACAACCACCACTAAATAATTCATCTGAGTACTGCTGAGGTGCCATGATTCAAAGTAAACCAGCTTCACTCCAGCCACAGGGCCCTTGTGCCATAGACCAGTGTCTGGACTCACAGCCCATGGAAAAGCTCCAAGGGTGAGGATGATGCTAAGAATAACCCTCAGGGATTTCTGCTTCTGGACAAGTGACTCCTTAACCACTACTTCTTAGCCAAGTGTTAATGTATTTTCGTACATGTCTACATATGCTACATTCACTTCTTCCCCACCCACCCCCACTTTTGAACATCCCAGTTTCAGATACTGAATCATGGGCATTTACGTTAGCTCCAAAACATAAAAGACCTGAGTTTTCTCAGTCTTTTGCAACACTTGGTGGAAAATCACAGTACAGCAAGAAATAGGCAAGACACGGCACATACTGTGTTCAGGAGCCACAGTGGATTCACACATGTTCCATAACATTGTTCAGAGAGCTCTTCACCCATATGGCTTATGAGTAACAATTGTCCAATAAAGGATTTTCCCCAGCATTGTGCTTAACCAACAAAGAAAAGTGTCAGCAGAGGTAAGAACTAAGGTGATTCAATCCCACATCCTACAGGCTGCACTTGGAATCAGAACTCTGGCACTTGGTCCTGTCTCTTGATCATTCAGATCAGGCTGTGCTTCACTCTCTGCATGTGCCCCAAGGCTTCCTTCCAATGCAAAATGAGGCATGAAGGCAGCAACACACAGTTGGAACCCACCCCGGTACCTCAGTCCTTTTCTCAAAGAGCATTACTGGTTAATCATGGTCATAGTTTGTTCTTTCCAAACTTTAGCACCACCAAATCCTAGATAAGCTCACAGTTTAAGTAAGGACATGTTCCAATTCAAAGGTTGCTATACCTCATTTCAATTCTCACAGGGACTGAATGTCTTGATGCTAATCCTGTACCTTAAAAATCACCCTTCATTCATGGCAAATTCAGATGAAAACAAGAAGATAACAAAAAAAACCCAACTCCAGATATGGACATCAGATGAAAGGTTTGTCAGACAAAGATGTCCAGAAATAAAACTAAGGCCATAGAAAGGAGACTTTTTCCCTACTGCATAGTTCAGCTACTGACCCAAAGGATCCTTTAGTTTCCTAGCACAGCAGTGACCCTTGCATTAACCTTCCAGGAAAAGCCAAGCGCTGGGGATCCATAATGCATCCAGATTCCTTGAGTGTATGTGTCCCGTCCCTGGCCCCCCCTCCCCCCCCTGCTCCTTCTCCTGGACTCCTTCCTTTTTAACTCAACACAGGGAAAGTTTTGATGTTTCTGTAATATACCACAGCATGTATAATTTTCCTTTAAGTATTTCCCAGTGCTTTTCTTACTTGACCTGCTGCTGACAGACTGCTAGGTTCGATGTTCATTTTCTTAGCTAAACCATCAAGAAGTTCTTATTCCACAAAGCAACAACCTTTCCAGCTGCTCGGGAAGTGTCCTCTCCATACATACATCTCTGCCCCTACATATACCAATCATTATTACCTTTTATCCACATAGAAATGGACAATCATATTTCATGCAGACACACATATGAGCTCAGTGCTTGGGGCAAATTACTGGCGTTCCATTCAAATCACTGGGTCATTTCATTGCTCAGCAGTGAAGAAGGCTGGAACAGGAGCACAGCTCACAGTGTCTACATTACTACAGTAGTACAGAAAAACGGTAATTAAAAACCTAATTCTGAAGGTGTAATATTCATAGAAGGATAATCTAATAGAAGAAGGGTTATCTCAGAATTAAATCCTCCCACTAACCTAAACAAGTCCAAAAGTTACTTTATTAGGAGGCACTGGTATCAATTCTCCTCCAGAAAAATCAAAGATGCACATAATGAGTCAGTCACCCTATTAGTGAGCATAGCTGAATCTGGAATTACTTTATATAACACAACCAACTTTTCACTACTGGAGCAATGTCCCACAAAACAGAAAGCAGACAGTTCAGAAAACAAATGAAAGTGGCACCAATGATCATAAAAAAAATAAATATGCTGGGTTTTGACAGCAGGCAGATTTTTCCCAAATTATTCAGATTCCACGTGTCTTGATGTCTCCTCTGGTCTGCATTAATTCAATTCTCATCACATCACACATTGAGATACCAGAACCAAATATGGGAGGAAGTGATGGCAGTGAAAATAAATTTTCCTCATAAAATCAGTGTTTAATAGATGTGGGTCCTAATGAGCTCAGACCAGCCCCTCTGACTCAGTAACAGGCAGAAGGCTGGATTTGTGCCCTGAAGTCCTACTCACCTCCTTGTTTTTGAAATTATATTCATTCCCTCGTGCAGGCCCAGCTGCTGTTGTGCTGCCTGGGACTCTGCTGTGTAACTACAAATGTTTAGAACACTTCGCATCAAAGACTGTTACCTCAGATAAGGGAACTGCTTCCTGTACCCAGGAAGGAATACGTGCACTGATGTCCAAACAGTGCAACCCTCTTAGAGCCTTTACAGGTACCATCAGAATCTTACACACACACCAGAATCTAGCAGTCATACATCTGGGACAAAATTTCTCACGGTGTCAGTATTCAGACTTCCCATTCACAGCTTCTGTTTTACACTGACCTCCTGGCAACAATAGTACCATTCAGTATGTTTTCCATCTTCCATGCAGACCCTCACATAGCAATTAGCTATTACACTAATGGAAACAACAGAACACGGTTTGGAATAATCCTTTGTGAGATTACACATGTAAGGCTACTAAGTAGACCATTTTATTGTCCTAAGGCTTCCTTCCTTGTAAGAGGATTTTATTGATGATGTTGTAAAATTATCCAAGATGACTATTTCCACTTAATTGCTACGAAATATCCCATATCTATTCCAAGTCTTAAACCTCAACCATGATACACTGCAGAATACTGAGAATATGCTTGCTGTTACCCTCCTCACTACAACAGCTGACACGCAATACAGCATCCACCTTCATTTAGTTATGTACCTACATATGTACACACAGTTATATATAAGCTATATATACTCATGCTGGAGGAGACACAAAGATGTAAATACATTACACAGAAAAATCGTAAGATGTGGTTTCTGTTGTACCTCAGAAGTCATAATTTGATCCAGAGTTGAACCAGATCCTGAGAAAAGATCCTCCTCTTGCTCAGGTCACCTTCTAGTAGCTACACAGTGCTTCAAGACTAGGTTTGCCAATTATACCCTTGATCCAGAATTGTTTAGATATCCTGGTACTGTTTCAGCAAGAGCCTTGAACGTAAGGACTGACACTAACTTGATTTAGTATTTTATGAGAACCTAACATAGGGGCAGAAGGTAGTTATGCTACTGATGTTGAGACTTTCTATGCTAGGCTGGACTCTTTTATGATCTGGGCTTCATGCCTATATAAATTGTGTGCTTGAAGCCCAGCTATGAGACAATGAACTGAGGCAAAGTCATTAATCACCTTGATGAGGTATGGATGTCAAAATGGATGGCAGAAAGCATAACTCACAACTGCTGTTATGGAAGACCTTGTGTCAAGGAGGTAGCCAGCAGCAACTCCCAGGCTCTTTGCTAAATAAACCAGTTGTCCAGTACATCTTCAACCAGATGAAACTACAGAAGGCTACTCACCAGAATGTTTCCCCCAGATTAAAAGAAACCCTTCCTACCTTTTCTGAGGACACCTTTCAGGACTGAACTCGGTAAAGCCTGCTGTCTTTATCAGCTACATTCCTAATCCTAGTTAACTGTTGTTCTCCAGGAGGATTTCTCATCCAAGTATGAAGCTTCTCTGGTGACCTTCTCCCTTCATTACCACCCAGAATAAGGTACTTACATAGAGTACTAGTAGCTACCATTTGATTACTAAATCAAGAATCTATTAAATCAGTTTTAAGTAATTCAGCTTAAGGACCACACTACTGGCAGATTAACTCTTCATCCTGTGTTAAGACTACCTCCAGTGACCACTGCTATCTTGAAACACAAAGGTTTACAATCTTTAATTAAACCATACACCTTCATAAGTAACAACAGAAAAGACTATTGTAGGTGTGAACTCTATCTGCCTTGCAGCCTGTCAGAGAACCACAGAACAGTTTGGGTTGGAAGGGACCTTAAAGCTCATCAAGTTCCAATCCCCTAACATGGACAGTCAGCTTCCACTAGATCAGGTTGCTCAAAGCCCCATCCAACCTGGCCTTGAACACTGCCAGGGATGGGTTAGCCACAACTTCTCTTGGCAACTTGTGCCAGTGCCTCACCACCCTCACAATAAAGAATGTCTTTCAAATTTTTTCCTGTCATAACACCTCAACTCATGAATCACTGGCACTGAAATGGTCATTGGCTACACCTCCTTGCATAGCAGCAGGCTGAAGACACTGCAACCTGAAGGGCTCCAAAACATTGCTGCTGTAAAAACTTTAAATACTGATTGTATATTAATCAACACATCATGACTGCGAACAGCTACAAGCTGGCCTCTGCAAATGGCTGAGAGGCCACAACTCTCTTTCTAGACAAAGGGAACAGAGCAAACACTTCGGGGTGAGGGCTGGAGATAGAAGGACAGGCCCTATGCCTCAGAGAGATCCTTCACCAGTCAGCACGGGTTCCTAATTATACCCAGCTCCCACGTGAACATCAAGAGTAAGAGGCTACTATTAGGTCTGACCTGTTACCAGTAACATGAAGTATCCAGTCTGGGGTATGCCCAGGTCAGCCCCTTTCAGCTGGATCACGGCAAGGATGGATTCATCTCCAGCTCCTACAGCTGGTGAAGCACAATAACATCCTGCAAATCAATTAACCTAAACACCAATTCCCCAGGATCACTTTTTTAAGGTGTCAGTAAACAACTGAAATAAACCAAATGCAACCCCACTATGTAACTTTGAACAGAAAAAAACCCTCTCACGAAACAGTAAGAACTTTTAAGTCCTGTATTTTCACACTGGAAAAGATGTTCCCTCCAGCTTTGTACAACAGAATTATTTTTAAAAGCAAACGTAATTAATCACATGCCACTAGCGTTAGTAAAGGAACACAGAATCCCCGTAAAGGAAGACAGCTGCTAAGCCTCCTCAGCACTGTCAGACGAGAACCAGGAACAGGTCTGGAAACTTTGATAGGGTCTGAGGTAGGTCTCGATTTCTACACACAGAAATACCATTACTGTTGTACTTTGAATCATTTAAGTTTTACAGGTCTGATGCACTCCTATAAGACAAAGTTAAGCAATCAGCTATCTCCGTTCACTGTTAACACAAAACCAGATGTTGCTCCTTACCTGTGGCGGCAGCAGCCCTACCGCAGGTAAAGCGAAGCTCCAGGTGGTCTGCGCCAGCGTCCCACAGCCTGGGGTGAGGCAAGGGCTTGTACCTATGCCAGTCCATGCTGAAACACCTCCCAGAGGCGGTTTTAAGTCAAGCCTGGGACGAGGTGCTCCTGTAACGCCTGGCAGGCCCGCCAAAGAGCGAACCCTACCACACCGGCCTTGCACATCAACCACCAGCCGGTCCCCAGGGCAACAAAGGGCTCCGCCCCTCAGTGCCCTCAATAACTCCACCCCCTTCCAGAAGTTTCCCCGGCCCCGCCCCTCAGTGTCCTTGCCGAGCTCCGCCGCATTCCAGCAGGTTTTGGGCGCTGCGGCACACGTTAGAGCGGCCGCAAGGGAGCTGGCTTCTCTCCGTGCAGATGTTTCCGTCAGGCCGCCCTCCCCCCCGGGGCAGCGCGAGCACCGAACACCGCGCCGGGGCCGCAGGGAGCGCTGGTCACTGAGTGCGCCGCCGGCACCGCGGTTGGCCAGGCCTGGGAAGGGCCCAAGGAGACCCTGGCCCGGGGTTGCCATGGGTGTGTTCTTCACCTTCCACTCTTAACCGGGAGGAGGTGAAGAGCAGGGAAGCTCATCCTCCGTGGATGCTGCTCTGGAGACGGGGCTGTCCACTAACAGGGCTAGCACAGTGCTGTTGGTTAGCGACGTGGTTAAACCCAGGTGTGAAAGGCATTGCTAATCTGGGCCTGGAGCCAGCAGGTCAAGGGGCAGGTTAAACTGGTCCCTGTGCTGATGGAAGCATCAAGGCAGAAGAGACAGGAGAGGTGGGCAAAGTGCCCTGGAGCCACTGCCTTTGGTCCTGGTCTGGAGCAGGAAGGTCTCCTCCAGCTAAGCTCTGGTTAGCAGGCTGTCTCCCAGTGGCTCCATTGTAGCCAGCAGAAAGAAACACAGTTACACTTGTGTGTATACCAATATCCTTAAATTGGCTTACAAGCATTAAAAGGATGTAAACAAGAAGCTGGAACAGTTACAGGAAGCTGTATGCAGCATTGCACAGAAACTCATCCCTAATCAACGCGGATAGTTGCGCAGTGGGTAATGGGAAAAGCCAAGCAGAGGCCATGGTACAAGCTTGGGCACAATTCTCTGGAACGAGAAGTCAAATGTTCCCACTTTTATATCTAAAAATACTAATAATGAGTAAAAATAATCTTAGATCACAGAAAATATCATCCTGTCTGCAAGGAAACAATATGAAAAGGGGGCTTGACAAATGTGCCCACCCCTAAGGGTGTGCAGGGCACTTCCACTCACTGAGCACTGGATCTCAGGTGATGCAATACAGCTCTTTGGTCCTCAATGGCATCATACTTTAAGGAAGCCAGTGTCTTCTCCAGCGTAATGACAGTAAAAACATTCTACTTACTGGCACAATGACAGAAAAACCGAAGTTACTGCCATGCTTCAGTAACTTTGGACCCAAACTTTGGAAGAAATACGAATTTGTATATTTTTTCTTCTCATAACTCACCAGCATTGCCTCATTTTAGAGAAAAGATTCAGTACCCAAACACTTGTTTTATTTTTTGAGAAGAAAACTAAACCCCAAACCTTCAATTACCAAATACATACTTGCAAGTGTGGGAAGCTTCAGCAGGGCATTGTGTAGTTTCATTTGTGAAGACACCTGAGTGGGTTGTCCTGAAGGTGGTTGCAAAAGGCCACGTTGCAGAGTGCTCAGGTTTAAACAGTGTGTGGGATGAGTGTTTCATTGGAATAAATCCACTTTTATTACCCTGAAAAACTGGCGGAGACTTCTTTTCCTTTGGTACTTAGCAAGTCAGCTTGACAATATTGAAGCCAGGCTAGAGAGTTACTCTGTTTCACTGTGCCAAATCAGATCTTCAAACTCTCAAAAATCAGGTACTGCTAAAAAATTTGAACATGAGCCTTCACAATCAGTCTCACTGCTCTGACAGCAGTGCTGCCTTCCTTCACATGGCTTCACCTGAGCAGTGTGGGTGATCTGCAGCTCACCCCCTATTCAATGCTATACAGACTTTTCCTAACACTGCAACCAGCATTAAAATGTTTTCCTTCCATGCCAAAAAGCCTAACATCAGAAGTAGTACTTGCCTGTTACCATCTGTTGGTTCTATCTCTTCTCAGCCAACAGTCCCGCAGAATTTCATGGGAGTACTTGGTCATAAAGACTGAGAAGATATGAAATTACTGCCCTCAAGCACCAAGGCAGGATCACAAGGATTCCTGCAGGATGGCAAGGGATGTTTGCTCACCTGTTCTCAAAAGCCTCCAGTAATCAACATTAATATAATTATGCTTGAAAATGTCATTCAGTACTTCTACGCCTCTACCATAAGGACTTACTAGTCCTTACTTGCTAGTTCTTCACTACTTCTTGCCCTCTGTATCACCAAGAAGAGATTATTCACTTCACCTTTCAAAAAGTCTGGTAGATTTAAGACTTACATTTCCTTCTGTCTGCTCTTTTCTAGGCTGAACCTATCCAGTGTGCTTCTTGTCTCACTGGTTAAACGTTACCAGTCTCAGTTCCCTCTTACTGCTCTCTCCTGTTTTCCTTCCCCTTGACCCACAGCTGGTTCCTGCAGTGGCGGGGCCAGCTGCAGCAGGCCAGGGAGGCCCAACCCTTGCTTATAGAGCAGGGGGTGGCTTCAGCATCTCTCAAGGCATTTTTCTGGTAATCATCCCAGGACAGTGTTTCTCTTTTCACACCACCATTATGGCATTTCTGACCTGAATTCAGATTGTGATACATGGCAATTCCTAGGCTCTTTTCTGAAAATTGCTATGCAGCCAGTAATTTCTATCCCCTATTTTATTTTTTTAACAGCTCCTGCGAAGTGTAGAAATTGAATTTTCAGACCTATTGTGTTGCATTTTTTTCCAGACTAGTTATTTAGGTTCATTTTGAACTGCAGCTTTGTTCTCCAGTCTCCCTGGATTGCACTCTGGCTGGTGCCAGCAGAGGGGGGCTGCCAGCGTGCCAGAAAACAGGGCCGAATTCCACATGGTTGCGATCTGCTTCACTGCCCAGCGAGTCCAGCAGCATTTAATTTGACAAGAACTGGATTGGTTACCAATGGAAAAATACAGTATTGGGCCCTGAGCATCATGTAAACAGAAGAGACTGACAGTTAATTTCATATTTATCTACATGCTATTAAATATTTAGAATTGAGAAAGTCCAAGCCATACATTTGAGCATGCATTGCTACCAGGCAACTTTCCCTGTCTGCCTTTCATTTTCTAAAGGACTTCTTCTGGTTTATGTGTTAGTATGCTTCTGTGACTGACTGCTTTTTTATAAAAGGAAGGTAATGTAGTTTCAGAAAAATTATTTAAGACACTGACATGTAAGATCTTGGCACAGGAAGAGCGCACCACCATATTTTAAATTTAGTAATTTATTTTTTACTACAAAACTTTTTTGTCTTAACTCACTTACTACTTTCCGACACACATTGAGATACTTCTTCCCCTGCTCAGCACATCTTAAAAATGAGCTGAACTCACTTTTTTGTCCAGCACTGCATCACTAACTCTGGGAAAAGTTTCCCAAACTGCTTCAATTCAATGTGGCAACAATAAAGCAAGCAGGTATCTGACCTACTGCTGGACTCCAGAAACTAGTCCATCAATTACAAACAATTTGAAACCTGACAAGTTGGTTTGATGATTCTTTCTAAAGCTCTAATTAGCATTTCAAACTTCTGTTGTAGATAAAAAGTGTACACCATGTTTGCAGTGTTGACATTAAAACCAAATCATTTTATAACAGTCATTAGAAATTTCAGTTTAACATCCACGTTCTTCTAATCAACATCACTGTAAATTCTTTTGTCCTGTAAGACAAAGGAAATTATGTTTAAAAAGGTGGCAGTGAAAGAAAGCATGGATAGTACATGATGCTGTACAAGTCACTCACTTCCATCAGGAGAAGACAATGTAAACCATTAGTGCACAGCCCACTATCCAGCCAACTGCGAGGAGTATAGGTACAACGAGATGTGAAAGCGGAACTTGGGCTGAAAGAGAAAAGATGGTCTTCTTCAGAAAGGTCATGTTACACTTAAAAAAGAAATCACTAAATTCACCACATCAAACCCAGTTACCACAGAGCAGTAAGATACCTGTGAGCTCAGGTTGCATTATCTACGATTGCTATTTTTAGTATGGAGTCACTGTATCTTCACAGCTGTATCTTGACATTCTCCTAATGAGAATACCTGGCAAAAGCCCAAAGAGATTTTCATGGTATGTCCTCTGCAATCAGATAGGTACAAGGCTTAGCACTTCCAAAAGCAGCAAGGTACAGGGAGGAGACAGAAGCATGGTTCTGTCCTTGGTCTCCACAGGTCATCAGCAGAACATCTGTACTAGGTTTTATTAACAGCAGCTGTCCTGGCAAATTGAGGACCTTATCCCTGACATTTACAGCACCTTCTAGAAGTCTCATTAGGTTAGCCGCAAAGTGACTATTATCACACCCATTTACAATCAGTGTGCCTGGGGCTGCAGTGAGGGAATGCTGTATGAGTTCCTGCATGCCAAAGGGATGTTCGCCAACAGCCGTGTGTCAGGGACTCACAGCTTATCTCTGTGCACAGTGCCGAACTTAGGCCTCTCCTACCCTGTCACTACAGTGATGTGGGGTAGTTAAGACTGATGGAATTACCCGCAAGGATGTTCCCCACTTTCAAGTAAAAAAATAACAGTACGCCTTGCCTGGCTGAGTTGGGCTGGGCACAAACATGATGTCCTGCCTGTATTGTGCAATAGTACTAGACCAAGTTGAAAAATTAACATAGAGATGTGGAGTCCAGTGCAGGTTATGTTTTTTCAGGGAGCATGCTGGAAACAGGACTAGCACAAATACAGTTCTGTACGGCATGATAATTTTAAAGACCCTCCTTTAAGTTTCCTGCAAATAGTAGAAGCTTGCCAGAAAGCAGCATATCAACTTTTGAGATGGCATTACTTACCATTATAATACAACAAAGCATTATCTTTTCTGCAGTTGAAAGATTTCCAGGTTTCTGAAGGGATTAATAAATAATGTAAAACTATTCACACCACCTTGCACAGTTTAAATCAAGCAGACAGACTTTGAAGGGATGCTTAATAATTTAAGGGTTTCCGCATTGCTTTTTTAAAGCTATGCCAGCACAAACATGTCTCACTGTGATACCACATAGTGTATGTACTGAGAGAAAATACAGACAGAAAATCTGCATGGGCTGGCATAAAAATATTAAGCAGATAAGCAATCACACAGCAAAGACAAAATCCTGCTCTGAAGCTGAGAGTCCTTTTGCCACAGAGGAGTCCTTTACCTGTTTCATTTAAAGACTGCTACTCCTTTGACACCTGGTAAGGTAAAGCTACTTCTTTTGAGAATCATTTCTCTCGACTTGCAATTTTTTCTAAAGGTCCTATTACAAAAGAAAAGGGCTGGATCCTGCTGGGATACATGGGGGAATTTTGACAGAGCTGTGTTGAGTTGCCATGGTCTCTGCTGAATATGGTGTTTTGTTATATGAGATCCAGTTCAAATGCAGTAAGACAAGAGAGGCAGGCAAGTCCCAGGGGGTCAGCAGGAATGCTGTGCCCAATATTTGGCATAAAGTAGCAAGCAGCTGGCTCCAGGGTATAGAGTTTCCTGAGAGCCATTGGGAGTACTTGTGTTTCATAGTTTAGGAACAGAAATGACCATGAAATCATTTGCTCTGATCTCCTGTATGTCACAAGACAGATACCCCAAGACTTGAGATAAATCAACTGCTTGGAAGACTGTGTTTTATGCCACAAGCAAGCATGAGATAAGCACAAGGCTAGGGCTTGGCTGGGTGAGATGTCCAAGCAGATCACCCCTTTGTAAGACCTCAGAAGAAGGTGACAAACTCAAAGGTCCTAATATTTGGTCCAAGGGAAAATACCCTGAGTCTAAATGTGGTAATTGGCATTATCCCTCACCATGGAGCAAGGCTGTGTGCACCAACAGCCAGAAAGAGAGCATCTGTGTCATCCACTTCCCAGCCTGAGGTGGAGATGGGCATGGAGGGACTAGCAGCAGAGGAACAGAATACTTTTAGGCAGCTGCGTTTTGGAAAGAAAGAAATCTTTACTGATACGTGCAGACTAAACTACAAGGTTTCATTATAATCACTGTTTAAATTAATTCACATGAAAGCAGTATACTGAGAGAAACGTATTGTTGAGGAGCAGTCACAAGTTTTGTTTTCAAACAGAACAAAGCAACAAATCCTAGCTTCTGGGGTTTGAGCTAGAGCCTGCTGAAATAAAAAGCCCGTTCTGGATGGCAGCAAGAATAAATGAAGGAATCTCACTGTCACCTATGTATGTAAGCTTGTATTCTAGCTACAAATTACTTTTTTTTTCACCCATTATAGATGTTTTTCCTACTTCAAGCATGAATTTATCTCAAACAGAGAGAGGCTGGTCTGAGCAGCAAACACACATGACTTTTGCTGTGTGGGGTTCCTCTGCGTGGGATTGACAGACTCCCAGGCTTTGCATTTTTGCAGGTTGAAAGCCTCTGGAATTGCCCTCCACAGGATGCCTGGGTACCACAGTGAAGCCAAGGATCCATTGGCTACAGGATATCACAGTACAGGTTTCCAAGCTAAATAGAGACTAAATATACTGAGAAATTCAAGCTGATCACTGTAATATTTTTTTTTTCTTTTTTTTGCTGGGGTGGTGGTGTTAGGTGTCTACCTTTTATCCAGACCTGAAGGTTGCCTTGATTTTGCAGTCTGTATTTGGTCAAAACTCCTCTGACAGCTACCACAAGCAAACCAATGTGTGTGGTCTCGCTGAGCTGTCTTCACCCCTGAAATCTCTGGGCCTAACTGCACTGACAAGGGTGCCCCAAAGTACATTGCAGAAAATCTCCCCCTTAAACAGGCAGAGGCTTGGCAGGTAGAGAAGGGGATGATTCCCTGCCTGAGCCTGTTAAGCTTGGGCTCACAGTCTTACATTCCCTACACCAAAATGCCTCAGAATTTTCCAAAAGTTTTCTTTGTATTTTGTCTCATACAGGGTACAGGCACACACACAACCAGACAACTGGCTCAGCACTGGGACAGCAGTTTGAACATGACACTAGTCAGCAGGCTGGGAGAGAATGTGTGCGTGTCCCAGAGGACCATGCCTCCTGCATGTCTCCCAGCTGCCAGCTCCAACAGACAAGTTTTTCTGTGCTCTTTACGTGCTCCAATACACAACTGAACCACAGCACTGATGTTGACAGGCTCCTGTGGTGTTGGCATTTGCCAGCTTTGTATTTAAAACTCACACGAACCGGGCAGTTACTCATTTCAGTGAGGTTGCCCAGCCATTTCTAATCTGCTCCTTGCAGAGGGCGTGCAGGGCAGGACCAGAGGGAATCAAGCACAGCTGCCCCAGTGTTGTGAACTCCCACTGCCACCCAAGGGCTGGTGTTGGTGCCAGCCTGGAACATCTGAGTGATTACGGCCACAGTGCTTCTAAAATAAATAAATAAATACACCCCACCTCAAACTAAACACAAATAACAACGCACATCCTACGAACACAAAATATGGTCAAGTGATAACTCCTAGTGGAATACCAGTATCAATATGATTTCTGCAGATATCAATGAAAACTAAAATTAAGAAATACATTCAGTGTCCTGTTTTAGCTGCATTTAGTAGAATTCTACTATCCTTCTTAGATACCAGTGGTGACAATGCAAAAAAAAAAATAAAGGAAAATAGAAGTCTTTTAAAGACTTAATACAGCTGTGAAGATGTATTAAAAAAGTTAACATCTACAAGGAAGAGTACTGCCTGTGTACACAGCTAACACCATATTTAAACTTAGTCATTTCACCATCCCAACAGTGGAAATAAATCTTACATCTTACAGTGAAGGAAACAGAAAATTACAATGAATGTAATATGCATTTTTATAAATGCCTTTGCTCCTTGGAGAAGTTGGAAATGTGTTTACAATGACAAGTTCATTATTAAAATTTCATTTTGCTCTGCCACTTGGGCTTTGTGGGGTTAAAATATAAAGTTTTATATGTTCACCTAGCATTACACTCAGATTTCAGCTGCACAGTATTTTTAAAATGCTGTCAAACATAACTCATTTTATTATGTTAGTAATACAAACACACTCCATTTTATTACATTAGTCAATTTAAAATTACAACTACAAAAAACCCAAAGAAAACAAAACTGATAGGATGCGGAAATACAGGAGGAACCGCAAGCTACGTTAAACTGATTGCTGTTAACAGAATTAGCTTTTAAACTGATTACACTTTCTTACTGAAGAGTAAAATATATAGCATACTACACAAGAATACATTACACTGCTCAGATCTGAGTTTTAATACTACATTGTTACACTCACAGTTAACTCTGCATCTTACCTGGTTCTGCCATTCCCCCCTCTGCTAGTTTTATTGGCAAGTTTTAAGGTTTGCCTCTGCAGTTGTTCTTGTGAGCCTCAGGATGCTTTAAATAGAGCAATATTTGGAATGTGCTGCAGCTGCCTTGCTCACTGATGCCAGTTTTTGGCTATATGCGTTCAATTGTCTAAAAAGGCAGGAGCTGAAGGGATTCAAGGTTACATCTTCCTATTCATGCAACTGCACGTGTGTTTCGGTGAAGACTAAATAAAGATGGGTCAATTTTTGAAGAGGGAAAGAAAAAAGGGCAAAGCCTGCTTTATGGTCTCTTTACAACCGTGAAACACCAGATGGCAAGTTTATGTCATATTTATGTGCATCCATATATTTAAAGTATGACAGGGTTCCAAGTTGTTCTTACTCTTCCACATCTTTTCTCATCCCTCTCCTATCAAAAAAACAAGCCAAGGCCTATTCAGTAATACCTGGTGCATGTATTTCTGTAGTTACAGCTACATATAGTTATAGGCTATATATGTTTTATATATATATATACACACACAAACACATACACACACACTTGCTAAACATCACCAAGTATCTTGTACTCCACAAAGCGCAGAGGTACATTTAGCATCTTCCCTCTGAAAGATTACAGTGTACAGTCACAGGTTTTCATTGCTCCTGTGGGTAGTGGGTAACAAAATTCAAGGGAGGAACATCTGTAAGATAATCTGAGAATGATTTTGTCCTAAATAGGATAAATCATTGCAAACTCTCTCAAACTCAGAAGAGAAAAAAACATGGAGCTAGTGCCAGATCTGAACCAAAAGGAGAAATTGCATGTTACGCAAGCTTGTATCACATGAAGGAGAGCTCTGTATAAAGATCCCTTGCTGTGATCCTGGCCACAGTTTTTGACCAATAAGAAACCCACTCAAAGTTTGTTAAGGAAATGAAGCCCTGTACATATGCTTCAGTCATTCAGAGAAACACACAGGTGCATCCATGTTAGCAAAAAGCCCCTAACAAATGCTTTGTTTCAGCAACAGGAGGACATTTCCTCTAGCATTCATCAAGCTTACATAAAATACCATTTCAGAGCTGTGCCTGAATGAGACAGGGATTCTTCCCATGTGTTTCTGAAATGGAAGAGGACACAACTTGCTGTTCAAAAGCCATTCCAGAACAGGTACATGGGATGTTTTGAAGAAATCTATCTGCATGCTTGTCTAGTTTGGAGGCTTTGGTGTGGGCTCCCAAAAGACAAGGCAGAGCACAGAGAGACATTATGCAGACCTTCTAAGACAGATTATAGTTTTCTTATGTGCTTTTTGCTTAAATATTAAGTACATTAAAAAAAAAAAATCAGTTATCACCTTTCTTCAGAATTGTTTCCTCTCTTACAGTGGCTATGGAGATCGATTCTTCCTTAGAGCTATTATATCTGACAGCCTGAAGAAAAGGAATTAAGCCAAAGTTAGACTCCAGAGCACCAGGTGGAAAAAATACCAGCTTTTCATACCAACACAATCTAACTTGTTCCAAAGCAAGTTCATAACTCAAGTATGTAATTGTGAAAGGACTAGATCTTTTTATAATGTAAATGCAATACCAGTCCCTACCAAGGAAGCGTCTGCTCCTGAACACAGAAGCTGCTTCCCAGGGTTCCCTTCTAAGTTCCCTGCCCACCCCATGGCTGAAGAGGCAGAGCAGAATGGTGCAGATACATGTCCAATGCTACACATAGAAAACAGCTGGGAGAGACAGCCTTCAGTATACCCATAGCAAATGCAATTAGATGTCTGGTTATTTTTACAGGAATAATATTCTTTTTATCCTAGATGGAAGAGTGGAAACTGTGGGCCCCACGCTACATGACTTACATCCAGCTGCAGAGTACTTGCATCTGGAATGAACAACAATAAAGAATGGCAGAAGAATATTCTAAATACAATTATTTGTATTGCTGTGATCAGTATCTTAGAAACCATGCTAACACACATACAATGTGACTGAGCAGCACTCAACTCTGGCAAAACTTTACTGAAGACAGTTGTTTCACATCAGCAATGACTTTAGTTGTGTATAGATTGCATACTATAAACAATCTTACTTTTTTGGTCTTTTGAGTCTGGCATGGATTCTAAGATGGCAGTTATGGAAAAGAAAAAAAAACAACAGAAGCCAAGTCATGTCACCTAAGGAAGTTTTCATCAATTTCTGCAATCAGTATCTTGACCATCTTGATCCTCAGTCAGTTTGTGCTCTCTCAGACTCTTGTGTTTCTGTTTGCACAATGAGATATATCAAAGTAGGTACTTCGAGGCATTATTTCCAGTTCTGCAGATGCAACAGAGACATGGAGCTTTACTGTCTGCCCAGTAATACCAGGTTCATAGCAGGAAGTCTCTTCTGACAGCGGAACTTTGCTGGCTGAAGGATTAGACTCCTCCTTCTTCTAGTAGGAGTACAGGACTTACAGGATTTTTGGGGACCTGAAACACCTGATTGCCAAATAACAGCATCATGAGATAACATCTTTTTCATCAATTTTAACACCATGGTACCTGCTAATCTCTAGAATTTCCCACTGGTGGTTTCCCAACAGTTGCGATAACACCAGCAATGCCTTCAGACCAGTAAAGACTCAGTGAGTCCCCTCAAAGAATCATGTTCACCTGCCCAGGGAAACTAGTCAAAGAACTTCCACTGGTTTCTAGAGATCGGTTTGACCCAATGGGTATGCTAATATAGTAACCGAAATGGCAAGTTCTGCAAGTACTGAAGTTTTCTGGTACTGGATATGCCTAGTATGTCTCCACTGCTGGCTTTTGCCAGTCCTCTGCATTCTTGAACAAGACAGAGCTCCTTAAAAAATGCTTGCCTTTCTCCAAGCACCACATAAGGAAAGCAGTTTCATTACTGCTCATCCAAAATGGGCATACTCTTAAAATAAAACTCTATAATATTTTGCTATGCCATGCACAATTCAGTGTATCACATCATTTTGAGACACAAGAATAAAATACGAGCTTTACATTCTTTGTCTAGCTATGCTGTAAAGCAGAGGTTTTGGGATATGATGCAATTTGGTGTAAAAAGTAATATGATTCTGTTCTTTGTGTAATATATTTATTGAAAAATACCCCCAACCCCTCTGATACAATAGCTTCATTGGCTCCATAGCTGTTCCCGTAAGAATCCTATCTGCTTTGGTTCTACTAATTACATACATGCATACACACATCTGATCTAATGGAAGTAATTTGTGCCTGGAACCAGGTATTCCTAACAAGAGAATCTGACCTTCACAGATTGGGAACTTTCCAGGCCTAGTTGCCTTAAGCAAGGACAGAGAGTCATTGCTGTTCACAACAGTTTTCCTAACTACTACCTTAATTTAGCTGCAAGCACAGTAAGTATTGTTCTGCAAGCCTAAAGCATGAGGTTAAGGATATAAAAGTTGTAACTGCAGCAAAGAATAGTGTAACAATATCGACATTATTTTAAACAACACATCATCTGTTTGGAATGGACAAGAGAACTGCAGACAAATTCTACAATAGATCTCAGTCCAACAGCCAGAAAAAAAAAAGCAGAGGGACAGTTTTAAAATATAAAAAACAAGAAGAGTACACAATGCTTAAGAATAAAATCAGGAGAGGGATTTGTAACAAAAAGCAATTGCTTTTTTGCCTGCTGAAGAACAATACGTATGAAAAACAACTTCCTCATTCTTATTTGTGTTTCAAATTAAAGTGTAATTTTTTTTTTCTCTGTTTTTGTGCTGGCATCATGAAATACTCAATATTCAGAGTTAGCTGTGCTCAGAAATAAGATCTCTCTTTTAGCCTTTAGTTCACTGAGGTACTCAAACAGATTTGTCTCACTTAAGGCAGTCTTTTGAGCAGGCTCCCTGATTTCAGTCCTCTTATCTGCTCAAAGCTAGGAATGCACTTTAAATGCCTTCAGTACTTTAAGTGAATTAGAAGAAATTGAGTAAGTCAGCAGGGCTGCAAGTCTTTCTGGAAGAGAAAGCAATTTTAAGGGGAAAAACAGTACTGATGTTTTATAAAATATTAAATTCCCTTCTTCAGATCCATGTGGACTTTGCCAAGAAGGGGAAAAAAAAAAAAAAAAAAGGGAAAAAAAACAGAGGCTTTGGATCCACTGGCTGGCTGGAAGTTACGAATGTTGTTGTTCACCAACTCCTGCTGCCGGGCACTGAGAACCCTCTACAGGCCATTTACCTGGTTTGGAGGAACAATGCCCCTAGCTGTGTTCAAAATTATGTTCCCTGGTAGTATAAAGTGCACTATTTCACTGATGGCTATCTTTTTGGATATTCCTTCAGTCATACAAAGGAGGTATATGAGCCTGCCATTCTCATCCACGCCATTTTACTGTGTCTGCACCAAAAAGGCCAGGCAAGCCCTGGGGAGCTGTCTGTCACCAGCTCCTTTGCCACACCAAAACAAGGATCCACAGCATCTGTCCTTGAGCACAATGTTCATGGAAAATTAATGGACAAGGGGGCAATTAGAGACAGAGTCCAATCCTATAGAAAACAGAAAAAAATCAGGCCAGCACTACCAGAAATGTTTGTACAGCTCCTTAACAGGTAGACTGGTTACATAAGAGCATTTCAGCTGGCTAACCGAATACTGGGGCCACAAGGCCAACAGATACGTTGCCACAAATACATTGCTGGATTTGTTCTCCTGTAACAGCAATGGGCACAGGTCTAACATCAGAACATCTAAATACAGCATCTCTCCATCCTTCAACCCACCCGCTGTGTTGTGTTTGTACACATGGGGTGTTACAGTAAGCAGAAGTAAAGGCTGTGCTTGGTTAGAGAACAGTCAGAGACAAACATTTCTGCTTCGTGAACTTCGGGTTTCCTCTCTCTGAACTAGTGCTGGTTTTTAGACAACATGTTCGGGAAAGATTTAGCTAGAAACAATCACCTATCACCTCATTAAGAAGCAAACTCTTCCCCTTTTGTACCAGAACAGGTTTTTTTCATAACACAGTTCTCTCTGAGGAATGCTGGGAAAAAAATAGAGAAAGCAAATATCAGCTGCTTGGTAACAGCAACACATATGCTTTTGCTATGCTACTTTTGCTGAGTCTTGAGTGATGTAGCATCTGATATTTGGGAAGCAACTATCAGAAAACCTCTTTAAAATACAATGCATTTTGCAAGAAAATTGGCAATATTTACTGTTTAAATAGCTAATATATTTAGAGTACATTCTAACCTTCATAATTTCGCTAGTACCTAGATAAGAAGTATTAGAATGTCAAATTTATATTATTGTTAGTTGTACTTCTGACACGTGAACATCTACATACAGTATTCAGTAGCCTGGCAAAGAAATGCTTTCAATTTACAAATTCTGTGCAATTCTTTTAAATAACTGAAGGCTATATTGCTTTATATTAGAGGGACATACCAACTCACAAAATTAATGCTCCAAGTAATACCTACAGCTTTGCAATATTGGTAGTTATTTAAGCACATTTACTTCAACTGAGCCTTTCCCTTTAAAATGCCCTGATTTGCTAGCAAATTGAAAGCCATGTTTATACGCCTTAAAATGTGTTATTACTTTGCCATAGTCTCCTGTGACCTGCAGACTAACACGTGACAAATTATCAGATTATTGCATTCACAAAATAGATATGGAAAAATTGTCTAATGAGATGCATTTTATTAGTCACAGCAATCTTAGAATTTGAAACCTCCCTTAAAAATTGCCAGACATTACTTCCACTCACATTTACATCATGAAAATAAAGACTGATTGTTATTTGATAACTACACAACTGAAGACATGAAAAGAGCCATTTATTAATCTACTAAATATTTAATTCCACACACTAGTTCCTACGGCTCGGGGTATATGAGTCATTTCTCTTAGCAGAGCTCTTCAGCTGAATGCTGAGATACCAGATAAAAAAAGTCTGTAAATATAACAGAAAAAGGGCACTATCATTGTAGACATCTACATGTGCAATGTCATTTCTGGATTAGTTCCCCACTGCTGCCTAAAAATAATGTGGATAACGACGTGGGTTTTGTCTTTGTACAGCTTCATTCCAATGGCTGCTCAGTGACTGGTGAATACCTTTCTAGCTGGCAAGGGGATAATTGCTGTGAATAAATCTGCCTGACACATAATTTATGAGAAACCATCTCAGTTGGATTGCTTAGTACTGAACTTTAGATGACTGGGAGGTAAACTGCCCTACAAAGCAATGGCACACAAGGCAAGGCCAGATTTCAAAGCTTCCACTTTAGTGGCCAGAGTCTCAATGGGCACTGCAACCTGACCTGGGTTTCCAGCTTGTTCTGCACAGCCTGCCGAGACCATGGACAACAGCCCACTCCATGGGGATGGCTGTATGTGAACAAAGAACTGAGTGCACGTAACAGAAGATACTTGGAGACAGAAAGAAGGTCTGGAGCCCTGTCCAACCAAGTGCTGCACACCCTTGCCTGCTGCTGAACTGAAGGACACGTAGGATGATAAACACCTCCCAGGAATAGCTCAGCAACCAAAGCTGCCCAGTGTAGGGTCAGCAACAGGACAAGTTTCAGATTATTTCCTATAAAAACTTAATGAATTTCTTCTTCTCCAGTGATTATTCTTCTGGAGGGAAACCCAACCCATCATACACTGTAAATCAGCAAGGGATTTATGATTTGGGAAATGTCAGCTTTCTGGAAGATGCATTTTATGATTTATACATTAGCATAACCTGTTGGTGTGGCTTTTACTGTGAGAGCCAAAGAAAAATCGGCATTTAATGTGCCACTCAGATTTGCACTGAATCTTAACTTCCTGACCAAGCTACTAAGGCCAAGTTAAAACTCCAGTCTTACCATGCTGCATTTTCCATGTGATTTTTCTGCTATCACAAACCCACAAAGTTCATAATCCTTTCATTCTGTTTTTTTGGATAAGAAACGTTGTGCAGTGCACCCCTTATACAGAAAAAAAGAGTGAGGAAAAGGCCTCAGTACATGTGCAGGTAGGCATGTCCAGCAGCGGCCAGGTGCCAGAGTCTTAGCCTCTTGCACTGCTCCGTTCTGCTAGCAAAAAGCTAAAAGGAGCACTAAGCCACCCCCAATAATAGAGCAGACCCCGTACTGCTTTGCAGTAGTTGTGATCGTGACCTACCTTCAAGCAGTCAATCATGTTGAGGACACTACATCTTCCAGCCTTCCACTGACACTGGGCTGGAATGCTTCCTCTGGCTCCAGGTCTGCTGGAAGTTGGGTAGTGGGCAAAAAGAAATCCAGGCACACTGTGCCATCCGCACTATTTGTAGAAAATTCTTTCCAGCGGTTGTAAGGACAGAGAAGAAATGAGGACTCCCATGTCTGACCTGCTTGAAGAAACCTGAATACACAGTGCTCTCCCAGCTCAGGCCAGCCAGGCCAGTCCCAGCTCCCACCACTTCCCCTGCACCCAAGGGTGAAATGGGGCACACAGAAGAGCTTGGGAGGCTTCCCCCTTCCCCAGCACTGCTTGTGGCACAAGAAGAAAGGTGGAGGAAAGGAAACAGAGCGAGTGACTGCCAGAGCTGCTTCCCAACTGATTTCTTTTTGCCCAGTTCCCCTCTTTCCCTGGCTTGCAAAGTGACTGTTCTAGAAGATGAAGTTTAAAGTTTAGTGCTCAGGATGCCTTTTTACCATTTCAGACTCAAATGGGCAGGAAAAGGTCCATTCAGAGGGTGGGGAGGCAGCAGTGCGGGAGGCCCAGAGCAACCAACAAGGGTCACCTAAGGGGATTGTTATTCTCAAACATTTGGCTTTTGCCGTGATGCCCAGGCCATGCCCAGACAAAGAGATGGCTACAGCTGGGTATTAGATTATGCTTTTGGTTGTTCCCTTGTTTTAACTCCTGGAAAACAAATAAGTGTACTGCTTAGCTGGGATGCATCTTCAGTTCTTGGTTCAACCCTGAATTGAAAACAACTTACTAGACTGAAGATACACATTCAGAAACAAATGCTAGCTCATATGATTTCAGCTCATGTGCAGAGCAAAGTCATGCACAGGCTGAAAATATTTTTACTGGATCTTACTGTGTTCTCTGAAAGAACATTAGATCATGCCAGCAAGGAATACAATGGCAAACACAAAGTGGCTGAAGAAAAAAGGATGTATTCAATAACATAATTTGTGAAAGACTTTCTAAAATGCCATGTTCATCTAAGATTTAAATTATTTATCTGATCACTCCAGTTAACCATAAACACTGGATAAAATGGAGTAAGATGATTTCAATGTCCTCATGTTTGCTACAACAAAGTGATCCTTTCCAACCTAAACCATTCTACGATTTCCTTAGAATGTTTTATTCTGCATTTTCCTATGTGTTAGAAAACTACAACACAACTGAGTATAAGCTGGCCCTGGAATTTGTGCCCTAAAGTCACCCACCCTAAACTGCATCTTTTCCATCAGAAATACCCACAGATATCTTGCTCTCATCTGTACGTAGGACAACTCCGTTTTCTTAAACACTGGAAAAAGCAAGCCTAACCAAGGTTGGCATTTAATGAAAGGGAACAAAATTCAAGACCAGAAGAAAACAACTTGTGTGAAAGCAAAGCCATACTAAGGTCAGCAGAGATACACAAGACTGCACCAGCTGAGATTCAGCCGTAAGGAAACAGCCTTCATGTGAGTGACAGAGAGCCCTGCACTCTCCAAAAACTAATCACTTCTGAATGCGAGTTGTATCTGCATGATCTCGACACAAGATTTGACACTGTCCTCCTGGAAGGACCAGTTCAGACTTCCACTGCATTTGTAGACAACTAGTCATTTTCTCCTTCCTTTTCCAGGTGACTCTGGCCTAAGTTTTCCTGTGTGGAGATGACTCTTCCTTTTTCAGTCCATCTGCTGGCAGAAGAACATGAGATGGATCTTTGTTCCTTTCCTTTTCTATAGCTTATATTTTCATTTTTAAATGCATCTACTGTGCTGGGGAAAAGATGAATTTTAAAAACTACAAGAACAAAGCACTTTATTAAAAAAAGCCGTGCAAGCCTTGAAAAGCCATTAAAACGTTACCAAGTTTTATGCAACCAGAAGTAAAATTCTACAAACATTAAAAAATTGACACTTCCATGCACAGATTAATAAAGTAACTTATTTGTGAGAAGGTAGCCAGCTTTACTAGCTAGATGCGTACTGTAAACACCAAGTCCTTAAGGGAAAGGCAGAGAACAGCAGCAGCTCCTACACTTGTGCAGCAGTGCCCTCTTGCGCCAGACTGGGCAACTTCAGATCTACAGGGAAACTAGAGGGTGCTCTGCAGTATCAAAGGAGGCACTGGAGCTACATGCACAAAAAAAAGTGTGTGGGTTTTTGTGGTTAGGTTTGTGGCGGTTGTTTGGCTGTTGTTTGGCTTGGGTTTGTGTTTTTTTTTTTAATTATTTTTGTTTGGTTTTGTGCGGGGTTTGTTATTTGGTGTGTCCTGTTCACACCCCCCCCCCCCCAGCACCAAAACTATATATGCTGTACTTAAAACTTTTCTCAGGAAATATATAGTGGCTTGGGGCTTTGAAAAAACTGAGCGTTTCCTCATTCGGAGGTGTCTCTGTCCCTGTTCAAATGAATTCTTCTACAAATGAAGGAGGGCACCTGAATCTCGCTCTCCTCAGCCCTCAATACCCCTGTGCACTGGAAGCGAGTCCCAGTTCGGCGTCGTGGGAAACCCTCCCTCCTTCCTGCCCTGCTTCCCCAGGTGTCCCTCCGTAATAGGTTCGAGGCCCTGGATCTTGAAGGAGAGGTGGGTGAGGATGTGGTGCAAGGCCAGCCTACAAGGCCACATAAGAAAAGGGGTCGACTTTGCACCTCAAGACTGCCTCTGTTAAGAAAGAAAGAAGGGTCATTGTAGTAGGGGATTCCCTTCTGAGAGGAAGAGAGGGCCCGATATGCAGAGTTGACCCTCATCATAGGGAAGTTTGTAGTCTGCCTGGAGCCCGGATCAGGGATATCACGAGGTGCACCCGACAGGCTACTACCCGCTGCTGGTCTTCCAGACAGGTGAGGGGGAAGCTGCTTCCCGCAGTCTGAGGGGGATGAAGAAAGACTACAGGGCCTTGGGACGGATGGTGAAAGAGTCTGGGGCTCAAGTGATCTTTTCCTCACTCTTTCCATCTTCCACTGATGATGTGGGAAGGAATGGGAAGATTCAGTCCATAAACAGTTGGCTTCGAGACTGGTGCTACAGGCAGGGCTTTGGATTCTTTGGTAACAGCTGGTTTTATAGGGCACCAGTCTGGACAAGGACAAGTGAGAAAGGTTTGTCTCACAGAGGCAAAAGGATGCTGGGGCACGAATTAGCGGGGCTCGTTCGGAGAGCTTTAAACTAGATTCGAAGGGGGATGGGGTTGTTGCTGGGCTTGCCCCAGTGGGGCAGCGCTCCAGAATTAATGAAGACTGGGAGGCCTCCTACAATCCTAGGGTGAAATCGGTGTGCTCAGCTCGCTCCCTGGAATGTCTGTACACCAATGCGCGCAGCATGGGAAATAAGCAGGAGGAGTTGGAAACCTGTGTTAAGTCAGGAGACTATGATCTGGTGGCAATTACAGAGACGTGATGGGACAGCTCACATGACTGGTATATAGTCATGGAGGGCTATGTCCTTTTCAGGAAAGACAGGCCAGCCAGGAAGGGTGGTGGGGTTGCTCTTTATGTGCAGGAGGAACTACAATGCACTGAGTTCTGTCCAGGGACAGATGACGAGCAAGTTGAGAGTCTGTGGGTGAGAATTAAGGGGCAGGCTGGCAGGGGTGATACTGTTGTAGGTGTCTGTTACAGACCACCAGATCAGGATGTGGAAGTTGACGAGGCCTTCTACAGGCAGCTGAGAGCGGCCTCACAGTCACAGGCCGTGGTCGTCGTGGGGGATTTTAACTTCCCTGATGTTTGCTGGAAGGACCACTCAGCAACCCAGCCACAGTCCAGGAGGTTCCTCCAGTGTATGGATGATAACTTCCTCCTGCAAATGGTGGATGAGCCAACCAGGAGAGGAGCGCTGCTGGATCTCATCCTCGCTAACAAGGAGGGTCTGCTCGAAGCAGTAAGGGTTGAGGGCTGCCTTGGTTGCAGTGACCACGAGATGGTGGAATTCAGGATCTTGTGTGGTAGGACTAGTAGAATAGCAAGTAGAATTGCAACCCTGGACTTTAGCAGGGCAAACTTTGGCCTTTTCAAGCAATTGCTAGGGGAAATCCCATGGGCAAGGCTGCTTGAAGGTAAAGGGGCCCAAGATAGTTGGTTGGCATTCAAGGATTGCTTTATCTGAGCTCAAGATCGGAGCATCCCGACATGTAGGAAGTCAAGGAAGAGGGCCAGGAGACCTGCGTGGCTAAATAGGGAATTGCTGGGTGTGCTCAAGTGGAAGAGGGGAGTTTACAGGTCATGGAAGGAGGGGCTGGCCACTTGGGAGGAATATAAGGCTGCTGCTAGAGGATGTAGGAAGGCAGCTAGGAGGACGTAGGAAGGCAGCTAGGAGGACTAAGGCCTCCTTAGAATTAAACCTGGCGAGAAGGGTCAAGGACAGCAAAAAGAGCTTTTTCAAATACATGGCAGACAAAACTAACACCAGAGGCAATGTAGGCCCACTGATGAACGGGATGGGTGCCCTGGTGACAGAAGATATAGAGATGGCAGAGTTACTGAATGCCTTCTTTGTCTCTGTCTACTCTGCTGCAGGCAGTCCTGAAGAGCCCTGTACCCCTGAGACCTTAGATGAAGTCAGGTCAACGGAGCGGTTTGCCTTAGTCGATGAGGAATGGGTTAGAGACCAGTTGAGCAATCTGGACATCCATAAATCCATGGGTCCAGATGGGATGCACCCGCGGGTGCTGAGGGAACTGGCGGAAGTCATTGCTAGACCACTCTCCATCATCTTTACCAAGTCTTGGGAAACGGGAGAGGTGCCTGAGGACTGGAGGAAAGCAAATGTCACTCCAGTCTTCAAAAAGGGCAAGAAGGAGGACCCGGGTAACTATAGACCGGTCAGCCTCACCTCCATCCCTGGGAAAGGGATGGAACACCTTATCCTTGGTGCCATCTTAAGGCATATCAAGGATAAGAGGGTTATGAGGGGCAGTCAACATGGCTTCACCAAGGGGAAATCATACTTGACCAATCTCTTAGCCTTTTATGAGGAAATAACACTGTGGATGGATGATGGCAGAGCGGTGGATGTGGTCTACCTTGACCTCAGCAAAGCATTTGACACAGTCTCCCACAGCATCCTCACGGCTAAAATGAGGAAGTGTGGACTGGATGATCAGGTAGTGAGGTGGACTGCGAACTGGCTGAAGGAGAGAAGCCAGAGAGTTGTAGTCTATGGGGTGGAGTCTAGTTGGAGGCCTGTAACTAGTGGAGTGCCTCAAGGGTCAGTACTGGGACCAGTATTATTTAATATATTCATCAATGATTTAGATGAGGGAATTGAGTGTACTATCAGCAAGTTTGCTGATGACACTAAGCTGGGAGGAGTGGCTGACACGCCAGAAGGCTGTGCTGCCATCCAGTGAGACCTGGACAGGCTGGAGAGTTGGGCAGGGAGTAACTTGATAAAATATAACAAGGGAAAGTGTAGAGTCCTGCATCTGGGCAGGAACAACCCCAGGTTCCAGTATAGGTTGGGGAACGACCTGTTAGAGAGCAGTGCAGGGGAGAGGGACCTGGGGGTCCTAGTGGACGACAGGATGACCACGAGCCAACACTGTGCCCTTGTGGCCAAGAAGGCCAATGGCATCCTGGGGTGTATTAGAAGGGAGGTGGTTAGTAGGTCGAGAGAGGTCCTCCTTCCCCTCTACTCTGCCCTGGTGAGACCGCATCTGGAATATTGTGTCCAGTTCTGGGCCCCTCAGTTCAAGAAGGACAGGGAGCTGCTAGAGAGAGTCCAGCGCAGGGCAACGAAGATGATTAAGGGAGTGGAGCATCTCCCTTATGAGGAAAGACTGAGGGAGCTGGGTCTCTATAGTTTGGAGAAGAGGAGACTGAGGGGTGACCTTATTAGTGTATATAAATATATAAAGGGAGAGTGTCACGAGGATGGAGCCAGGCTTTACTCAGTGGCAAACAATGATAGGACAAGGGGTAATGGGCACAAACTGGAACACAAGAGGTTCCACTTAAACTTGAGAAGAAACTTCTTCTCAGTGAGGGTGACGGAACACTGGAACAGGCTGCCCAGGGAGGTTGTGGAGTCTCCTTCCCTGGAGACATTCAAAACCCGCCTGGACACATTCCTGTGTAACATTATCTAGGTGTTCCTGCTCCGGCAGGGGGATTGGACTAGATGATCTTTCGAGGTCCCTTCCAATCTCTAGCATACTGTGATACAAGCCAAAGATGATAAAAACTGGCTGAGCACTAGCCTGCTGGCTACTGTTCAGGCCACTTGAGTAACTGGGAGCAACATCTACAGATAGAAACACAGACTTTGGTGTTTGTTTGATTTTAGCCCTCCCCTACCTTTCTCATTCCAGTAGGTGCTTTACGGAGAACGTATTTTGCTGTAGTCTGAGCTCCCAGAATTTGCTGGGTTTTGCTTTCAGAAGCTACTTCTGTTATTGAATCACAAATCCACACTGCCTAATTAGCTCCCTGTTTTCCAGAGCAGTCACAGATTGTATGCACTAGTTAAATCTGGCCACTGCAACAGGTTCAGGCTGTTTCCTAAGCAAAAGCCATACATCATCTCACCTCACTTTGTGCACAGTACACAAAATTCGAGATTTGTTACTGCTCAGGTTAGACTGACCTGTCGGCATCCAGCTTCTGCAGGACTTGAGAGGTTAGGTCCCACACACCAAAATCTCTCCCCTGCATGAACCTGCTCACTCACTCTTGCTCCGTGCTGCGTGGTTGCCAGCAGATGGCAACCCCTTCCTGCAGTCCTGGGCAGCCAGGCCAGTGCTTTGTTTCAGGCGTACAGGGAGTTTGGGGGAAATAGGTCAGAATTATTAAAAAAAAAAAACACAACCAAACAACAAAACAACCAAAAGCACACAAAATTTAGTAATACCATTAATTATAGAAGTATTATTTATATAGGAAAAGTATTGTTTTTCCTGGATTTTTGAAACAAACTGCTCAAGATACAGAGACTACAAAAGGGAAATAAAGAGCCAGTTCTTCCTTGCTCTGTTGCCGACCTATACACACAGATACACACTTGCAGCAACGTTTTGTTTCTTAAACACTCGAGGAATGGTTCCTTTTCCATACTCTCAGTGATATATCATAGTCGCAGACATCATAAAACGATCTGGAATAATCATGAGGTGAGAAAAAAATCCCAATTTAATCAAAGTTTCAAAGACAATTCTTTCTGCAATAGCTCTGGCTCCGGAAATGTTTCCATGATGTATGCTCCTGTTAAGCCACTTCACTTAATACATCCCTCATTAGTATGGAGCAAAGAATAAATGACAGAACTCACCTGTCTTTCCTCAAAGAATCAACACATTTTGCAATGCACCCCTAATGAAAAAGGATGTCACAAGCAAAAATTTGCCACGTTTGGTTCTGCAGGCCTGCATCTCAGCCCAAGGGGCAGCAAGATCCTGCAGAAGACTAAACATTTGGTGAGGGAAATAGATCTAAATATACTTCTACCATGAAAATAAAAAATCTACTTTTGAAATTTTTAATGTTATTCTACCTTGTTATATATATATACAATCAAGTAAATATTCATGATGCTAATGAAAGTGGTAGCAGTGGCACAGACTGGAAAAGCAGTGTAATTTGGCTTTACTTTCCCAGTGAAGGTAGGTATTTTTATAAAACCCTCATCCAAAATATAAAAGGCCAGTGGTCATATTTGCAAGCCCTTATGTACACTTCCACTACTCCAGTGTAGTTGCTGCAAAATGCAGAAGTGACTAGTTCAGTAAAAGGCTTTCCTCAGATTCAGTTTATTGTTTCGTTTATACTGAACTGAAATGAGCTGTCTTTAAACCTCATAAAGAACATGTTATCGTTTGTGTAAGTGCTTTAAAATCATGCTGTAAGTAAAAGGGCACATGAAAAAGTCCAAAAGCTAGGCCAAAAAGGAAAACAAGATACTTTTGATGGTTTTTGTAGAGGGATAATCTGTAGAAGTAGCCTTTTAATAAGTTATCTTGAAGTTTTCATTTAAAGCAAAATCTGTGGAGAAATTGCATATGGGCTGTCCTCAGTGTTTGGAAGAAAACAATCCTTCTGTGGGTGTAACAATCTATACTAGATTATATTTTTGGTAGATAACAAGTTCATGTTTTCTGAGTGCACCTCAGAGTTATTATTTTTATCTGAGCACCAATGCCTTTCCTAGTTCAGCACGTGCTCTGAACTAGTCATCAAGCTGTGTAGGCTACAGAATCACCAAACATACTGAAGCAAAAATATTCCATGTGTTACATGAACAGTTGCAAACATCACCAACCACCAGCAATAGTTTAGAACATACTAAAACCCCAAAAGAAACATAAATTCCCTTACTTTTCTCTCCAGAGAAACTGATGCTGCTGATCAAGTAGAACCAAGTAGATTCTGTGAATACAAATATTATAATCTGAAATGTTATTCATGCAAAATGAGAATTCCAAAATCCCAATGCCGATTTTTATATGAACACACACAAGGGAAGGAAATAGAGGAAACAGTTTAATTTCAAAATATTTTTTAATTTATCAGGTATTCCCTAAGTGGACTCGTTTTTTTTTTTCTTGGCAGCTATTTCTGAACAGCCACATAAAGTTTAAATGCTGTCAAATGCCAAAGGATGTTTTCTTCTAAATGAATGCTAATTAAATTAGTAGCTAGGTAACTACACTTATTTTAAATTGTTTGTATTATGTGAGATTCAACTGAGACAATTACTATTCAGTATTGTGTGGGTTTTATTTTCTGTATTGATATATTAGCATATATTTCTTAATTGTGTAAAGTTATTAAATTAACAATCTATAATGTACTGATCATCTCCTTGATCACTCTTTCTGCCGCTCCTTTGCCTTGAGCTGTTGATTATGAACCTTATGGTGCCAGGTCCTCCAGCACCTGATGCAGACCGGTGGCCACATCCCATCCATAACACCGCATTGTACGTCCGTTGGTAGAGTGGGAAGAGTTTACACTTTAGTGCAGGGTTTGGTAATACGGTTCTGTATACTTTTAAAATAAGCTCTGCTGAATTAAATGTGATCCCAGAGAATTCCCATTAAAACAGTGTCCTTCACACATAGTTAATCTTTGGATCATCACTTCTGCGACTCCTTCCAGGAGCTAGGAACTGTCGTGTGTGATGTCACCCTCTTGTCCTTGCCAACACAACTCTACAGCAGCACAACTTGTGAAGGACAATTCTGTCCAAAAAGCCCATGTGCTGCTGATGCCACAGAAAAGAACAAGATCAGCACAAACTGTAACATTCAGATTTTAGCCAAATCATGTCATGACCTCAAATGTGGCAATGTATATGACAAAAACAGCATAAAAAAATCCCTGCTTAAAATAGAGTAAAATAGCCTTAAATGCCTATTCTTTGCCCTTTGTCCTGTGCCTGACAACCATCTACATGCCAACTATAGAGAGAGAGTGCTTTTGTGACACCAGCTCATCTCAAACCGGCCACACTTCATCACATGGAAACAATTCACAGTCACTATTTGGTTGGACTGCATTTATGGCTGCAACAGGTGAGAAGCACTATTCCTCTGAGTCATTGTCAGGGACACTGTGGTAAGAGGCCTCTTGATTGATGGGGGGGGGGTGTTGCTAATGACTGACAATGTGTCAGGTTTCAGGCTCGCACACAAGACTTGTTGATGTACAGTATATTTTTAGTTGATCTATTTTTAATTTAACTTCTGTATTGTACTTGTTGCTGCAAAATCCCTGAACTTCATTCCACATGCCAGTAATGCTACCTTTCATCCCAGTCGCTTTAGAGTAATACTCCAAGAACACGAAGTTAGGTATATGTAATATATATATATATATATATATATGCATATGCAAGTCACCAAGGTCAAAGTTTTGGTCTTTCTATGTTATTCCCTGGACTCTGAAATTGGAGAGATGACATAAGAAAACCTTCACAACTGAGACACCTAAAAATACTTAGAAAATGTCATGCCGGCTGTGCTGGCACCTGGGGCTCAGTAGCTGGAGTGGTTGCAATACCGTGATGGCATGGCACAGCCCATCCAATAATCCTGTCCATCCTGTGACAGCGTGTGTGACACTGCTGCTTGCAAGCAACTCCACAGTGCTCCAGTAAAGCCCAGTTCCTCTTAACGTGCTGTTGAAATGTCGGTATAAGATGTGATTTATGTACCTATACATTTGCAAGACAGGCCAGCCTCATTGCACAGAGAGTGAAAAACAATTTAGGGAGGCATCAATTGAGGCTTACACTGCACTGAGATCACAGAATAAATTGTGTGATCACCTCTGAGCCAAATGGTAACTTTCTGTAGAGTACCTGAGAAACTGAGCCCTGGAACTGCACTGGCAACCTATATAGTACCCTCTAGCCTCCACAAAGTAGACAGCATGCTTTAAAATGCCAGTAAATTAACTTTCTCCTATTAAAATAAACAAGCTTGGACAATTTTCTGCAGGCTAGTAAATGACACTGATAGAAGGAGCTATTTTTGGAGTTCTTGACTAACTTTCATGACCAGCATGTTTAAACCATTACTATTTCTATTCACTCCAGCAAATCATTCATTTGCTTCCATTTCTGGGAGGAAGAAGAGCTCTCCCCCTATTCATCTGGGTATATCTACCAAAGTCATCACAACAGCATCTGAACACAGTAATATCCAACCCCAGGATAACAGCCTATTGGCACTGCTACCAGTTGCAACTCCCAGACACTGTAAAGCAAATGATCCCATCAAATAAACAATCCCGCCTTTAAATACTGCACCTGGGAACGCATTTTAAAATTTAGCATGAAATAATATTAACAAATTCCCAGTATTGCACTTATCCCTTATTTAAAAGGCTTAAGATATTATATCCCCTTCTCCTTTTGTAAGTCAATTCAAGTTATGTAATGTATGTGGATTTACTTTGACTCAGTTCCAGATGGCAATATATTATTAAGCTCTACAATTGCAATTTTGTGGAAAACAGGTCAGGATCTTATTACATGTCAAAACTCTAAAACTGCTCTGAATTTTTCAAATTAAAAAGGCCAAGTAGAAAATAACAGTTGTGCTAGAATGATCCTGTTGCATTACCTTGCTCATGAATTTATATTTGGTGCATATTTTATCAGTTCTTTTGTTACTTTTCAACATCCATATGTGTTTCCTATGACAAATTAGGGCTGGTTCTGCACAGAAATGGAAGGGGAGGGCACCAGCAGCCTGGTAGCTCCTGTCCTCCCCATCAAGTGGAAGAGCTTCAGCTCAGATCATGTCATGAAAAGACAGTTTCAGATGAAGAAGGAGCACACGGGCAAAGAAGGGATGCAAGGCAAGATCTTACATGCAGCAGGCTTGCTGGTAAGGACCTCATTTCCAGGCAGAACATTGAAGTCTTAACTGTCAGGCGGATGTACGGTTCTCAAAGTTCATTAAATAAAGAAAAGAGATCTCTGTGGCGAAACAGGCTTCCTTCCAGCAATTTGAGGAATACAGTTGCCTTTTCACTCTCCATTAACATCTCCTTTGAACCAAGAAGCATGCAGAAAGACAGGCTGCTAATTTCCCCTGCCAACTCAAGGCCAGTCCTCAAGAAAAAGTCCTCCCCACTAAATCCATTAGTTTTCACTCTTATCCTTCTCTTGCTAAATGATGTCAATGCCGCATGTGGACTGTGGTAGTGGGCTGTTTGGACAGATTAAGTTTGTCTTATGGTAGTACACTGTTCAGCTACTTCCTGGCCTATTAATCATCCCTATATTATTTTTCTAGCATAACCAATTTGCTGAAAACAGTTTATTCCAAGTTCATTGAAGGACACATGAGAACTACAAAAAGCCTCTTTGACTCTCCACTGCCAATTTTTACATATATCAAGGAGTCTCTAAGCTATGTTAGTCATTGAAATCAGTCAGCATATTGATGCTTCTCTAATTTTTTATCTTTTGGGAAAACCATCATCATAACAACATAGATCTTAAACTAAATACAGATCTTAAATTATGGGACTATCTTCCACCAAACAATATATCCCAAAACTGTATATGGGAGCTGACAGTTACGTTCTTATAGGCATATCAGTTAGTTTCACTGCTTTAGGAGACACCTAAAACCTATTAATGCTGTTAACAGTTAGACATGGGATCCGTTCCCTGCGGTGATTCTTCATACTTGTGTTATGGGGCATAACGCAATCAGTACAAGCCAGCTTTTGCAGCCTTTTGTCTAGGCTCCCTGCACAAAATACAGTGTCTCATTGCACACAGATAAAATCAGAAAGGTCTTGTTCACAGGTCAAACTGCAAGGGAAAGAGAAATCTAGCAGGAATACTTACAGAATAAAAGTCTCATGTATGTCTTAGATACAAATAAGAGTATGTAACAGTGTAAGGAGTTACACAGAATATAAGTAAGTAGTGTTCCTGAACTATCACTTACTATACTATTTCATCTTTGTGTTGTTATATCTTTGTGTTTGTTTCTATCCCTATCCAACAGTTCACAGATTCAAATATATATAACACAAAACATTTTCCTCCTCCTTAGTTACTGTCATTTCCAGATACAAAGGTCCTTCTGCCTTTGAAAAAGATGTGGGTGCCTGTCTGACAAGAGAGCTGCCATACCTGCTGATTTTACTGGCACATACCTTTCATATTCAGAGCAGAGCTGCTGTGGGAGAGGGGCTTTTGAAAGTTAGCCTTTGTTTTCAAATGCAGATTCATTCATGTTTATTCACTGAATTTTAATCTAAAGTATAATATTCTGCATATGCCACTCTCATTCTTTTTTCCAGTTCCCAGGAAATAAAAAAGATTTGACAAGGAGCCAAAAGAGACAAATGTCTGAGCTAGTTCCAGCTGCACCTAGACAGCCTCTTCTTTGCTTTGCTCTATGAAGTTTCTGGTCTCCATAGTTACAAAAAAGTAGAAAAATAATGATCGTTACCTTAAACGTTCCCATCCAGAATGACAAAGTAAAAATGCTCAGAAACTTGCAGTGTGACAGCCCACTGGAGCGTGATTCCGCTTCTGTGAGCTGACTCCATCCCTCTCTGGATTAGGGGGTGCTGGACACTCTCTGCTTTGCTCTGGGCAGAGCTGGGATTCGACACATTCTGCTGCAGATCCGGATGCAGATTACACTCCCATGCATGTGCTGATCTCACTAGGTTTTAACAGACATGGTTCACTTCCTTTAGCTGCTTCAAATCACAAAGCTGACAGCTTCAACCTCACACCTACCCTAACATCGTTAGCAACAGGCCCACAGGAATCCTGCCTGAGCACTGCTGCCATCTCTGTGCTCCCTGCTGAACTGGCTCAAATCAACAGCCTGGAAGCTGGGTCCTGCCTGTATCAGCCACCAACACCACCCCAGGCACCCCCAAACCTGGACAGCCTGCACACTGCTTCTGTGCTTGGGTGAAGGGAAAAGCCTAGACAATTCACACTTGCTGAAGGGCAAAAAGTAACTTAAGCTGAAGGACCAACTTTGAAGTTCCAAATAAAGCCCTCTGTCTAAACCAGGACTGGAGGCTGTGATCTGTTAATTAGGCTGATCAAACAGGAGGCAAAATAGATGCCACGGAAAGCAAAAGCCACCCAGTAGCTTACTCCAGATTAAATTTTGCAAAGGGCAAAGAACAAGGGAGCATGTAGTAAGAGTAAAAGGGACAATAGTTTTAAGGTGAAAGAGGGTAGATTTAGATCAGATATTAGGAAGAAATTTGTCACTATGAGGCACTGGCACAGGTTGCCCAGAGCAGCTGTGGCTGCCCCATCTCTAGCAGTATTCAAGGCCAGGGTGGACGGCCAGCAAGGCCAACTGTTCAAGGCCAGCAACCTGATGTAGTGGAAGGTGTCCGTGCCTGTGGCAGGGGAGCTGGAACTGGATGATCTTCAAGGTCCCTTCCAACCCAAACCATTCTGTGATTCTATGAAAGTTTCTGACACAGACAACAAAAACCCAACCAACCAAAAAAAAAAGACCTCAAAAAAAACCCCCCCAAACCAGCCAAAAAAACAATAAACACCACCACCACCACCACCACCTCAAAACCAAACCACAAAAAAAAAAAAAAAAAAGCCACCAAAACCCCAAATCCCCATTCCTTTCAGAGACACACCAGCCATATCCTACAACCGCTTGTTCTCTCCACTGTCCCAGAACAGCAAGAACTGTGATGAAGCCTGGACAGAAAGAGACCTATCGTTGGAAGGACTGACCATGCATGCTCAGTTTGACACAAAGCTCATCTCTACTATCATGTGTTCAACCCCTCTTGTTTTTTTCTGCCTGCATCCCAGGCTGTGAAGACAAGGAAGAGAGAAGTTCTTCACCCAGGTTGCAGGTGGAATTGACACCAGAAGCTTCACATGTACCACCAAGCACAGTACACATTTGGTCTCTAGCTTTTAAAGATGTTAGCTGAATGCTCTGGCAGATCATTTTTGTTTTCCTAATTAAGACCACTATCCCTGCTGCTGAACAGATGTATTAACAACATAATAAATTCAGCTGTGCAGTGACATACACCAGAGCTGATACATGGAGAGGCCATGTGGACAGACCAGTGTCAAAAAAAAACACAAAACAACCATGCATGAAATAAATGACAGGAGAAATTCTGACATCAGAGTATATTTGACTTCACTAGAACTTCCAAACCTGACACCCCTAAGTATCTCCAAATAGATCTCTTAAATACATTGAGGTCTGAACCAGTCCCATGGAAATTAAAGGGGATCCATTTCATTTTAGAGTAGCTAAGAGTACTACTCAGATATTTACTGACAGGCAAGTAAAAATTCCAAACTGCAAAAATCACCAGAATGACAGTACAATTGCTGACAGAAGTGTGCCCTGCAAATATGTGATAGGCCCTGCCACATGTCTACAGCAAAGATATTAGACAGTTGACATAAATTTGCTGTGCAAAAGTCACAAAGCTGGATCTAAATATTTAAGCAAGCAATTTATTAAACTTTAATGAATAGTTTGGCAGCTAGTTAGTTGTTCTGCCCAGTTCCATAAAGGTGTTAGTGTAAACCAGAGAGCCAGGTTAAAACTTCAGTTTCTGTTAACATTCTGCCATGCTTCTGCAGTCACTTCATCCTATTCCACTGTCAGTCCTTTCAGCAAGGCCTCTGAATTTGCACCAAAGCAGCAAGAAGACAGGTTTGACAGCATTAGGAGACAGATTCACCACTGTGGAGGAGAGCAGCAATAGCATTCATTTTTTACTGAAATAGTTTTAGAATTAGCCCAACCATTATTTATTTATTGATTGACAATGACTGAAATGTCATACCCACTTTGGATTTCCCTCAGCTGCTCCTCGTAAGACTTGTGCTCTAAAAGAAGAAGAGACCATTCAAACAACTATCCTCTTGCTCTGCAACTTTTGTTCAACCTCGTAGATGGAATAGGAAAAACAATAAGATAACATTAGGATTATGTATTTATCCCTTGAAGTTTCTCCAGTATTTGTTAATTTTTCCATACCACTGCTTCCAAGAAGGGTATCCTAATTACACCAGCAGTGATTTTCACAGCAAGTGATCAGGTTAATTCATCTGTTTTTGAAAGAAAAAAGAAAAAGTTTAAACTGATAACTTCTTACATGCTTTTCTTCTGTGGCTTTCCCCAGCAATGTCTCTCTTCCACCTCCTTTCTGTATCATTTTGTGATGAACCAAGCTGTGGATATCATTTGAGCTACACAGACTACAACAAACCATGTTTGCATTGGGCCAGATAGCCAGATTTTTCACCACTGCACACAACATAACAAAACCTGGCTGCTCTCAGCTACACAGTCATTTATCTAAATTGAGTTCTAACTATTTATTCACAGATCTTCTATTCATCTTGCATTCCTGGTTTCAGGTTTCTCCACAATCTTTCCCCATGTGTAAGACTAGGTGATTTCTATGCACAGGCTGTGCAATCGAACAGATGGATGTGACAGCAATGGCATATTCTTCCACAAAAAAAAATGACAGGATAATAAGTGGAGATCTTGTTAAACTTGGCTACTGTTCATGTAACTGCTTGTTTACTAATATTTCGCAGCAAGTCAGCTGTACTGACAGTGCTTTACTTGCCAGCCGTTGAACATATTGGCAGCTGCTTTTTCTTAGGCTTAAAGAAATAAAAAAGGAAAAGGAACCAACAGGGTGTTCTGAGGTAGTCTGCCTCTTTTTTTTTTTTTTGTTTCAGCTGTCAGTGTTATATTGGAATCAAATACATACAGAGAAGCAATTCAGAGCAGAATCACAAGACACAACCATGTTTCAGAAACGAAAAAACAGCTGAACTTTAATAGCTTAACTTTTTTTCATAGGAAGAAAGGCATCAACTGGTTTAGTATGCATTCCTTTTTAACAGGAGACTAAACTTCTGTTTAAGAAAGAATAGCAATGCCAAGTCCAAAAAGAGAGGGATTTTAAAGGACCCAAAATCTGATAAACACTATAGTTGAAGATGTTGCACTCCCTACTTGTGCTTTCTTTGTTTTCCAGAGGAATTGCATTAAAGGTAGTTCAAAAGACACCATCCAGAGGGACTTGGACAAGCTTGAGAAGTAGGCCCATGCAAACCTTATCAGGTTCAACAAGGCCAAAGCTGGGTCAGATTTGGGGACTGGGGGATTGCCCTGGGTTCAGCAGTAGCAGTCATTTTTCTCCTTCTTAGTAGCTGGTGCAGTGCTGTGGTTTTGACTTTCAGCCTGGGAACAGTGCTGATAACACCGATGTTTTTAGTTGCTGCTCAGTAATGTTTACTCTGACCAAGGACTTTGTGAGTCTCATGCTCTGCCAGGGAGGAGGGAAAGCCAGGAGGAAGCAGAGACAGGACACCTGACCCAAACTAACCAAAGAGGTATTCCATACCACAGCACAAGATACCCACTGTATAAACTGGGGGCAGTTACCCAGAAGGGTTAAATCACTGCTCAGTCTGGCTGGGTATCAGTCATCAGGTGGTGAGCGGTTGTATTCTCTTCCCTTGTTATTTCCCTTATCATTATTACTGGTGGTAGCGGCAGTGGTCTGCATTATACCTTAGTTACTGGACTGCTCTTATCTCAACCCGTGGGAGTTACATTCTTTTGATTCTCCTCCCCACATCTCTGGCAGCAGAGGGGAGGAATGGGGGGAGTGAACGAACGTCTGAGTGGTTCTGAGTTACGCCTGGGTTTAAACCATGGCAGGGATGAAGGGATTGAGATTAATCCAGAGAAGGATTTGGGGATACTGGTGGCTGAAAGATTGGACATGAGCTGGCAACATGAGCTCACAACCCAGAAGGCCTATTGGATTTTGGGCTGCATCCAAAGGACCATGGCCAGCAGGTCAATGGAGGTTATTCTCCCCATTTATTCTGCTGTGGTTAGACCAACACCTGCAGTACTGTGTCCAGCTCTGGAGTCCTCAGTACAGGAAAGATATGGACATGTTGGAGAGGGTTCAGAGGAGGGCTACAAAAATTATCAGAGGGATGGAACACCTCTCCTATGAGGAAAGGCTAAGACAGTTGGGGTTGTTCAGCCTAGAGAAGACTCCAGGTAGACCTCATTGCAGACTTTCAGTTCTTGAAAGGGGCTTGTATTAAAGATGGGTAGAGACTTTTCAGCAGGGCCTGTTGCAATAGGACAAGGGGTAATGGTTTTAAACTAAAAGGGGGGAGATTTAGGCTGGACGTGAGGAAGAAATTTTTTACAGTGAGGATGGTAAAGTACTGGACCAGGCTGCCCAGAGAGGTGGTAGACATACCTGGAGACATTCAAGGCCAGGCTGGATGCAGTTCTGATTCAGTTGAAGATGTCCCTGCTCATTGCAGGGGGTTTGGACTAGATGACCTTTGAAGGTCCCTTCCAACCCAAAGTATTCTATGATAATATCCCAGCCTCTCCCTTCTTCCAGGCATCATCATACACAATGCAAGTGTAAGAACAGCCACATAAAAAAAGTGCAGTAGAACTGTAGCTGCAAAACAGGAACATCTGTTTGTAATTTAATACAATACTGGAGTATTAGAAGAATACTGAGACAATATATTTATAGTCACAAAAGAATGAAGAAGAGTATGTAACTGTTCTTTGGCACTGTGCACAAGTGTTGCAGCATGCAACTCCTGTCCTTGAAGATCCAATTCCAGCCTTAAAAGTTCAGTTAACGTTCAGAGGAAGCCACAAAGGCCTTAATGGACTAACACGCTGAGTAACCCTGCTTAGTTCAGTGTCATGCGATAAAAATATCATGTACTTTCTGTTAGGATTTTTTTTTTAAGGATGAATCTGTTGTACTTGTCATGATACAAATCTGTTGCTCTAAAGCAATGTGCATCTTAAAAAGTATAGGTAAGAAGCAAATTTCCATACATCAACACCCTGAAACTACAGGAAAATACAGGTGAGCTCCCCCAAAGTCTTTCCACACTGCTCCATCTCTGGAAATGATAATATTTCAAAACACAGGGCCCGTGTTTCAGGGACCTCACAGTAAATGTGGGTGAGTCAGGGTCAAGCTGACTCAGGATCTGCCTTCCCCTCACTGGGGTCCAACTCCTGGAAAAGACATTCATGTCTTCTAGTAAGCTTGCCCTCCATGCTATCAGAAACAAATTTTTTCCTTCCTCCTTCATATCCTTTGTTCCCTCTCCTTTGCCCACAGAGGCTAACCTGGCTTGCATCATTTTCATCTGCCTTTTGATGAAAAGATGATCTGCATCATCTTGCATCTGCCTTGCATCATTTTCATCTGATTTTGCATCCAGAGCATTTTGATGCATGTACAGGGGAACAAATACCTTTCGGGTGTCTAGAGCCAAGGTGGCTAGAGACTACTGGGCAGGCAGACACTTTTCCAAAGACGTTGCTCAATTACAAGTCATTAGGGAGGTAATGAGCCTGCAACAACATTCTTCTTGTTACTATCACATCCTTCTCCTTTACTTTATAGGGATAATTACCTGCAAACACTATTTTGGAATTCCCTTCTTCAAGCATTATCTTTCAGCATAGCCTGCTTTGGTAAGAACCAACCTTAAACTTGCCGGCGTTTAACAGCAAGCACGTATCATCACCCTCTGTTTCCTCCTTTAGCAATGTCTGGAGCAGAAATTCACACTGTTCAGAATTATATGACACTAACTTGTATTATCAGCATCCTGACCATATACCAGCACATTGGTGCTTTGGCTCTGGAAGGCAAAAAGATAGGACTTGTGTGGTCTACAAGCACCCTGCAGCACAGGTGGTTATTTTACCAAGTGAAAAGATAGTCTCATCTTATTTGTCTGACAAGAACAAACATCTCCTGCTGCTCCCTCCTACAGTCATAAGGAAGAGAGGTTGTTGGAGACCTCACCAACACCTATCCAGAATGATGAACATTGGTAGCTGATGGAGCCTGGGGCTGCAAGTCCAGTGTGTCCAGTGTGAAACTGAGCCCCTTGACACAGGATTTTCCATATATGAAGCTCCTTAACTACCAAACTACTCAGAACTACAGTGCAAAGTAGTACTCAGAACTATAGATCTTTCTAGAACACGTATCCATTCAGCAACTGCACTGGACTGAATGTTGAGCCTGGCAAGGCATTAATACATCGGAAAATCACAATTGCCACGCTTACAGTGTTGTTTTCTATGAGTCATACCAGCACTTTCTCCACAGTTCTTTCACTTTAGAACAAATGAAAACATATTTGATGTGTATGACCAACAACTATGAATTTAGGTCTAATTTATACTGTTATATAGTTCAAACAAAATAAATAAAGTGTTTCTTGTTTAAGCCTTTGCATTCAGAAGCAGAAGTCAGCTGTGGCTTGTATCTATTCATCTTGCATTTAGCATCTCTATTTGCTGCAACAGCAGGGGCTGCCAAAACCGTTGAAGAGAGAGAAACCATTTCATTTGGCACTGGACTGAATCCTTCTGCACAATTCCTAGCAAAGACCTACAGCAGAGAAGGTCTTGCATCCTACTGGCCTGATAATGTATGAACTTGAATTACTGGCAAAAGAAATACACACTTTCACATCTTTTGACTAAAAAGCAAGGAAATAAAAGGAACAATTTACTGGACATCAGGCTTTTTCCCTTCACTCCTGCTGTCAAGTCTAGCAGTATTACTGCTGCAAAGCTGGTTCAGTAGTTTTTGGCACAGAAAGACTGAGCATGGAAACCAGAGGCAGAGACTGGTGAGGATTTTTCTTTCATATTAAAAACTATTTTAATAAGTAAATCTTGGTTTACCTCATGAAAACATCTATCTAATGGCTCCAGGGAAACCCAGAAAGATTAATTCTCCCTCAACTTTCTCATACACAAATGTGGATGGGGAAGGATGCCACTGCAAGAAAGGTCTCATGGCTCCTGTTCCCACAACTTGAACGTTGGGTAAATCAATGCAGCAGCTTTAACTCTCTATTGCCTGGCTTTACTTAAGTGGTCCTGAAACATTTGTTTTTGTCCCCTTTTACCCTTGGAGGATGCTGGCAGCTTTATCTCAAACTGTTCTCAGATTTGGTCTTTTATTCCATCAGCAGATTCCCTGTGGTTGCTTCAACATTTCTAGCTAAGAACAAGTTCTCTGGAGAGCAACAGACACTTTATGGTGGCATTAGATTTCTTCATCTGGTGAGTTAACATGGGAACAGGTTCTCTAAGCTTAGGCTTCATAAATACCCTCAAACACTGTGTACTTTGTGTGTGTGTGTATGTGCAGGATGAAGAGAGCCAGGATTGCAGCTTTAAAAAGCTAATGAGTACCAAATTAAAACTAGTCACCTAATGCACCCTACTCATTCAGCCAAAGACTGAAGAGTCTCCTCCAGAGGGCATTATGCATACAAGGGGGCTGACCCTTTGCTCACTGACTGCACAGATCAAAACAGAAAAACAGATAATAGTGATTATCTTCCATAATTAAGAACACAGCTGATTAGTGCTAAAGCCTTATTTTATGCAAATACTATGCATAACTAGGTTCTCACTCAAGCTATAGGAAAAAAGTGGGAGTGCAGGTCAATAGTGCTACTATTTATTTAAATTAATTTGAAACAGCACATGCACCCTCACCCTTAAGAAGCATATATTTTACATATTTAACATCTTAGTCCCGAGGCAAATAAATACCAGGGTATTAATTACCATCTTCCTTACTCAGCATCACCTCTATTAGCAGATCAGATATGGAAAAGTACTAGAAACCTGAAGCAAGTTTTAAATCAAACTTCCATCTCTACTATTAGCCTTTTGAACATCTCTAAATGGAGATAAGTAAGTAGTCAAGAAATAGGCTCCCATCCTTGCAAATGTCTGGGGAAACTCCATCAACTCCAATAGTTACACGCTGGATACACACCTGATTGTATTCCTCCTTCTGCTGAACCCTGTCCTGAAAGAGGATCCACTCAGATGCAACATTTTTTATTTTACTGAAAAAAAAAAAAGTAGTGCTGAAAATAAAGTCAAATCAACAGAACTTGCAGACACTCTGCAAATCTATATCTTTTTTTCAGCAGTGTTGATTTTCAGCAGAACTTTTCCACTGAATTTAAAAGTGACATTTTAGACTACTACATCTTTAATTAAGATTTTCATATAAATGTTTAAGATGTGAAGCACAAATTAGAAGAATCTACTTTAAAAACCCTGTAAGTCAAATGAGTGTTTGAAAACTAAGCATGAATTAATAATCTGCTTCAAGACATCTGTTTTCCTTTAAAATGTGCTTTCTTAAGACTATTATTCATTAATATGAGATCAGGATCACATAAATACTGTCTGACTTTACTGACAAATTTAAGTCTATATCCAGATGTACCTAAATTAACCATCCAACTAATGCCATTACAGAACATTGTATGAATCTGGAACAACAGAGCTTCAGGGAAATAACTGTCACACAAAGGCGATGGAGCAGATCTAATTCAGTACTTTAGCACTGGTCATAAAAGGGAAACAACAAAGTCCCATGCAGCGCTGCATGGATGTTCTGTCTGAGTAGAGGGGGCTTTATTCCCGAAACCTTCTACTCTCTTGTATCACTGCACAGCAAGGTACCCTTGACCATCAGTAGCGCAGCCTCCAGGAGTAAACCTGCCCCGGAGTACTGACATATTCCAGATCCCTGAGTTCCCATTCATTTTTTACACAGCCATATCTGCTGCATGCCAAGATTAGATCTTACCATTTTGAATATGAAGGCTATTTCCATGTCACCATAAAGTCTGAAATGGAAGTTCACAGTACTTTTCACCCACCAGGAAAAAGAGGATTTATCTCTATTGGCAGGTGCTCAGCAAAGCAATTGTAAAATTTTAGTTCGTTCAGAATCTCAAACTCCCTTCGACCATTTCACCATTCATTAAATGCCTGTGTCTTTGCTGCACACACATACCTGCAAACCAAAGCAGCAAAGGCAGGCATAGAAATAACCTAACTCCACTTGCAGAAGAGGCTGACAGTATTCTTCTCTCTGTATCTGAACCCTAGAAACAGTTAGGACTACAGCAGTCCTTGAGTCAAGCCATATGTAAAGACAAGTCTCTTGCAAAGAGTTTTTGTATTCAAGAAACAACTGTTTCTTAAGCAAAGGACTAATAAATCCACTGCAAAAGTTACAGGTGCCCTCCTTCCCCTCCCTCCCAGGACATCTTATACATATAAATACACACTTGTACATCTGACATAAAAGCATTTGCAGACGAACAGCAAGAGAAGGTGAGGTAATTCAGCTGTAAGCTGTACCTGGATTCCAAATATTCCTGGTTTGCTCCACAGTTATACCAGATACTACATTTACATACTAAAGAACACATTTCAACTTCCATGGCTTTTACACAAACACACACACACAATTCCATGCTCAACTAGGCCAGTGAAGGCACTGCCCATTTTAATTTATTTCTGCCCCAATCAACATGGGACTTTAAAAGATAATCTCTGATAGAAATTCAATTTATGTCTCCTTCTGCATGTCTAAGCAGATCTGTAATCAGTGTAATCACATTGCCACACTTCACATGTGTGGAGTAAGGGTCCCAAATGCTGTTTTCCCTGCTGCAAAACCAGCCTTAAAATCTTACCAAAACAAACTTAAATGTGCATCAGCCTAAGAAAAGAATAAAACTGACCCAACATGCTCCTGGGGGAAATCCTGGCTGTTCTCTCTCTATAGTGCTTCCTTTTTTTTTTCTTTTTTTCTTTTCATAAATTAAATATTTTATTCTTTTAGAGCTCAATCTTATTTAAGATGAGAAGGGAAAGCTAATGAAGAAAGCCTTCTGATTCCAAAAGTTCCAAAAGTTGCACAGGGCTGAAATACAGCTAATGTGTACCGATATTTAAAAGAGTAAATGTAACAAGAGAAATAACTCTTGGCTAAGAGTCTGATGTAAAAATTGGGCAAAGTAATATAAGTAATTAAAGAATAAGTAAGGAAATATTTGTTTAGAAAGAGTTAAAAGAGGATAATAATAATACCAAACAAAACAGGGTTAAAGAAACTAGATTTACTAGTTTGGACATGAATTATAACAGTTCAGTCTATACAGGTAAAAGTGACGATGATGACGATGAGTGTTTAGCCTTCTATAAAGCATTTCATCAGGTGCTTCATGACATTTTCATCAAGAGACTTGAATGATACATGATCATTATGACACTCGTTAGAAGAGCACAAAGCTGGTTAGCAGCTGTACCTCCAAATGGAGCTACAGACAGTAAATCAGTGGCGAGCAAGAACATTTCTATAGGAGTCCTATAAGACTTAGACATTGGTCCTGTGCTGTATCAATGACCTGAAAAAAAAAAAAGTGTTAAATTTGTAATTATTAAGGTTTACAGAGGACATAAAAATTTGAGGAATGCAAAATAATAAAGAACACATTTCTGAGCTGGACAGTGAGATAAGATGGTAGGAAGGAAAAATGAACCTCAGACAGAAAAAAAATGCAAATTTTATTTACAAAAGTAGAACTCTGACCTCTAAAGAATTAAAAAAAATAAAATAGTTGGGAGACATGACAAATACCCACCAAATAGATTCTTAACTGCAATACTGCAGCCAAACAGGTTAAATGTCCTTACATTATAAATATAACCACAATCTAGTACTAATCATCTTATCTCCATGCTTTCCACTGACATAACTGCCCCTGACATGCGGCAGCTGGTTCTGGTGCCTAGTTATTGAATGGTGCTGGAAACTTCATAATCTTCACAGGAGACATCCAGGAACAAATAAAATATTTTTAAAAGGGAGACTTCAAGGGGAGGTGATCCATGTAGGATGTCCAAGAGAAAGCTGCGGTCTCATGTTTATGACAGAGAAACTTCTGTGGTAACAGCCCTTTCAACTGAGCAGTCAGATGAAACATAGTTTCATGCTGGAAAGTGAAGCTAGACAAACATTAGCCATAAATACTTGGTTTTAAGCACTGAGAGTAATATTGCAATAAATTGCAGTTTGCAACAAATTCTGCACCAAAAAAGTCTTCATTAGATGGATTTTCAAAAAGCTGCAGCCTTGTTCGTACACAGTTTAATTAACTTTGGGGAACAACTAAAAATGAATGGCCTTATAAATGTCTGAACTGCAGATTGCTGGTCTGTTCTATAATATATCTAAAAATCCTGGCTCTATACTATGCATCTTGTAATCTATGTACCAGATGCTCACAGGGGTTTAAAGACCAAGATGAGTTCAGAAAGTACTTAATTTCTTGATACAGTGCCTCTTCATTTTATTATCTAGTACACCAGCCTACTGCAGCAAGCAATCAGAGTTTTCCAAAACTGTCCCATTCCTACTGCTATTCAGCATCACATTTTAGTATTGCTGTATGAAGCATATTACTTCTGGGTTATATTTTTTCTGACACTGCTATCATTTCTGCAGCACAAATTCACAGTGAGACAAACATTTCTATGTTTTTTTGAGAGTATCACATTAGACCACCATTACGTCATAGAACAGTTAGGGTTAGAAAGGACCTTAAGTTCCAATCCCCCTGCCATGGGGAGGGACACCATCATCCTCCAGGCACAAGAGGATCACCAGTGTGTTTTCAGATATGCCAGGCCACCTTTGTGACAGGAACATGACCACTGCAGCAGCTGGATTGGCAGCATGCTTCCAGGCTCATGAAAGCATCTCAAAGAGGTTGTCCATTTCCTTCTACAAGTTGGCAGCTACAGAACTACCCTGATCCCTAGGCTATAGCATGGCAGTCAGTGAGCCCAGGCTCAGCATCAGTTAGCCTGTTGACTCTCACATGACTGCTTTCTGGTGCAGCAGCAGCGACTTCCAGAGGCATGCATGTAGAAAATGTGTTGTATGTAAGTTTATGCCAAGTATCAGAATTTAACAGAAAAAGTGGGTGCTATTTAATCAAAACACACTGTTTTAACATGCCAAAAAGTTTGTATCTCATAAGGCAGATTTAGTCCAAGTATAGCTTCTCTGATCAGACCTTTTAGTTATACCAGAGATGTATTTGGCCCAGTACTTAGAAACGAGACATTACCTGCAACAGACTGGTATTGTACACTAATTACAGTTCTCATCACTATAGGAATGTACTTTTGTCTATAGCTCTTCCATTCCATGAAAGAAAATGAAGCTCACTCAGTTAAACTAAGAAGTGAAGATACAATAGAAATCTTGGATATATAAAATCCACTGGAATTGAGAATATAAACTGGTACAGAATGCAGTACATCTCCTTTAGAATAATTGATTTATACCAACTTACTTCACTGGAGAGTGCTGTCTACCTGTCTAGAATTCATCTTAACTTCTCGCTTAACACACAAATAAGTATCAGTTTATCAGATAAACAATGCCTTTAACTTTCTGTTACATCTTTTGTCTTTGCCGTACATTTCTACTATTTGTAAATTGCAGATTCAGAAGCCATATGGATTAAATTGTTTATACAGGCTCTCGTTTGGAAAATTTAACTTGAGGTTTCAAGCATCCTTGACATCTGCTTATGGAATGGTTCCTAATTCTGTGAATACCTTAGCCATATACTTAACAGCAAGCATAGGAATGGCTTTTGGGGATTAGAAATACTTTCTGACCTGGTACCCACAGAGAAACAGCACTGCACTTGGACTGGATGCTATGCCAGCTGGCAGAAAAACAGAAGGCAGGCCAGTCTTGGGGAGAATCCTTCACCTGCCTATTCTGTAAGGGTAGTATGGACTCAGCTCCTTTGAATCTCAAGTTCTTCATTCCAGAGTCTGAGCGCTCTCCACTTCTAGTAAATTAAGAGAGAGATGGTCAAATGGTTATCTTCTAAAAACAACTGGTACACTTGCTTTAATACAAAGTACTAAACATATTATATATGTGGAGTATATGTATATATAAACATAAACATATATTCCAAATGTATAATATGTGCAAAATAATACCACTGACTTTTTAGCACTTAGGTTTACTACTAAGCTTTTCTTCTTTTATAATTATGAACATAAGAGGATAATGTCTCTGACTTTAGCTTAGACCCCTCTACAATTCAAACATTTTATACAGAATGCTTGCTTCCAATCTTCAAAACACTTCATCACATCATCAAGCTTCTCTGTGCAGAGCTCAGACAGGTATCTTCACACTTCTATACATAACACTTGCGATTTAATATTTTTTTCATTTATTGACATACATTTAAGGACCAAAGCCATTTCTAATACAACCTATTGAAATTAAGTTCTGCAATCTGAAAACTTCTCTCTTACAATACCACCATTGCAAACAATTACAAATAGCCTTTCTTATCAGTTTTCCATGTCCAGGCCCACAGACTGCCCTACAGATTACTCAAGAACAGAAATTAATGGTAGTTGAAATCAGTACTCTCTGCCTTCTCACCTGTGCTAGATCACAAGAAGTCCTTTGAATATCTTGAATACTCTAACTTGAGTTCTTCCAGGCTCAGAGTATGCCAGCACTGAGAAGTCAGTGTTGGCACCCCAATACTACAGATTCAAGACATAATTTGAATCTCAGCAAGGCAAAAAACCCCAAACCAAAACAGAAAGCCCACAACGCTAAGCCCAGTGAGGAAAAACCACTGCGCCAGGTCTTTGGCTTCAGTCTATGTTACAGAAACCCTGCCCAGTTTTGCTATTAAAATTTCACTTTCACACAGAAAAGTGTCCTCATCCGAATTAACTTCTAAAATTAAGACAAAAGTATGAGATTAAGTGGTAAGAGACCACTGTAATGATCTATCCTGACCTGCACGCACCATACAATTTTTCTAAATAATTCCAATTTAAACTAACAATCTTCAAGTCTAGATTTTTCATCTCCTGTGATGGAGATTTTATTATTTTCTTAACTACAAGGCACTTTTCATGTCAGTTATTTCTAGAGAATTTATAGCTTTTACTAATACAAGTAAATTTATCTGGATACAGTGTGTGAGCACCTGTGGCAGGCAGCATTCAGCAGAACAGATCACAGCCTGCACACATCCCCTCCTTCACCTGGTAAAAGTGTCTACACTACCAGAGCAGGCAAGTTCTCTTTCAGGGGAATTCTGACACGAAAAGGCAGAGAGCTTCTGAACTTCCCTGAAGTTAAAGGTGGCTTCAGTCACACTTTTGGAATTGTATCACAAGTACCAGAATAGACATTCGGGTCCAAAGCTTAAGGGACTAATCCAGCACCTGGGTCTGCTCCTCCATGGAAAAATGATATTTATTTAGAAAAGACACTGTTCTCTCCTAAGCAATTGAAACAACAACCAGTTGTACCTCTTAGACTCTTAATGGAACAAAATAGGCACATTCAGCCAGTTGGACCTACTCAATAAACAGGGTTTCCTACAAAAAAAAGAAAGCGAACTCAGCTGCAGGTTTCCAGCTAAGAACCTTTCCCATCATGTGAAATAACATTTTTTTCCCTTCATGAAACCTTATTGCAAGCTCATGACAGGACAGATGACTGCAGCCACCAGTTACTGTTAATTTAAGCATAATTGGATTTGCTATAGTTTCAGTAAACAAGTAATCAAGTGCTTAAAAATCTATTTTAATGATGTTTTCAAGAATAATAATACTCTTCGTTACAAAAGAAAGGTAAAAGGTACATCTTTTACATATAAGAAACTTACACCAAAGGCAAAGAATATCTTAAAACCAAAATAAAGCTATGTTGTTCGCTGCAGGAAAGCTTCAGGTATTTGCGATTAATCACTCGATTCACTTTTGGAAAAAGATGAAGATGGACTGTCAAAATAATTACTCTACCATGTCAGCTTTAAATATTTCACTGACTGTCAACAATTTAGCAATAAAATTACAACTATACAGAAAACAGATCTGCTACTGCACTACTACTGCATAGCTACACATACAACCAATAGCAAAAATTCATAATAACAAAATATGCAGAAATTAAGTGTTTTCCATTCATAAATGCAGAATTACTCCCACATTCCACTCTGTCCCAAAATGAACATTCAACACAGTGACCAAAAAGGAAGACAACTGTTATTGTATTTCATAGAATGTGCAGAAATCTACATTAATCACAAATTGGGACTAACCCTAATTCCACAAATTGTTTGCTGTATAATCATAACTCATACATGGAAACATGTAAAAATAATATTAACAATTAAGTACAAGTCGGAGTGAAAACAGTGATGCCAATGAGGGGGTCTCATTCCATGACTACTGCTTCTTGGGCAGAACAAGCCCTAGTTCAGCAGTCTTACCCCAGGGACATTACCAGTAACAGAAAGCACAATCTTAGTAAAATTCATATGAAAGGCCAAAAGTGATCACTAAAAATGTTTTACAAACAGTAGGACAAGGACATCGGAAAAACAGAATACTGTTGCATTCATTGCAATATCAGGCATTCAAGTACAGCATTACTAATACAAAATGCTACAAATGCTTAATGCATGCAGATAGTCACCAGACTACTTCATAATTTCTAAATCAAAATAATACATATGTAAGGATGAAGCATGGATTCTGTTTATTTAAGCTTTGATAAGAAAGGGCACATTAAATCATGAGTGGCTCACTACCATGAAATTACATTTCTAAATAATTTAATCCCTCAAAAAGTATTTCTTGCTAAAAATCCTTCATTTCTCAGTGTAATAGTTTGTATACTTTGAAGATGTACATTTATACAATCTACAGTCTCAGCAGGAAATAAATTTCAGGTTTATCATCATTACTGTGTTCCAGCTGCAGAACAGAATCATGTGTATATAACTGGTCACTACATCCATAGTGCAAAGCAGAACATGTACCCTCCGGCATTCCTCGGCCCTCCACATCCTCCCCATGGAAGCCATTCAGGTATCTGGCTATGTATGAGCCTGTTGAATGCCTGTTGATAACATGAGGACATGCTGAGGGCTTGTTCCGAAGGATAACCCCTGCTACACTACTTGTGTTAGAAGATTTTTGCTTGCTGGCAGCCTCCTGCCTCTCCTTGGCACGACTGGCTATATTCCGCACTCTGCTCTGGCTTCTGGAGGAGAGTTTTCTGACCAGTGCTTTTGGGCAGTCTTCATCAATCTGCCTGGAGTACAGCGTTTGACAGCTGTCCTCCTGGTCCAGGGACACCAGCTTCCTCAGCTGTTCCGTCAGAGCATCTGTTGAATGTGGTCTCATATTTTTCATAGAGGCAAGTTTCTTGTCCCTCATGCCTGATGAGATAAAGCTCCTACTTATGTATTGATACTTACTTTCAAAATTGCAGGAAATATCCTCTGATGTCAAGTCACCAAGACTCTTGGATTTGCAAGGGCTAGTCTGCTTGATAGCTGAATGAGGGGGGAAAGACAAAGCATTTTTGAGCAGCGGTGAGTGTATGTTGAGCTGGGATCTCTTGGAGGTACACATTACATTTTTTTGTTTATCTGAATGATGATGATACAAGAAACCAACATTTTCACACACTGGAAAAGGGAGATGACTCCCTGCAGTCCTGAAGTTTCCTGAGCAGTCCAGGGCTGCAGCACAGAGCTCAACAGTTGCACTGTTCTCAGAAGGCCTCTCTCCATCGTGCCCAGCATCCTGCTTTTGCCTCAGTTTCAAAGGGGAAGCCAACTGGCTCATATCTTCCCTTTTATACTCACATGCAGTTATCAACAGATCTTGAGAATCCCCATCTACTTCTATAAGACTGCTGCTTTCTGAATTCTCACCACTGAGAGGGTCAACAAGTGCCTCCTCAAAGATGAGGCTATTGGAAGCAAAAGAACTAGCGGTCTTGCAGGCTTCCCAACTTGTTCCAGATTTTGTTCCACATATTCCTTTGGAATTTGCATTTAGCAAAGAGAGAGGTGCTGGACAAGGAGAGCTAGGCATGTTATTTTCTATACTATTTATTTTCTTCTTGCAAAGTAATCCATTGTGGGTCTTACATTCAGAAACTGGTGTAAGAGTTGCTTCATGGGCAACTGTGTGCACAGAATACTCTGCAGTCTCAGGGCTGGAGAACAGGGTAGTATCTGGAGTGGAGAACAAAGGGGATTTGATGGCTTTTGTGACAGCAAAGTTGTGCATACAGGGACTGTTAGGATCCTCGGTAAGCACACATGTGTGTGTACCTGTCATACTGAAGGCCTGGCTGCTAGTGCCATGGAGGCTTGATACAGCAGTAAGACTAGTTTCATCATCTGTGACATCAAACTGCCCAATCAGAGCTGAGACAGCGCTATCCATCTCGCTCTCATTCACTAAAGAAACTTCATCTATAAGGCGAGAAAGGTCACTGTCTTGCATGGTTAGACTAGAGTGCAAATCAGGTGCATCAGGGCAAGTGGTAGAAGAAATACCTGTCAAAGAAAGAAGGGCTGCAGTGCTTTTCTTGATAATGTCATGTTTTTTACTTTCCATCTCTTCTTTTGGGGAAAGGGAAGTCCCTACATGAGTTATTTTCTCTTCCTTAGACCCTTTTGCATCATCTTCCTTTTTATTGTCTGCACAGTTTTTGTTATGCGTTTTTTCTGTGGCAAGTTCAAAATCAGAGTGCTGCATTAGAGGGACAGTTTCATCAGAAAGATTATTTTCCTGATAGTCTATAAGGTGATTTGCTTCAGCTACTCCACTTGCAAAAACTAAATTTTCAGGTTGCTCCTGTAGAGGTGATGCTAAAGAGTCAACTGTAGTCTCCTGGTCATTCTTAAACTGAGATGCCAAATTTGAAGTATTTGCTGGTTTCTCTGAACACGGAAAAACAGATTCTTTCAAGTTTGTTTCCTTCTCGTTTGTATTGCCATCACTGTTGGCTAAATTAAATAAGAAACATATTAGTTGCATACAATACTGTGTTGTTTATTAACAACTATTTTGTCCTTAGACAGACAAATGGAGAACGCAAAATTGGGTACAGTTTGTGACAGAACTTAATCATGGGGTTGTGCAGGTACAAATTATCTGAGTGACATGATTAAATGAAAAAATACAACTGCAAGCACTTCACTGAAACTTCCTTTGAATGTCTATTACATCAAGCATGTGATGTAATATTTGTTGCAAATAATGTTAATGAGGCACCATATCATAGCTTGCACATGGTATTACCTTCAGCTGTGTTCCTATTCAGTTTTGTACTATAAAGAAGCATGGCAATAAAGACAGAACAAAACAGCTCTGTTAAAAAAACGTAATACTTTGAAACCAGATGCATGGTTAAAAGAGCTGAGTAAAAAGTACCAAATAGATGGATTCCAGACTGTTTTATACACGTAGTTATTGTAAAGTATCACAATTTAAGGATTTCATTTTTCATCTTCTAACAGCATGCTACATTCATGAGAGCAAGATTTTGAATTCCTTAAAGAAAGTGAATTAGATATTTTCTCCACCAAATCTTCTTATATGTCTTTATATGCCAAATCCAAGCTCCAAGACCCATTTCTTTGGAGCTTTTAATCAAGCAGGGACCACAGAATCAAGCTTGGCATAATACATACTGTATCTAACATTTGTCAGAAATCAGGTACCCTAGGAGGAAATGAGAAGCCTTGATCATTCACTAACAGCGCCTGAACCCCCACAGTAAGAACTGTTTCTAACAGACATGTCTGGTTTTGCTGATCTCCAAAATCTGTAGTTTCCCAAGCTTTCCAGGTGCTTCTACCTAAGGATGGATGAGATGTACGCTGCTTTGATTTGTTAAGTTGGTTTTTTTTGTCTTCTCTATGAAGAACAAAGGTGAAAATAGACCACTTGGCATACTCCCAATTAAGGCACTAGAGGTACGCTCAGCCATAGTATTTTAGCAAGAAACATCTCTGTTGGACAGCCAGCCCTTTCCATTCTTCATTGTATTCTACAATAACGAACACCTCAACTGGCTAATAACTCCCCATGGGTGAAGCCACCTCCCACTCTGAAATATTTAGGCTGAGCTTACTTTATGAGAATACCCAGGCCTATTCCTGTAGGTGCACAAGGGTGCATTGTACCTTTTCTTACCACTATTCCACATAGGTGCTTCCACAAGAGAAAAAAAAAAAAAAAAAGGGGGGGACACAGGCAGCTTTTCTCTACATCCACCACTAAGCCAGGGTGTTCCTGCAGCACAGAGAAGGGAACAGCTCCCTTGGGGACAGAAGAGGGCTCCATTTGGAATGCTGTCTTCTTCATGTCTCATTTCTTGATGTCTAAGGTGACCAGTCCTTCGCAGACTAGCCTTCCTTATGGAGACTCTAATGGACAGAATTCTATGCTTCTCATAGTTAGAAGGGGCAGGATTCATTCCCTGTGACAGCTTTTGGGTTTTTTTAGGTCATGTCACCAAGGTCTGTGTTTTCGACAAAGGTTATTTTGCTACAAGTGAACAATTCCAACCTCCAAAAACTTTTCTTCTAAAGAATTTTGTGTGTTTGTATGTAGCATCTTCAGAAGAAATATGAAAGAAATTATTACATCTTTTGCAAAGAATGGCTGAGCTGCATCATCTTCAAAGGTTTATCTAGAGGATCTTTCAATTTAAAATACAGCATTTCAAAGTTAACTTCTTTTACAAGGAATATCCTTTTTCCCATCTACAGTTTCTTCTCAGGGTGGTAGAAAAAGAACTGGTTTGATTTTGCTTGCTATTTCTCCTAACTTCTTTTACAAGGTGACCTGCAGATTATCTGTTCCTTCAGAGCCACTTACATAGGCAAGTAAAACAAAGGTGACTTAACAACATATTCTTATCTGCCCCCAGCAGTTCCCCTATTTTAGGGTGGCTCCTGTGGCTGCTGGAAGCTGCTGCTTCCCAGCTGAAAATATTCAGAGCAGCATTTCTATCACTCCCCCCAGCCAAGAGAGCTTCTCTGTGCACTCTCTGTGAGCCAAGGAAGACAGACTGTGCTTCTGGCTGTCCTGTGTCAGCTGAGGAAGAGCCCTGCAGGACTAACTGCAGAAACACTGTGCTGTCAGAACTATGATTTGGCTACCCCTGCAGCCACATGGGGACAGCCTATGTGAGTGCACACGCTCTTTCCAAACAAACAAAAAACAGCCCTCAAAAGCAGTATAGATGATCTGGATCAGGTAAAAGCTCAGGGTGAAGACAGCAGGTCTAATGAACTACAGCTACTGTATTCAAGATTCCTAAACTTATGTAAATACTCCAGCAAATAAAATATTAGGCAGGTCAAACACACTAACTTTGCTGTAGTCATGGGAATAACTGGATTTTGAAACCAGGACTATTATTGCTGAATGTACTTACGAAAAAAAGGGTATTTTAAGAATTAGATTGTATTGTGCATCAATAATAGAAGACCACGATTGTATCCCAACACATGCTTTTGATACAAATTAAATTAAGCAACCTAGGTTAATATCGAGAATGCTGGGTAGAGTTTGACCTACTTTTGCCCCCCTTACATCTATTTGAAAGTCTGCATTAGTCTTTGCACACACTTATTTTCAAAAACGTATGCTGCATGCTGTTGTCCCTCCTTGAAAATGGAGAGAAAAAACCACCATGCCAGCAGCTCCGGTTCCATATGTAAATGGATAGCAGTAAACCAGAAACTGAAATACAACTGAAAGTTGCTTCTTAAAATACAAAAAAGAAATTTGGGTACTGCCCTTTTAAGAGTACTTCCAAAAATTATTGCAATTCATTTGCCTTGTTTGCAGAGCAATTTTGTCCACGTTGAGTTGAGTAAAATCACTTGCATAGAGACTGCAGAACTAAGCCTTTTAGCAGACTATTTCAACTTACTACACCAATAGTAATTTTGGAAGTATCTTACCAGATGTGTTTTCTTTCCCTTTGGCATCTTGGGCAGTTTCATCTGCTGGGCATGGCAGTCCTACAAGAAGATATTTGTCCACGGGCATAGAAGCAGGACGTGCTTGCAAGCTCCGGCTTGTACGCCTTACAACTCCTTTGTCCTTCAGGTCTGTTGGTTCTGATGCACTGTCTTTAATTTCAGTAGCTTCCAGAAAACCCATCTTGCTTTTCTTTCTACCTTTTGCTGGTGCACTGGCTGTGCGCCGGAGAATTCTATCACCAATAGATCGCTTCCGTACACAGTGCCCACTGGTTTCAGCAGAACTGTGCTTTGGGTTCTTGTTAAACAGACCCCTGAGTCCTATCAGTTGCTTATTCTGAAAGGACAAGAATAGCCACAGTTTCAAGTGAGTTCAAACTATTGTATGAATACAATGAAAAGGCCTGCTTTTACAGCATTTATGAATGATGAAGACAAAGTTAAAAATGCAGCAAAGCAAAAATTCACACCAAGCAATTCACGTCCGCTCTGACCAAGAAACTATCAGCACTGGCCTCCATGAATTCATGCATGTCTGTATTTCTCCTCATTAAGATGGCAGCCTGCCACAGTTATAAGAAGTTTGCTCAAAATCTCTTAATCAGAGATGACAAGATTGTAAAACATGTACTACAGTGACAGGCTACACATTAACTTGGAATTCTATGCATGGGCTTCATCAAAGCAATATTCAAATGTTTCAGAGTCTGAATGAAGAATGATGTAAATTCGGTAGTTGCAGATCATGCGATTAGGAACCATTCAAAAATATCTGTGCCCAGCAAGTGCAAAGTGCATGCTAATGAAGTCTACCTTTGTGGCTCCTAGAAAGTGCAATATTGTGTAACTGGGATTGAGGATTAAAGGACTCCACTGAAAGGCAAAAACAAAATGCAAATACATTTGGCTACAAGCTTGATACAAGCAAATATGGTAGTAGTACATCAGCTGTAAATATAACTGCTCTACAGCAAATTTAAACCTATTTATTAATCTAAAGTAAGTTTCTCTCAGAAACTTGAACAGATACCCTCACTTGTAAGGAGACAAATATGCATTCAGCCTTTGTTTATACATTAGAAACAATAGCACAGCCCATCATTAAGGCAAGCATTAGATGAACAGATCAAGTGATACAGAGATCAAGTCTCAATGGGTCTTCTCCTCCCTTCCTCCTCTTGGTCTTCCTATGAAACTTCTCTTTACTATTTTTCTTGAGTCTGTTTCTTCTTTGAAGAGCACATGAGCCAAGAGTAATAGCCAAACAGGCTCTGCTACAGACTACCACCAAAATTGTATGTGATTTCACATTTGTACCCAGACATGTACAGATCTAGGTATACATTGCAGTGAATTCCAGCCTGTTCACTACTGTTTCTCTTTTTACACTGATTTAGGAGTAACAAAGTCTACCTTGAATACTAAAAGATTCTCTTTGTGCACAGAATGTGAACAGATCTGGAATGGTCAGTGTCGTTCCTTCCACCACCTTGCTGCTGTCCTCACTGGCAGGAAGAACACTTGTGGAGGCAAAAACAGAGGAGTACATTGAAACCCTGGTCCCTGTGCTGAGACAAGGATGCCAAGAGCAAGATACCTAAGTTGCTTAGAGAGCCACCATTGAATCATTCAGTAACCTAATGGGATCAGTGACAACAAAGGTAGGGGAGTTAAGTAAGGATCTGTTCTATACCAAATCTCAGCCCCAAGGACCTGTATATGTTATTTTCTATTTCTGTTCCACTCGGCTTTCCTTGGGTGCTTGCAGAACTGTGGTTTTACATATTTGACATGACATTCTTTGCATCCACTCTCAGAAGGGAGAAAGACTGAGGGCTAACTGTTCTTTTCAACCTTTACCCTTCATAAAGGTGGGGAGGCTGGTTTGTGGGGTTTTCTGTTTGGTTAGTTTTTTCAATCATTACAAAGAGCTATTTTATTTTAGTATTCCACTGAATATGGCCTTCATTTATTTGTGCTAGTTATCTCCAATGTGAACTGTTCATGAAGGCAGTTGAAGCAGGAATGCACAGAAAATGGACTGTGCTTTTATTTTCATTTAAAAAAAAATTAAAATCAGTAATCTTGCAGAAAACCAAAATCTCTGCTCTAAAACCTTAAAGATTTAAAGCTTAAATCGGTTGCTAAAATAGCTTGCCCAATACCATGTTCTGGTGCTGTTATAGTTCTCAAGATTTACTTTAAAATAAAATTAGTTTAACACATTGAAGAAATGTACTTACTGTATCTTGACATGATAATTATTAGGCGCTAACAGTAAGAACATTGATGAGTACATGCATGCTAAGCCTAGAGTAAGAGCACATTATGCTTTCCTTGCTGATCACCCACAGGGAACCCCATCACGCGCTATGGGCTACATCCTTCTCCTTCCTGAGTGCTCCAACAGAAGCATGTCTTTGCTGTTATTGGGGTATCTGAGCTGGAGAAAGACAGGTTTTACTGGTCATGGGTGTGCTGTGAATGGATACCCTGGCTCGGTGCTCCTCAGAGAAAACACTATAAGGCATTGTATTTCTCTTCTTTGAGAATGCTGACACCTGTATGTTTGTAGTTACCTATAGACACAAGTATAAACAAAGACATCAAGTTTAGGACAACAGAGAATCAGACATTGTGCTATGTCATTATTGTATAATCCTAATATTTTGTTTCAAATTTATTACTGATCATTGCCAGGGAGAGCTAGGCACTGCTAAACCAAGGTACAAACTGCCACAAACCTAAGCTGCAAGAATCATTTAGAAACCACACAAATCTGTGAGGTTCTGTTATATATTTAAATCCATTTTTATCAGAAGAATTAAAACAAACAAGTCACAAAGGATGTAAATTTCCAAATATACCTACCTTTCCATAGATGTCATTTATGATTATATGAACGAATATGGAAGCTTCTGTCAGTCCTTCTAAATACACATGACGATAACCTAGTAAGCCAAAAATATTACACTACATATAATTTTAAGCACAACTGGTAATGACTGCCTATAAAAGTGAAATATACACAGTAAGCCACCTTATGCTTTTACTAAAACTTCTCTTAGGTTCTTACTTGTTTTCCAAGCCCACCCCAGAACAAATTTCCTCCAAGTTATAAATCGGACCCTAATAGCAATTTCCAAAAGCACAGACACCCAAACTCCTTCACATAATGCTGAATATACCACCCTAAGGAGAACTGTCCATGCTTGTACAAGAAGTCTCAGAGATATATTAGCGTATCTCTTATGTTGATAACTTCATCTTAAACTTTAAGTTTAAAGCTGTTTGTTCTTCAGCTAGATTTCTAAATCAAACAAGTGGGACTAACCAGGCACAAGACTACTAAAGGCCAGGGTTCTTTGTCCAACGAAGTCTCGCCCTATAGGATCATGGTCCCAAACAAGAAATCGCACCAAAGCTATTTCAGGCATGTGGACAGTGAAAGTGAGTGTTTCCTCCCAAACAGGATTAAACCCTGTAAAGCAAACAGAACAGAAATTTTGGAAAACAAGTCCATAGGAAGCACTAGCCTCAATATTCCTGATAGGCAGCAAGAGGCATAGGAAACAAGCAGACCAAACACACAAATGATAACTTATTGCTCATCCAGATAGAGGTGCACTCAATCTCTATTATGTATGTAACTCAAAGTGACAGATCTGTCTCTTGGTTTGCTTTTACAAACAAAACAGTTCTGTTTGGGTAGCTGGCAAGGATACTAAGGCAAGTCACTTTTTTGTAGAACTGAAGTAGGCTAAAGACAAATCAGAACAAACAGGAACTACATTTGTTCCCTCCCCATTGTTTTACAACTGCCTATGAGAAGTGATCCCACCTCTCCTGTTGCAATAGGCTATCCCACTCTGTTATTCAATCTTCCTCCTATGAAGGCTGAGGTGGCAGGGAAATTGCCTAGGGTGTGATTTGGTTTTTTTGTTGCATTTGAAGTTATACCTGTATTTTCCATACATTAAAAAAAATACATAAAAAATTTGCAACTTCTGCATAAAGGAGGTTTAAGAACTATCCAGGAGACAATACTGTGGTGAACAGCTCCTGTCCTTCACTCCTAGCTTGTCTGTCTCCCCACACCAGAAATTCAGAATTAATCTGTTAGAATACAATCATTTCAATTCATCAGATAAGAATCTCTGCAATTTAGAAAGTAATAACAGATATTAAATCATTTATAATTATTTAATATTTTACTCCAAGAAGAAGAAATCAGCCTGATTATCTTACCATTGTCGTCAACCACCCTGGTCTGATCTTTACAGCAGTCAACAGGTAGCCCAATGATTTCCACCTCAACAAAGGGATCTATTATCTATTTTTTAAAAACAAAGTATTTTAAAAACAAGCCAATAATAAAATCTAAAAGTCAATTTTTCAGAAAATTCATGCAGAGAGTTAATTTAAATTCATATGAGAATTCAAAAACCTTTGATTCACATGGATTTTCAAGCAGCATAATCATGAGAAATGACTTCATAAAGTATAAGTTGAGGTATGGTTTGCAGTCTCAAAAGCTATGGCCAGCTATGACTAATTTTCAAGAAAGTACAAATCAGCTCTTAAAGATCATGTGTAGAATACAGACTCCTTGGGAAAATGCAGCATTTAGTGACCAAAAGCTTGAAAATATCGGAAATTTATTAGTATATTTAAATAAGGAGAAAGCTTATTTGAGTCACAATCTGTCATGTCACTCCAGGGCCTCTCATTGAAGCATCTGTTGGTATCAGAGTATCTTACCTCTCCTCTGTCCCCTAACATGGAGTCAGGGGGCTTAGGAAGCTGCTGTCCACTGATGATTTTCAGAATAAACTGCTTTTTAGGACTGGCAGGAAGTGGGTCAGCAGAGTAGGGGTTGAATGTGCCTAAAAGATGGCAAAGAATGAGAATTGTAAGGAAAACATACATAGAAGATGTATCACCCAAGATGCATTCATATAGCTGAAATTCAGTCATAAGAAAGAAACTTAGAGTATGAAACAGCTGTTGATTAATTTTAAAATTCCATTCCACTTTCTTGCAACCTTTTCTGAGCTAAGCAGCCCTTGGTTATATGATTACAAGACAGAAAGGTCCCCTCTAATAAGTTATGAATGTATGGAAATATTAAAGATTCTATATATGTTCTTTCTTGTGTCTTCACGACTTCATATGAAGACACTTTCTGAAAGGCTTGACACAGTAAGAAATGTATAGTGGGGCATTACCTTTGCACATCTGCTGAGGTTTGAGGACATAACCACAGTTGCCATTTACCCTAAATTTTGCTTCATTTAACTGCATCACACGTCCCTCAGACTGGTAGTTTAGTGCCACTGATGAAAGAAAAAACTCAGGTGTCATTGATAATGATAATATTCACTTATCACATACACAAGGACTGGGAAGTAAGTTTTCATGCAACACCTACCTAACTGGCAGCCAACGTTCCAGTAAGGTAAAGGATTGAAATTGCTGGAGTCAATCCGATAGGCTGATGGATACACCCTTGTAAGCTGTTTCTGGTTGTAAAGCATAAACTGTTCAGCCTTCTGCTGCACTGCTTGGTGGGCTCTTGTTTCACTGAATGACAGCACATTCCCTGTTGATCCTGCGTGCATTGTTAAATCAACAAACAGGTTATAAAGGAATCCCAGAAGATGGGGGCCTGAACTCAGACCTCAGTTATGCTGGTCTTAATCAAGGGGAACATGAGATTTAGTCCTAAATTATAACACAGATTGCCCTGTCATATGCAAATCACACACACTGCATAACTGAAGACCACCAGTTTCCCCTTCCAGCAGGGTCTTTTGTTCTACTGTCAAGCTTCCAGAACTTAAAGGGGAAGCCAAGCAAGAGCTGAAGCTAATTGCTAGAGCCTTTTCTCCTGCCAAACAGCCCAGACATGATTGCTAAGAAGAATCTATAGAGAAATCTACTAATGGCAGCATGATGATAACTATCTTACTCAAGAGCTTACAGTCAGGGGGAAGAAGTGCCCAGCAGGTCTCTTGTCCTTGTTAACACATTAATAGAAGCACTCAACCCATTTCAACTCATCCTTTCTCTAAGTGTCGTGGTTTAAACCCAGTCAGGTAACTCATTCACTCACTCCCCCCCTTCTTTCCCTCCCCCTGCTCCCAGAGGGACGGAGAGGAGAATCAAAAAGAATGCAACTCCCACGGGTTGAGATAAGAACAGTTTAGTAACTAAGGTATAACACAAATCACTACTGCTACCACCAATGATAATAATGATAAAGGAAATAACAAGGGAAGAGAATACAAGACCTCAGCACCAGCAGACCGATAACTTGCCCCCCCTCAGCCCGACCAAGCTCCGACCGATACCTCCTCCAACCCTGCAGTCTCCCAGCCCTTCTGGCTCACTCCCAGTTACATCCTGGGCATGACGTGCTGTGGTATGGAATACCTCTTTGGTCAGTTTGGGTCAGGTGTCCTGTCTCTGCTTCCTCCTGGCTTCCCCTCCCCCTGGCAGAGCATGAGGCTCACAAAGTCCTTGGCCAAACCAAAACATCGCTATCAGCTCTGTTCCCGAGCTGAAAGTCAAAACACTGCACTACACCAGCCACCAAGAAGGAGAAAAATGACTGCTACTGCTGAACCCAGGACACTAAGTAATCCAAGCAAACTTTCCAATTTGTAGGTCTTTCCTCTGAGAGTTTTACCCCTTAGGCATACCCCCTCTGATCAGCCCTCTGGGAGAAAGACTGCCCAGAAGACTTTCTTAGGTGAAAGTGCCCAACTGTGAGAGAGCAGTTAGACCCACTCAGCCATATGATCTCTCCATGCCCATCTCTTCAGCTAGGATCAAGAAAGCACAAGATCTAGACAAAAGGTAAGAGCAAGCCCTCCTTTCCAAATCGTCAAGAGCAATCAGATGGATTCAGATTGCACCTGGACTTGCAGAAAAAGCTGAGCTGTTTGTCAGCTCAGAACAATGACACTGAAACTCTTCAAGACTTTGTTCTTGTATGATACCTTGAACTCTCTCCATGGTGCTTTCACCCTCCTTAACTTCTCCCATTAAATTCTATTAAATTAGGAATTAATTTTATAGTAATTACAGAATTTCATACAGAGTTTGCTCATGTACATTTAGTGACCTTCCCCACAAATTCCTTTGCAACTTTCTCAGTGTCCATTTTACCTCTGTTTAGTAAAACAACTGCACACTTTCTGAATGGGGATCATATCTATTTATCACAGCTAAAAATCTATCATGTTATTAGATGCTACTTAAAACTGATAAAGCTAAAAGATGATGACAAATTCTAGAAAACTGTGAAAACAGGAAAGGGTTTGCCTAAAAAAAGCTTTTCAAAACAAAAAGACATTTTCAAAACCATCACTAAAACATGAATGACATATCAAGGGAAAGGTGGTGCTTTACTCTTTCTCTCTGTCGTGGGTTCGGCAGTAGCAGTCAGTTAGGTAAAAGGAACAGGTAACTAACTCCCCTGCTTTTAAAACATCTTAAAAAAAAAACAAAACAAAACAAAAAACAAAACCAAAACCAACAAACAAACAAGGGAAAAATGAAGAAGGCAGACATGCTTCCTATCCAAATAGGAAAGTGAAAAAGGCATGTATAAGTCTTGTGCCAGCAGCCTTACCATCATCTACTATATCCTGGGCAGCCACAGAGTTTGTGTACACCACTAGGTCAGAGAGAGCTCGGCACAGCTTCACTGTTCTTCTTCGATGAGCCAGTCTGCTGAAATATGTTCAATACATAAAACAAATCAGGAGATTTTCAATATTTAAAGCATATTTCAAGCTCCCTTTCTCTTCTTTTCATCTATAAGGAAATGAACAACTGTGAACAGGGAACTGTGTGTGGCAAACCTTCTCAGAGAGGGCTCCAAGACGACTGTTCCCCTCGTACCTGTAGAGTCACAATACACATTTTTTTTCATTTAAAACATAATGAAATAGCTGCACCATGTCTCTTCTCAACATAAACAAGGCAGACAGCTTTGAGCTGTATCTGAAAAAGGAGCACTGCAGTGACAACAAATGCATTCTCAATGGCACTTTTTTGATTGCTTTTTCTTTACATTCTCAGATGTAATAAAGTTCGCTGGGCTGTGATGTACCCTTACCTAGCCTAAACAGTTTTCTTACAGCATGCAAAATGTAGATCGGCATTTTTCCATTAGAAGAGTATTACTATCAGCTATGAAAACCTATGTAATCAAAATATCAGGCTACAGCAGTCAAGCAAAATATACACCAACAGAAGTGTCATAAATGACCTGCTCTTAAGAACAGACTTCCCCGAGGCAATGACATGTAAGTATTGATAATAATAAATATTGCCTCTAGCTTAACTGAGCTGTAAAACTATGGTGATTCATGGCTCACCTGTGGAGCTGCCCCATTTCCTTCCCACAGGGTGTTTGCTGGCTTTCATCATCATCTGATGCACTATGGTATTTGGATGCTACCTTCACAGCTTTCTGTTGGGAAAGAATCAAGCACAGCTGTGTCAGCTTATGGGGTGGGTCTATAAGTACACATTATTGTAATTACTGTCAGTGGGTTGGGCAAGCTGCAGAAGGTTTACAGCACAGGACCAGTGTCCTACAAGGATGCTGAATGACCTCTGGGGGTTTGACAACAGAAAACTCTGGGTATGTCAAGTGTTTCCATACATGCAGAGAAAAAAAGCCAAAACAAAGCACCTGTGCCCAGATCTCACTATCTGGCCGCAAGGGTCCAAGCCTGCATCCAGGGAGCAGTTTTACCTGCTGGCAAGCAGACAAATCCAAGCCTGAAGAATATTATTTCTGCAAACTGACCAGTCCGTTGCAAGCCAGTGCATATTCTGCAGCTTCCCTCCCCTGCTCCCTCCTAACATGAAAACACAACAATGCTCCAACTGTCTCCAGTACACTGGCCACCAGTCCTGCTGAAATTCTAATGGGTTGTATCATATTTAACAAACAGTAACACACAACATGCATTACTTTCACCTACCTATGCTACTCCCAACTTAGAAAATTTAGGGAATAATCCATGAAGTGGAGAACAGTCTGGGCAAAAATTTTCAAACATCACCCTTCTGCGGCCTTTTGAGCCCCCCCATACAAGCATTCAAGTTATTCCAAATTATTACAGTAGACAGTAAATAGCTATGATAAAAACATTAACATCTCCAAAGCACCTTTATTTCACAAGCAACTGTTACTTAATAGTTTCCTATTTCAACAACATTACATCTTTTGTAACACTAACAATGTCTTCAAGTGAGAGTTTCTTTAATTCCCTTCTCATCAAGGGGTAATTAACCATATAACTGAAGACTCTTTACCCTTTTACTCATATGGCTAATTGAGCACAGATTTCTTTTCTCCTGTTACGATACACAAATAATGTACATAATTTAGTTTGCTGTGTTTAGTGCTGAAATAAAATTGCCTAGATTGGGAATAATTTCCTTGGTTTAATTTTGGAATCTGAAGGTCTGCACTGGGGATGCTTCCCACAGTTAAGTTGCAGGAACTGCCAGCCTTAGTGTGTTTGTCCCTCCACTGGCAGTTTTTAAAGAGTTTATACATGAGGCACAAGAGCTGGCTGAAAATACCCCAAGTCAATATCCCTGAGTGGATGATTTTGTACCTGCAAAAATATCAATAGTAACTGTCCTTCCCTTTAGCTGGAATGGCATAAATGGGAAGTTACTGGACAACCCTGTTGCCTCGGTCTACAACACAATTGGGAAGAAAAAAAAAATAAATCTATATATACTCTGAATTTTTTTCAGCAGAGATGAAGCAAATGGGCTTTCCAACCTTCTCTATCCATTAGGTTAGATAGTTGTAGTAATTAAACTATTGACATATTTTCCAGCCCTCAGCGTAACCAGCAATTTTTAGTGGCTGACTTTCGCCTGTGATATCTCATTACACAGCATTTGTTTTCCCATCAGCAAGCACAGGTTACAAAGAGAAGTGTCCACTATCATGCACAACAGGTACTTACAGATCTCAACATATTCTGGGTGAATAATGTGCACTTAGCTAAAGCTGCTGAAAGAAGTATGTTCGCTTCCATCTGATGTAAGCTTATAATCACAGTGTAAATGAGTCCTGCTTAGAGAATTTCTGATGGCTACTAGCTGACTCCACGGCAGATGAACTGGTGGCTGATTAAGTTGTATGAACTATTTCATAATTGCTGTTTTTCCTAAGCTGATGCTCAGATTTTATCTATTACAGAGTGTGTTCCCTGCTCAGATGCAGCTTTCACTGCAGAGAGCACTGAAGAGCAATACAGGTGTCTTGCAAGCTGGGGCAGAGGAAGTGCTGGCAGAACAGTGACTCAGACGCAGAACTGCTGTGTGCCCCTTTCCTGACAAGCCTATCTACTGATTTATTTACTTGGTATCTGCTAATTGACTCAGGAGGAAGGAAGCCTTCAGTTGAACCAAATCATGCTGAGATTACATGTTCAATAAATCCAAGCCTCAAAGCACTGTGGGAGTGTGGGAACAGGGGAGGTGGATGACAGGAACACATTTGTCAAGATATGGGAATAGGAAGAAACATAGGCTCACTGTCACTTCTGGTAGCTGCTGTCCACCTGTAAAACAAAACCTCACACTCATTTGAATTATATCAGATCTTACTTGGTTCAGCTGCAACAGTGAAGACCCAGCGAAGCAAACAGTTTGACCTAGCAGCTACACAAAGATCTAACTTAGCTGCAAAACCATTAAGAGATCAGAAAAGAATACATTCTTACAAAGCAGAAGTCAGAGCCAGTACTCAGTCACAGCAGACCCCTAAATCAAGTGGAAAGCCAGTCACAGCACACCCTGTGTGGCACTGCTCAGGGTATGAAATAGCAAAACTGGACCCTGAATGAAACCAACATTATGTGTGCTGTGTGCACACAAGTCTGGAAAATAAGAATACACCAAGGCATTTGTCTATGTTACTTTTATGCCGTTGCAAGTTTGATCAGAAAACCAGCAATTCCACATCACTGGTAAAGACAATCTTTTTGGTCCGGCAAGATTTTGTGTTTTTTTTTTTTTGTGTTGGTGTTTTTTTATTTATTTTTTTTTTTACTTTACAAGCTCATCTTTAAAAAGTTCTCCAATACTGCTAGCAGCCAGTATTCCTCTGAACAGCAATAAATGTGTAATCACATAGATTTTCTGACTGCCCCTACACACCATGCTTGTTCCAAGCAATAAAACATATCCAGTGTCTCTAGAATGCTGTGAGAACTAGAAGAACAAACTGAGTCTTTCATTTTACTTACTTTGTGTTTACCGAAGTTGCCCATTAATGATCGACTATGAGACTTTTTTCCACCTTCTTTTACATCCAGGTTCTGTGCAGAGAAAGTGCAATAAGAAGTGTAACTAGATACCTTCAGAAGCATCCTTAAAGAGACTGCTACAGTCTCTAAAAGACATCATTTCTACCTAACGTAAGTTTTTGCATGTCACCCTGATTCACTATTAGAAAAGTACAGTGATTCCAAGTGAGAATAAAAGTGAGTTAAAGTCTAAACTGCAACATACTGATCTGTGACCATAAACTGAAATCCAAGATCTTCACAGGACTTCTCTAATTTGCTTATATAATTGATAGCTTAGCAACCCTCTAGCATTAAGGAAAAATATTGACACTTAAGACAACAACCAACCATGTACAAAAAGCAGTCTAGCAAAAACAAGCAAGCAACAACAAAACACATTTGAAAGTGCACTTGAAAACAATCACAAAGGAAAAGGGAAAAAAAAAAATAATCTAGCAGATAAATGTGAACTTTTCATAGGTAGCATGAAGTCTGAGTTTCATGTTCATAGCCATGCCCCTAGACACAAATTTGATAATCCCAAGCAGCACCTAGCTTTTTCTGTCAGAAAAGCACATTCCTTCCTCTTCTAAAAAGCAAAACAAAGACCTAAAGGTGCTGAAGAATATTTCCCCAGGGTTTCAGCAATTCCTATGAATTCCAATTATTCCCTGTTCAGTGTTGAGTTGGAATTCGCTTCCGACTACTGTCGTGGTAAGGGCACTACATCCAAGGAGGTCAATAGCCTCTGTATCTATGTTCAAAGATCTGTTCCTAGCTCAGGATGAAAGTCTCTGTAAAACGCTGAACGAAACTTCAGCAGACAAAGTGCTTTTCTCCCTCAGATAAGGGTGAGAGTTGACAATTTCAACAGCAAACTGAAACTAGTATCAGGCCTGACAGTAAGTATTGTACACACTGCTTGCTTACCTTGCTCACCTACCCCCAGAACCCGCTTGGTAATTACTGGAGATGAGCACATAAAACTTGCGATAAAGGAAAATGAGATCTGACCACCAAAAAGTAGAAAAAATTCCCAACAGATCCCATTTTGGTACATCAATTACAAAGTAACTACTAGAAAAAAGCTTTACAACACCACCAAAGCTAGCTAATGAGTTAGACAATTACCAAACCACCAAAGTGTTTAACCAGTTAGCTTCCTCCCATCTAAGTCAACAGTGGCTATAAATTATTCTTATTATTGTTTTAACTATTATTAATTGTTCAGCTCTGTATTGCTATAAGACCCTTGAAAAGAGTCATGTACAATCAATCTTCACACAGGATTGTTGCAGCAAGAGATCTAATAATTTCAAATGTCAGTTAGAAAATTCTATCATTTAATATTATTACCTGACAGATATCTGAATAATGCACTTGTATTACTAAAGTATTTTCAGTACTTTTATCACATCAATGACATGTAAAGGGTAATCTCATTCATCATATCCAACATCAACACCTCATAGAAATTTGCATTCTCTAAACAAAACTTCTTACCCCTTCAAAAGCTATCTAGGGGCCAATAATTTTCCAGACATCAGAGAACACAGCAAATGTAATTTTAACACAAAGTAGCATTGAAATGACTCATATATAATCATATTTACTAACACAGGGAGTTTGCTCTCTGAAATCCCACTTTTCTGACCTCATGAAGGCCAAAGGGAACAAGCAATCTGACTGTTCTCAGACTGCAAAGCCAAAGTCTGAAAATAACCCTTCTCTGTCATGTCAGATTGCTTTGTCCTCTGCACTCTTACAGCCTCTTCCCACCACAACACAGGTTTTACAGATGTCTCAAGCATCAGCACAAGCCGAGCATGTTTGCTGCAGTCAAGCCTGGCTCCAGGCAAAAGTCTCATAGGTCCAGCCTTGGAGAAAGATTGATGAGAACTACATAAGCTCTAAAGAGTGGGAAGACATGCAGGAAGCAGAGCTACGTGTACTTGACCTTTAAGACTACACCTCTTACAGAGTAGGCACTCCCACACAACAATTCACTCAGTATTTAACCGAGGTTTGCATACAATTGAGGTAAAAGTATGGTATCCGTGGATTCAAGGTACTGTTTACTGACGTAGTCAAAATTCTGATACATTTTATTGTTTTACAAAAGTAGTTTGATGTCAAAAGGGAAAAGAAAACCTGCCCTTCTTGATCTGAAACAGTCTCAAAGTCATGAAAAAAACCCAGCCTTTCTTTCATCCATTGGCATTACAGGCAGAGAACGCTTTCTGTTATTACAGCCAGACTTCCTAAGACTAAGGCAACAGAAAAAGGATCTTCCTAGACACAAACTGAATTGCTTGATACATGCTTGCAATTGGTACTTGACTGCGCTGGTTGCTTCCAAGTGTTACAAGGAGTAAACCCGATTAGAAAACATTGAAGCAACATACTCTTCACATTTGACCAAATTCTCTTCTTAGGTATTTCCCTAAAATAGTTCCAAGTTTTTGCTTTTTGGACAAAGCAAACTTTCAGAAGCTGTTTAAAATGTATCAGTTTTCTCATCTGAAAAATGTGCAATACACATTGTACTCTCTTAATATTGAACAGAGCATATGAAAGGGAAAAACCCACATACCTGCTTCAGGTTAACATTTAAACCCTCATGAGTTGCCTTTAGTAGGGCTCTCACAGTGAAGCTGTCAGGATCTTCTTTGTCCCTGATTTGGGATTCTTTTATTAGAGATTCCAGTTTTGTTCTTATAAAAGATTCCACCTGGTGCTCAGTTGCACCATTACTCTGAAAGAAATCCAGTTAAAGTAGATTATTATGTCCATCGCTTCTGGAACAGCCTGAGGAAGCATTACACACGTTTTGGGCAACACAACACTCCGAACATTTTCTTTGTAAGAAGCTTCTTGTATAATTCTGTCTTGCATAACCTTGCCTTTTTATTAGTCACTTTTACCGCCCTTTCCATTCTCCTTTTTCTTTTTAGTCCTCCCGACACAACTTACACTGCCACACCAAATCACAGTCCACCACGTAGAACGCCGAGAACCTGGCCCTGGTGTTAGCAATTTCTTTCAAAACTGTCACAAGTCTGATCTTCTCTCTCAGATGATGACAAGCTAATGCACTTACCTACTTCCTCCAAAATACCAGACAACCCAAGCATCGTTATACTTTGGCTCCAAACAGTAAGAAAGAGGAGTTAACATCACTCATATGTACTATACAGACAGAAACCAGTCTCTTACATAAGGTGCCTAGAATAAAAATGGATCTTGTAGAACAGTGTGCACTTAGCATCCCTTTGTCACTGAGGTGGGAGACCTCTCTTGAGAAAGGAGAAGATAGCAACTGTTCTGTACTAACACGTTCCATTTCTAACCCCAAAATACATACTGTGTTTTGCATTGGCTTTAAGGATTGCCAAATTTGTCATAGATCTTTCTGTTAAAGAAACCATAATCTTATCAGAAGTGCTGAAGCCACATTAGTAAAGTATACATGGATTACACAGACTGCTCCTTTGAACAGCACATTGGTTTCAGGCCTTACATTGGTTTCAGAACCAGTAGAGCAATCTCATCTCACTACACCCATAATGAGAGTTATGTTCTTTCAATATATACTTTTTCCTTGAACTTAAACCTGCAGAATTTTGTAGCTATACTTAAAATCAATCATATTCCTAAAGATTTATGGAATTGGGAGTCTTCAAGCTTCCCCATAAAATTAATACCAAATATTTCCAATACTGTAGTAAATACCAACAAAAATATAACATTCTGAGTCATGGAGCAAGCTAAACACTAGACTTGCCAATTGCTAATTTGAATTCTTTCAAATCAATTCTTTCTATGTCTCCCTAGATAGCATTTTCTTTGTTCAAAAGTTTTAACTGGTGAAGCAAGGCTGTCTCCTGACTAGACTAAAACCCACTTGCTGGATAATGCACACCAGTTTCAGCTTGTAGCAAAAAATATGTTAATAAAATTAACAGCAGAAAAATAAATGAAGAGTTAAGAAAGCAAACAGAAATCAAGCTTCTGTATCAAAAAATAAGAAAAAGAAGGATTGAAAATGAACCTCATATTTGTTTCATTTGTATGTCTCAATTTTCATCTAGCAATTGTGTAGCAAATCCATCATGCCATTGCTTTAAGTACTACACATTTGTATCTGAAAAAAGCCTAGCAAGCTTGCAAGTGCTGGCATCAATGCTTACAGTCTAGTGTACCTGAATTATTTAAATCCTTTATTTATATGATTTAAAAGACAAAGTGTGCATTTCCAAACAACGTAATTCCATATCTAAATGTGAAATTATATAACTTCTGTATCTTAAGGGCCTGACTTAAAAATCACAGTTAAAAACTCATCTGCTAACAACTACGTAGGATTATAGAGTATGCATTGTAGAGTTATAACAGTTCTAGGAACTGTATAAATGCACATACATAGCTAGGCTTTAATTTGCAGTCATCTTCAATTTCATCAGCACTATCCTCATCTGAAACTTCTCCTTCCTCAGCATCTGGCCCGAGACTGCAAGGCAACTTTTTACCCTAGAATGAGGAAAAAAAATATTCACAATAAATGCACACATGGACAGTTTTATTTAATGCAAAGACCAAAACAGCCCATTCCTCAACTATTCCTTATTTTAATTATGGCCACAGTCTGGAAATTGTTTTCAGAGAGTCTCACGCAAACTGGTTCAAGGACCTAGATTATCACAGGTGATATTTTAAGATTTTCTGGAAGAGTTTCTTACTGGAAGATCTTTGCAAGCTCTTTCAAAAAAGCGTATCATCTCCCATGTGTGGCGAAAGCAAGCAAGGGTCCAAAAGATTTTTTTGAGTTAACTTTCAGATATTTCAGACTTACTCCTAGCAAGCAGACGACTGTATATTTAACATTTTAAAAAAAGTCACAAGCTGAGATTTTGTTATAGGTTCCTCATAAGAATAGAAAACACAGACACAAAAGAAGTCACTGCAAGCACCCATCAACATGAAGGAAGCAGCAAAGCCAAAACCTATTTTAATATTGCATGCTCATGCAAGAGTATAGTCAGCAGTCCAAAATTAGATGCTAATCCAGTACTGTGAATGTTGTATATCTACATTAGAAAGGAACTACTTTAACTCCATGTCTAGTTTCCAACAACTGATTAGAGTGGTGAGCATCAAACAGAGGTTACTGGCTACTTACAGTAAAACAAACAAACAAACAAATGCTCTGACAGATTAGTTTTGCTTTTTAGAGCATTAACCTTTGATTTTGCTGTTTCATGACTTACAGTGAAGCGCAATCACAGAACCTTAGAAATGTTGGCTATGGGAACTCTGAATGTCTTTGGTCCAATCTCCCAGTAAAGGAGGATCATTACCGGCTCTCGTCGAGCTTTCCTTTGCCACGTCTTGCAAACTTTCAAAGGTGGAGACTCCCCTGGCCTTCTGCACAGTCTCTTTCCATGCTGCACTACTATCAGCTGAAAAAGCTTTTCCTGGCATCCAATCTGCCCCTCCCAAGCTGTAACTTGTGGCCACTGCCTCTTGCTTTACCATCTGCTACTTAATAAATTACCCTATTAAACTTTTGAGTTATTACTTCTATGTGTGTCTTTCTCACTGACTACAGAAATGTTCACAGTCTGTTTCATCAGTGGCAGAGGTAGACAAGAATTACACCCAGTTTTCTGCAGAAATAGATTGATTTCTGGCTGCATTTCAAAATTAATAATGCTACCGCTAACGAGTAGGTCAAATTCACTACACACTGTCACCTTTAATACTGGCTTAAATCTGTGAGTATTATTACAATTACTCTTTATATACACTAGCAGAATGAAAATTATGCCATTACTCAAAATTGTTTGGCTAATGAATCAAAACTGCCTTTCAAAGTAAAATGCAAACCCCAGCAAAAATAATGGCAAAATATGAGAAACTGGTTTACTTCTCAACAGGATGTTGATTCTTATATATGATTTTATCTTTTGCGAGAGGGCTACTTAAATTGAGAAGGAGATGGGAGACAGGGCTTTGTGAAAAGATACTGTGATGCTTAAAATAGCATTCCCTATTCTCTAAACATTAGCTCAGCTCCATACTATTTTGTAACAGCTCATGGGGTTTCAGCACTGTCAACTGAAGAATTAAACCAAAGTTACAAACTCAGGTGTACTACAAAAAACAGCTCAAATTTTCATGTAAGAGCTGCACAGTATCAAACCTCTTCTGTTTTTTTTCTGCATTGACATTGTATTTCAAGCCAGGTGTGCCAGGTTTTGTCACATGACTGACATTACATACTGTTTAGTTTGACTCTCTAAAACACCAACACTGCATGCTTGCATAGTTTATTAACTAGCAGTTACACATGAAAACTGATTCAGTAAAGCACATAAAGGTCTTCTAATTCAGAATCAGCTTTGCACTACACATTGAAATATATCCAAATTAACATCAAACCAGAATTGTGAATCCTGGTAGCCAGCTTGATATAGAGGACAGAGGGGAAAAAAAAAAAAAGTATATCAAGAGCTCACAACAAAGTAATTGCTCTCATGTGTCAAAGTAAATTTGACAGTCTGATAAGCTACAACTCTATTAATCACCCTCTCAAAGATCTGCCTTGCATTTCTTTCTTATTATATCCATCTCAGTCTTCGAAATTCCTTTCAGAGCAAACCCATTTATACTGAGAGGTTCAAACAATTAATCTTGCATACAACACTAACTTCAGTGCTCCAGGGCCTCCTCCTCCTTCACTGTTCCTTACAGCTACCTTCTGAAGTGCTCTTCTTTCATAAACACAGCTGATGAACCATGAAAATAGTTTCATTTCATGAACTACTGCTCAAAGCAAGATGAGGGGGAAATGAGAGAAAACACAAGAAATTTTGAGATGCTTTTATATTACTCCAAAATATGAGTATCAAGAAGGAACTGTAGGGTAATGTTTAGATGCTATAGGGATCTGAACCATACAGAACAATATCCACTAATAACAGGCCAGACAAATTTAAACAAATTAAAAATAAAAAAAAAAAAAAAGAAAATACCAGGTTCAGATAACTGTCACAGTTCTTTTTATTCATCTTGATGGATTTTATGTCATTTTTCTGCTCTCCTGACATGGTGCTAAGGTTTACAAATAAGCACCTTTTTCTTTAAGACTCTCAGGTAAGATGCTCAAAAAATAGGAAGAATTTTCTTTCCACTGCTCTTGATATCACCTCCCTGTTGAAACACCTACAAAAGTACTTTGGAACCCTTGCCAAGTCCAAGGTGAACTCAGTTTGAGTGCCTCTGAAAAGCTCAGAATTTTAACTCACTTACTGCATCTGTACTATTCTACATGATACTGCTGAACTAGATCTCTAAAGCCAAAGAAAATACACAATAAATAGCACAATAAATATTACTCTTTTTTTTTGCATTTTGAACACACCACCAGTAGCAAGTTACCTTCACTAGAATTTTCCCTTTCAAATTTTGAGGGCTAGGAAGTTGTCTGTAATCTGCAGTGACTACAGATGACAAGTCCAGTTTGTCACCAAATATCTCCTTCATGTACTGAGCAATCTTCTTTTGCTGCTGAATACTGCAATGGTTTTCAATAGACAGTATCACCGGAAACCTAGAAGCAAAAAACCCAGATATTGTCATAACTGTTTTAAGAGAGAAGACCTGCACAGCTTGCCATGTAAACTATTTTACAGTTTGCTTTTGCATTGTTAGTAGTCTGGAAACAAACTCACTTTGGAAAGAAGGACTTTACACATGAACTCCCAAATCTGTGTTCTGTCAGAATCCCTTGGGCAGTCCCTGCAGGCGATTCTGCTCTTTTACTCCAACCCTACCCACTAGCACACAGGATGACAAAGTTTGAAAGTGATGATCACCAAGCATGAGGCACAGAGAAACTTGCAATAAAGCTCATCAGCAACAGAATGCCTTGCTGTTCTATCTAACTGAGCAGAAGGTACGTTACTCCTTTGCAAGCCATGAACAAAGTCTTCGTAAGCTCTAAATGACCAGCAAGATGCTCCTGAAGAAAAATGTTTTGGAATCAAAAGATCCAAGGCTCCAGTAACTTACAGCTGAAGTTTCCTTAGGTAAAGACATTCCACAAATTTGCCTTGTTGTTTTCTAAACTCTTGGCAGCCCCAGAATTCTATGGCAAGGAATCCCCAGTGCCAACTACACCTCAAATAAAGAGCCATCTCCTTCAGTTTTGAAATCCCCATCTCCTGTTTCTAATCGATAACACCAAACTTTTGGGCTTGAGTATTTTGTTTGTTGGTTGGGAATTTTTTTGCCTCCCCCTGCCTCCTGCCCTTTTCTTTTTTAAAAAGAGAATGTAAGCATTTCCCCTTTATTCTCTCTAAAATACTCAAAATTCTATACTCATGACCTAAGACTGCTGGATATATGTGGTTAAACTCCATGATTTTCATAAACTGTTACATGTTACCATGGTAAACAAAATAGAATCTGAACATTGCCCCACATCTCAGTATTTTCTCATGCTATGTATGAGATAGTTTCTCAATTTTCCTACTGAAATGAAGCATTTTCCTTACGTAGAGAATATACTGATTTTTAAGAATAATTTCCCTGTGGATATGAGTGGGAAGTTCTGTTCAAAGATATTCAACAGTCTCAGGCTGTTCAAAACATTACTGAGTTTACAATGCAAGAAAGGTCTTTCTAACTTAGAACGAACATTCTAACTTGATTGATGGAAACAGCTCTTGCAGTTGAACAATAAATATGACAAACGGGAACAGAACCAAATTTATAATTTTTCAGTGTGTTTTAATGAATATTCGTACTTCCTGACATTGATTATTGATTTAGACATGGGATTAACTACACAAACCAGACATGTAGCTTCAAAACTCACTCTACACTTACTCGTTTTTGATGAAGGCGTATTTATTGATAGTTTCTGCCACATCACGGAATAGTATTTTAGAAGTAAGAGTGTAACCATGGTGCACTACCGGCTCTCCATCTGGACCATCCCAGCAGTCCACTATTAGGAAAGAAAAAGCTATACATTAAGAGATGCCCATGATCTGATACATTTCTGCTGATCTTGCTTGCCAGCAGAACTGGCAATAATAGGTACACTACCCAAACATGCAGGTGTCAAGAAATTCATTCAATTTATTATGACCTACCAATTGAGTTAACACTAACAAACCAGGTTTTTTTCTTACACCAAATGAGAAATACGTAACCTAAATTAGCTTTTTCCCCTTATATTAAGCAGAGGTTTTTTCCCTTATATATAAAATTATAAAGGTGTGATAGGCAAATAACATTTACAGCTATCTCTTGGGAAAGCAGCTTCTGCTTCTGAAAGACAGACTATTTAAAAAGAATTTAGTCTTTTTCCATGCCCAATTAAGCATGCAGTTTTATAACTGACTATAGTAAAAGTAGCATCAAATCCATAATACGTAGAATGGATTAGGACAGTAATACTTCTCCTAATGAATTATCCTGGATTCACACCAACCTTGTTACTACTATTGCCTCTATAGGAAGTCAAGAGCTTCACAAAGAGAAGCCACAGAGCTATTAGCTAGGCTGTATAGAGCCCACAACAGTTTTGAGATCAAACAAAATAGCATGCTACTCTGTGTTCTGGTGAACTTTCCTACAAAAGTGAAAGTACAGTGGTAGATTGCCCAATCTTCTCAGGTTCACTTTCTCTAATTAATTTCTAAATTCAGAGTAACTTTTCTTTTCTAGAGATGAGTTTTGCAGTATTAGTTCTAAAAAATTTGTCAAAAGACTTTATTCTACCCAGAATCCTGAAAACAAAATGCTAATGTTTTGTTATTATTTAAATCATGCAGAACTTAAACAAGAATCCAACACACTCTCTAGGCTATCAAACAGCATCTTGTTTTAATCCATCAGCATTAAGCCAATGAAACTGCATCCCACCTCTCCATTGTGGCAGACAAAAGCTAAGTTTCTCAGCTCTAAGATGGTGACAGAAGTAGATACTCAGCTGTGCTGACAGAATGAACTGTGCTCACCTGTCCTCCTCCTCCAGGCACCTTTCATCTTCCCTTTGCATTCACGAGAGGAACTGCATATGCAAACACCCACTTTCCCATTCAGCTTGTGAAACAAAAAGGTCTTTGCTAGTTTAGCTCATTCTGAACAATGTGGATTTGGAAGCTGTTCTGTGATGCACAGGGGACCTGCAGAGCAGAACACCCAGGCCTGCTCTGCTGGAGCTGCAGGTTCCCAGACAGGTGCCTGCCCATTGCCTTACTGGAACTTGTGCCACAAAAAAATATGCTTTACACAAATTCAGGGCAATGGAAGACTTGCACTGGCTGAGAAAAGCAGAACACAGCAGCAGGCAGGAGAAAACTGTGGTGTCTGTGATGTTTGAGATTGTCATCCCCAATAGGAAAATTCTGTTTAGACAGCTAGAAAACAAGAGTTTACTATTTAAGGTAATCAGACAGTGAAGCATTAATGCTTTGAATTTGCCACTGACTTTGTGCTCATAAGAAATATCCACCATACTTCCCAGAGCCAGCAAGTTACACTAAAAATATACCTTCAACACATCGACAACCATCTTGCAGCACTCGTGCATACATCTCCACTCTGGACTGGGACAGCAGTTGGTCTCCCGTCAGGTATGTATTGTGAGATGAAGCAATAAAGTAGTTACAAAGGGGTTGATCCATATCCTGATGCACTTCGCAGTGCAGCGGATTAAATATATCACAAGCAGGACTGCGCATGAAATTGGTGAAACCTTTGAACAAAGAGAAACAGTTTTGCAATAGATGCAGTACATATTTGCCAAGCAAATGATTTGCACTGTAACATTTATTTTTTTCTGTTTATGCTTGTCTGTGCTTGTGGTCTCCAAAACCACATCACAGGGATTATTTTCCTGTACCCTGTGTTTTCAACATATTAAGTCCTGTCTGTGACTTGATTGGTTCTTTGCAAACTGAAGATGCTGCACATACTCAGTCCACTGGTGGCAGACACACAGGTATTTCTTTTTTTAGCCTATAGAAGTTCTGACACCTTTGACAAGTACACATTCCCAAGATCCAACCCAGACAATTTTCAAACAGCTTTGAACTAGAAGAGCAAATATAATCTAGAAAGACACATTTATGACTTCTCTGAAAAATAAAAATCAAGCATTTGCAAAATGTCACATTGAGCTAAGTCTCTTTAGAAATTAATTAACAACTAATAGTGAAAAACAAAATAGGATTCTAAGAGAAACATAAAAAGTAAAGAACAGTAGCTATATGAGAAGGCTGAAAACAAGACAGATAGATATGGCCACTGGCCAACCTATTTTCAGATCAGATGTTTCATTCAGACCCTCAAAAGGGGCAGATGACAAAAACACACATGTAAAAATTCTATGAAACCCTGACAAGCCTACACCAAATCCAGTGCATGGACAAACAAGTGTGCTCCAGCTGCCTTCTGCAGTTCAGACAAAACCACTCCACTATTAAGTGGAACAGAAGAATCTGTTACTGATTCTGTTAGAACTGGTGGAAGAAAATATCCTCCCTCACCATTATTCAGTGAGATAAAAATGATCTCTTCATCTAGATGCTATGTAAGCAGCTAAACCATGAGTCATTACTGCTACAAAAACTGTCTTTTCCTTCCCCTTCTTCTCAAACTGGTATCCCTTACACCCTCATGATCCTTGTTAAAGCATCAGTATAACTGAGAAATTCGGTCAAATGCTTCAGCAGCATCAGTCTGCATTTCCTGGGACAATGAATTGTGCCTTGGAGGGCAAGTGATTTGCTTGCTGGGAATGTAGATGGGAAGGTGGGAGGGGGGGAGGAACCTCAGCCTCACTTTCAGCAGGATGCAAAGAATTTGACATGTGCACCATCTTTCCCTCAATGGACCCTTGTGATGGTAGCAGGTAAATGCTATTCTGTTCTGCTCCGTCACAAGTGTAATGTATCGTAAATAAGAGGAAGCAGAGGAAATCCCTCAAATACTGGGCAGCAGAAGAAACAAAGGTTATGACACCTGCAAGAGTATAGTTTTGGTATCCTGCAGAGCTGCCAGGACTTCATGATGCTGGTAATGCTCCATGGGTCCCAAGTTGAGAAGTTATCTTCAGAAAGCACAACAGTGTCAAGAACAAAACAAAATAACACTTTTATCGAAGTGAAATTGTCAGATCTTTCTTATACAGATCACAGGACAGAAGTGGGAGTTAGACTGACATCCTGACTTTGAAGCAAAGGCTTCCTTTCCATCCTTTCCCCCGCTCCCTGAGTTTATCGCTGACTCTGCCCCAGTGACACTCCTTTACTGTAAGCACTACCCTGACTGAATATAATATGTAGACAAGGTAGCACCACCCAAACAGCTACACTGCAGTGCAGGGAGCACGGGGCCCATGCTAGCCAACTCGAACATCTAGCTAATTTCACTATAATTTACAGTTTTCCCTATGCTTCAAGTTTATCTGAGAAGATGGTAGTTGGTTTATACTTCTGCAAATCAGCTTTTAGATAGATAAAGTTTTAAAAATACCTCCTTTGAGACAGAGAAATGTAAAATATTACAAAAGGATAGTGCAAACAACCCTAACCCTGAAAGCAGCTCAAACACAAAAGCAGCAGCAGTAAGGTTAAGAGGAACAGGAATGCTTTCAGAAATATTTGTTATCTAAGTGCATGGCTTGTTCATTTTGCTATCCTCACTTCAGTTCAAGTGCGGTGCCCTGGGTCACACCAGAGGCTTGTTTAAGATCTGGAAGGTTATACCGAGGATTTAAGTACCATCTGAAAGAATTCTCCTTCCCCCGCCCCAAAGTCACCATTTAAATTATGCTGCTTCATGGAAAGCTGTCTTCTGGGCAAATTAACACACCATGGCATTTAATCTATTTCATGCCAGTTCAGATTTTCATTTGATTCCAACCTGGGTTCTGAACAAATAAACCATTTAGAATTGCTTTAGCAAACAAGATCAATAAGGTTTTCAAACCCAAAGAAAATGCAACTACCCGTATTTAATTTCATCTGCTTATTTCACATAAGCATAAATCAATGGATTGTACAGGAGCAATTCCAAACCTGCAAAGACAGAGCAGAATGGAAACTTCGCTTTTATTGCTGCAGTTGCGAGCAAGATGTGGTATAAATCACATGGTATAGAATGTTTTACGTTTGTGTTTTACAAATACTCAGCAACAAATTCATTCAAGCCCAAGGCATTCACATTACTGTCTGATGCTTATGATGTATCACTGTACAATACTAACTGCTAATTCACCCCACCTACTCTCATCTCTGCCGTGTCCCACAAAAAAGCACCTCCACTACTGATCAGACTGCTAATCTACATAACATCCTATCACAGGACGTTTTGGCTACACTAGAACACTGTTAAAGCTTTTCCATTCCACTACATTATATAGAGACAAAGATAATTTTGAAATCAAAACCTTTACCTTCAATCCCAAGAACATTTTGTTTCTTGTTTTCTTCTGATACTTCAAACTTCTGTATGATGTCAAGACAATATTCTGGTGTCACATTATTCATCTGCACAAAAAAAAAACAGCATCGGTGCACTTACATTAAATACCATGTCAAACCTTACTTCAGGCTTCTGGGTTCAGTTGAAAAAACTTATGATCAAATTGAGATCAGTCAAATATGAGTAAGAGAGTCAGTAACACTACTGTAAAAGACTTGTATGATTTTGATTTTATTTCTGGCACAAGCCTCATGGCTCTTATCTTTGAGGATAAAAATAGGAGAGGTAGCAATCACTTAAAAGGTGTGTCATTGTAATTTAAAGATTAAAATAAACTGTTAAGCAAACTTACTATTTGTACTGGGCAATACTGATGAAATGAGAACTATGAAGTTATATTCTTTAATATAATCCACTTAAACATGCAAAAAAAAATTGTCAGGGTTTGATTTCATTTTCATGTATTTTCCGCTTCTGTGATTTCATTACTTCCAGGAGTGTTCACTATAATACACAGGCTGAGATAAATAATTAGATTCTGAAAAGAAAACCAGCAGTTCTTCTGAAACAAGTAAGAGTTTTGTCATCAGCTTCAACTAGCCAGCAGCTTAAGTCCTACCTGACTAGTGTGGTCAAAGTATCACCACATACTTCTATTTCCTTTAATTTTAAAGGAAAGTAGCAGCTTTTGTTGCTCAGCTCTTCTCTTGTCACACCACCCTGAAGGTGTATAGAACCAAAGTGAGAAGAAATACAACTGGGTGTATTTCATTTCCTCCAATAATAATATCACAGGATGACAATGACAACACTAAAACCTTTGGCAGCTTATTTGTATCATTATTCTGTTTACTGGTTGTACTCAGCATCCTTTGTCAAAGTCAGCTCAAATGCCCTGACATGCAGACAGTCTGGAAGCACAAGAACATGCAGTTCCCCCTCTCAGATAGTGTGTTGCCTCTGTTAACATGACTGCTTCAGGCAGAGACAGAAGTGAAGTTAGTCATCATGCAGGTTACACAGTATTTATTGTTTTAAATTTGAAAACAGTCTCTCTGTGAACTGTTCTTACTAACAGACTTCTCTTTCAGATGGCAACATCAATTTTATTTACGCTGCTCTCTATGTGGCCTTTGATGAATTTGTGCTTTCCATTATTTCCTGTAGCTCGGGATTCCCAGTAACAGCATTCAGCTATATGGAAATCTAGAACTATGTTGACTCTCTCAATCTCATTTTCTCTAAAGGCCCAATCCTGCCAAGTGCTGGGTTCCTCTTAAGAAATTTGGATGCCATGCCTGACCATATTTCATAACAACTAAAAGGCTATGGCCTAAGTATGAAAAGTTACCAGAGGAGTTGAAAAACTAGATATGTCAATGTTAGTAGTAACAGAAGGCAAGCATGTGAACACTTCAGCTTGAGTTGCCATGTGAGTTGAGAGACATAGAGCTATTTTCTAGCCTTTCTGCCCTTTGCCCTTGCCTCTGTTTTACTCTTGCACAGGGAAAGCATGGCTTGGCCCATCTCCTTCTCCAAACATTTATATCTCCTACCTAAGCCAAAAATCATGAGACGCCTGCAGGATTTACACAGGATTATAGGAAAAAGAACAATTCAGTAGGAAAAAACCCAACTGATTATCTTAGCTCAAGTAACTGTTGCTGTTTGATTGCAAACACTATTCATAGCAGGCCATTCTTCAGCATGAGCTGGCTAGAAATAAAGTTTTCATTGTCCCGTATGGCTCCTTGATGGCTGAATGGCAGCACACTTGTGTGCTCTAAGAATGAAAATGTCTAATCTAGTCCAAAGCTGCATCTGCTAGGGAAAAGCCCACTGATTCATGCTTTTTAACTGGAGATTGAGAGATGATAACTTAGGCTACTCATTTAAATTTGTTTTCATTAAGTTTTAAAGTATTCCACTAAAATTAATATAAAATAGCAATAATCGTGATCAATAACTGAATATTTAGATACATGAATTATTGAAGATGGCCGACAGCAGTATTTCCAAAATCTCTTGAATACATAGCTACTTTTTATGTTCCTGGCTAAATGCTTTAGTTTTGATGGAGATATCTCCTTTACAAGGTCATCAGCCTTTGAATAGCCAATAAGACTTTGTTTTTAACTAAATGAACTACCAATTAATTTTCCTAAAATAAGATCCTACAGAACTACAAAAAAAACAACATTATCCCTAATCTTCAGTGTAGAAGTATGAGAAAGAAGAGGGAACTCACTTTTGATTTCACCAATCTGACTGGATGCTGAAAGTCTAATGCTATCTGAAGCTGCAAAGCACTGCAATGTGAAGTAATAGGAGAGACCTCATTTCCCATTCTCATAGGAAAGAAAGTGGGAGAAGGGAATGTAAAGTAGAAGGGAAGTTATGAAAAAAAAGGAGAAGTTAGAAAAGCAGCACAATGCTAATAACAGGTATTCCTAGACAGGATGCCAACCCACCAGGCACGTCTAAAGTACTGTAATGGTTTAGGCTTTAGTTGCTCAGTTATTTATTCTGTAAGAAAAGTCAAAATATAAATAATCAAAGCCATTCTTCCAATTTCAGTGCAAGATGTCAATGTAAGATGTCATGACGTACTGGGTCACCACATAAATCTGTTATAGTGATTATCTTCTTGTGTGAGAGAGGGAGGAAGGCATCATCTTGCTTTCCAATCAAGAGTTTGTGTTGCCATAGAGGGGTTTTTGGTGGTGGTTTTGGGTTTTTTTGGAAAGCAGCAAGGATTGACTAGGCATGATAGTCTGATATTGTATTCTTTACCTAATAGTAACAAGCTCTACAGTTTCTCCTGTTTTTAAAGTCTGTGCACCAACACTGATATTCTTATCAGTTCCCTATTCCTTTTGGGATACTGGCTCCTGATATTCTTCTGCACACACCGTTTCAGATCATAGCCTGACACATACAGACACACCCTGGTATATACTATCTCATTATAGCCCTTTAAAACACCTCCCAAGAGAGCACATACAGTTATTTCAAAATATTCATTTTCTAAAAGTGTACTTAATCACCATTTGTCACCACTTTTTGTCACATTTTCACTATTCACCACATCCCTAGTTATTCCTGTGATACTCTATAATTAATGTAGAGAAGTAACAAGAGGAAAATTACTCTCTCAAGAAGGCTTAACTCAAAATGCAGTAGCCCATACTGAATAATTAACAAAAAGCTTTACATAATTATATGTGCATGTTCCGAGGGTGTAACTGTTACAAAATTGCTTCCTTTTTAGCTCAATTAAAATGAACAGGGGCATTCATTTTTGTCATCAGTTTCTTTTGGGCTGCATATAACAGCTGCCCTTTTAACCACAGAAGATACCAGTTTGGTACCAATATGGTGCCACAGTATTAACAAGTCCACCTGATTCTTGTCACCTGGGAGCATAACAGGGCACATCATTCAATATGAAGCACTTTCTTGGAGCATGCAGAGAATGCTGCTGTAGGCAAATTCTCAGCAGGCTGCCCTTATTTTCAGGACAGAGGAACACTGTATTGCAAAGTAACTGATCCAAGTGGCAAGCAGGCACATGGGGAAACTTCACTCTCAGGAAATCAAAACTAAATATTTCATGTTTGTAACACGAACCTTGTAACTGCATAAAGCCATCAGCACAAGAATCAAAAAGGTCTCTGCTATGACTGAAATAAAAGCACTTGATGTGCTGTGAGTGCAGCAGAAACACAGAGGGAAGAGCAGTCACACAACAGCTGTCTGAACATTTTTTCCCTATGCTTGGATATATTTAAATGGTCATATATATGCCTGCCTAGTATTCCCATACCTTTTGTTCCACCTTTAGAAACTGAGCAAGTTCTTCAACAGTGAGGTGATCCTTCTTGTCACTGTAACTTAAGAGCAGTAAGTAGAGATCTCGACGTAAGGACATCATCTTGTAAAACACTGAAAATTCTTCAAAATTTAGGGTTCCCTGGTTCTCATCCGTGTCTGCTTCCTAAGAGGTAAAGAAACTCAGATAAGCATGCTAAACACAGGTGAATTCAGGGAACAAAGCAGAACAGGTTTTACATAGACAACAGAAATCTAGTAAATTCTAGTCTGCAAGATTCTGTTCAGACACAAATTCCAGTGGCAAAAATAACTGCAAAATTATAGTACCATCTATTGGATTATTTTTTTTTGTGAAAACAGTTGCCACACTAAAACTACAGGTGTCTTATGAAAGACTCAATTCCATCCTTAGTTTTGAATTTGTTACCCCTGTTAAGAGGCTCACCTGGGGCTTTATTCTGATCTCTGTTACTCTCTTGTATGCCCTGCAGCTATCCTGGATTAAAATATAGTAAGGAACCTAATAATTTCTCACATGGCTTCCCCAAACAACAGCGTCTCAGATTTGAAAGCATTCAGGACAATATCAGAGTCTTATATGGTAATCCAAACTACAACACACTCAGCCCCCTGTCAGCACTCTGTAGAGGGGACAAGTCTGCAGCAGCAATAAGATACCACATGCCAAATAGCCTGAGTCTTGATGGCAGGTTTTGTTTATCCTCAGAGGTACAAAGAGAAGAAAACAGTACTTAAAGCATGTTAATACAAGCTTTTCACTGTGAACATCTGCCTAAGAGGATTTCTTTGGACTTTCAAAACAAACAATATATTCTGGAGAACTGCCGTAAAACTTCACGTAGGTCTCCACAAAAAACAAACTTCATGGAAACTCAACTCTTGCCAAGTTTGAGGCCATAAGCAGATAACGGAGACAAAATGAAATAAATGTTTAGAAGTATGCTATTTTTCCCATGAATAATGCACTTCATTCATAGCTGTATATAGGGTGTTTTTTTCTCTGTAGTTGTTATAAACCCCATTGCCATTCTCAAACCATATTCTGTTAAAAGTAGTGTTTTCTTCTGTTCCGATCAGAAGACCTTCTGTGCAGAGAGCCCTTTTAACACTGACTTTGCTTTGAACCTATGGTCTTGCATCTACAGCTGTGCACCAAACACAAGTTTTTCTCCAGATGGAGGACATATTCATCCTGCTATCATTTCTTCCTTCACAAGAATGCTCTTCCAATTGGTGTCCAACCTCACTTTTTCTACAGAAGAAGAGCAGACACAATGAACACATCTCTGACCTGGCTTGCTTTCCAAGGATCCGGTTCTACTTTCCCCTTCACATAAAATACTCCACTTAACTTTGAAGCACGTCTTAGAACAGGAAACCATCTTTACTCTTAGTAAGTTCACACAGCTGAAGTAGCAGCCCCATACTCTATTCCCAGGTGCAGGGTGCCCAGCGATTCCCATGGACCACAGGTGTTCCTCCAGGCCAGGTGCTGTTTGTGCCATGTCCAAACTGTAATGCTAAGTCACATAAACAGTACCACCTGAGCAGATTAAGTGCAAGAACAGGGCAGAGTAGCTAGATACAGGGGCAAGGATTTGTCCCACCATTATTCTGCTACTCCCTTTATCCTGCATTAAGTCCTGGAAGTCCATAGAACTGCTGGCACAAAGCACTGCTTGTGCGGTAAGACCTCTAGGATTGAGCCCTGAATGACTAACAATAAACAAACTTTCAACGCTACTTTTCTACTCGACCTTAATAACTTTAACCATGTCTGTGAAGTCTAGGACATTAACTCGGGTATATGCTGGCAGAAAGTGCAGCAAAATGAAAGTAAATAAAGCATTTCATTTTTAATCAAAAGTTCCCTCTGATTATACAAAAGCTAATGGTTTCTAGAGTGCCCTAGCACTCATTCCTAGACAGTTTAACAGTGCAGACAGAACTACGTTATTTTTCCTCTCAGTACATGGCTTCACAACTCCCTCTCCTGTAGCAGTTCACAGTATCAGCAAAACCTGAGGATCTCAGGGAGCTGCATTTCATTACACCTTATTAGTTCTAATGCCATCTGAGCTATAAACTCAGATCACAAAGTAAGCCGAGAAGAAAATAATTCCCAGCTATCTGATGCTGAGTTGGATTTTGAAGCATTTTATACCTACTACATATCTTAAATGATATTTACCGTTTGTGGGAACAAGTACAACCTGAATTCATTACTGCAACACAGCCCCACCAGTTTCCACACTTCTAAAGTCATTGGGGAGTAACTTGAAAACTCCATAGATGTATCTCTAATATGGGGTTTATGACAGAAAACCAAATTACTTCTGACTATAGAAGATTCTTTAATTTTCCCATGTTTTACAGCAAGCCAACTTCTGGCTGCTACTGTTTCTGAAGAGTTAAGAAAAAAATATTCTGTTCTTCATTACGTCCTTGGCTTATCTTTTATCTATTTCTATCAGCAAATACTAGGGCTGGTGGAAAATGGTAACTGCTTTCAGACAGAAGTAAAAAAATTGATTCTGGCTAACTAAGAGGAAGCTTTTTTTTAAAAAAAAAAACCAAACAATTACTGTCATAAAGCTAGTTTCTATTAAATAATTTTTCATAAAGGAAATGAAAAAGTATTTCAATAGAAACAGAGTAACTTCATTGTCCATCAATGCCAGCATAGAACAATTCAGTTCAGAGATGAAAACAATCATGCATCTGAAAAAGTAATATTAATAAATTGTCTTCTGTGTGGCTCACATTATTAAAACAATGTTCTGATGCATCCTTGTCTACAAAAAGGTTGAGGCCCAAAGAAAGTCTGGGGTGCTGGAAAGGACAGAGTTTAAAGCCGCAACTTGCAAATCCTATTCTGGATCTGTCCAGAAACAGACCATAACTGGCACTATCTTACCACAGCAAAACTGTGTTAGAGACTACCAACCTGAAACATCTGCCGGACCTTCCTGCGGGGCAGGTTAACATTTAGTTTATGCATCAGCTGGTGGATCTCTTCAATATTCAGCAGACCATCTCCATTCTTGTCAGCCTCCTCAAAGGTTTGTTTGACCCAGCTACAAATGTGTCAAGGAAAGGCACAAGAGTGAAATTTCCTCATGCATACGGAGACAAAGCAGTTAAGAGGTAAGGGACAAGACTCAGATTCAGGAGAACAAGTCTCTGCCCCAAATCTTCTGGGCAGGGAAGTAATCCTTAGCAGAGAACCTTAACAACTTCCAGGGAGAAAAACTTGGGCATTATTCAATTCAGTCTTCACAAACAAGTCTTCCTCAAGTCAGTGCTTCCAAGTAGAACATTTGCATTAAGACTTCCCACAGCCTGCATTATTGTTATCATAGGTACACTGTGAAATAAAGTTATTGCTGGCAAAGATCTGGTGCTATCTACATTGTTCTCCACACACTCGTGCCAAATCAAAGCATTTTTACTACTGTACACCCTGTGGTACAATTTGCTATTGCACCTCCTGCTTGGTGCAACTAAAACAGTTATATTTGAGGGCTGGTGATTTTGTGACTCAACTCTAAGGAATCAAGCTCAATAGCCATCTGTATCAGGGATGATGTTAATCTAGTGTAAGAGGATAGAATAAGGAAGACTCTGTTAAACCAGCCAAAGTACATGATTATCGGCCTCTGGTTTCCATCAGAACCTCATTAAAAATTAACTATTCTTGTTTTTCCATGCTCTCTCCTTCAAGACTGTCACACAGTTCTTTCACCTGTATCTGTATAACTCTTCCATCTCTGGACAAGTTCTTTGTCCACCACTTTATCTCCAACACCTCTGTCCTCACCTTGTGTTACACTTCCAGAGGGCATCAGAACTGTAAGTGGCACAGAGAAAATGGATAGCGCCCATACATTCACTTTTTCTCCCCTCACAAAGGCAAAATGGCATCAAATAAAGTCAACAGCTGTCAAATTCAGAAAACAAGAGGTGATTCTTCACGCAGCATAGAGCTCGTTTTTAACATAACCTTTATTGGGATGTTCTGCAGGTTTACATGGGTTTGAGCCGACACTAAACCAGTTTTTCTCTCCCCCTCTCCCTGCCCTGCTACAATTTCATTCAAAAGCTTATAACTGGTACTGGTTTGGACTATTATTTACAGGTTCACAATACCAGCCCCTTCACAATCTCATTTCTGCTACTAACTTCTCTGAGAACACACTCTAAGTTTTCAAAGACTGTTCAGCTTGCTCCAACATCATCTTCCACTTCTCCCTCCCTTCTGCTTGAATTCCTCCACTTTCTAACCAGTACCTTGTACCCCCTCTTTGCACATATATCCCTTTGCAGCTTTTGCCAGGTCCTTATGCTAGGTGGAACTGGTACAGGGTCATTCTGTCTGCAGTCTCTCAGCTGCCCCTTTTGATACCACAAATGAGACTTCAAGTGATGTTTCATCAGTAGAGGACATGCAGCTTGGAAAAGTTGTGGATAAATACAGCAAACTAAGTATGTGTGCAACAGCGTATGCAATATAACCCCCAAATGGACCTGTGCCTATCTTGTAAAGAATTAAACACTGGAAATAGGAATTAAAAATACCTGATGTATATTCTTCAGAAGGAATATTTACAAGTGATCACTGTAGATTTACATGTGGCAGAAGAGACAGGTTACAATTTTAGTCAATATGGGCTTTGTTGTTTATTGGTTTGTTGTTCTGGGTTTTTTGGAGGTGAGGTTTTGGTTTAGTGGGAAGAGTGTTCTTTGTATTTAACACAGAATGAATCATAGAATAGTTTGGTTTGTAAGGGACCTTAAATATCATGCAGTTCTAACTCTCCTGCCACAAGCAGGGACACTTTCCACTAGACCAGGTTGCTCAAAGCCTGGTCCAACCTGGCCTAAAATACTAGTCAACACTGTTGTGAAAGCAAGCACATCAAAGAAATATTCAATGGACATGATCTTTATAAGACGTTCATTTTGGTTGCTAGGTTACAACAAACATTTAAGGAGCTTTAAAGATTTGTGCTCCCGACAATCAATGGAGGCTGAGAAGTAGACACATATCTGACATACACTGACCAGGAGAAACAGAGATGACAAGGAATTACAAGTCAGTTTACTTGAAGACTCCTAAAAACACTGAGTTTCACTTGTGCAGAAGCTAACGAATTCAAGTTTTCAATTGACAGTATCTTGAAGACAGTGTCTTCTAATGGACTTTGCAATTTGCAGCAGAAGAATAAAAACACAGAAGATGACAGAAATCCTGAAATCATGCTGAGGTTATGTCATGGTTCAAGTACAGTCAGTAACCCACGCAGCCCGCTCTCTCACTCCCCCACTTTCTCCCCCCACCCTGCTCCCGGAGGAACGGGGAGGAGAATCGAAAGAATGTAACTCCCAGGGGTTGAGATAAGAGCAGTCCAGTAACTAAGGTATAACACAAACCACTACTACCACTACTACTACCACCAATGATAATAATGATAAGGGGAATAACAAGGGAAGAGAATACAATACCACCTGTCAATACCCAGCCTGACCAAGCAGTGAACTAGCCCTGCCGGGTAACTCTCAGTTACATCCTGGGCATGACGTGCTGTGGTATGGAATATCTCTTTGGCTAGTTTGGGTCAGGTGTCCTGTCTCTGCTTCCTCCCAGCTTCCTCTCCTCCCTGGCAGAGCATGAGACTCAGAAAGTCCTTGGTCAGACTAAACATTTGAGCAGTAACTAAAAACATCGGTGTTATCAGCATGGTTCCCAGGCCAAAAGTCAAAAACACAGCACTGCACCAGCTACTAAGAAGGAGAAAAAATGACTGCTACTGCTGAACCCAGGATAGGTTAGTATTTACTGCGATAATTAGAAATGACTGTTTTGACTCTTCAACAAGAATTTCACTAACAAAATGCAAGACTATCCCCTGACTTCATTGCAGCTTAATGCAATCCCTAAGGCACAGCTGATGTTTTATTGCACAGGTAAGTGTCCATGTCAAACCCATTACTCAAGCTTTCATTACAATCAACGGTAAGGTTTTTGATCACATAACAGCAGGTAAAAGGACACCCTAAGCTGAAGTCACTAAAACACAAAAAATACAAGCCAGAAACACTGAATCAGAAGATGGAGCTCGGGCTCATAAAAGGATACTGATCATGTGTTCTCTGTCGCTTAGCAAGTGAGTCCTCATCACTTATTCCAGCCATCAAATATTTCAGTCCTGTGATCCAGGTGCGAGCTTCCTCTGGGTTAGATGTAATCAGATCCAGTGACTCCATGTGGCTGCCATGGTAAATGGTAAAGCAACAGCTCGGGTCAAAGTTCCCCTCTGCATGGCGGTGGAAAATTTCAGACTGCCGGCCTTCAGTGACTTTGTAAATAGAATCAATGACAACTGTTGGGAAAAGGGAAAACAGAAATTGGCATGCTTGGATATCCACACAACCTCTTTCTGGTTTTAGCAATTCTGATTTATTCAGGCAAAATGTCATTAAACATTTGTTAATGTTACATTGTCATATCCCAAAGTGCTTTTTGTTTTCTAGGTTTGTCCAAGCCACATGTACAGTGCATCTGCCTTGAAGGCATGCCAGCGCATGTACAGGCAGGTTACAGCAGAGCTCTGAGTGCTCCTTGCTACATCAGAGGACTGCAGGCTACTCAAAGGGGAGCACAAGAAGACAGATACCAAATGTCTTCCATCAATGAGTGAAACACTGCATAGCTCCAAAGGGACTCCTCCTATCACAGCTGTACTCTCTAGAGCAGGAAGACAGGGATACCATGGCACAGTGATGGATAACATGGTTCCCAGTGCCATACCATGAAACAGCTATGCTGTTCAACACAACAGCTCTTAGCCACCACTCACTGAACCAAAAGCATCAACTGTCACTGTCTGTAGCCTACCCAATTGCTTGCTTTTAATCTCAAGCCTCCTTGACAGTCCTGTGAACTAGTTATTTTATTCAATAAGCCACTAATTTCAAATTCCAATTTAAAACAGTGCAGCAGAAACAGTTTCAATACAAAATAATGCTACACATTGACTTCAAGATTTAATATCTAAAGAAAATTATCAGTTAAGATTAAGAAACCTCAATCTAAACTTTTCTAGATTCTGTACTTAAACCACCTGTGATGTATATATTTAAAATAGTTCCCTGCAGTTATATTCAGTTTGCTCATAATTCATATAGAGGTATGGAAAATGTTGACATCAGACTGAACTACACTGCCTTCCTTTCATAATCCTGAACTTTTAGTAGGTGGTTAAACTCTACCCACACTCTTGAAAATCTTCATGTAAGAATAACATCACATTTGAAACAAGCATCAAAAAGCATTTATTTAATCAATCCCTCTGTAGTTCACATTCTAATACTGAACTGCCCCAGAAATTAAAAGGAATATTAGAAGTTTACTTTTTGCCTTTTCGCTTTTTCTGGATGGTCTCCATCGAATGCAGGTTCTGTGCTCATCCAGGTAGAAGAGACGAACTAGTCCTTTGGTTCCACTCTTCAGCTTAACCATCTGAGTCCCAGATTGCATAACACTCATGCATCTTTCAACTGTGTAACAGACAGAATAAATTCAACTAAATGGCCATCTAATTCCTCTAGTAAAATGACTTACTGGCTTTCCAACATCTGCCAAGCATATCACATTTTCGATTTGCACCTTTAATGACAGAAACTAGTCACTGCTGTATGAGACATATTATTTCTTCTTCAGTAGCTTCTCCATATAGGGAAAAAAATAAATAAAATCAAAAATAATCTGTCAAAACACTTTCACAACAAAGGAGGCAAAGAAAACTTTACCATGTATTGAAGCTAAATAAGTTAAAGTTGTTCAATACTTACCTCACTTAATTATTTTCTATTATTACACACACTACTGTAATTTTAAACCCCAGTACTCTGCAAATTTCAGATGGTGAGATTATCACTCAAACTCCCATTCCTCTGGGTCTGCTAATCTTTTAGCCTATATCTTGCGCTTTTGACACTGTTAGAATTGATAACAGATTTAGAAATACACAATCCCTCCTCCCTACCACACACATTTACACCCTCTCCATCCTGCTACTAAGTTTCAAGCACATACTGTGATGACTTCCTTTAATCATCCCACCCAGGATGATAGGGCTTTGTTTCTCTATGTTTTGACCAAAATATACCCATCTCTTCCATTTCATCTCACATCTTCCCTCCTACAGTTTTCCAAACAGTAGGATCAAGATAACATTTCCTCTTGATCCATGCTCTTAAGTTACGGTCTCATATCCATTCACAGCCTCTCCTCACTTGATATCACTCCACATTCACCTCTCAGATGATTTGTTTACACTCTGGCTGGCTCCCAAACACTATCTGTGTCTGTCTTTACTTCTTATCACCCTTCTGCTCTCTATTATTTCTCTCCAATACTCCTCTTGGTATCACAACAAAGACCAAGACACCCTCTCACTCCTCTCTGTCAGAACCAGGATTTATTTTCTAAGCTCCTGACAACTCCTTAACTCCCACAGCAAGTGGCACATCCAGCAGTGGACTCAGACCCAGCTGAAACCCAACAGTGCTCTCGTACACCAAAACACATTGTGATCGCCCTTCTCAGTTAACCTCCACAGCAGATATATGGCCAGAGCATGCCTTCCAGCAGTCACACAACTCTGAGGCTATCAGTGAAAGAAAATAAGCCTGATGCTCCTTCTGAAGCATCTCTGGGTCAGATGCAGTCAGAACAGCATCCCAAACATTAGTCAAATATGGGACAAACAGCCATGGTTGCTGGACCAGCTTCCCCTGGCTCCCTCACACAAAGGGAGATGGCAAGCCAAGCTCCACATCACATAAACTGCATCAGAAGCAGTTTTTACCGAGTTGTTTTTCCTGAAGGAAAGAGAGGACTCAGGTTGAGCTAAACAGAACTAAAGTGTTCTGAAAGCATCAGATGCATGAGTGCAGTAAATTTGTCCTTTATATGTCCATAAATATATGTCCTTCCCTGAATATACATAATATACACGAAATAAAAATGTGGCTTTGGAAGTTCTTTAAGATGAGCCAGGAAAGTACATAGATCAAGCCAGAAATAGACGTTGTGCAATATCCACACAGTGACTGTGGCAGTTTTAACCTGTACCTACCTGAAGATGCACAAAATAACAGGAAGACAAGCCTTTACACTACAAGAGATGGAATATTCAGAACCTTGAAGAAAGGTTAACTGAAGCAAAACTAAACCTCTAAAACTTATTACATATGTACATACACGCACACCTTCTCTTGGCAAACTGAGCTTTTCATTTTGGAACTGAGTTTAGATCAAGTTTGCCTTGGATTCATGCTTAACATACAATAATTGTCCTCCAGCACAGGAATAAGGTTCTCCACAAAAAAAAGTTGTACCAGTGTGTGCGTGGATATGCAAATCTGTACCGCTGCATTAGCCTGGCATACAAACTTCAGACACGTTCTTATTTCACTATTAAAAGTATCAACACCATTAGAGCGATCAATTGCAACAGTGTTTTATCTAAGGAAGAGGTTTAGCAACAAGCTATTCAACACAAAGTGTGCTTCTTTGCACCCAAGGCTATCAGTTATTATTAGAAGTCTTACAAAAAACCTAATTCTTACATAAGTCTTTATTTTTATTAGCTCAGTTATCATAGGAAAAAAAAACAACCAACAACAATCTGGCTTCACTAAAGATGCTGAAGACAGATAACAAACAGCAGAAGAAAGAGGTCTACATTTCTTTACTGTAAGAAAAGCAGAAAATGGGCCACACAGATAATTACAGCCAACAAAGCCATGGGGAGAAAAGAAAAAACAAAAAACCCACAAACCAAAACCTCTTCACTGTTTCAATTGCCTAATAATTTCTGTATCACATTTGTAACTGTTATAGATGCATTTCACATACACACTTGCAGATAGACTTCTGAATCAAAGTTAGAGGGAACAGATTTTAAAACACTTTTTTTCAAAGTGGAAGAAATCCAGTTCCTGCCAAATATCTCAACATTCTCCATTTTTTGGATGCCACCTGCAAAGAAGCCCACTGCCCAAATAAGCACCATCTTTTCTGCTTGAAATTTTCCATCAGAAAATATCATCCAAATGCAAACATTTAAAGAAGAATAGTAAACATGTAAGAGAGTTCATCACATTGTCCCTACTGTGTAGGTGTTAATAACAGAAACAATCCACTTCTAAAGAAAGGACTAGGGTAATGGAACTGCCACACCATTCATAGGCCCATTGGATTTCAACTCTGCAAACCATTTACAAAATATAGTCCTCCCCTTAAAGCTATTTATAAAATATAAGTACACAAAGAAAAAAACTCCTGTTCAAATCTATTCCTAATATGCTAATTTCAGTCTCTGGCCAGACATTCATAAAAGAGAGACCACCGCACGTTAGCATCTGAATAAAGTGAAGGCAGTTCAGAATAAAGCTCCAGAACAGCAATTCAAGAATGCTTTCACTAAGGAATAGGAAAACTCACTTCAGAAAAACATTTAATTGTCTAGCTAAATCATGAATACTAAGTAAGTGAAGCAGCTCCTCGATGCAGAAGTTTGAGAAAACAAGACATATAATGATCTCCATTAAATGGTGGGTTGTTTTTTTTTTTACACAAGGACTAGCTATGCATTTTTTGCCCGAAGTCTGAAAATTAATTTAGTGAAACTAGAATACAATATAGTTTATATATTACAAGAACAAAGCAAGTTAATCTGGAAATACAAAATTATTAAGCTTATGCATTGTTTATTTAAAGCTTTACCTTCAAATGAAAAAAAATAAAAATCTGAAAACTAGTAATTTCTCTTTCCAGATTTATGCAAACTTATTCTTGATAGTCTAAATTCATCCAGACATCCTGTAGTTTAATGGATTTTAATAATATTAAAAAAGTCTATTTTTTCCTTCCAAATAACCATTTAGAGCTAAACAGACCTGAGTTCAAAAAGCGTTTTCCGATTTCTAGTTCAAACAATGATAACTATTCCTAGTAGTACACACATCTCCTCGCAGAAGGAGCTGCTTCTCTAACAGTAAGCCAGATACAAACCCATCTGTGCCAGCTGGACTTTTTCTGAAGTGGCCACACTCCCCAGCACATGGCAGACCTCTGAAGCCAGGAGGAAAGCCATCCAAGCTCCTGGAAAGTCCAGATGTTACTTGAAATCTTGCACGTTAGGCAGATTCTATTTATTCTACCTGACAGCACAGCTCCTTGCTGCTGAATAAATCAAGCTGCTGCCTGGGAACACTAAGCTGGAACTCTGACCACTAACCATACGTGGTCTTATGTTCAAAAAGCACTCTAATCTGCCACAAATCAGTCAATGCTACTGTCCATCCAGCTCTGCTCTAATCTATCCCGATATGTAATCAGGTCTTTAATAACCAGCGAATAGCTTAGCACTGCACCCTGCAAGAATCTCTCACAGAAAGTTACAGCTCTGTTCACAGGTTTAACAGTCATGACCTGTTATTCAAGGGTTTGCAATTAACTTGGTTTAATTCTCAACAGTCATAGTTATGACTTATACATCTGCTTGCTGCTGTGTTTCACTACAAAGCCCTAAGGTGTGCAGAACCCTTTAGATGGAAAATATTTAGGGAATTAAAACATTACACCTGGCACCACTTTCAGTAAAACAGAAATGCACTTTACTATATAGGGCACATCACATCAGTGAAACAAATATCCACTCCCCATAGAACATGTTATCCAAGATTAAATAAATACGCGGGTCACTGTGCAATTGGAGCCAACAGGCAGGCACCATGCAGGAGAGGCACTGGCACCCAAGGGATGCTGGCTGGGATGCAGCTGGGATATTTGGCATGTACCAGCTGCCCCATCGCCCACACGTGACAGCCAACACTGCACGCCGTTTTCTGGGTTATCCCAACTCCACTGCTTTTATGGACTTAATGTTACAGCTGTCTGACAAATCAAAAAGATTAAATAAGGTATAAAGAGCATTACCAAACAATGAGAAGTATAATTATGAAAGAGGATGAGCCACGTTTCTAAACTATATGCAGTAACCGCATAAAGCCAACATTAAGCTTGAGGAAATAAAAGAAAGCCATAAAACGCAGAAGTTACTTTTTCAACTGCAACATCAGCTCTTCTCCCCCCCTTTCAGGTGTTTTTGTTTCACTGTACACTTTGCAGATACATTGTTTGCTCTCTCTTCCGAGAGGGAAGAACCAAAAGACCCTCCGGTACTACCAAACACTATTCCCACCCACACAATTGCCAGGACTTCTGCAGACAGCTCCTGTGATTCACTGGACGCAGCATCCCAAGAGGTTCAACATAAGGTAACTGCTCTTACACTACAGAAACCATGGTTTATCTTAGTTGTTATTATCTTCAGTTTTCAGATTTAACACACCCCCCCCCCCCCCCAAATTCCAGAAACTGAACTCTAAATGGGGCTGTTACAAAAAGTGTGTGGTTGGTAGTTAACAAAGGAGTCTCAGCATGCTTCCACCACTGTAGTCATGTACTTGGATCCAGTTTGGAATCCATTTTTACTGACACTGATGCACATTCCCAGAAGCAGGCATTGAAGAAGTATATATATTAAAAAAAAAAACAAAAACACAAAAAACAAAAAACCCAAACAAACAAACAAAAAAAAAACAACAAAAAAAAACCAAAACAACCCAAAACCCACACACACTCCTGAGCTAGAGAACTGTATGAAATTAAACTGTCAGGATTCAAGTAGTGAAGATACTCTGGATGAAATCACCAAACCAAAACAGGCAACCAAAAAAAAAACACCACCACCACCACAAAAATCCCCAAACTCCCCCACAAAAACAAAAAAAAAAAACAAAAAAAAACAAAACCAATAGAACAAAAAAAAAAAACAACCAAAACCCCAGCAACAAACTACCAAACCCCCAGTATTCTCAGTTGTCTGAATTCTTCTCATCACCCTTTTTTGCATCATTTATTAATCATATGAAAGTTGTAAGTTTGCCTTTACACTAATGCCATTAAAGCCATTTCCTCCCTACCTCCATTCCCCAGCAAGCACATTTTATCTAAATCCCATAGAACAGCACTAATATCCAGCAGACCACGCAGCTTACCACTAATGTCATCAAATGGTTGATTGCTGTTTTATTACGTAATGGGCAAAAAGCCCAGGAGAACAGAGACCACAGGTCTGGGGGAATCCATGGCAGCCCCAGTCAGGACCATTTTTAATAGCCACATGTCATATTTTATGCCAGATTGTAATTTGATTTGCAGCAACTCTTTCAACCTGATGGAATTTTACATTAAGCTTCTTAGAGTGGATCGAATCATAATCTCTGTGAAGTCTATGGACATGAGATGGACAATCTCTCACACTTCTGCAAATCTCAAAATCCTCAAGGAAGTTACACAAAACCAGCAGAGATGTCAAAGGCTGATGTTAGTCCTTGCAAGGCCCAGCTGAAAAAACATGCAGGTATTTCATTTCAGCCCTCAAGAAGGTAGAGAATCAAAACAAATAGTCCAGCCAAACACAAACTCTGACACTCAAAACAATTGCGAATGAATGAAAATCATAAAATCTGAAAACCGACTTACACTTGTAAATTCACTAAATAATATGCAAACAAGAGGGGTGATGCTTAAGAACAAGGCTTTTCAGAAATAGGCTGCAGCAAAGCTGTTCAAGAGCTCTTGCGCCACTGCAACGCATGTCTGAGGACTGTAAGTTTTCCATTCCTTGAATTACTCCTTTCTCAACACTGAAAACACACAACCATGTAACCACAGACACGGCCAACTGCCAAAACACATCCTCACATCAATAGAGTGAACAAAGAACGTATATTTATTAAGCAAATACAGCTGACAAGTTTGCACATCCTAATCCCTACTATTGCATGAGGACTCCTGAAGCAGGGAGGGCACAGCAATTGATAATGACACCATAGAGCAAATGGAAGCAGCAGCAGAAAGGACGAAATGGAGGAGGACAGTTTCTACAACACCTGCCAACAAGGAGGATGAGTGGACAGGTCTGTACATACATATTGCTGTGGTAGCCAAAGTAGTACAGTTCAGGACAAGCAAAGGGCAGAGGCACATTTGGCTTCTCGGGCAGCACCTTCACTCCACTGTAACCATTCACATGGAATATAAGACATTGTTCTAGGGTCATCTCTCCAAAGGAAACCCTAGGGTCGCCTTTCAACTAGGCAAGCGTTTGCTCAGTTCCCAGAAAAAAACAGCATTAACTCACTCTGAGTAGCTCAGCTGAGTCACCTGTGTATGCTCCCCAGCAGCACTAAGACATGAGCTTCTCCTTTGAGGCCACACAGCAACTGATAAAGAAGTCTGAAAGGCACCCCTGAAGCTGTGCCTCTGGATACAGAGATCAGAGCTCAAAACAGTAAAATCTTTCTTTTCCAGAATCCCAGAATGTCTGCCCTCTAAAAATCAATAAGTACATAAAGTAGGATCATATGACCAATAACCAACTATGTCTTTTTCTAAGCCTGCCTTTGCTGTACAGCACTGAATGTCATCACTGTTCCTCAATACTACCCAGGTCTTCAATGAAATACATTTCCCACTGTAACATACTGAGCTGGGTCAGATCCCCTCCCTTCTGCCCCAGAAATATGCTATTCTTTTATATTTCCCTCCCCCCAACTTCTCCAACAAAACAAAAGAATAAAACCCTCATGAGAACACCCTTCATAAAGCTTGCTTCTGTCCCCACACAGAAGACGTGCAGAGGATAAACTGTCTCAGCTTCAGTGCAAACAATGAATTCTAATGTCTACAAATTTATCAGCAAATAGCAATGTCACAGCAATTTTGGCACCTGTACAGCATCACATCCTGGTCAGGGGAATAAAACACCGGGCACAAGAGCAGCTAGCTGTATGAAGTAGGATGAAGTGGGTGGAAAAGGATCCAGTCCCCAGGACCTGGAGCCCACTCATCATGATGGGTTGCGACAGTGGTTGGACTGGTGGAAGCATTGCTTCCCCTTCGGCTGCCAAATAATGCCAAATAAATCCACATCTGGGGCTTGGTAAGAATAGGAGGTAGAAAAAAGAAACAGAATAGAAATGAAGGTAGAGTTAATAAACCTTTAGAAGTAATGAAGACTACAGCATAACTGATTATATGAAATAATTTATTCAAATGCCTCAGAAAGCAATTTTGCTAAAGAAACATGTGGATTCTATTCTCAGATTACCTCAGTGCAAGTCACTCACAACAGTAAGTCGTCTGTGGACAAACAATGACTTGAGTCTCAAACACCAAAGTAATTTTATTGACAAAAATAATCATGTTTTGTGCATCTATTTGTGCACAAGTCTCATGCTGATCTATGTTTCTACCAGTAATGTGAAAATGCCTCCAAACCAGTTACTGTTACATTGCTGAGGACAGCAATAATCTGACCTAGAACAGGTAAACTTCCTCACCTGCAGGTTTGTTTTTTTTTTAGTATCAGTCAGAACCCAATTGAAACACAGAGAATTACAGAATCAGTTAGGTTGGAAAAGACCTCTAAGATCATCAAGTCCAACTGTTACCCTACACTGCCAAGACCACCACTAAACCTTGTCACTGAGGCCCTCATCATCTTCATGGTTTTTGCACACTTCCAGTGACGATGATTCCACCACTTCCCTAGCATCCTGTTCCAATACCTGATCACCCTCTCAGTGAATAAATTTTTCTTAATATCCAATCTAAACCTCCCTTGGTGCAGCTTTTTTCTGTCACTTCCGTCACTTGTATAAAAAAAGACAGCTTATGGTTTCCCATGACTTTAATTTTAGTCATCCAAGAAGCACACATACCAGCACAAAATGCTGCCTGTATACTAACAGGCTGCCCTTTAAGACATGAACTTCTTAAGGGACTACTTCAAAATTCATGGTAAAGAGGAAAAATAAGCACACATATTTCCCCTTGTAGGTAAGCTCAGTGCTGGCATCTGGCCATCATCAAAGCAATGAAAGAGTTACTTTAACAGTTCTAAATTTTGCCGTATACTTTCAGAAAGGCACAGTTCTCCAGCAAATTCTAAGAACCTTTTCAGTATCACAAGATGATGGTGTCCTGTAGATTTATTGAAACAGGAGCTTATTTAATTCACAAGCACAGAAAACACAAAACAAACAAACAAAAAAACGGAACACAAAGTATATACCAAGCATACAGAAGCAGATTACACACCTTTCACTCAGCCATCAGCATTCGGTATCCAACTCCAGCATCCTATGAAACTTCAGTGGTGCCACAGAAGGACTTGGCACTCCACACTGCACACCACAGAGACGCTCTTTTTAGGCTGGCAGGTGAGGGGTTTCACTTCACACAGGGTAACATCATCAGAACATACCAAACAACCCAGAGGCTTTGAACCATATGCATATGTTACTTTACTGCAAGTGCACATAATACTGTGATCGATTTAAGACATTAGTGGGATTAAATTTATGGAAGACCTAATTTCTTCACAGGAGGAGGCTAATGCCTTCGATATCCACTGTGTATGCCATTCTGAGGTAATTTATTTATATATCACTTACTATTCTAGTGTCTATACTTAATACTTGGTTTACAAGCTGTGCTGGGTTCAGCAGTAGCAGTCATGTTTCTCCTTCTTGGTAGCTGGTGCAGTGCAGTGTTTTGACTTTCCGCGCTAAGGCCGGCATCAATATGGTGAGCCACAGGGAGCTGAGGCACACCAGGTTGACTAAGGAGGGGTGAACCGGCCCAGGCCGAAAGTCAAAACACTGCACTGCATCAGCTACCAAGAAGGAGAAACATGACTGCTACTGCTGAACCCAGGACACAAGCACTTGGTCAGATGCAACGAAGGATACAAGAGTCCCAAAGAAGCACTAATAATGACGTTAAAAAAGGCTGCTGCAATAGTCTGTCAATGAAATACAATGCAGTTCTCTGCTTAGCTGTACCAGCTGCAACCCTAGTGCTCTGCTAAAGCAGTAACAAGGTAACTACCAAGTACTATGACCCCATTAGCCAAAGATACAGACCCATGAACAAGGGAAGTCCATACCGCTCCTCCTGTGCCATGCCCATTAATGTCCCACTGCTGATACCCCTTATTGCACATGCACATTTCCTGTTCACAGTGGTTAGAAGTCGCATATGAACTCACAGCCAAGCTACTCGCAGGTGCAGAGCTACTGCTTCCTGCAAGTGCTTATTGAAGAGCAAATCAGACACCCAGCCAGCAACAGCACACACAGAACCTGTATGTTCAGCTATCCCCTTATACAGGTGCTGTACGTCATACAAGCACTCTTATTGTGCCTAAATTGTGCAAGGGGTGTGATCCTGCTGTTATCAGCATCAGTGATCACCAGCCTGAGCAAGAGAAGATGAAGTAATCTGCCTTCTTCCAACATTCAAGCACATGAATATATTCATGCCTACGAAATGCACTGTCCACAGTCTGTGCTTGCCTGGTGCTGTGGGCACCCCAGTCGCCCAACCATGACCCCACATGCACTGCTGCAACACCACCAAAGCAGCCGAACCTGAATGCAAGGGATACCAAGTCACATGGTGTTGCACTTGCTGCTGCTGCATCCTTTAACCACCTCCAGCAGGCAGAGAAACGGTAGTGCTGCTAACTGGAAAAGATCAACAGAAATTTGGCAGTTGCTATTATATCTGCCTAAGAAAAAGGTACTGACTAAAAAATGACCTCAGACAGATTTTCACCATCAGCTGAGTACTTTGGTATGAAACCTGCTTATCTACACATACACACACATTTACATGAGCTTCAAAACTTAAACCTGATGCTTTTCTTCCAAGACTGCTCAAAAAACACCCCCTTCAAATAAGCTAGCTCTTGTAAATTATTGAATGGGGACATATCCATTACCTTCTGCATCTCAGATGGAGTAACACCTGGTCTCCTTTACCTAACCATATGCATCAAAGCTTAATGTAGAGTTTTGTGTAACCAAAACCTCCAAAATAAAAACACAGCATTTGGAACTGTAGCATACAGTTCCTTCCCTGAGAGGATATACAAATCACTGACCTTTTCTTTAAAAATATATCAATTTCTTGTACAACAGCTGTGTCTATTTCCAGTAATTTTCTCTAGTTAAAAAAAAAATTTGTCAAATAAAATAATCCATGCTAAATAAATATTAATTAAAAAAATCAGTATATATTAATCGCCAACACTGCCCTTAATCCTTTTTAACATGTTTCATAGTGGGCAAAATGATATTTCAAATACAATCCATGACTTTTGGTGGTTTTATTTTAGATTAGTTTGGTTTCAACTTATTGATAATATTGTTAGCAAATGTCGTCTGAACTACCCCATTCTGGCAAGCCAGCTCTCTGCTAAATGTATTTTGTAAATTGTGTTGTTTTCTCTTTAAAAGCATATAATCCAACATGATTAAGGATAAGAAAAATACAAAAATAAATTTTATCCCTCATGATTTTTCCACAGCACTACAGCCTCCACTTAAGATGCTTAAGCCAATTACCACTTTCCATCCAGCAATGACTTAAATTGAACAAAGTCAGAAATTGTAAACTACAAGTTACTGGAGAAAGTTATTCAAGATGCCTTCCTGTTTTGTACCATCCTCCTGCAATTCTTGAAAAGACACATCTTTACCACCCAATGCTATTTGATTAAAATTTTACACATCCTTTGCAGGTGTGTTATACTATTTGTAAGTGCTACTAGGGCAAAAACCCCAACAACTAGCCACAGAAACTCTTTTCCATAGAAAGCTATGCCACAACAAAATGACCAAGAGATGAAAATGTCAAGATTATATATATTTTTCTCTACACACAGATACGTTTTTAATAATTTAAGGTAACACACAAGTGCAGTACGTCCATGTCATAGCAGCATCTCACATACAATACATATTATGTTTTCATGGACAAATATACTTTCAAGTCAATACAAAAATTCCAAGTTTTCCTTTTAAATATTCAGGAATATATATATATATATATATATATATATATATATATATATATGCACATATTTTTCATACTAACAATGTCCACATATTGTATGTGACTCACCAGCCATAAGGGTAAAGTTACCTCATTTTTCTATAGCACTTCCAGAAATGTTACAAGCTCTTCCTAGAGTAATTCCAAACTCAAACATCCTTACCTTTTTCTGGACTTAAATTTTTATATACCTCAAGGTCTGCCATTAAATTTGTAACTCATGCATTATTGGCAAGTGGAATGGAAATTCTCACTGCAGGAAAGGCTCAATTTAGTCTTCATGTCTCCACAGCTAAAACATTTGGAAAGCAGTCCTTAGAAGCACAGGAGAACACTGTCAGCACTGCTCTTTACAAGAAATGATGAAACCTTCATGATCCATAAAACCAGGAAAGGACAAATCCAGAGACAATACTAGGCAACTTTCTTCAAAACCGAAAAGCACAGTCTGAGAAGGATGCTGCTCTATGCTGCTGCTGCTGCAGGAACGCAGAAGCAGCGACTACTTTTGGTATGAGACATGCATACATAGCACAGCGATTAAGATGCTCCAGGCAGTAAGTGTGCGCAACGCCTGGGAAGAGCAGCTCTATATAGGCAAGTGTGAGGAAATCCTGCTTGCATCTAGGAAAGCTGGTCAGGAAAGGATTACCATACTTCAAGTAAAAAGTGGGAGAAAGACACCAGCTGAATGCAGAAGAGAAATGACCCTTGTTCCAAGAAAAGTCTCAGCATCTGCAGCCATGGGATTCTGCGAGGCAGGACAGAATCCCTGTGGACTGCACTTCTTCCCCCTAGATTTGTGCCCCCCCTCCTGTCTCTGTCACTAACTTGATAGGGAACAGTCATTGTGCAGAATCAAGGCAATTAGAGCACAAAGCATGCAAATGTTCAGTGTCTGCATCACTGAGTATTTGATTTCGTAAGAACAAGTAGTCTCCTGTGAGATGCTGAGCGCTAACTCTTCCAAGAGCTATAAAAAAAAATTACCATACTACCGGCTAAAATACCAGGCTTGTTTAAACTAACTCAAATCAATAGGTTTATAGTCAGGGTGGAACAATGGGAAGAAACATTCAGACTTGCATAAACTGCACTTACTTATGACAGAGCCCAAGGGGGCAGAGGGCTGGAAAGCATAGCAAGAATAAAGCAGGCTCCATACATAATGCTTCACATCTTTGATTTATTGCATTTCCTAATTGTTTTACTATTCAGCTGCCTTTTTACAGAGTGACATTTACATCAGAACACCAAAGAAATCCCCAGTTGTATTCTCAAAGATTGTAACAGTAATAAAAAAGGACAGAATTTGCCTAGCACATGCTAGGAGAAAGTTACATAATAGACAGCGTGACTGAGAAAACAAAACAAAACCAAAAAAAGCCCACAGTTCTACATGCCTGTAGAACTTGCATAAGATGGGAGACAAGATACAAGTGGAGCCGACATGTTTTACTTGCTGAGATATCATTACTTCTTAGCTGCTGCTAAGACAAATTGTAAGACTTCCCACAGTCACCACGTCACAATAGATCACAGCACACTGCAATATGTGTGTGTACTATATCTAACAAACCTATAAAATGAAACAATGTACCAAACCCACTGAAGGATCATTCTTATCTGCACTCAAAGCTCACACTCCTAATCACACTTTCAGGACACAGCAGAAGTCATGCTCTGTGGAAAGAGGTGTCACTCATCTCAGTTATAACAAGGGAAATGAAACAGCTGCATCATTACCCCACCACTGGTTCACACCTCAGTTCACAAGATTAATGGATGAAGTCCTCACTCTGAAGCCTCTAGACAGTTATCAATACATTTACATTCAAATGAATTGATGTGCTGAAGTTGCAATTCAACAACAAAATCTAAACTATCACCAGTCTATAGTTTAATTATTGATAGATCAGATTGCACTTGACAATGTGTTAAATGCAAATTACTCCATAGTCCTATCCTTCTGTTAATTATGAAAGGAGCTATACACAACCATCTTTAAAAAAGCTACTCTGTAAGAAACCTTGCTCAATAATTAATACATTCCTTATTATTTTGTCTTCAAAATAAAGTTCCTTTTAAAACAGCCCAAAGACTTCTATATAATTCAGGAGACATGCAAACTGATATGAAGATAATTGTAGGCTTATTCAACTTACACCCCCCAAAAAACTCACCATGACAACTCTTCACTGACAAGCCAGGTTTTGCATCTGATTTCTGGCCCTGTCAGAGTCAGATCTGAAAATGGTGTGTCCCCAAAGACACTCTACATGAGTTTGACTGTCTGCAAGGGGAGAAGTCAAAAGACAAATAGTTCACTTTATTCCATCTGATGCTGTACCTACATCTTATTGCAGCCATGGCTGGGTGACCCTCACATCCTTCCAGCCCACTTCACTTTCACATACATCCCCTATTCTCAAGGGGATCATGATGTTCCTGCTGGGAGCCATTCACGGAGCCACCACACACAAAGTCCTACCAAAGTCTCAGGGTTGATGGTAACAAGCACCCTTTCTGAATATAAAATTGTTATCATTACCTGAATTTGATTAACATCAATGAGCACTGTAAGACAAATATACATACTCTGAACAGCCACCACTGCACAATCCCCAGATAAGGTTTGGCATGGAAGGTAACAGGCTCACTTGTATGCCTGTTTTTCCTGTTCATGTTTTCTGCCCCTTAAGCACTTCCTTGCAAGACCTTTGCCAGTGCTTTGCATACTTAAAAGGCTGGAGTTTAAAACTTTTTAAGCTGGTTTCAAGAAACACATGAACTATCCTCCAAACTTCATCTCGCCAATAGCTTTTGACAATCCAGCTACAAAAGCAACAAAATACATAAAAAGATGCTTATTCACTCATCTCCCCTAGGCTCATATTATTTTCCAGTCTTTTCAATTTGCTGTTCAAAAAAAAACAAACAAAAACAACAACACTTCTGTCATTAAACCACTGGAATTATTTTGAGGTAAGACAACAAGTACCTCCAGGTACAAAGCAGACAGTGTCAAAGCACTATCCCTACCATTTCATTAAAAAAGGGGATTTAAAGCTTTCTTGTAATATCTGCAGACTGTAGTTCTTCTCTTCCATGCCCATAGTTACAGATATGTTTTCATTTAAAATACACTGTAGTTCAGCTTACAGCTCTGAGCGAGATGAAAGAATGTGGGTTTCCACCAAAAACAATGCCAGAGGGACAAAGAGGTGCTGGCTTGGCTTGGGGTATATATGCCAAACCATAGCCAATGCTTTCAGCTCTTTGCAAGAAAATATGGATTAAACCTGCCACCAAGGCACTCCCAGCTCATCCCTGTGAGGGAACAGCCGATGGGGTAACTAGCAAATATTCCCACATGGAATGACCAAGGAGACAGCCAGCCAGCTGCAGGAATCGCTACATTCAAGCCCCTTCTCCCCAGGCAGCTCAAGTCTGTTGGGCTATAAAACCAGTTAAAAACTCCCTTGAGATGCATGGAAGATACATGTGCCATGAAAACCTGAACCAGTACTTGCAGGGTAAAAATCCTGCCTTGTGTTTGCTGCTCTGGGTTAGACAAGATGCAGGAAGCCAGGCAGGGCTGTACCACACGAGCTCAGGCAGATGCTCCTTTCAAGAGCTAACAGCCCACATTTGGCAATGCTTAGTGGCCATGGTCCAAGGTATCTCCTGGAGAACCAGCTGCGGTGTAGCCCTGCCTGCGCCCTGAGACACAGAAGACTTCCCTTCCTCACCACAGCCCAGCAGCACCTGAACTAGGCGCCTGACACGTCGCCGTTCACTACTGAAGAAATTTAATTACCAAAAGCATCAGCCTTTGCCAGATTGCCAGAAACAGAAGCCCAATTTTTAACACTAAAAACCATACCTCACAAGGCTTAGACACTGGGCAGAGACACAACACTGCAAGTTGTACAGCAAAATATTCATTTTCCAGTAAATGAGAATATGATTTAACTAACAGTTTTGAAATTATAGCGTCAAAAGAATATTAATTTTCTGGTTCATCAGTTTTTCCTTTTTCACTGTCAAAATAGCTGGAAACTTGTATAGAGACTAATTCTGCTAAAAAGCAAGAAAAGCTGATTAGAGAACTTCTACCTCTTACAGCAAATAGATAATGAAATAAGAGGATAACATCTTCATATTAATCATCCAAATTTAATCTTAGACCTAAGCTGTAATACAACCTCCTCATGAAAAGCCAGCTAACAGTGAAGAAAACTTTAATTTAGCTGCATGAAAAACTCATCGTTTTTATCAGATTAAAGTTTTTATCAACTCTACTCATTTGTGATTTATGAAGACATGGCCCTTTGGAAAGCTAACAAGTATATAAAGATGGAAAGGTGAAAACACTTGGCATTAGAACTCACCCCCTGATACACTATGAGAGGAATCCCACACATGAAACTCCTCCTTTCAGCAAAGATGCATCTAACAACACACGGGGTTCTTGAAGGTAGTTATACATTCAACGAAGCATCAAGAGGCCCTTTCTTCAGGAATTTTAGGCACTTCTTAAACCTATGCGAACTTTAATAAAGAAATTCTTTAATGCCCTTCTTGCATATACATTTTCAGTTATGTCTGGTTCTCTCAAGGAATGAATTGTGGATATTTTGCTACATAAATCAGAATATAAACCAAAACAAAAATTATTGCACTATTATCTTGTCCTACTTTCCCATGCATCATTATAAAACTTAAATTGAAGCTGACTACTAAGATGTAAGTCTGAATTCTGCAGTCTACATCTGCCATCTTTAGCACTGTAGCCTCAAGCACAGGGCTTGCATGAGGCTTCAGCAGAGCTAATTATAAAGCACTGCCCATCAGCAAACATCAAGCCTAACATATATGGGCACTTCAACAATGATTTAATATTGTTTTCCCAAACTCTTGTGCTCTAATAACCAAAATAGACCATTTTATTGCATAAAAAGTAAAATATAATGCATTTCACATTCCCATTCATTGGGCACAAAAGTTCAGGATCACTGAAGCAAAAGAATTCTACAACAACTTGCACAAAAGCTCAGCCTCTCAGGCTGAAATGAATGGAAAACCACTGCAGTAACACCAGCCATAAGCAACCTCTTGTTTACCTGTGCAAAGCTGGTTGTGTAACAGGAGTAGCTGCTCATCTAATAAAGGCAGTGCACAATTACATCCATTACAATTGGGAAATCTTTGAGATTATCTCTCAAAATAAGCAACTGCCTTGGACTAAGTCTCTCCCTCCTCAACTTGGGATGTATAGAAGTAGGAGATTTGGAAGAACCTTTTGAGAGATGAGCTGGATATTCCCGAAACAAGAGGCAGAGAGCACATGCAGGAATCCAAATCAGCAGCCAGCAATTTTCCCTGCAAGTCTGCTGGTGGCTGGGATAGACACTGCACACTGTCAGATGACAAAATAATTACTGAAAAATATTGTTTGCTTAGTGCCAGCACGAGACAGACATCTGAGTGGCCTGTCTCAAAGTGCCATTTAAAGTAAGTGGAAGTACTTGTATTCACTGTGCCACAAAGCTTCACTGTGATGTCTCAAGACCTCAATACTGACCTCAATATTGAAGTTCAGAATGAAGTTCCCATTCTTGCTGCTTTCCCTTTCTCAGGGGCAGCAGAAAGTGCTATCACCACAATGTTCTCCACCCATTTCCTCTGCAAGATGTTAGAAAGCAGACATTCGAAGCTATCAAAATGTCTGCCTGACAAGACTGAAGTACCTCTCTATCTTACGGATTTGGCCCTCAGTTCAGGACATCCAGCCAATAGTTTTTCAAAGGTGAACCAATCAAGCAACCAAACCTGTTCCATCTATTATGGTCTGAATGTGGCATTGTTACATGAAATTATTGTATCCATTCAAGCAGATTTACACCAACCATTGTTAATTTTGTAGTTTACCTGCACAGATGGTCACAAGCATAAATGAATTCCAAAAAACTTCAGGAGAAAAACTTATCAGATGTAAAGGTTAATAAATGCAAGTATCTAGATGCAGCTTCTGGCTTGGGAAGTACTTATGCTGCTGACCAACAGGCACTGGGAGCGTGTGCCACAGAAAGGGTTATTATGTACAGACTGTGGTTTTCCCCCTTTTTGCTTTAAGCCCCAAACATCTACTAGCAAAGTAGATGGATGCTTGGTCTGACAACACCACCATTCCTACATTGTTACTGCCAGCAAACAAACAAAATATGATCCACATTTATAGCTTGAAAAACCCTGAGAAAATTAAAAACTCTTTTTCCAAGCCTAGAGGCACGATATACTTAGTATTTTGGCACTGTATGCAACAGGAAGGAAAAGAAAGTGGGTTCATCAAGTCCTCATGGCTTTTCGGCACATTATAATTGCTTATCTGCTCTGTTCTACAGAAACTGCTAAAATAGCTTAAACCCAGTTCTGTCTTCGGTTTGTTATTCTCTGTGTGCACACACAGTGCCGTATCTTAACTGTTGCTGAAGAAAACTGACATTTTTGCTTCTAGGCAGATAAGACTCCCTAGACTACAAGACACAGCAGCAACCTTCACTTCTGTAACCAAAAATTTCAGACATTAACAGATTAGAATTTTATATTTTGCAACTGCAGCTATTAGCAGATTTTTATTAAAAAATTATAAAATTAGGATAAATCCTTAGGCACTTTTGATGCATATAGTACTTCAGCATTACACAGATGAATGTTCAGTCATTACTCAAAGGCAACCCATTAAAGCTCCATGGAAAGGCACACAGCTATGTATCAATACTTTTTCTTGCCTAACAACATGTGTCTCATCATCATAATGTAGGGAAAGAGCAGCCTGATTTTGTACAGCAGCATTTTCTAGAATAGAATGGAAACACTCCTGTTTGTACTTGATATTCACTGTACACAGGATTTGAATTGGGACCACTTCAATAATTCCTCAGCCTTACATCCACATTAGCCAATATACTGCTTGCTACTAATTACATTTATAACTTCAGAGTAAGAGCACAGACAGGGTGCTTTAAGAATTTTTTTCCAAAACTTACCAGCTCAATCTCCAGCTCAAAGTATGCTAGTTTTTCCTGTGTCTCTTTATATACTTGTGGACAATTTTCAATTTGCTCTTGTGCCAGATTTCCCCATCAGTTCAAATAAGCCCTTGCTTCCCTGAGCAATGCACTGATAGTCAGTCACATCCCCTATCAATCTTTGATTTCCCAGGCTAAACAAACCAGACTCATCTTGCCTCCACTTCTGTAGTCCTTTTTTCTGCCTGTTCCTGAGCTCCAAGAAGGCACCAGAGATGAATGCAGTTGAGCAGCAAAGTTCATATTGTGTGCCACTGTAGATGCTTCCAGTACTTAGGTCTCTACAGATAATGATGTTCCTATGCTTTTTAAGAACACCATCTGATGGAGTGGGATATTTTTATCCAACTGGTTTGCACCCAAGGTGCAACAGTTCTTCCAGGTTACAAGCTCAATTGCAGATAATAACTGTACCACTGTGATGGAACCTTCTAGAGAAGATGATACAATTAAATTAGTCCATCACTCTGAAGAGTGCAGTTTAGGTAATATGAACAAGACTTAATTAACATGACATCCTACCAACAGTGACCAAGTCCCTCGACACAAGTCTGGAAAGAGGTGCAGAATCCAGAAGATAACATTAGAAACAGAGAATGAATTACAATTATGGAAACACAATTAAAACAAAAGGGTTGTATTTCTGAGAGAACTTAAGAAGAAAATTGGCATAGGTAACTGACTCTATATATGAACAGATACTTTCAGAACTGCCAAGACAAAATCAGCTATTTGCTAAACGTGTCACAGCTTCTTTCTGTTTAACTATTACAGAGTATTAGCATTCATAAACATAGAAAAATAAGCTAATCAATAGCTCTGTGTGCCTGCTCCCTGAAGAGCTATGTTCTCAATGTCAGAATACGAAATGATAATAGTAATAACTAAAAAAAAAAAATGAAAAAAATGTGTAAAACAGAATTAATACACCCTAAAGCTGGACATGTACAAACCCAAACACTAAAATGTCAGCAAATCACAAGGGGTTGTATCACAGTACCTTCCCTGCTAACAGTCCCTTCCCACAGAGTTCATATGAGATTTTCTTTCCCAATTTCCCAGCGCTATAAAAAAGTTCTAAACAAGTACAATTTCCTTATATCTGCTGAAGAAAATATGGCCTCAGACACAGGTAAGTCCCAATTTAGTTGTGTGGCTTTCACTTAGCCATGCAAAGCTCAAAAGTTCACTGCTCAGACCCACTTGAACTCTTCAAGAACGGAAAGGAAATGGGTTGGTCTTACCTGCCACTAGGAATGGGGGCAAGCACCCAGCCCACACACCCCCACCAGTCCCCCGTGCTCTTTGTCAGGACCTACAAGATAAGAAGGCTCACTGACAAAAAAACCCAAATCCTTAAAAAGCTCCATCAACCCTTTTATCTATATCAGCATAGTCCCACAGGAAACCAGCTTCTCTTGAGCATCAGGAGCAACATGCTAATTCCCACAGACATGCACATGTCCACTTATGTCATGCTGTTGGGACCTCTGTCACTGTCCAGCTTGGACTTCAACACCCTCCATATACTCAGTGTGAAAATAACTGTCACTGCAGTGCCTTGCTTAGGTCAAAGAGACAAATAGGAAGCCCTGAAGGATTCTGTCAGAGAAAAATAATTAAACCTGTCTGGTCATTAATGAAAGAAAAATAAATTAAGCTATAGAATCTTTCTGGTCTAGGATGCCTGCTAATTCTGTCTTCTATTTTAGATGACTATCACTTTTCAGACTCATTACTCTATAGCTGTTCATGGACTACTGGACTTTGTGCTAATGGCTCATTATCTATCCTTCATGCCATGAGGGAGATAAAGACATTGTGATGCTTTACAATAAAATGCTACCTCAAGTTACATAGTATGGACCAGACTTTTCTTTCACTTGATCTGGAATAGCAAAATTGCAAATACACACCCAAAACACGGCTGCTCCAGTTATACACTCAGAAAGCAGACTGTTACCTGGAGAAAAGTGTGATTAATTGGCATCTACCAAAACATTGCCAGAGTGCTCAGACTCAGAAAAGAGGTAGCTGGGTGAAGATATCTGGGAAACAACAGTCTCCTCCTATGGTGTCAGAGAGAACACGATCCCACAAAAGGCAGTGGGGCCACATGTGTGGCCTGATGAATCCCAGGAACGCATCTGCTTCATCTGAGAAGCAGAACAGCTGTGCCTGGAGACAACAGATTTACCAATGACAAGTTTGTGAACCATCTTCCATGTAACGCATGTCCCAGATGTAGCACAAAATTGAATGACAGTGCTGCTGTCAGACTGACTTACAGAAAAGTAACAACATTCTTCCAATGTCCCAAACAGAACTAACAGTGCCTACGGGCAAGAAAAAAAGCAATACAGGGGAAAATGGTAATCTCTAAATAGACTGTTAAGATGATGCAGAAATTGACAAATGATTAATTCAACCACTAGCTACTAGCTTCATCAATGGTAACTTAACTAGTGACAAAAATGCAGATGCAGTTTGGTTTATGATGGGTTACATTGAAGTTCTGCAAGGCTCAAACTTCCCCAGCTTCCTGACAAGCAATGAAAAAGGAGGCGTAGGTTCTCTAGGGGAAAAAAAAATTGCTTTTGAAAAAGTTGAGTATTTCTGTTAAATTTATAGGCATTTCACACTGCTGCTACTAATAGTCCCACAAATCTACCCTAAAGTGACAATTTTTAACCACTGATCTCAAAGGGAATAAAGAATACAAAATTTGGGCTCCTGGAAACAGCATTAGAAAGTCCCTCCCCCAGCAGGACAGGTAGGTGTCCAGCAGTCTTATTAGATTAGGCCTGCAGGAGTCTATTCCAGGCAGGCATGGCTTCCAAGTCCTGGTGGTCCCTAACCCACTGCAGGAGCATGGGCTGGGCTCAACACCCTGTGTCCAAGAGTAAAGCAAGGGGAGAGAAACCTGCATGGGGGACACGCATGCTCTAAATTGATAAATCAAATTTGAAGTGAATAAAAAAAGGTCCTGAGAAGGAAGCCTCTTATAACAAAATTTCTTCAGAGTATTTCCTGACTTTGCTATTGGATAAATACTTCAATAACTAAATGATTATAGCATGTTATCTGCAATGGCAAGAGACTAAGATCTAAGGGGTTGATAGGGAACTAACCAGGGATCACTATTAGGCATCTATTTTGCACGTACACAAATGCCTGGTCAATACTTGGAAGTCAAGCTCTTTCGGACACTTTCAATTCCTTCTTTTTAGGAGCACAAAGGATGCATACCTGCAACTGGAGCAGTTCTAGAAATGTCAGGAGGGAATGTTTAAGTGTAAGGCAGCGCCAGGCTTTGCGAACACAATTAATCCATTTCACCCCAAAGTACAATTACCACCTACACTACAAGCAACCCTGCCCACTGCTTGTGCTCCCACTGCTGCGCTGCTTTTCTCCGGGCTTTAATGCTCTGGTTAAGCATAACCTGCCAGGTGCACCAGCCTGTCGGTGGCCTCACCCATGGGGAAGGAAGGAAGCGCATTCCTGAGCCAAGCGGCGGGGAGAAAGGGAAGGGCTCCCTGCGCTGACCTGCCGGGAGCCGCGGCCGGTGTGCGGGGGGGCAGCACTTGTGGAGGGCGTGCGGTCCCGGAGCGCCCCCTGGCGTGCCCGCGCGGCGCCGCCAGCGGCCGGCCCCACTCTGTGCACCCCCCGGCCACTAACGCACCACTGGGACGCCGCAGCCCCGGCACCCCACCCGAAGAGCATCCAGGCCTTCGCACCCACGGTGAGCTGAGCAGGCCCCGTTGCTAACTGGCCCCAAGAGCTGCATTACCAACACGATGTGCATACACGCTCAAAACCTCGGTGGCACCTGACCGTAGGAAACGCTAGAAGCCAGCACTTAGGGTATGTTGTAACTCACCATGAAACACACCATTGTCCACCAAGAAGTGCCTGCAGTACTGCATACAGCATTTCTTGTCCAGACTCCAGTAACTCATCGTAAGATAATTTCCTGCTCACCATCCAAGGCAGTGGCCCTACAAAGGAAAACAAAGAGTGGATAATTAGAAGTTAATTTACAAGAAATGCATAACTACAAAGCACTGTAAGAGTGCTGTTTGTGCCCCTTATGCAAAACAGTTCATTAGCGTCATACAAAGCATTGCAACAGAGTTAGTCCTTCACTCTCCAAACATGCCCATCTCTGATTATGTACAGGCAAAGGGTAGGAGCAGATCATCTGGACAGGGCAGAAGGGTCAGCACACTTATAGCTAGCATGTTAAAGGCTGCTGGAGCAAGCCCAGCCTACCCAGCACTCACTGCACCCACAATGGGTGCCTGTTGTTACAGCCACCTCCACAGTCCCTGCAGGCTACTGTGGGGCCATGACGAGATGATCAATTTAGTCTATTTAGTGATGCTGTCCCATATTTAACGAGCTGCAGAAACACCAGACAATGGACAAAACTATAAACCTTCCCCAAATGAATCAAAGTTAATTTTGAGACTAAAGTAGTGTTACGTGGACACAGAGCCTCTGAGCACTCCCCTGTGCCTACGCACCCTTGCCTTTGGCAGTTTCCTGTGAGGGAGCTCAAGAACTCTCCTGGGGACAGGCAGTTTGAGCAGCACCTTTGAGGAGGCAGTCACCCATGCAAAATTTGTGTCCTTTAGCCCTAAGGGACACCAGTTTTGCACAGGGAAGAGATGCCCTCAACTCAGAGTGCCAGGGCTACCATGTGCTGAAGCACATGATATTGTCAATCTGCTTCCATCTTTTCTGCTTCCCCTGCCTCCATTACACTCCTATTGCACAGCTAATCACCAAACCAACCAGAGTGGGAGCAGCACCCTTCCTGGCAGTGCCACCAGCTGAGGACAGCCCAGGGCACAGCCAGAGCACCTGGGAGCCTGAGCGCTCCCCCTCCACAGTGGAGGCCACAAACCATATGTCTTTATCAGCAGGCAGAAGCTCACACTGCTGTGCAGGAAGACTGGGATTCATCTCTGAACCACAGCACTCATTTCAGAGGCAGACTGCAGAGAACATCCCAGGAAACTGCAGCAGCCCGCCCCTGCACGGGTGCATGGAGGCCCTGCCTTCCCTGCTTGCAAGGGATTGCCGAGGCTCCCAGCACTGTCACAGATGAGTTCTGCCTCTGACACCAGCAGCATCAGAGACAAGTCATCAAAGCATTCATGGGTAATTTGCCGCAGATGCTACCACCAAGAAGTGCTGGGAGGGGAGAGCAGTCTTTTTGGACACAGGCCCCGGAGCTCCACTAGGCCAAGCCCCCAACCACTAATCTTTCTTGGATCCAGCCAGTAATATTTAGAAACCAGTTAAAATAGAAATGAACAGCAAGCGAGGCCAAACGCGCCCAGCCAAGCGAAGGAAACGTGATCCAATCGCTGACAATGAGGTGAGAAACAACCCTCCTTCAGCTCTGGGAGTGTTTCCATCATAGCCACTCATTGTTCTACTGCCACAACCCAGGACAACAGAAACAATTGGAACAATTATATTCAGAGACCTAAACAGTAGAAGTTAACTCATTAATAAGCTGATGGTTATAACTCAAGACAAGGCTGTATTTGTTTGAGTCATTTCATTGAATTTCCCTGACCTTCCAAACTTTTGTTTTGCAAGTTGGACCTTGCAAAAACCCAGCAGGCCTTCTTATGCCAGTTACAGTTATAGCCAAACAAAAATGTATTTCATATTTCTTTGATACTTGTTGCTAAAAAAAAAAAAAAGCAAAAAAAAAAAAAACCAAACCCAAAACTCACCCCAAACCAAAAACACCAAGAAAACCCAAACAAACAAACAAAAAAAATCCCCAACAAAAAAGAAACCAACCAACCATGGACTCCTTGATATCTTGCTCTAACACCAAATCCTTTCACTGGATCCTCCTTCTCCGTCTGCAGCATTGTTAAGTTCAAGACTCTCGTTTCAGCAACCCAGTTACCCCTTCCTGTTACAAGCCCACTTTGGCCTCCTATTTTATCTCCCTCCCACCTTCACATCAGTCAACCCAGCTGCTTTCTCGCCCACGCCAGATATAAGCAACTCCAGTTGTCTTTATCCAAGCAAACCGCTAGCAGGATGCAAGGACACTGCTATTCAAGCCTCCTCATAAAAGTACTGCTAGGGGGCAGTAACAAATCCCCACAGATGAAATACCACAGCATGTTGTAAATGCCTGGACTGCAGCTCTGCTGAGGAACACAAATCCATTTTGTTCAAGGGATTTCAAAACAAGAAAATAAACAAGTAATCTTAAGTCATAGCTAACAGGACTCATTTAATGATCAGTTTAGCTACAATCCTTTGCTGGGACCCAACCCAGCTATATGGGAACTAAGGAACCTGGAGAACTTTTCCCCTTTCCCATTCGTTAGTATGATGAATGCCATCTCCTGCAGTGATGAAGCAGCTGATCGTGAAGAGCCCAGAAATACCTGCTGTGTCTGGTCCACCTGGGAACAGCCTCAGTCCCACCTCTATTGTAGTCCCCCGTATCAAAAGAACGGACCTTCCCTCCCTCTCAATAAGTCACCAGACACCTCCTCAACTGATTCACCTCATAAACCCAGGAAAAACAGCAGGCTGTTCCTGGAGAGCTAGCAGGCTGAATGAGCTCAGAGAAGGTTCAGCAGCATTGCCCATGTGAAGGGATAGCAACATCCTGCAACGTGGAGGCAAGGCAGAGGTGGAGACAGCCTTCAGATCTCCTGCCAAGGAGCTGTCAGATCCGCTGGGGTGTCAAAAACATCCCTGCCAGGGGCGCTCTGTCTGGAGCAGGGATAGGTTTTCCTTCGCAGAAACAACAGCTAGCCTGGGGCTGAAGCCAACAACTTGTGCAAAAGTGCAAAATTACGTTCATGTTTACTTGCAGTGTTGATCGGTGCAAGTATTAGAGATTGATAGGCAAATACTGACATGATGTCTATGATATTTCTGTTGCAGGTTTGTGAGGAGGCTGTTGCTGTAGATGCAGGATTTGCCTCTCTACTGTTGCCTCTGTGGGGAGGAGAGATGATCTGAACGATCCACTCCAAGTGTGAGTCAAAAACACCCATTCTGGTTTGCTCTATCTTAAACCTATCAGTCTCCATTACAGTATGTCTTTTGAGCATGGCCCATGTATTGTTTACACTAAAGGCATAAAATTTGGAATGCTAAGCAGTAATACCTGCTACCTCTGCCAAACTTCATCTTCTACGTTTCCTGGACTTTCACCCTTGTCAGACATGAGCTTTCATTATAACTTGCCATAACTAGGGTTACTCTTCTAGCATTAATTAGTAAGGCACAAGCTGTTAGTTACTTTTAAAGTGTAGGAATAATTTTACCATCATGACCCAGCCTACTGCCAGGCTTTTTGATTTTAGGCTATAAAAATGCAAGTGGCACCATGTTTCTAATTAAGAAACACATATCAAATATTCATCATTGAGAATTTATACAAAATAAAAAGAGAAGTTATCTCCTGCTCAGCTTCCACACAGAACTCATACCACAGGGGAGACTTATAGGGAAAATGTTGCCATCAAAACACATATGCAGCACCTCTGAAAGAAGCCCTTCAGCCCCCTCCCTCTCACGGCTCCTGCTGATTCAACACTCCTTTGTTCTTGCACAAAGGGCTCTCCCACACCACAGTGGCCCCTTAGAACAAACGTTCTTCCTGGCACATCAGGGATGAAGGCAGAATCCCAAAGTAGCTGTATCAGCTGACACAAACATCCTGTAAGAAAACCTTCCTAAGAAATGCCAGCAGTTATTTGGATGGCCCTCAAAGTTATTTGCTTTTTCTGTCACAGAGCTCTGGGAGAGCCCAGGCAGGATCACGCCCTATATTACACAAAAAAAAGCAAGCAAGAAACCAAGCAATCACACACTTTGGACCAAAATACCATTATCTCAAATTAACATGCACTTTGGAACATAACTGTTCAAAAATTTGCACCATTTCAACAACAATGTAGCAGAAAAAGAATATCCTGGTTATGTCATGTAGAATATGCTATATGAGTAAAAAGTGCCAGTAAGCATATGTTTAAGTAGGAAAGGACTTGTACCACCAAACTATTTTGGCAAAAGTTACGAAGATCCTGAGCATATATAAATCTGAATTCAAAATTTTTGTGTGTAGTTACTTGATAAAGCAACCAATTCAGAAAGACTTGAAAACATTCCTAACTTTTCCACTCTGCAGATTTCTCACCTTAGGGGTATCATTCTTTCACAACGAACAGAATTCCTGCAGGTTCAGTCCTGAGCCTGGCACATTCAAAGTGGTAATCAGTGTTTCACCAGTCAAGTGAAGAGACATTACTCCAGCGTGTCAAGAATCCATCTACTTTATACCTGGATAAAGTGAATTTACAGGCAGGGAGCAAGGGAGTCCATTATGTGGTCTGCAGAAACACAAGAACTTGAAAGAACTGTACTTTCTATTTTAGCCAATTAATTTCCATTAAATGTGTGTCAGCTGTGTTATTTTCATAGAATCATAGAATGGTTGAGGTTGGAAGGGACATTAGAGATCATCCATCCAACCCCCATCACGGGAAGGGACACCTTCCATTAGGCGAAATTGCTCAAAGCCCCATCCAACCTAGCCTTAAACACTTCCAGGGATGGGGCAGCCACAGCTTCTATTCCAATATCTCATCATCCTTATAGTAAAGAATTTTTTTCCTAATACCTAATTCTAAATCTACCCTCTTTCAATTTAAAACCATTCCCCCTTGTCCTATCACTACATGCCCTTGTAAAAAGTCCTTCAGATTTCTTGTCCTATTTTAGTACTATGTTCCATGAAAGACATACTTCAGAAGAGCTATGATTATTCCTACTGAACTGTTCTTTACAAGAGAGTTTGATACAAGAAAATTAAACTTATGTATTCATGCATGTATGCATGTATATACATGTATCTGTTGATAGAGAATCATAGAATGGTTAGGGTTGGAAGGGACCTTAAAGATCGTCTAGTGCCAACTCCCCAGCCACAGGCAGAGACACCTTCCACTGGACTAGGTTGCTCAAAGCCCCATCCAACCTGGCCTTAAACACTTCCAGGGATGGGGCATTCACAACTTCCCTAGGCAACCTGTGCCAGTGCCTCACCACCCTTATAGCAAAAAATTTCTTCATAATATCTGATCTAAATCTACCCTCTGTCAGTTTAAAGCCATTCTCCCTTATCCTATCAGTATATGCCCTTATAAAAAAATCCCTCTCCAGCTTTCTTTTAGGCCCTCTTTAGGTACTGGAAGACTGTTATAAGTCCTCCTTCAAGCCTTCTCCTGGCTGAACAACCCCAGCTCTCTCAGCCTGTCTCCATAGGAGAGGTGCTCCAGGCCTCCAAGCACTTGTGGCCCTCCTCTGGACTCACTGAAGCAGATCTACATCCCTTATGTTTGGGGCTCCAGAGCTGAAAGCAGTACTGCAGGTAGGGTCTCACAAGAGCAGAGTAGAGGGGTAGAATCCCATCTCAACCTGCTGGCCACATTCCTTTTGATGCAGCCCAGCATATGGCTGGTTTCTGGGCTGCAAGTGCACATTGCAGGGTCAGGTTGAGCTTTTTGTCAACCAACACTCTCAAATTGTTCTCCTCAGAGATGCTTTCAATCCAGTCTCTGCCCAGCCTGCAGTTGTGCTTGGGATTGCCCCAGCCCATGTGCAGGACCTGGCACTTGGCCTTGTTGAACTTCATGAGGTTTGTGCTGGTCTACCTCTTGAGCCTGTCCAGGTTCCTCTGGATGGGAACCCTTCCATCCATCATGTCAACCACACCACATAGCTTGGTATCAGTAAGGTTCCTAAGGCTGCACTCAATCCCACTGTCCATGTCACTGACAATGTTGAACAGCACCGGTCCCAATACCAACCCCAGATAGCTGGATGAAATTAACAAATACGATTTTTTTTGTTGTTGTTATCAACATAGTGGGTAAGCTTCTTACAACAGAATTTTTTCTATATGCATACATTATGAAATCATTTTATTATGAAAGTTGTAGAGATGAATGTGTAAGATACTTCTGAATCTAGAAGAGGATGCATATTCTGTCTAGGTTGTGATAAATGCTTCTTATTACAAGAGGCTTAACACCAGGAACACCTGACACACTGGTGTCACTGTATGCTCCAGTTTTCCCTCTTGCACTAAAACCCCCATGCTTTAGTGAGTTTTGCAGAGGAGCAGAATGCTCATTCCAGTGAATCACAACACCAGCAGCTGGAGGGTGATCAACACTTGAGCAGAATATGTTCTCAGCCCAGGCTGACTGCTACGGTTAGCACCAAGCCGTTTTTGAGAGTAGCAGCATAATCTAAATATTTATCTGCAATATTTAACCTGGACCTGTGAAGGTCCCAAATGTGTAGAGGGTATTAGGCACACATCCATTTAGCACCAGGTGGGAACTCTGCCTGTGCAGTTGGGAGTTCACTGCACAGCTCTCTTGAGAATGCTCAGATAGATTAACAGGTAGTTAAGCAAACAGTGTACAGGTGGAGAGATTGCTAATCTCACTTTTTCTTAGCTGCCCTCTCCCCTTCTTGTTTCTAAAGCACTTCAACAGATAACAGTATTAAGTCAATCAGATGCTGTGAATTGTTCCTAATAACAGGACAGATACTGCTGTTAACCACCCTCTGACAAAACCACAGCTCCAGCTTCAAAGCTCACACCAGAATCTACCTAGTAAGCATATTTTGAAAGTATGATTTATAAAAAAAAAGTATTCCTTAGCACAAATGGTGTATGGGAAAAAAAAACAAATATTTTGTGGAAAGTTCTACCAAAGTAAAAAAAAATAAAAAATAAAAAATGTGCATGTGCCTGGGTGCCTGGCAATTCTGTCTTAAACTGGAAAGAAAGCCCAGAAAACACTGAATATTCAGAGGACTGCAGATTTTGGAAGCATGCACCTGTTTAAGATATCTGTTATGATAAATTTATGATTTATCTGTTATGATAAATTTTACAATGAAAAATAATTCAGAGAAAATGGACACCACAACTGATGTAAAGGGAAAGAATAATAAAGAAACAGATAAACAAGAAATAGTTTAGAAATGAGAAAAGTAATGCAATCAAGCAAAGGACACACCAAGTGTGTGACTGGAAATACTACTGTATTAGCTCCAGATATGGCCAGAGAGCACCCTTAAAAACATCAAACATCTGTATGTGAGGGCAGAAAGACTACCTGGCTGGCACTAAGGAGCAGAAAAATATACTGTCCAAAGAGAAACCCTGGTCTTTAATCTGACAGCTGTGATTGCAGCGGGCACACTCAGAATCTGACTGCTATCATGTGCATCCAGTTAGCTTCCAGTTATTAGAAACAATAAAAACAAACACCAAATCACAGTACAAATTCCACTTTGAACTTTTCTTTGAAAATACTGATGTAGTATTCAAAGTCAAGCAAATTAGCTTCACAGCAGATGTACATACATGTAGATTAGAAGGAGAGGTATTAGAACAGAGGTAGACCATTAGATTTGCCTTAAATTTGAGAGTAAGCAAAAGATTTACTTGCACACCTCAGGATCAGAATGAGGACTGCCAAGGTGGGGTTGAGATTCTTGGTCTGTCTGTAAGACCTCCTAAATTTGATAAAGAAATGTTCCAGATCAAGCCATACATCATATCTAAAGGTGTCATCAGCACTCAGCAGCTTGACAAACTCATGGCAGTAGAAATCAGATAAGACTTATCCCAGAACATGCTCTCAAGGGTCCTAGGGCTCAGTCCTTTGTTATACTAATATTACAAAATAACAGGTACTAAAAAGAGGGAGGGAAGTAATTTGCAATTCTGTTTACACCACAACATGCAACCAGGAAAAATTAAGCCCTCAACAACTCTTTCCCTGGAGCATGTTAATATATGCTGAAGGATTTATCCTAAATTAGCTCATCAGTAGCCACTAGCACAAACCTCTTTCCAGGCTTGCTGCATTAGAACAGCTGGTGTTTCTAGCCCGTGGTTTTACTTTCTAAAGAAAGTATGGACAAATCTTCTAGTGAAGCAACCTTCAAGCTTTCAGAGATCAGCTGAACAACATGGGCTGTATTTTTTTTTTTAAACAGTATCCACAAAACAAAGTAGGCTATCACATGAAAAGCTTACTCATAGTCAGACCTGAAAACAGAACCTGAAGAGATAATAACATCCTAATATGACAATATTTCATAGGGCATCCACCCATCTGCAATCTTAAAATCATAGAATAGTTAGGGTTGGAAAGGACCTTAAGATCATCTAGTTCCAACCCCGCTGCCATGGGCAGGGACACCTCACACTAAACTATGCCACCCAAGGCTTCATCCAACCTGGCCTTGAGCACTGCCAGGGATGGAGCATCTTGGGATTCTTATTACATTAAGCCACTAAACCACCCAAATATTGCTAAACATTTAAGCTGGTCTGAATTCATGCAGATTTAGATTTAACTGCCATACAGAGCCAGGCTCTCTAAGGGTTCCATACATCATCTGTGCAGACTTTCACTTTAATTAGTATCAAGTATCAACATTGACTCAAAATAACTTGTATAAATGTGGGTAAAGTTAGATGCATAGGACCCATGAGGAATAGGCAAGGCACATTAGTGGCATCAAGTGGAAGATTCACCCTGCTGATAGAAAATGACATTTTTGACCACAAATTAATGTTGCTCTCTAACTCAAAAAACAAAGTTTCACCTATCTACGGTGTAAACTATTTCAGAAATGTAGGGGTACTTACCAGAAGTTAAAGTATCATGCATAAACAAAAAGCTTAAAAAAGTTAAACTCCCTTTTCAACAGCAAATATTTATCTGTAAGTACCACCAGCATGAAAAAAATATTACTGATAATACTTGATAATAGAAAGGAAAACCAACCAGTATTTGATCCTTTTCTTATCTCTCGAGGAACTGGTCTGGAGGAATAGAAGAAGTGATTTTGGTTTGGTTTATTTTTCTGCCAGATCAGTTCCCTAATCTAACGTGCCATGATGCCACAAGAACAGCTGTGCTGGCAAAAAGCTGGCAGTAAAGGTGTTGGAGTATGCAAGCCAGCTCAGTAGAAATCCTGTGGATTTTGCTGGGAGCAATTGGAAACTCTTAGAAGTCAGAGTTGTCTGTTCAAATGGAAAAAGGCATAAGACAGTTTGGATTTAGGACACAGATGCTGCACTTGCATATACTTGAGGCAGATGTGGTTTCCTGAAAATGCAGATTTTTTTATTATTTTATTTGCTTTAAACTTTTATTTTGGCTGTTCCCATATTAGACCATTAAATGCAAATCTTAGTTATACATCATTCACTAGATGAAGACAGACTCTTATATCAGTTTACTTAAGTGTTTAAAAATGCTTCTAAATCTTTGTTCATTTTACAGCGATTATCTACATCAGCAAGACTGAAATAGCATTATCATACCGTTGCTACTGCCGTATCAGACCACAGATCCCTTCACTGTCCCCTACAACAGTTCAGTCTCTTGTCCCAGTTCCAGCATTCAACTGAGGACACTCAGGAAGCTGTACTCAGCTTCACTTTGCTAATGCCATGGTATAAAGAGCAGGCAGTGGCAGCTGCACATCATCTAATGGTATGTAGGGTTCAGCCTAACCGTAACTGCATCTAACTTGGATCACACCAGAGGGCTGATGCCCACAGTTTGTTCCACAAACTACCCTTTCACTTTGCAGGAGAGGAGCAGGTAGACTTCACTATGCTGCATCATACATGGTGTCTGCCCAGCAAGTCCTCCCCGCTGTGTAGCCCACCCATTGCAGACAGGAGGCCAGTCAACCCATGTCAGCCTGTGTAATGGACAACTTTCTTATCTGCCCTACCAACAACTAAAAACCAGCAAACCTTAATCTTCCTGTGGCTGTTAATTCTGATGGACCTTTTGTTTCAAGTCATTTCTCTGCTCTTTCTGGGAAGTCATGAAAAGCATGTGTCAGCACAACTTGCTGCTGAGGAAGGCATTAGAAAGGATTTTAACTGATTCCCCATAGCAACAGACTCTGAAAGGGAATTAGCATTTGCTCCCCATTCCTCAAGAAACCTAAATGGAATTTGTTTTTCTCCTATTTAAGGAATTATTTCCAGGAGGGTGGCATGCTGCTGCCTCTGTCGCTCAGCAGGCACAGCTTTGGAAAACACTTTGCACACCCCGTCTTCAGCATAGCAGTGATCCCAGCAGACATGGAACTGTGTATGAACAAGTGTACATGTATGTTTCCCTTACACAGCTTTCCAGTACTCTATACACCTTTCTGCTACTTTTACCAGTTCTCTGTACACCAATTAACTAACCCAAATCATTTTTTAGTTTTGCTGCACAAAGGCTTTCAAACTCTAGATGCTGAATGGAAGAGTCTTTCTACACTGGAGATTTTAATCTCCAGAGAAAGAACTCACTTCACCACACTGGCAATGCTATTTTTAATGCATCATCAACAACACATCTTCAGTTTCTATTCTACTCTGAGATTTTCTTAATATTTTCTCAAATTTCTTCTTAAAAACCAATCACTTTGAAGTAGGCAAAGGAATGCACAGGAAGCCCAGAGCCATCCACCCCAATATTAATGCTCCCAAAGTCAGAAGAATTGATTGGTATCAGAGGCAGTTTCTGGACTTCCAGAGATTCCTGGCTCATGCCTCAATTCTTAAGGCAAAAAACTAGATCAAGAGGAAAAAAAAAAAAAAAAATATATATATATATATATATATATATATTAAAAATAAGCCAACTTTATCTCCCGTGCTGGAGATGAAAAATTTCACAGACTTCAATGAATTACATTACTGCACACAGTCAAGAAAAGACTAATTCCCACCACTCAGTTTGGTGGTGCTGATGCTGACTAGGGTGAACTATTGAGTGTGGGCAACAGGAACCCCCCAGCCTCCCTAGAGCACATCCAGACCTGATTTTAGATGAAGCTCTGCTTAGCAGCACTTCACCATGTGCATCACTGCCTGGAGTGTGAAACACAGAACACAAGTGAAGGGAGTAGATTGAACACAGCGAGAAATTCACTCAACAGCTGCTAACAACACATGTTTAAGATCTTCTGAAAATACCTGACAAAGACTTTAAGACCTTTTCAACCAGCAAAACCATGCTTTAAAGGCATGAAGTCATGATAATGAACATGAAGCATAAGCTTGCTTTGTTCTTGCCCATCATAATTCTAGAAAACAATTCTCTTTCTAGAAACTAATATAAAAATTTCTCTCCCATAGGTTATTTTGCTTTAAGGAGGACCTTTTTTTCCTCAAGAGATCATCAGAAATATACCCTGTAAAAAGCAGGTGATACACAGCACACCAGATCACACCCAGGAGTACCCATCTCTCACTATGAGTAAATATTTAATAATTTGGAGAAGCCATTTTCAGACACACTGTTAACATACAAGACCTTATTCTTCATAGCTAAATGAGCTATTGCTGAACTTACAGGTCTGGCTCTACTTAGAGGACCCTGGATGTTGATTTTCTGTAGCATAGAGTAATTCAAATAATGCGACAATACGAGAAGATAAAAATAAGATGCCTGGAAAGGATTTGTATCAGCACAGCCAGCCATGTAAATGTATATATAGTTACTTACCACTCGATACATAGTCCCCCACAAAGCAGATGTTTTAAACCACAAGACCTGTTGCGTTTGTCATTGAGACAGTTGGTAATTGCCAATTTCCTTCCCTCTTTTTCTTGTACGGACACTACCAACCAATGCGTCAATCGCATGTGGCTGGAACTAAGACCAAGCAAAGAATATGGGAAGCACATTAATGTGAGCCTCAGCAGTGCCCAATTCAGACCCACGCAGTTATCACGTACTCCATCTCAGTAACATGCTTGGTCATGCTCAGTGTGTGTAGGTACCTGAACTGTGTGTCAGTTCCAATAAATCAATTTGGTAATGGAGCATGGACTGCTTTACACAACAGTTTGTCTCCACTTGAAATCTCTTGCATGCAACCTTGAGTTATTTCAGGTTGAAGAGATTCACATGGACAGCTCTTGCTGAGAATGATATACTGCTTTAACACACGGACAGGCGGCCTTGAAGCAGTTTTGCATTGTTCACTGGTGGACCTGAGCCTCTTCAGGGGTATGGAGCATCTGCATCATCCTGTCCCTGGCTTTCTCTAGCACTGCAACAGGTGTCTGCCTCCAACCGCTGTCAGCCACTCCGCCCACCTCTCTATTCCACTCCTCGGCACTCCTACTGCCCTTGTGGGAACCACAGTAAGTGCCTATCCATGGTAGCAGATATTTCCTCACCTTCTGGATCTCCCAGCCTGCCTTACCATCTCTCAAATGCACACTCTACATCACTCTCTGCCACCCAGGTACAACCAGATAGTCCCTCTGTAATGCTGGATGACCATCAAAATGCACCGTAAGTCAGGAAAGCAGAGGGCAAGCTCCTATCTCTGGAGTAATGATAATGACCTCAGTATCCATGGACAAGAAAAGTTATCTTTGTTACAGAATCAATCTCAGTTTCCCAAAATAAGCAAGAAAACAAATCAAAAACCAAACCAAAATAGAAAGAGTACACACACCTCCCTCCTGGCCATTAGATCAGTCTGCACAAACGTTGGCCAACCTCAGCAGTACTCAAGCAGAAGCATCTTCTGCTTACAGACTTGGAAGCAAAGACAGGTCTATCCCTAGCAAAGTCCAGACCCAATGGTTCAGACCAATTAAACTCTAGCACATTGCTCAGCCCTGCTCCTTCGCCCCGGGGGAGCCACATTGTGCAGATAAGTGGCTTTAACACCCTTCCAGTACAACAGCCCCTAATGACTGCTCAGACCATGCTCTGCATCCTACTATGCCAAAAAGAAAATGCCATAATAACTGTGCTCCTAAAGCACCTTCATTTCAACACATTGAAGCAAATTTGAAGCATTAAAGCAGTTTCTGCAAGACCACAGCAGTCATACATGGCAACCTTACCTCCTCTGAAAATACAGGCAAAAAATGCTATCCTGTTGAAGATAATACAGGAGGGGAAGCAGACCTCGGGTTTCCAAATTTTGAGTGTTTATGTTATTGGGGTTTTATTTTAATATTCAGACTTTAACTTATTACAAAAAAAAAAAAAAACACAAAACAAAAACAAACAGAAAAAAACACCACATCACCTTTTGTAGCTGCAGCTCTGGCTTTGCTGCCTAGGTAATCCATTTAATTGAATTGGATCTTGGGTGACACCTTTAAGAAAAATCGTATTCCCATTTCATTGAAGGAAAAATCATTCTATTTATGGAAAGATTACGTTGTAGAGCCAAAAGAAATACACAGCTTCAGCATAAAAGCCTTTCCCAAATAAAGGGAAGCTAAATATTGAATATAAGATTAATTTTTGTTCTGTGTTTTGATGCTCATAAAATTGTTTTACAGGTATTTCTTAGCAGTGTTTTGAATTACAGATCTACTCATGCAAAACCAGGATCTGTTAATAGTGGGTGGCCTCTCCTTTGCTTTTATGGAGTGAAAATTTTATTCTTTTACAACTACTGGTGATTTTTATCAAAGTCATCATGGGACACGTGCCTCAAAGGGTGAAAGGACAGAAGCATTAAAACAATTCCCTAGGCAACCTCTCAGGCTGAGCCAGTGTTGTTAAAATAATGAGTTGTGCACCACTCAATCCAAAACCACCAGCTGATCCCCATTTCTAGAGACAATAGGTAGAAAAAAAACAGAAAACGTCTGCCACTGGTCAGATAATTTTTCACAAATCCTGTGTCTTCAACTGATAAAACTTAATATTTTTTTTCTCTGACAGCCTACCAGTATTTTTAGACCTAGAAAAAAGCATCTTTCAGAGTTTTCTTTTTTAAAGTAAGTAGCATTCTCAAACTTATTCCAGACAGCTAAAATTTAAAGAAACAGGAAGATTTCTAACAGTGTCCATGTACTCCACCTCCCAGAAAGTCTGCTTTCTTTTTTTTTTTTTATATACCACATTATTGCTAAATTTGGTGTCTTGTTGCCAGGTTGAATCCTGTCTGTCCTTTCAGTAATGGTGTGTGCAATTATTCTTTC